>NC_064639.1:966896233-967528960 GCF_023864345.2 Schistocerca serialis cubense
TTTCCATCCACTGGTACAACATGGTTGAAAGAAGAAGCTGATAAGCTGTGCCCTGAAACTTCAAGATAGGAGGGAAGATTATGGTTCAAAGTTTCGTCGGCAAAGAGGTCAGTAGAGACGAAGTACGACGGGGATTTGAACTTTTGTCCTCCCGAATGCGAGTCCAGTGTACTAACCTCTGCTCCACCGTGCTCTGTGAGAATGAAGAGAAGTGAAGCGGCAGAAAGTGGGAAAAGGGGGCATGGCAGAGTTGGGGCGTAAAGGGGCGCTCATTAAGGATTTTTGCGTCTCCATGCCAGTGCACGTCCATTTCCTTCTCCTACTGTTCAAATTGTGGCGATGTCGTAGTGTCATCAGTTTAAATTCGATTATTCTAATCTTCCTGAGGGTGGCCATTCTTCTTGAAAACCAGGAATTCTCAGGGAATTACATTCTATCTGGAAAAATCAGGAAGATCTCAGGGAATATCTCTGCATTAAATCTCGGGAAATTCTGCGACTGGCCGCGGTGGCCGAACTGTTCTAGGCGCTTCAGTGCGGAACCGCGCGAGTGCTACGGTCGCAGGTTCGAATCCTGCCCTGGGCATGGGTGTGTGTGATGTCCTTAGGTTAGTTAGGTTTAAGCAGTTCTAAGTTCTAGGGGACTGATGACATCAGATGTTGAGTTCCATAGTGCTCAGAGCCAATTGAACCATTTTGAAATTCTGCGTTTTTAACCTAGCATTGAAATTGAATTTTATTGGGTTTGTAAATCACAAATTTTAAAATACTCAAAGTATGTTAATTATTATTCCGCACAAATTATCGACGTTTAAATACTGCAATAAACTATTGCTTATGGCTGGCATGTAGCTTAGCTGAGAGGAAAGAAAAGTCATTATTGTGGTTTGCTGCCCCCCCCCCCCTCCCCTCCACCCCAGCCACCACTCATCATTAATTTACCAGGAGCTTCTTGACGCCTCTTGCTCCTCACACCTGGAATTCTCAGAGATTTTTTTCCCAAGTTCGAGTAGGAACACTGTTTTTCCCAGAAGTTACAAGTCTTTTTACAGCTATATAAATTTCAAAAGTGCTGTAACCGTACCTCAAATTCTGTCTTTGTGATGCTAGAAGCTCAGTAGCTCCACTAGAAGCACAGATGTTACTCGTGGCGATGATAATCATTTCCTGCGACACTAACTGGGCCTTTTTGTGCCAGAGCTAACTGATTAAACGAGAACGCCTTCTCAGTTATTCGATAAGTAGTTTTTCTCAAAGACTAAAGCAGAGAAAAAATAAATGTATTTGCCAGATACCTTACTACACTAGAAAGAGGAGATACGCAGTTAAGTTATAAACCATATGGGCTGGCAGCCAAAGATTTGAGCCGAACAACACAAATCAAAGCAGGCCGGGGAGAATTTGGCTTCGTGCTACTGTGCCGTTCTGCTGGTTTTGTTACGGGATATTAGTGCTTTGACCCTACGAGCTGCGAGTCCCATCTAAAAGGTCTTGTGCAGAAGTGGGGATGGAAAATATAATGCTTAAAAAAGATTATTATAAAACGTTATTTGGTGGAATTGCCATTGAGTTGCAGATACACATAGTGTTCTAAATACATTATGAAATTTTCGACACAGATCGCTAAGCCCTCGTAAACGTGGAGTGGCGGCAGACACCATATAAGCTTTATATCCAAACTCTCAAGAGTAACAGGAAAATAACTGCCAAATTGGAAATATGATTGTGTATCAGAACTATGCACCATTGAGAGTACAAAATCTAACGAGTTTCTAAAAAACTCTTGTGACATTTCCATGTCGTTAAATTCAGTCCAGGCGGAAGTCCGTTCACAACCTAAGTACGCCCAGCAATAATCAGTACTCACACTCAACATCAACATATATACCTGTGTACCCAGTAAGGCGCTCTACATTACATCGCAGAATTACTTAGGAACTCTCTGTGATATGGTATTTACGTATTGAGCAAGGAAAAATGACTATCTATGTACCTCGTTAACTATTCTAACGTTTCTCGCGCGCGAGATATGCTGGAGAACGCACTATGGGACTTAACTTCTGAGGTCATCAGTTCCATAGAACTTAAAACTACTTAGACCTAACTTAACCTAAGGACATCACACATATCCATGCCCGAGGCAGTATTCGAACCTGCGACCGTTGCGGTCGCGCGGTTCCGGAGTGAAACGCCTAGAACCGGTCGGCCCCACCGGCCGGCCTGGAGAATACCGATTCTGTACCTTTTAACAACAGGATTCAGTGTGAACAACATCGGTGTTATTAGGAAGGTCCACATTTTAAGTTCCTTAAGCGTCTCTGTTAACCTTATGTATGGTTTTTTTCCCTGACGTATTACGATTGTAGCAGATCATGGCTGAATTCATTCTGTATCTGCTGTTAAGCTTATTTGATAACGACTTCAAATGCCAGAGCAGTACCGTACTCTAGACTTGATTGTACTTGCGTCTTGTTTGCAATTTCTCAGAATCCTGACAACGAATAAAAATTTAGAGAACCTATATTCGAAGAACACTGTGGGGCAGTTGAAGCAGTCGGCGGAAGTGCTAACCGTCAGTTTAGTGAGTTTAGTTTAACTACGTAGTCATTTGTGTTTTCGAATGCACGGCATGTTGATAAGAAGTAGTTACCGATGTACCACTTGAAAGCACCTTGTACGATATAAAACGGTTTGTTTTGTGGTATTCGTTTTCTTATCTTTGAACTTAATCAAATATGTAACAAGCACTCACTCAAAATATGCTCTCGTGGGTTAGCACTTTCTTTCGCCGAGCCGTTTTATGCCACTGTCACTAAAGTTGCGCTCTACCGAAGCTGTGGTTCGGTAATTTTAATTAAATACATAAATGACGTAGTAGATGGTAGGATTCCGGTAGTATTGGTAGCATTCGGAAAAAAAAGAGGGAAGTGACACGGTACACAAAGTAACCTATACCAAACACAGTAGGTGGATTGCGAGATGTAGATGTAAATGTAAAGGCAGAACTTCATGTTCGATAGATAGTCATTGACAGAAACAGAATGTTACACAATCTTTGTGTTTGCGTTATACATTAATGATCAATTAATTATATTAATCTTAGCTGGCAATTCAGAGTTTTCCCAGTTACGGTGCTATGTTTCGGGGGGGGGGGGGGGGGGGAGACTGATGTGTGAAGCTTGAGAATTAAAGATACTTTCGCATGATGTTTCATTGCCAAATATCATAGCTCGATCAAATTTGGACCATACGTAGGAAGAACTCCCACAGTATAGTACAGAAGGTAACTCAAAGAAACGCACAATAACACGAACAAAAATGATGGTTCTGTTGAAAGGCAATGATGACACTGGAGTACCGCGATTCAAGAGAATCCCCTGGATTACCAAAGGGGGGAATGGCTCTTAACAGAGTGTAAGATCACTACAGACAGCAATTCATGCTCTGAAACGTGCTCGCATCCTGGCCCCAAGGTTAATAAAGAGATCTTGTGGTATAGAGTTCCATGTCTTCACCAGCGCGGTTGACAACTGCTGGGAGGTCACTGGTGCATGTGGATGTGCTGCAATACATTCCCCAACGCATCTCACACGTGATCGATGGGTTTTTAGTCGGTAGTGGGGGACAAAGGAGGGAGTGGGTAGACCAGTCCAGTCACCGAACATCCTCTCGTTCCAAGAGCTGCTCCACCTGCGCACTTAGATGCGATCGTGCATTGTCATCCGTAAGGATGAAGTCAGAGCCGAATGCACCTTCGAAAAGACGCTCATGGGCAGGGAGTAATATATCACAATAACGTTGATCCATATACCGTGTTCAGAGCTTTGGAGGTCAGTACGCTCGTCCAACATTATGCTCCACACCTCCAAAACACCTGGAACACAAAAACGTGTATTACGAACACTCATATGGCAAGAGGTGGGAACACGTAAGGCTTCGAACAGCGCAGGTGGAAGAGCTTTTCGAACGAGAGGGCATCCGGCGAACGGACGAACCTTTCCGTTTCCCCGACTTGAACCCCATCGAGCACGCGTGGAGTGCGTTGGAGAGCCATATTGCAGCACGTCCTCATGAACCAACAATCATCCACTAGTTGTCAAACGCGATGCTGGCGGGTTGGAACGCCGTGCCACAAGAACTCCTTTACCAACCTATACGGCCAGCATGCGAGCACGTTTCAGACCATGAATTGCTGTCCGTAGTGATGTTACACCCTGTTAAGAACCTTATCCCGACTTTGGTAATCTAGGGGATCCTCATGAATCGCAGTGACTCCAGTGTAAATATTGCCTTTCAACAGGACCCTCATTTTTGTTCGTGTCATCGTGTGTTTCTTTTAGTTATCTTCTGTAATGTACTGTGCCAGTTCTTACTATGTATTGTCCAAATTTCATCAAGCTATGATATTTGGCAGTGAAACATCACGCGAAAGTCTCTTTCATTCTCGTGTTTTGCCCACCATTTTTTTTTTTTTTTCGAGACGTAGCACTGTAATCGGGAAAACTCTGAATTGCCAGCTACGATTAATATAATTAATTGATGATTAATGTATAACGCAAATATAAAGATTCTGTAACACTCTGTTCTGTCAATGACTATCTGTCGAACATAACGTTCAGTCTTTACGTCTACATTTACATCTACACCCCACAGTCCATTATATGGTGTGTGGCACAGGTTACTTCGGAACTGTGACTCCTTCCGGAAGTGAAGGAACCCATCAACAACCGGGACGCCGATATCTGCTTCCTTTTAGGTGTCGCGAACGAACAGACCTAGCTGCGTTTCAGGTGAGTGTTGTCTGCGGAATCTGTATTGATTAGGACATAGGAGATTTTGGGTATCCTTAAAGCTAATAAAACAGGAGCGTGAAATATGTTCCAAAATTCTTCGAAGTCTGATTATAGTGATATAGGCCTAGAGTAGTATTCGGCTGTTCGACGACCCTTCTGGAAAACGAAAACGACGTGCGCATTTTCACAATCACTTGGAGCGAAGCTTCGTTCCTCTATCGATGTACGCTGAGGTAACAAGTCATGGGATGCCGATGTGCGCGTATACACATGGTAGTAGTGTCGCCTACACAAGGTATAAAAGGACAGTGCACTGGCAGAGGTGTTATTTGTATTCAGGTGACTCATGTGAATAGGTGTCCGGCGTGATTATGGCCGCACAACGGGAATTAACAGTATTTAAACACGGAATGATAGTTGGAGCTAGACGCAAGGGACATTATATTTTGGAAATCATTAGGGAGATCCACAGTGTCAAGAGTGTGCTGAAGACAACAATTTTCAGGCAGTACCTCTTACCAAGGGCAACGGAATGGCCGACGGCTTTCGTTTAACGACGAAGAGCAGCGGCCTTTGCGTAGAGTTGTCAGTGCTAACAGACATGCAGCACTGTGCGAAATAACAGCAGAAATCAATGTGGGACATACGTCGAACGTTTCCGGTAGGACAGTGGGGCGAAATTTGGTGTTAATGGGCTATAGCAACAGACGACCAACGCGAGTTGCTTTGCTAACAACACGGAATCGCCCACAGTGCCTCTCCTGGGCTCACGACCATGTCGGTAGGACCCTAGACGACTCTTAAACCGTGGCCTGGTCAGATGGGTTCCGATTTCAGTTGGTAAGAACTGATGGTAGGTTTCGAGTGTGGCGCAGACCCCACAAAGTCACGGATCCAAGTTGTCAACAAGTCGGCGTGCAAGCCGGTAATGGCTCCATAATGGTATGGGATGTGTTTACATGGAATGAACTGTGTCTTCTGGTCCAACTGAACCGATCATTGACTGTAAGTTGTTATGTCGGCTACTTGGAGACCATTTTCAGCCATTCATGTACTTCATGTTCCCAAACAACGATGGAACTTTTGTGGATGACAATGCGCCATGTCACTAGGCCACAGTTGTTCGCGATTGGTTTGAAGATCGTTCTGGACAATTCCAGCGAATGATTTGGTCACACAGATTGCCCGACACGAATTCGATCAAACGTTTATGTCACATAATGTGGGACACTTGCACCGGCAACCCTATCGCAGTTATGGGCGGCTGTAGAGGCAGCAGTGGACTTTCAACGACTTCTTGAGTGCATGCCACATCGAGTTGCTAAACTACCCCGGCCAAAAAGAGGTTCGACACCTTAATTGGAGGTATCTCATGACTTTTGTCACCTCAGTGAGGCAGAGGGGTCTCTCGAAGTGGAAAACGTTCTCTCGCACATGTCATTTTGGCGTTCGTGCGGCGATTTAAAGGAAAAATCTGAGTACTTCCTTCCTCGGCGAAACACTTATCGGAAGAAGAATTTAATATTTCTCCTCCGTTTCGAGGCCACTGAGTGTCAACAAAAATGGCTTTGACCCATGTGCTGATTTAACATAGGAACAAAACTTCTTAGGAGTGTATGAGATCGCTAGACAGAATTTTTCTCTCAAGTAATTTATCAGTCTAGTTGCTGACTTGGTTGGTATCCTACTCTAATGTATGTCCTGTAATAGGCGTATTCTCCGAAGCTGAAAACTCCGAATCCACCCGGTTGCATTTATGGCTTAGGATATACTCGTATTTCATCACAAGCATCATCATCGTCATCAACCGTTTGTTGCTTAATGTTGGTTAAAGGCCTCTTTCTGACTTCTCTACGCGTAACCGTCTTCAGCTGTCCGGAAAGTAAGCTTCGTTTACATGTACCGGCCTGTCGCTACGCTGAGTCATGAAGTAGCAGTAAAAGTGTGTTTGGCGCTTGGAACTGCGATAGCGGGAAGTTAGCAGTACCTATCGTTCGCCTAGAGTAACCGTTCACAAGAGCACTGCATTTGAAAAGCTCAGCAAATGCAACAGCCTCATCGTAACACGGATTTTAGTAGCAAACATAAAATTCACAGCTCAGATAGTCATCGTGAAATTAATATGGCGTATGTACTGAATGCATAGACGCCCTCAAAGGAGTTTCTGGGTACATGCTTTTTTTCATTACAGAATTCCCTCGCATTTATGGCAGTGATTGAATCCTATTCCAAAAAAATCGCAGATTTAACTACGCCGAGCGCGACGGGAAATGTTGTGACTTTACCAGTTGCTATATATCTTGGTGGTAGTTTTTTATCTGTTCACGAAAAATTATGCCGATTCGTGGGTGCGGCGGCGGTTTCAGCGCTGTTCACCGGGCAAGATGATTTATAGAACAGTGTCGAAACAGTATCCTCAATATTTTCCCCGTCGCTTTCTCGTACAACCCCAACTTCAACTTGTTTCGAAATGTGTTGACTTCCACTTAATTATAATTCTGTGGCTAGTTTCATGAGCAGGCAGATGGAGTTGCGACGCGGAGGCTGTTGTCACCTATTTTTGTCAGTTTGTTTGCAAGATTTCTGGGAACGTGCCTGAAAACTTGCCTGCTCTGTTAGATATGTGGGCGATACTTTTGTTGTTTGGCCTGCTGGCAGTGAGAATTTGGATAGTTTTTTTGAACATCTGAACCTAATAACCATAACATTCCGTTCACTGTGGAACTGGACAAGGATTGGTGCTTTCCTTTCCTTGATGTACTGATTAGCAGAAAGGTTGATGGTACGTTGGAACGTGCCGTTTACATATTGATTTGTATCTTAAGGCTGACAGTTGTCACCGTCCAGTCCAGCGTACCTTGGTACACAATGCCCACATCACATTAGGCCTAAACCCTTGTCAGCTTATCTAGTCCATTTCGAAATCACCTTTAGCCAGAATAGTTATAATGAAAGGCAGAGCAGACACGCCTTGCGCTATCGACCAACCGTGAATCGGATAACAGATGAAAACAACGAGGTGGCACCAAAGTCTGCGGCCTTTTTGCCTTAGGCAGGTAGCATTTTCAAAAGGATTAGTCGTATTCTGCGGAAACATGATGTAAATGTGTTTTTCGACAACCATTTATGACTGGGTCCTTTTAGGATCTGTAAAATATTGTCTTAGTTTGCTTAAGGCAGATGCCTACCATATCCCCTGGAGTTGTGGCATTTCATACATTGGTCAGACCATCGAGACTGTAGACGACCGGTGTATAAAACGTGTCACAGGCGCTTACAACAGCAGAGTAAATCTGCTGTTCCAGAACATGGCCTATGAAATACAACAGGACGGATATTCAGGCATGCGCTTCCAGCTATTGGGGTGAGCTCGTAAATGGCGACGGAAGCTTTTGCTTAAATTCTGCTTGGAATCGTGCAGGTAAAACAACGGGGGCGCAGAGTCACTGCTGCTTGCTCACCCATTGGTAATAAACATTCACTATCGATTAACTTCTGACGTAGGTCATCTTTGGTTGTGTTGTGGCGCTAGTTTGCGGCGAGTGAGTATTTTTATGCATACACCGTGTTATGATTCTTGGTCGGGGTAGCTCCACCTATTGACGGTTTAAATTTACGTGTTCAGCACTCCCTCGTCGCATTTGTGCCTTGAAAATGAAGGGGTCTTCATCTGTCGAAATGTTGCCAACTGTCGAGACGTCACCTGACTGCGATCCCGTAGGTTGCTTGAACTCCTTTGTGAATATTTTCTAGCTTTATTTCATAACTCTTTGGATACCTTCGGTTTAATCATTCGGGGATGTAATTTAAGATCATTGAATCAAATAGGTGGCACCTACATTAATAGCAAAAGTGCTGTACTTTGCATATACGATTGAAATATGCGTACCGTTTTGGTAACAAAAATTTCTAGCTTAAAATACAAAACAGATAACTACCCGTCGCTTAAGACAGAAGGAAGGTTTGTGTACGTCTTACCAAATTCAGTTCCTCTGGCACGGCGGTCTCAAACTCATTCAATCAATTATATGGAAAAAAACTTGACAGGTGCGAGTAGGACTCGCGCTCTTAGGGTTCCGCACAATTTTAACTGTGTATAAACACTGCCTGGAAAGACGACATCGATTTTAATCCGATGACGGCACATGCCATCTGGGTGATAGATGTACTGATAACGGTTTCAGCGTCGTCCGCCAACATAGCGTAGTGGCGTAGCTGCCAGAGCGCCATCTGTGTCTACCCTTTAATAGACTCAGTATGTTGCGAACGTGTGAAGGAAGCACTCAACCATGTCACGGAGATGTAACCGTGCTTCCAACAGCTAAGTGAGCTGGTTTGAAAAGGGGTCAAATTGTGGCCTTCAAAGTGGTGGGATGGCCCTTTCTGAGAAATGCCACACAAGCTGCTACCAGTGGTCACACTCGTAGACGATGCTCTGGGCGTCCACGCAGCACAGACGCCAGTCTGGATCGTCGTATTTTAAGGGCAGCAGTGGCAGATTGTACAGCAACCACAGTACAGGTAAGAGGGCTTTTGGGCCCGTATGTGTCAACACAAACTGTTAGGAACAAGTATTAGCATTGGGACTACGGACACGCACACCTTAAACCCGTCTCCCAGTTAGGCCACATCATCGACATGCACGAATCGACTAGAGCCGTCAGTGGATTACTTGGAAGATTGAATGGCGCGCCGTGGTCTTAAACCATGAAATCAGATTCTGCTTGCACTCAAGTGGTAGTTTCCGCGTACGACGTTGGTATGGTGAGCGCTGTGTCGTAGAGTGCGTTCGTCCAAGTCACACTGCCTTACGGTTTGGGGTGCGATACGCTACAACTCTCGTTCACCTTTGGTGTTTCTGGGGGAGACGCTAACCAGCGCTCGGAACGTGCAGAATGTTCTTAGACCTGTTCTTTTGCCATTCGTGCAACAGGAAGATGATCGTTTTCCAACAGGATAAGGCTCGCCCACACACTGCCCAGGAAACTCAACATGCTCTGCAAGATGTGCAGCAACTTGCCTGGCCAGCACGATATTCGAACTAGTCTCCAGTTGAACACGTGTGGCATACGATGAGACAAGAAGTGTCTCGTGCGACTCGTTATCTAACAACACTCACAAAACAGCTTGAACAGGTCGAGCAGGCATGGAATAACGTATCAGAGGACAGCTTTCGTCTTCTGTACGGTCGACTGGATGCCAGAGTCAAATGGTTCAAATGGCTCTGAGCACTATGGGACTTAACATCTGTGGTCATCAGTCTCCTAGAACTTAGAACTACTTAAACCTAACTAACCTAAGGACATCACACACATCCATGCCCGAGGCAGGATTCGAACCTGCGACCGTAGCAGTCGCGCGGTTCCGGACTGAGCGCCTGAACCGCTAGACCACCGCGGCCGGCGATGCCAGAGTCAGCGCCTGCATTGCCGTCCGTGGAGGCTACACCATGTACTAATATGGGTGGTTCACCATGTGTCGATACTTGGTTCCTCAGAATCGCTTGTACTATTAATCTGTAAATGTAATCACTTCATATTGATATACACTGTTGCGACATAAATCTTGAGTGAATTGGAAACCTCTAAAAGGGTTGTCTAATTTTTTTTCCGTCAGTTTAGATAGTTCATCTGTAGGTTTTGATGAATGAATTTGCGAGTATCAAAATGTGTAACACAAATCACTGTATGTTTCTATTGCATTGACATAGATGCTTAAATTGTTTGCACCGTCAAGGGATCGTAGACCTTAGTATGTGCCATAAATTTCAACCCGTGCCTGAGAAAAAGGGTCTCCACGGACGGACGAACAGACAGACGGACAACGGAGTGATTCGTTTTCACAGGTAGTTCACGGAACCCTAAAAACGACAATTTTATAATTTTGTTTCCTCTTGGATAAATTTCTGTGGACGCTCGTGACAGAATGTGATATGTGAAAGTTTTGAGTTAGCGAGGTCGATTAAGAAAGGAGCTGTGCTCTCCCAATGATGACAAAAGAGGCCGTCCATATGAACTGCTACCGAAAATTAAGCAATGTATTTGCAAACAGCAGCATTTGACGATATCTCATTTGTCCGATAGCTTTTCGTTTCACGTGAGATCATGACTAAACAAGCAGAGCACCATAAATACAGTCTGGAAACCACGAAACTCAACTAATGAACGCCTCTGAGGACTACTTTTCACCGAGATGCGGCAGAAGATCTACTGAACAGAATCGTGACCGGCCTTGCGACATAGGCTTCCTCTGCTAGTGAAGAAACAGAACAGCTACCGATGTTGTGGATCATACCGTCTCTCCAAACATAGCACTAAAGCCCGCCAAACTCTCAGGCTATGTTTCATCAGAAGCTAAAGGATTTTTGTGTGTGAATTCTACGTAATATGCGTGGGCGGCAATCAGTTCTGAAGCAGACTATTGGATGTTAAGAAAACTGGAACTAGCCGTCCCAGACAAGCGCTGCGATCTGTATAGGTTTTTGAATGACCATTCCCCGCCGCACACTGCACACCAAACACGTGAATTGTTCTTATGGTATTTTTGTTCTGTCGTTGCAACCACAAAAATGCGTGTTTTTCTTTCCCCAACGGATGCGTTTCGCTTTATTAAGCTAAAGCATCATCAGTGGTCTTTGATTAAGTTATTTACATTTTGATTTGCTTTAAGATCGAAAAACAGGCCTTTAACAATATTTTGGTTTGTATTTACGGTGATAACCAACATATTGTTAACGAACTGATTTTAGATCTTAAAGCAAATCAGAATGTAAATAACTTAACTATAGAACACTGATGATGCTTTACCTCAGTAAAGTGAAAGGCGTCTGGTGAAAAAAAACACGCATTTTCGCAGTTACAACGACAGAACAAAAATAGCCTCAAGAATTGTAAAGCAACTACGGACATGGCCATACAAATAAAGAACGTGAATTGTTGCTTCACACAAAATGGGATGTTTTAGAACGCACCTCCTGTCAGTTTCCATCTGTTGATGCACATTGGCAGATGGCTTTGCTCCCAACGCTTTTAGTCCAGCGGCGAACTTCAGGACTCAGCCATGGGGTAGCTGCCGTATCAGGCGGCAGAATGTAATGTAGGTGAAAATTGTCAGTTACTTGGAAGATATGCGTAGTTCAGATTTAAGCGTTTTTGTAGAAATGTTAATGCAAAGGTCTAAATTTAAAGTTTTCGTTATATATATTTAACTATTCCAGTATTTTATTATAACCTGACGGAGGTAAATGTCTGCGAAACTGTCATGTACGAGGCTTGAATGGTCAGTAATATCTCTATGCACTTTACTCGTTAATTGATGGTGCGTAACTGTTATGTACACGTCGCGTCTCTGCTGCAACTTCAGTTATCTGCATTCCACTGCCGTGTTTATCTGTTGTAACCGAAATGTAAACACGTAAGGGATGGAGATCAGAAAGGGAGCGAGTATCAGTTTAATACTACTGCAGATTGCTAACTTCACAAATCAAGGCGTCGATGTTACATCCGTGCTAACAGACCTAACAGACCTCCTTCGTACCCGCTGTAGTTCCGCGAGTATGACGAATGTGAGAACTGTGGCGCTGCGGTCGCTCCACACTCGTCGACTCGTTTCTCTCTTACTGAACTGTGCAGGAGTGTAAGGCTAGTCGTTACTTATTGTTAGTGCAGGAGATGAGTACAACATCTTGCTGTTGTAAAGTAGCACTGACAAGGCGAAATGACCGACTGCCGTGACCAGGTAGCCTTTAACGAAGCTGTATTTTGTGAGACTGTGGAGAATGTGAGGCCGGCCGCGTTGGCCGAGCAGTTCTAGGCGCTTCAGTCCGGAACCGCGTGACTCCTACGGCCGCAGGTTCGAATCCTGCCTCGGGCATGGATGTGTGTGATGTCCTTAGGTTAGTTAGGTTTAAGTAGTTCTAAGTTCTAGGGGACTGATGATCACAGATGTTAAGTCCTATAGTGCTCAGAGCCATTTTTGAGAGTGTGAGACGAAAATTAATTGATGCTAAGTACACAATTATAAATGTGTTCCATTAGAGGATTAACTCTCGCGCTATAGTTCACTCTTCATACGAATAACATACAAATTTCTTCCGATGCACACAAAACTGCTGTATTCTTGTTTATTACACCTCCACCGTGAGAAAACATGTGTGCTGCGTCAGACGACAACTTGGCACTGAGCAACAACCCTGCGACAGAAAAGCGCGCTATTTGGTCATGACAATTTGCTTTTGTGGGCTATCAACGAGTTGTGTAGCTTATCATTAATTTCTGTAAGTTACTTTAATAATTAATCATTGTTTAGAGATTGTAGTTCGTCCTTACGTCATGTTTTCCAGTACTGTCGTTACAGACTCGGTAACATGTTGAAAGTGCATGTCAGTCAACATATTTATTAGACGTTCTGTGAATACATAACAAATATTAAAGTATATTACAGTAGTCCGTTAACATGTTTTATCTATATAAATGTATATATAAATTGAACAATATTCATTAGTAACGGATCAGTCGTTACATTCGTTTGTAACTTGCTTCTTTCATTAACGCAGGTCGGACATATTGTGACATTTCAGGTTGCACTTGAGAATGGCTATAAAGCTGAAATCATGATTGTATGGAATAATAATGCCTGAAATTTATTTCAGAATGGTTGCATATGAAGCGGGAATGCCGCGAGTCTGCGGTTGTACTTACGAACTCGAGTACTTGCTCTGCTTTTTAAGCGAGTTGCGACCACGTCTGCGCATCAGACTCAGGTGACGAGTGAGCTGCGGCAGAGACTCACGAATCGAATCTGAGGGCACACGGAGACGGCGAGTTCGGAGATGACGTTACAGGACCCGAAAGCGAGTTTAAAGCGAGTATACGGAGCTCATTTCTGTCTCTAGTGAGAGGAACTCGTAACAATACAAGCATATTGCTGCCATTAAGTTCCAACAACGAAAGATGTTGCTGCAGTTAAAATTTAAAGTTAGATCAAAGCAGTGTATGGTAATAGCCGGTTTTGGTGTTTATCGCTTTGTGTCACTGGGAGAACAAATGGAAGGGTAGCGGGCCTGTAACAGTGGTACATCGTGACAAGTAGAGTTGGACGGTCTGTTAGCGACCGGCAAGTTTCACAAGTGCACAGAGGAACCCTTCACAGTCATTAATTCAGTTTGTTACCTAGGATCTCCGAAATGTACAAGAAAAAAAGCGCCTCAGGAAAATGCAAAGGGAGAAAAATAACTTTTTGTTACAAGAGAATGTCATGCCACACACTTTACTTGCTAGTATTGAAGAGCCTAGGAGGCTGAAACAATAGTACAGCAACTGCACTACTCTACAGTTTTGACGCCTTGTTATTTTTCTTTTTTTTCCCTAATATGAAGGAAGGTCTTTGTGTGCATTTATAAGGCTCTAATTAAGAAATTCATACGGGATTAAGGGTCAGTTTGCGTAAATAGAAAGATTAATGAAACTTATTTACCACTGCTAAAAAAAGTGTCTAGTTATCTGCGTAGGGTCGAAGAATGAAGGCATGTCATTGAAGAGGAAATTGTGAGGAAACCTTGCCATCCAGTGATTCATATTGTCTCAGGCGGAAGGGACTTGAAAGAACCACCCCCGACTGTTAAGGCCCCCGCGCACAGGCTGGTCAGTCCTCCGACTCGTCCGCCGAGCAGGTCTGCCCCGACCCGTTCGCCTGTATGTGGCCAATAGGCGCAGGTCGGGTCTGTCGTCCGGTTCCGTCTATTCGACCGGCGAACCTCTACCTACCAGGCGACGCTCTATCAGTGCAGGCAGTTAGGGGTCTGACAAGCAGTGGCTGGTGCCCACACACAGTCGGACAAGTCGGCGAACAAGTCGGTGGACCAGCTGGGCTGTGAATGGGCGCCTTTACCGTGCCCAAACCAAGGACTAGCACGTGCCACAGTTGGCAGGACGTGGCCACATAGTCCCGACGGCACCATGCCGTCGACATACCTGATGCCCCACTACTTCATGGCCAACATTGACGCCCTTTTTTCTCGAAGCAGCTGTCCTGCACGTTTGTAATACTACTTTTTGCGTAAATAAATGTGCAACCAATGTCACACCCAATGGAACGAAACTAGAGTTGGGGGCAGTTTAGTTAGATGACTAGCTGTTCCGGCAATTAACTATTATTATGTTTAATTGGACGATTAATGTCCTTACTCGATAGGTATGCTATTTTTAATTAATTCTTTAAAACACGCCACAGAATTATTTATCCAAGTGATAGTCTTCTATTATTTTGAATACTTGATCTACATCTTTTTAAGTAGAAGAGGGCGGCTGAAGCCTCTCTACAAGATGGCAGCCTTTTCGTCTCATAAGGGAAACCCACCATAGGTCGCTCTCTCGCACAGTCGGAATTTCCAATGGTGAAAGAAGAGTGAAAATAAAAGGTCGCCTGTTTTGTAGTACAAGGAGAGGTCACCAGTGGTAGATTCGACTATTTGAAACCATGTACACGGTTATGTAGATTAAGAACCCAGGTTTCACACACTGCAGCCAGTCACACTGGTTCGA
Organism: Schistocerca serialis cubense; assembly: GCF_023864345.2. Classification (NCBI taxonomy): domain Eukaryota; kingdom Metazoa; phylum Arthropoda; class Insecta; order Orthoptera; family Acrididae; genus Schistocerca; species Schistocerca serialis. The sequence continues at coordinate 966,911,567 of NC_064639.1, forward strand.
CCTCGTTTGGGAGTAATTGACGAAGAAAATATTCGGAATTTTGCGTGACGCTCAATAGCATTAAAAAAAAGTTTAATTTCGTGGATTGATTGTGTAGTGTAATGACTAGGACGAGGGCTTATTGTGTAAGAGGTTGTGGGCTCGAATATTGTCAGATGCTTTAAATTTTTTTTTATTTTTTATGTTTATCGAAGTGACATTGACCATATTATATTCAATTAATTGATTTAAAAGTAATTTTTTAGTTCAGTCCTTTGTCACATCATTTTAATCATAGTATCACCTTCTTCCTTTGCTCCCATATTTCTCCCTATCAGTCTTTCTCCACTTGAACTTTTTGTTCATTGTTTACAATTAATTTTATGTATTTGTAGATTTAATTTCTTTTGTTTTATCAGCCTATTTTTTTCGTCCAGGTTATTGCATTCATTATATCTATCCCTCATTTTGCTTGAATTTCGTTCTGTTTATAAACTCTTCTTTCGTTTAGATCTTCATCTGCGTTATTTTGTCCATAGTGCAGTAGGAATTAAGGCTACGTTTTAAATGTTTGTAAGACGATTGCCATGCCGACCGGAGTGGCCGAGCGGTTCTAGGCGCTACAATCTGGAACCGCGCGACCGCTACGGCCGCAGCTTCGAATTCTGCCTCGGGCATGGATGTGTGTGATGTCCTTAGTTAAATTAGGTTTAAGTAGTTCTAAGTCCTAGGGAACTGATGACCTCAGAAGTTAAGTCCCATAGTGCTCAGCGCCATTTGAACGATTGCCATGGAAAAAAGCTTGTACTGCTTGTAACGAAAAATACTTTTTTCAGACTGTTGACAGTCAATAAAACAGATTATTTCGTCTTTTGATTTTCAATTGATAGGATCACAATTTTCAAATAATTGCACATTATAATAGATAGATATCAGTAAATTCGCATTGACAAAAATTTAGAGTGGAAAAAGAATGATGTGAAGAAAAACGAAACAAATAAAAAATTCATACAGTGATTAAAATTGTATTAGAGGAATAGAAATAAAAAATTACATTTAAATCAATTAATTGAATAAAAATAATGATCAAAAGGATTTCGATAAAGATCAAAAATAAAAAAAAATTGATGCGCCCGACGAGATTTGAACCCACAACGTCCTGTATGGGAATCCCTTATCTTATCCAGTACGCCGGCCGGAGTGGCCGAGCGGTTCTAGGCGCTACAGTCTGGAACCGCGCGATCGCTACAGTCGCAAGTTCGAATCCTGCGTCGGGCATGGATGTGTGTGATGTCCTTAGGTTAGTTAGGTTTAAGTAGTTCCAGGTTCTAGGGGACTGATGACCTCAGAAGTTAAGTCCCAGAGTGCTCAGAGCCATTTTAACCAGCCTATCCAGTACTCCACACAACCAATCAATGTAATTTATTGTTTTTAATGGTAGGGAGTGTTACGCAAAATTCCGAAAATCTGTTTCGTCAGTTACTTTTAAATGAGGGCTCACCACGGTGTATGGCTTAAAATTTAAATCGGTCTAAGGGAACCTCCCCATCGCATCCCCCTCAGCTCTAGTTATTAAGTTGGCACAGTGGATAGGCCTTGAAGAACTGAACACACATCAATCGAGAAAACAGGAAGAAGTTGTGTGGAACTATGAAAAAAATAAGCAAAATATACAAACTGAGTAGTCCATCTGTAACATATGCAATATCCAAGTTCATGTAAGCTCAGGAGCGCCGTAGTCCCGTGGTTAGCGTGAGCAGCTGCGGAGCAAGAGGTCCTTGGTTCAAATCTTCCCTCGAGTCCAAATGTTTAATTTTTTATTTTTAGTTTATGTGACAAACTCTTATGTTTTCATCACTTTTTTGGGAGTGATTATCACATCCACAAGAAAACCTAAATCGGGCAAGGTAGAAGAATCTTTTTAGCCATTCGCCAAGTGTACAAGTTAGGTGGGTCGACAAAATATTCCTGTCATGTGACGCACATGCCATCACCAGTGTCGTATAGAATATATCAGACGTATTTTCCTGTGGAGGAATCGGTTGACCTATGACCTTGCGATCAAATGTTTTCGGTTCCCATTGGAGAGGCACGTCCTTTCGTCTACTAATCGCACGGTTTTGCGGTGCGGTTTCAAAACACAGGCACTAAACTTATTACAGTGAACAGAGACGTCAATGAACTAACGGACAGATCATAACTTTGCGAAAATAAATGAAGTAAAATTTTCTCTCGAGGGAAGACTTGAACCAAGGACATCTCGTTCCGCAGCTGCTCACGCTTACCACGGACCACAGCGCTCCTCAGACGCTCTCCTTGATGTTGCATATCTTGCGCATGGACTACTCAGTTTGTATATTTTGCTTATTTTTTTTCATAGTTCCACATAACTTCTTCCTGTTTTCTCGATTGATCTGTGTTCAGTTTTTCAAGGCCTGTCCACTGTGCCAACTTATAATTAAATCTGAATGGGGGTGCGATGGGGAGGTTCCCTTGTAACCACTATGGGACTTAACATCTGAGGTCATCAGTCCGCTAGACTTAGAACTACTTAAACCTAACCTAAGGACAGCACACATCCATGCCCGAGGCAGGATTCGAACCTGCGACCGTAGAGCAGCGCGGTTCCGGACTAAAGCGCCTACAACCGCTCGGCCACAACGGCCGGCCATGCTGAATGGCTGCAGTTCGTAATACCTGGGATCTTAACATACATCACCGTATATTTGGTTTCAAAAAGTCGATGCCACCTCTATGGACCTCTACTTGTTAGGTGCAGACCCTCAATAGTTAACGATAAAAATGATTACTTTTGAATGCATTATGGGAACAGCAGTGATCAATGTCTTGTAAATAATTACTATTAAAAACAGTCTTGATTCTCCAACAGAAAGGCGTTCCAACCCATTGGTCTGAAGATGACCACAGTAGTGGTCGAAACCGGTCACCTGTAAAATAAATCGTGATCAAGACTGTTTTTAATAGTAATTATGATAAAAATGATGGTCACAGTTCTGAACCCACTTCACCAGTCAGCTCTCGCCACGTAAAACATAGTTGTTAGTGCTGTGGTTATGAGCAGTTTCGAATTTTTGTGCCCCATCTTCAAGTTTAATAATTTTTTTCTTCTATATTTTCTTGTTGCGTTAGTATTTAGACATTGATAATTTTTGTGGCAGTGTGAAATACAATGGAATTGTTGACGAAAGAAATAAGAATTTCAGATCTTATTAAAAATAGATTTTATCGTCGTAGATTTTATTCCCTTAACAGCAATTAAAAATGAGAAAGATATAAATTCTAGTATTCCGAAATTCTTGTATTCCATGTTGTGAGCACATGAAACTACAATCATGCGGCCATAACTCTTGACTGGTCTGCGAGAAAGCTCATCAAAGTAGGACACATGGAACACTAGTTCACTTTATTACATAAATTAAAAAAAGATTTACTTAACTTTTTCACAGGATTGCTTGATAATTTACAACTGTTATTGACTAGATTGATGCACAGAGTAAAAAACTGTTCTCTTGCAGTAAGAAATGCAATGTTTACGAAATTACATTTCATCAGAAACTTTAATAACGTTCACTGTCCTACACGATGACGTCGACTGCTATAAATGCTGATCTCTTACATGTTCGACATTATATCGACCTTAGCATGAGGGCTCTGCTATGCTGAGAGGGCGGCGTGTCTTTCTGAAGTGCCCCCCCCCCCCCCCGCCCCCACTGGTTGTTTCAAATTGTAGGGTCTGTGGTATCGATTCACGTTGCTAACTTAGATGTGACACCATGATCTGCCGCATTTCAGTTTTTGCTTTGACTTTTATATTTCAAGAGAACCAGTGTATTCCCCAACTTTATATGTACCATTAAAAACATTCTAAGCATAAAAATTCGGAGCACTACGAGCAAAGTGTGAAATCACATACGCCACAGTCACATTTCGTAGTGAGAATATCACTAGGAAAAGCTACCTTGTTAACAGTGCCAAATACCACGCGATGGTTATAATTTCGCGGTAAACCACGCATATCTCGCTAGCTGAAGCCTGCAGTTGAAAAGTATTTTAATTTTTGATTTTATTTTATCTTACACCATTTACAGATAACGTGCCACTTAGTTACTGAGACAGGTCGTATTTCCACAATATTAAATTGTACACATATTTAATGTTAAGCTTATTTGATTTCTTGTTCTGATAACAGTTTTTAATGATGTTGCAGCTTGAAATACTTGGAAACTACTTAGCAAAAGGAAACGCTTAGAATTAAAAATTCATATATTAAGAAGATAGTAGGATATGAAAAATATTAAGAAGGTAGTAGGATAGAAAATAGTTTAGATTTGTAGAAAGCCACCACCGTTGGTATCCAGCAGGGAGCACCTCACAAAGAAAATGAGTCTCATGCTCCTGTGAGCAGCCCCCACACTATCTACTACTGATGCTGCTGTTGCTGCTGCTACTACTACTACTCGCCATTCGAGGACGAGGACCTCAGCAATACTTTGAGCCTGCCGCCCTCAGATGGCTTGATCCTACATGTCGGCTAGGCAGTGTGCGCAGTTGTCTTACAGACTTAGAGTGTATCCAACCTGTGGGGGCGTTACCTTACGGTTTTCTGATAAGTAGTCGCTCTCTTGACATCTGGACTATGCACGGTTGTGTTAAAAAAAAGCATGACTCGATAATGTCGTAGGACCTAACTGCACACGTCTGCTCTCATTCCCAGCTGCTAGCTCGCAGCAAATAATAACCCGAAGCTGTGATTCTGCAGTCATATAGTCTGTGCATTGCCAAGAATTACAAATTAATAAAATACGCAGAAATATTAAATGAAAGATAAATGAATAATTTAATAAAAAGGATTCTATTCTAACGTCTGTAATTGATGTAGATGACAGACAATTATGCTAAATAAAGTTTATTCATGAAAGTATATCTTAACTAAACGGAAAGTTGTCCTAAGATACCCACTTAGAATACAGACGGAAAATAACCTTGTCAAATGCAGTAAAGTTGCGTTGAGAACGTTACGAGAGTGATAGCAGACTCTCCAACCTAATACGTGTGAAAACTTAGGATTTGCAAATTAAAATACTCTATCTGTTCTTAATTGCGTATGCAAACGGAAAAAGTTATAACGTAGTGGCCGTTCACCGCTCAGAATCTATCACACAGTCGACCGAAAAACGCACTTCTATCAGAATTAGATCGACCTTCTTCCAGAACAAACACGAAAGTGTCCAGAATCGCATTGCTTGAGCATACCACCCAAAAAAAGTCTCTCTTCACTTGACTCGAGCGTTGTTGCGCCACTTCCTGCTTCTCCTTCGCCTGAAGGCCATCCCCTCCAAAAGTACATCGTTCTTAAGTTGTACAGATATGGTTTGACTCAACTTGACCACTTCCCGCACAATACTAATATGTTACAACAGTAATTTTACAACAGAACTGAAATAAAGAAATGTTATAAACATTCGGTCAATTCAGACCATTCACAATAATTACAGATAAAGGTTTGCTCTTAAATAAATGAGCTAATATTCCTGCGCAAGCGCACTGACGTCAAATGACAACGAATTGTCTTTAAATATTGTGTAAACAATTATTCACATCTGCTTGGTAGGAGCGCCTTTTGGTCCTCTTTCAATAGTGGTGTCAGCTAAGACATTCGATTGGCCAGTTTTTAAATTACCATGATTTTGTATTAGCAATTGCAATCAATTCTGAAATGAATATCTGGCAAAAATAGTAACATATGCATTACATAAATACACAAGTATGACAAGATATGAGGTATTCACGCTGCATTCATTTGCTATGTTGTTGTGGAGAATAAGATGTTGTGAGAGACTTTTGCATAATGAAAAGATATAAAAAAAACTCAGGGATGATATCATCTGTTACACCGTTGTTTAAATCGCTTGGAGCGTTTAAAAGTTGTTAAATCAGAGGTTCAGTGTGAAACTGTTTAGTCACTTTAAAACATTAACGTCTGAAGTTTAGAAGATATTGAAAATGTCGGTATGCCATCGGATGCGACTCATTTTTCTGAGGTCGCAGGTGTATTCAGGTTTCCTTCAATATTTGAATGAATTTTTGTAGATTTTCTAAGACCTGTAACTGAGCCATCTTTCAGATTGTCTCAGTGTCTGCCGTTGCTAGTGCATTCCGCATGCTGCTATGCGAGCGACCACTGTCCAAGTCCCCTCTGGGATTTACCCACATCCGTCCTTTCACTGACGCCTCTGCACCCGGACTCGCCTGGAGCGGTCTCTGCGGCTGGCCCCGCCGCGCCGCTTTAGCTGACACGGCCGGCCGTTGTCGCCATGCGGTTCTAGGCGCTTCAGTCTGGTACCGCGTGACCGCTACGGTCGCAGGTTCGAATCCTGCCTGGGGCATGGAAGTGTGTGATGTCCTTAGGTTAGTTAGGTTTAAGTAGTTCTAAGTTCTAGGGGACTGATGACCTCAGATGTTAACTCCCATAGTGCTCAGAGCCATTTGAACCATTTTTTAGCTGACACGGCCACGCTGCGCCCTGAGCCCGCTAGCGTTCAGCCAAACCAATTCACCTCGTAACCATTCTGAGCGGCCGATTAACGCACCTACATACACTGTCTAAGAGTGCCTTTTTCGGGACGATCCCGTAAGTATTCATTTAGTCCTTATTCAATGTTTGTTCCTCTCCGCATGTGCCGTTGTCTTATTTGCTAACACTGCGACTATCGTCGCTCTTGCTTGTATTGTCTGTGGAGTCATTCGTCACAAGTGCTCGTTGCTTCCAGTACTCTTGTAGTTGTTAGTATTCTTAATGCAGTGTTGTAGATATTCTGTCTGCACAGTCATCAAGATCGGTCCACAAGGTGTGGTCTTTCTTCTTTTTCTTTTTTTTTAAAAAAATCTTATGGGACTTAACTGTTAAGGTCATCAGTCCCTAAGCTTACACACTACCTAACATTATCCTAAGGACATACACACACACCCATGCCCGAGGGAGGACTCGAGCCTCCGCCGGGATCAGCCGCAAAGTCCATGACTGCAGCGCCTTAGACCGCTCAAGGTGTGGACTCTAATGTCATTGTCATATGTCGCGAGCGCGCGCGCGTGCACATGTGTGTGTGTGTGTGTGTGTGTGTGTGTGTGTGTGTGTGTGTGTGTGGTCGAGCAACTGGCTCGTCACAATACGCCAGTCACTACTCTTGATGAACTGTGGTATCGTGTTGAAGCTGCATGGGCAGCTGTAACTCTACACGCCATCCGAGCTCTGGCTTGTGGGTGTGCGCGTTTTCTATTCGTCATTCCTGCGACCAATGGTTACGGTATTGAAACACACTACTGGCCATTAAAATTGCCACACCAAGAAGAAATGCAGATGATGAATGGGTATTCATTGGACAAATATATTATACTAGAACAGACATGTGATTACATTTTCACGCAATTTGGGTGCTTAGATCCTGAGGAATCAGTACCCAGAACAACCACCTCTGGCCGTAATAACAGCCTTGATAAGCCTGGGCATTGAGTCAAACAGAGCTTGGATGGCGTGTAGAGTTACAGCTGCCCATGCAGCTTCAACACGATGCCACAGTTCATCAAGAGTAGTGACTGGCGTATTGTGACGAGCCAGTTGCTCGACCACCATTGACAAGACGTTTTCAGTTGGTAAGAGATCTGGAGAATGTGCTGGCGAGGGCAGCAGTCGAACATTTTCTGTATCCAGAAAGGCCCGTACATGACCTGCAACATGCGGTCGTGCATTATCCTGCTGAAATGTCTGGTTTCGCAGGGATCGAATGAAGGGTAGAGCCACGGGTCGTAACACATCTGAAATGTAACGTCCAGTGTTCAAAGTGCCGTCAATGCGAGCAAGAGGTGACCGAGACGTGTAACCAATGGCGCCCCATACCATGTCGCCGGGTGATACGCCAGTATGGCGATGACGAATACACGCTTCCAATGTGCGTTCACCGCGATGTCGCCAAACACGGATGCGACCATCATGAAGCTGTAAACAGAAGCTGGATTCATCCGAAAAGATGACGTTTTGCCATTCGTGCACCCAGGTTCGTCGTTGAGTACACCATCGCAAGCGCTCCTGTCTGTGATGCAGCGTCAAGGGTAATCGCAGCCATGGTCTCCGAGCTGATAGTCCATGCTGCTGCAAACGTCGTCGAACTGTTCGTGCAGATGGTTGTTGTCTTGCAAACGTCCCCATCTGTTGACTCGGGGATCGAGACGTGGCTGCACTATCCGTTTCAGCCATGCGGGTAAGATGCTTGTCATCTCGACTGCTAGTGATATGAGGCCGTTGGGATCCAGCACGGTGTTCCGTATTACCCTCCTGAACCCACTGATTCCATATTCTGCTGACAGTCATTGGATCTCGACCAACGCGAGCAGCAATGTTGCGATACGATAAACCGCAATCGCGATAGGCTACAATCCGACCTTTATCAAAGTCGGAAACGTGATGGTATGCATTTCTCCTCCTTACACGAGGCATCACAACAACGTTTCACCAGGCAACGCCGGTCAACTGCTGTTTGTGTATGAGAAATCGGTTGGAAACTTTCCTCATGTCAGCACGTTGTAGGTGTCGCCACCGGCGCCAACCTTGTGTGAATGCTCTGAAAAGCTAATCACTTGCATATCATAGCATCTTCTTCCTATCGGTTAAATTTCGCGTCTGTAGCACGTCATCTTCGTGGTGTAGCAATTTTAATGGCCAGTAGTGTATTTGTTCTAGGATCCCTCTCTCTCCAGAGGCGCAGTGTCTCCTGACTGAGGTTATGCTTGGGGTATGGTCCATGGACGGTTAAGAATTGACCTGTACCTCGGCTTGGATTAACACATTTCATTTACAGTCGCTCTCTGATGATGGGGAAGAATGGATATAACCTATGGGCCTCTTCGCAGTTGTCCCAATCTCTTTGCCATGAATTCACTCTCCAGGTTTTGAGCTCCCTGAAGATCTGTATTTCCTCACCTTAGAGGTCTCTGACTGTGTCTGAGCTGCCCTTTTTCAGCCAATACGTTGCAGTACCGTATTTAATAGTTAATGTCAATTGGGTGTATTCCCAGCACCAAACATACGTCATGCCTCTACTGAAGTGCTGCCTAAAGCCCCAGTAGCCACAGGAGCACTTTCCTCTGTTCGCGCCTTACTCTCTGGTACTATCCGTGCTGCCCACACGCTCGCAGTAGAACACATTGTTGATTGGAAGACGACAATGTTTTGTTATTATAGTAATGGATAATTTGTAGTTCACTTTATTGATCTTGACAAGTATGCAGTCCAAGACACAATCAATACCTTCATAGTGCAAGAGCAATCGTAATCTTAAGGATGACAGTGTCACGCTAAGGTAGAGTTACTATATATGATTTACCGAAATTCCTTCGGCAAAGAAGACGAAGTAAATATTCCAGAATTCGAAATAAGAACAGCTCCGAATATCAGTAACTTTAGGAGTAAATATCCTCAGTGTAGCGAAGCAGCTCGAATCACTTAAAGGTAAGTCTCCCGGTCCAGATTGTATACCATTTAGGTTCCTTTCAGACTGTACTGATATTCGAGTAATAGTTCCATACTTAGCAACCGTATACAACCACGCGCTCTACGAAAGATCCATACCTAAAGACTGTAAAGTTGCATAGATCACATCAATGCACAAGAAACGGATTGGGAGTAATCTGCTGAATTACAGACCCATACCAATGACACCGATTTACTGTAGGATTCTGGAACGTGTACTGTGTTCGAACATTGCGAAAACCATCTATTGACTCATTATCAGCACGGATTCAGAAAAGTGTCACTCGTATGCAACACAACTAGCTCTTTACTCTCATAAAGTAATGAGTGCTATCGACAGGGAATCTCAAATTGATTCCATATTTCTAGATTACCAGAAGGCTTCTGATACCGTTCCTCACAAGTGGCTTTTAGTCAGATTGGGTGCCTATGGAGCATTGTCTCAGTTTTGCGACTGGGTTCGTAATTTCCTGTCAGGAAGCTCAAAGTTCACAGTAACTGACGAAAACTCATCGAGTAAAACATAAGTGGCATCTGGCGTTCGCCAAGGAAGTGTTCGAGGTGCTCTGCTGTTCCTAGTGTTGTATCCTGCCCACTCGCCAAATACGGGGTGCCTAGGAAACCTGCTTCTCGGATCGCTAGACAACAATTCAAGCAAGTCGTATTAATGAAGTTTAGTATAGAAGGGAATGATTATGATACTTAACTTTGTGAAATACAGATGTGTCACAGGCAAAGGGCGACAGACACAAATAAGCAATCTCTTCAGTATAACGAGTCTAATACTAGTGAAGTGATACAGTTACTGAGTTGCTGCTATACAGGTGCCTATGCTTGATGCCGCTGTGGAAGTGGGCCGCTACCGTGGCGTTGTCGTCCTGGAGAGGAATCAGCCAGAGTGCAGTTGGCTGACGTCGTCTCACAGCCCTCGCTGCTCTTAACGCTCGCGCCTGGCGTGTCTGCTCTTGACTTTACGCCGGAGCACCTAACCTTTATAACTTATTTAGGAGACAATGTGAGGAGCCCTCTTAGATTGTTTGCAGATGATGCCGTCATTTACAGTCTACTAAACTCATCAGAAGATAAATACGAATTACAAAGTGATTTGGACAAGATATCTCCATGATGCGACAAATGGTAATTGTGGCCCTAAATAATAAAAATTGTGAAGCCATTCACGTGAGTATGTTATTCACATGAATACTAGAACGATTACTTGAAATTTCGGTCAAATGATAAATCTCGCAAATTTAACGGCCCACCACGCTCGTCCGTACCCTGCGAAAGTACTGCTATGCTGCATGGGATCGTTACCAGATAAGATTGACGGAGGTCATCGAAAAAATTCACAGAAGGGCAACTCGTTTTGTACTATAGCGAAATAGGGGGGAGAGTGTCACACGAGTTGGGGTCGCAGTCGGTAAAACGAAGGTGTTTCTCGTTGGGACGAGAACTTTTCACGAAGTTTGTCATCGACTTTCTGCCCCCAATGCAAAAATCTTTGCGTAGTGGATGCTCTTCGCTTTATAAATAAAACCATCGAATGTAAAGCACATATTTGAAGTTCAAATTGACTGAAGAATATTATGAAGTGTGTTTTACGTGCCACAGTGGCTTATTTAGAATGTGTGTGCTGTCTGCACTACAACAGCTTATACGTTGTACTGGAAAAGCGTAAGAACCACAGCAAGACAAAGCGTTGTCCACTGGAACGTGTAAAAAGGTATACAACTGTTTCACTTTCTGTCTAAATAAATGCAGGCACATTATCATGTTTTTACCATCGAAACATCATAAAAAGTGGCGCTAATGTTCAAATACTCTTGTGCGGCGTTGGAGCTGACGACATGCTTTTAATGAAAACATTAATGTAACTGGAAACGTTAGCCATCTTAAGATGGGTATGAATGCCAATAACCAGTTATAGCATTGAAATAAACCATTTTAACAGTGTCTGTGGTTGGTTGCGTTATTCACCAACAATCATTTACGGCCGCGGAGTTAATGAGATCCAGAGTGGACAAAATAACATTTAGTATTCTTGCTGAAACACGTTGTATACGCTGAGGTGACAAAAGTCACGCCATACCTCCTAACATCGTGTCGGACCTCCGTTTGCCCGGTGTAGTGCAGCATCTCGACGTCGCACGGACTCAATAAGTCGTTGGAAGTCCCTTGCAGAAATATTGAGCCACGCTGCCTCCGTACCGTCCATAACTGCCAAAGTGTTGCCAGGGCAGGATTTTGTGCACGAACTGACCTCTCGATTATGTCCCATAAATGTTCGATGGGATTCATGTCGGGCGGTCTGGCTGGCCAAATAATTCACTCGAATTGTCCAGTATGTTCTTCAAACCAATAACAAACGATGGTGGCTCGGTGAGATGGCGCACCTTCATCCTTAAAAATTCCATCTTCGTTTGGGAACATGAAAGGCTGCAAATGGTCTCCAAGTAGCCGAACATAACCATGTCAAGTCAAACATCGGTTCAGTTGGGCCAAATGATGCAGTGAATTCCACACCATTTTGTAGCCACCAGGAGCTTGCTCAGTACCTTGTTGACAACGTGTGTCATGGCTTCGTGGGGTCGGGGACACACTCGAACCCTACCATCAGGTCGCACCAACTGACCATGCCCCGGTTTTCCAATCATCGAGGGTCAGACCGATATTGTCGCGAGCCCGGGAGGGGCCTACAGCCGATGTCGTGCTATTAGCTATTCCCACATTGATTTTTGCTGTTATTTCACGTTTTGCCTGTCTGTTAGTACTGCAACTCTACGGAAACGCCACTGCTCTGGGTTAAAGTCGGCAACTGCGTTGCCCGTTGTGAGAGGTAATGCAATTTGATACTGGATCTCGGAATGTTGAATTCCCGAACGATTTGTGAAATGGAATGTCCCACACGTTTAGCTCGAACTACCACTCCCCATTCGTTGTCTGTTAATTCCCGTCGCGCGCGACCATAATCACGTCAGACACCTTTTCACCTGAATCTCCTGAGAGCAAATGACAGCTCCGCCAATGGATGGCCCTTTTATGCTTTGTGCACGCGATACTACCGCCATCTGTATATGTGCGTGTCACTATTCCATGACTTTTGTCATCTCGGCGTAGGCTCTGTGGCGTACAGTACTTCTGACAGATGGTGCCAGTATTCACGGGGCAGTAGTTTCAGCGTTGCGGCCCGCAGGTGTGTGTGTGTGTGTGTGTGTGTGTGTGTGTGTGTGTGTGTGTGGTGTGAATGGCAGGCGGCGCGGCTGGCAGCTACAGCAGCTCCGGCGTCCGAGCTGCCAGTCTGCCGGCTCGGCTAGTCCGCGCGTGGGCGGTGAGCGGCTCGGTTTGGCACGGCGCGCCCCAGTCGGCCACCAGCCGCTGCGCGAGCTACGGGCAGTAGCGCGTCTCGTCTCCCAGTGCAGTGTCAGTGCCTTAACTGTGACCGTGTAAAGTGATCCAAACGCCCCGGCACGCTACGCGCCCGCGCCGTACTCACGCTGGCCCAACTGCCCGCTGCCATCCCAGCGCGGACGGACACCGACACATGGTTCACTGTAGTCCCGCTCACGTCGGTCTCGGATGCATTTTCCAAATGAAGACATCTCTACCTGCCTCCCCTCCCCCTCCCCCTGAAGTTAACCAGTGACACTCGAGAGGAAGGAGATACTGAAATTCGCCTTACGGACCTGCAGTCCGACTTGAATTTTTTTTTTTTTTTTTTTTTTTTTCATTCGTGGTTTGTATTTTACGTGTATCCACCGGGAGCCTTTAATACTGCGCATTAGTTCTCCAGCTGCACATAGTACTTCAGGTTAACGGACCAACGAAGAACGGCAGACTCCACCACGTAACAGTTTTTCCTGGTAAGTGAGTTTAAACTCGTTATTTCTTCGCTCTTAATCTTTACCTCGTTAACCTTGTGACGTGGAGGATCTGTCTTCTGGCGGGCTTCACTGTAACACAGCCTCCGTCAGTCGATGACAGATGAGTGGACGCACACGATGGACATTCCTCCTCGACTATAACGTACATCGGTGCGTCCGGCAGTAATAGAAAAAAATGGTTCAAATGGCTCTGAGCACTATGGGACTTAACATCTGAGGTCATCAGTCCCCTAGAACTTAGAACTACTTAAACCGAACTAACCTAAGGACATCACACACATCCATGCCCGAGGTAGGATTCGAACCTGCGACCGTAGCGGTCGCGCGGTTCCAGACCGCCTTGAACCGCTCGGCCATAGCGGGCGGCGGCAGTAATAGAACCGGCTATTCTTTGGATAGTGGCTGCTCACCTAGTTAGTTATCACTTTAATCAACTCATCTCCATCCTTCAGAAACAGAAGAAATTGTGTCACTCCAGCGCATTCAACGTCACGGTAGACAAAATGCCGTGAAAACTGAAATCTATTCCCGTTCTCTGTGATACTCTTGATCGTGATCTTACGGTCGGAACTCGTTCATATTTTTGTAAGCCAGATAGATTTAGGCTGTTAAGTGGCAATTTAAATTTATTTCAAGTTCGTCACGTAAATCACTAGAAGCTTGTGAGTGAACAGCACTGTAATTACTACTAGTTTCTGTCAAAATGATCATCATGTGGCAGCATATCAGGCATAGTTAATGATGTTGTGGCAGTTACGATAGTTGAATAATGAAAATTCATTAATATCATAATTACTGCTATCGTCATAAGGATGTGATTGGCATACAATGATGTGTTGTCACCAGTGCTGTGGTTACAATACGTAACACGCTACTCGCAGTGGAGAAAAGCGTTACTCAAAGCAATTAATCGTTCCATGGCTGTCATGTGATCGAAACTGTCATCGTAGCTGTTGTTCAGATACACGATAGAGACTAATTGTGAAGGGGTCGCCGGGGTAGAAGGTGCTAACCCCCTTAAAGCATAATTTAGTATTGTTTCATGTTATCTTTTGTCACATATAATGTGAAGAACATAAATACATTAAGCAAAACAATTTATAAAATAGACTACTTTCTAGTGGTACAAATTGAACGAACTACTTACCCTACGTGGTACATTTGTAAAGTTATAGATACCGTGATCAGACTAGTCCTTCGTAAATTGAGGATTAGCACTTTCTTCCGCTGACCGCGTAAGTCACGGTTTACATGTTGTACTCCTGAAATCCTAGTTATTCCACACTGCGCAGGTACCTTGTCGAGGAACTGTACTTCTCATGTAAGTAGCTCTTGCTGTTCCAGAATCTTCTGAAGTTAAAACAACTCCCACAATGACTTACACAGTTGTGGTTCTAACCTCGAACATTGTTCGAGTTCGTGGAATGTAGTTTAGAAGCAGAGTAAACTCGCATTTCCTAAAACAATAATCCAAAGTATTATTACGTGACAGTACCATCTGGTGCTACAAACACCAAGAGGTGTTTTATGATCAATTTGAAACCTCATTTTCGCCCAAAAAAACTTCTCTATTCAATTTAGAATGACATTTTTCTACAATTTTTGACACTCACTTTCTGTCAGCGTTTCGATTTATGTGTCTCTGACCTTTACAATGTCAAGCTCTCTTTAAAGCAGGTGTACCCTTAGCAGGCCCATGAACACCGCAAGACGAAGTGCTCTCTACAAAAGAGAGTGCTTTTAGGCTGTAAATTACGCAGAACCATTGTCCTTGAGTCGAGCAATTTCAAAGTATTCACCACACAGAATGCACTTGAGCGGAACGAATTGTAGTCACAAGAGACTCCCCGTATCGTGTTTTAAAGCTCCGCTCTGGTCGGGTGCTACATGTTTATTTCGTTACTATCACATTTCGCGCTCCTCTCTTCTGTAGCTGTCCTTGCGGTGAAGTGCGCATCACACTTGTGCGTTCATTGTTTACTTCGCTTCCTCTCTCAGCTCTTCTTCTGTCCAGCCCCTTCCACCTTCCACTCTCGTTGCCTATTTTCGCGCCGTTACGATTACATTTTCTCGTGCGTCGCCTTGTTATTGTTCTGTCCTTCTATCCTGCGGCCAGCGTCTCGAGCAGCCGTTCTCATTGTTTACCTTTCTCATCTCCGCTCTTGTACTATTCACCCCTCCCCCTCCATACATAGCCAGTTCGCTTCTTCTTTCCCCTCCTCTCCCCTCCCCACCCCTCGTGGCTCCCTCTCTGGCAGACAGCTGAAGGTTGCGGGTAATGCACGGCTTATTTTTGTAACAAAGCAGGTGAGAAGTGAAACTGTCTCCGGTGCACGGCATCTGATCTAGGCAGAATTTGTGGCGCGCACGACGGAGCACTGCGTGGATGCTGCAATCTCTCCACTTCTGGCAGCTGCCAGGCGGTTCTAATTTCTGCCGTGCATTTGGCGGCAAGACGGGCCGGCCTGCACCGCCGAGATGCTCGCTTGTTTTCGAAACTTGTCGCGGCGTGGCAAATGCGTGCAAAATACCTGTCGCGATACCACATTATGAGCACCGACCTGTACGCGGCTCATGAATCAAGTCGTGCTGATATATATGCGAAGGAACCGTGTTTTCTCGTGCTATTAATTAAGACTGTTAACTCTCACGACCGTTTGTATCCGTAGTTGTTTCTCGTACGCGCATTTTTCTCTTTCTGAAATGCGAGACGCGAGAATCTTACCCGTTTGTTTTGGTGGAGGGATACGTGTGATCTAGATTTCATACCTGTAAGATTCTTTCAGAGAGAACTTAAGTAGTTGTTGTTTCGGTCATCAATCCGAAGACTGGTTTAATGCAGTTCTCCACGCTAGTCTAGCCGCTGCTAGTATCTTCATCGCTACATAACTATTGCAGCTTGACCTACTTACTGTATTCGAGTCCCCCTCTTTATTTTTACCGTACACACTTCCTTCCAATACCAAATTGACGATTCCATGACACCTAAAGATGTGTCCTATCATGTGATTGATTTTTGTAATGAGGTTGTTTCACTTCTTTTGTCCCCATTTCGATTCATTATCCCTTCATTAGTTATTCAATCTACCAGTCCAGTCCTCAGCATTCGTCTGTTGCACCACATTTCAAAAGCTTCTATTTTTTTCAAATGTGAACTATTGAGGTGGTGCATAATTTCGTAGCGTTTTTGTTTTGTTTGTTGGCATTGTGATTGCTAAGGGCTTATTTATCGATTGCCTTATTTATTTGTAATTCACTGTTGCTGTTTGAGTTTACATATTGTCTTTTTGTCATTTGGAGATAGCGGACATTAGAAAATGAAGTGCCAAGTGGAGAAATCGGAACATTTCCTACATATTCTTCATTTTGGGTTCAGTAGAGACAGTCAAGACAGTCCTAAACAACAAATGGAGAGACAGTGGGGATGACACCCATGAAAAACTCACACTCTTACAAGAAGCGGTACAAGGAGTCAAAAAAGAGTGTTTGAGACCGGAGACAGCCAGAAACATATGTACCGTATTTATGGATAATCCCATTGGACAGAGCACGACAATGAAATGGTTTTACCATTTTAATGAGGATCATTTTGACATTAGGGACTTTCCATTGTTCAGGAAGAAATTTGGGGTTTGATGAAGATCGTTTAAACGCATTAATCCACAATGATCCACATCAGTGTACTGGAGAACTGGCAGATGTGATGAACTGTGATCATTCTATCATCGTGTGACATTTGCACGCAATGGGGAAGGTTCAGAAATCGGGTATATGGTTATCGCATGCTCTAATCCAAAATCACAAAAAATCGGCGGGTTACTATATGTGTATTTTTGCTATATGTGTGTTTATGCTAACGTAAGGAAAAGAAAGGAATGGTTGAGCCCAGGTAAAGCAGCAACTCCCTGTACGAAGATCTGCGCGCATGCACAAAAGATAACGTTATGGATGTGCTAGAACAGCATCTGTGTGGTGTACTACGAATTGTTTCCCCGAGGTGTAACCATCACTGCTGACATTTATTGTCAACAACGGTGACGTCTTGCAGGCACAATCTGAGAACAACGACCAGGAAGACAACGTAAAGTGATGCTACTCCGCTCCACGATAACGCCTGCACGCATCCTGCTAGACTGACAAAAAGCACTATACTGGAGTTGGGTTGGAAATTCATTCCGCACTCACCTTATTCACCTGATATTACGCCCTCAAATTTTCACCTTTTTCGCCCTCTGCCGAACAAGCTTCAAGGCACTTCCTTTCCAGATAAAAATGCGCTCCGGACGTGTCTCGACGAGATCTTCGCCTCAAAACCACGTGATTTCTACAGTCTCGGAATCAAACAGCTACCCCAGCGTTGGCAGACTGTTAGAAATAGTGAAGGAGAATGTATGATGACTAAAGTCTCTGGAATGTGTATCTGCTGTGTTTATTAAACTTATGGAACAACGATACGGACTTATGCGGCAACCCAATATTTATTATCCACCTTTCACACCGCACAAAGCTACACCCCATAGAATACCTCTAGAAAAACTTCGTAACCTTTAAATTTGTTTTCCAGGTTTACAAATTTCTCTTCTTTAGAAACGCTTTTCTTGCCATTGCCAGTCTACGTTTTATATCCTCTCTACTTCGGCCATCGTGAGAGATTTTTGTGTCGAAATTGCAAAACTCATCTACGTACTTGTAGTGTCTCATTTCCTAATCTAATTTCCTCAGCATATCCTGATTTAATTCGCCTACCTACCATTACGTCCGCATCCATAGCTGCATAGTCTACGTAAATGAGTGCCACGCGGAGGACCTTGGTTCAATTTCCGGGGGATTTTTCACTGATAATAGGACTGGAATGTGATCCACTACGCCTCGTGATGCCTATTGAGGAGCTACCTGAATGAGAAGTAGCGGTTCCAAGATCTGAGAGAGCGGTGTGCTGACCCCATGTCCCTCCATACCGCTTCCAAATGACACTATTGGCCGAGGACGACACGGCAGTCGGTCGGTACCTGTGGTATCGTCTGCGGTCAGAGCGGTGGAACTTTGCTTTTGCTTTGTGTTGTACATACCATTACCCTTGTTTTACTTTTGTTGATATTCATTTTATAACCTCTTTTCAAAAACCTGCTCATTCACTCATCTGTTCTACCAAGTCATTTGCCGTCTCTGACAGAGTTAGGACGTCATCGACAAACGCCAGTGTTTTCATTTGTTCTCCCTACTCTTTAATTTGTTTTCTCAATTGCTCTTCGATTTCATTCACAGCTTGCTCATTGTACAAATTTAATAGCATCGGAGACAGGCTACAACTCTGTCTCACTCGCTTTCATGTCCAACTCATGTAACTGCCGTCTGATTTCTGTACATGTTATTGATATCCTTTCTTTCCCTGTAACTATCCCTGTTGCTTTCAGAATTTCGCCGCGCGGGATTAGCCGAGCGGTCTCAGGCGCTGCAGTCATGGACTGTGCGACTGGTCCCGGTGGAGGTTCGAGTCCTCCCTCGGGCATGGGTGTGTGTGTTTGTCCTTAGGATAATTTAGGTTAAGTAGTGTGTAAGCTTAGGGACTGATGACCTTAGCAGTTAAGTCCCATAAGATTTCGCACGCATTTGAACATTTTTTTCAGAATTTCAAATAATGCATTCCAGTCAACGTAATCAAATGCTTTCTCTAAATATACAGATGCTTGCCTTTCTGTCCTTATAATACTCCACTTTTAAAAACACAGGGTTTCCTAAATCTTCACGGTCAAAATTATTTCAATAATATAGGTCCCTCAACTAATTTGGGTCCGTGGTCGTATGTTAATATTGCAGGCGGTACGAACTCTTGAATGACAAACGGTGTGAAGCGTATTTCCGACATTGGTTGGGCAGTCTTGATTAACAATACACAGTGGTTTGTAATGTGTCCACGCCGAATTTGTCGTGCGGAGTAACATCAAGTCATTGGTGCATGGAGCACGAGTATAAACTGAAGAGCAACCGGTTGGTAAAGTGTATCTGTCTGTCTAGTTGTACAACGGACAACTTGCATATCTGATTTTGTACGCCTTGTAACTTACGCCATAGACTCACTTTGAACAGTTGGTATGAGCTGAAGTTGTTGCTATGTGGTGTAGGCTGTTTATATCAGTGAAATACCAGATACTAATTTCTTATCTCAAAGTACTCTGCTTAGCATCTTCTTACCATCTGTATAATTTTGAGCCTAAAGGTTTGACAGTCTGTTCACGAAGTAAAAACCGATTGTTAATCACATACCCAGTCGCAAATAGGTATGGAGGTGAAAGCTGCGTGCTACGCTTAAAGAAACTTCGAAAACTAAACATGACCATTCATTTATTCGTAAAGTCTACACGTGATCGAAGCAGCCATTGTAATCAGGGGTTTGGTACTTGCTTGTCCCATAATTTTTCCAGTTTAGTTTAGTGTTTACAACGTGAAAGTATATTTTATCTCCGGCGCCTTATTGTTTTATTACCTTCGAAAACATTTATGCGAAAGGCGTTCTGTCTAAAGCTGTGTTCTATAAACATTTTCCTTGTTTTTATTTCTCTTACTAGATTACAGAAGTAGTTGTACAGATGTCAGAACGTATCCGGGAGCAGACATACAATCAGACCATATCCCACTCGTAGGAAATTTCAAAATCAGAATGAAACATGTTGTCTCCAAAAATTACGAAAATACGACCTGAGAAAGTTGAAAGATACTACCCTACAGCAGACAGTCAAGACAGTCCTAAACAACAAATGGAGAGACAGTGGGGATGACACCCATGAAAAACTCACACTCTTACAAGAAGCGGTACAAGGAGTCAAAAAAGAGTGTTTGAGACCGGACCTTAGAAAGAAGAAAACTTTGGTGACACATGAGATTCTGGACTTCATGGAAGAACGGAAGAAGAAAAAAGGTAATTTGGTGGAATACAGCGCTATACAGAATACAATCAGAAAGAAAATCAGAGAAG
The DNA here is from genome assembly GCF_023864345.2 of Schistocerca serialis cubense. NCBI lineage: Eukaryota > Metazoa > Arthropoda > Insecta > Orthoptera > Acrididae > Schistocerca > Schistocerca serialis. The sequence goes on from NC_064639.1 coordinate 966,931,944, forward strand.
CCAAAGAGAAGGAAAAAACTGAATTATGTGCAGAAATTGAACTTTATCAGAGTAGGTATGATGATTTTAACGTGCATCGGAAGGTCAGAGAGGCAACAGGAAATTATTGAAAATCGAACATTGGGAAGCTAGTAGATGACAGTGGCAACCTCATAATCAGTAAGGGAGAATAAAAGAGAGCATGGGAGAAATATCTAGAACAATTTTTCAAAGATGACCAGAGAAGGCAAGAACCAGAGATATTAGACACAGAGGGACCAGATATCCTGGTAAGTGAAGTGGAAACGACCATACATCAAATGAAGGAAGGGAAAGCAGCTGGGCCAGATGGCTTACACGCAGAATTCCTCAAACTACTCAATAAAGAAGAAGTAAAAATGATCACAGAAATATTCAACCACATTTACTCATCGGGCAAAATCCCTCCAAAATGGCTCACATCAGAGTTCATTGCTCTACCTAAGAAACCGAATGCCAAAGTATAAAACTATTTCTTAAAGTAACCCACAACGGATATACAATATTTGTGAAGACCAAATAGCGCCCAACCAGTTCGGGTTTCTTTTCTACATGCAGTTGGCACAAGAGATGCAGTATTTAGTGTACAAGTATTGTTCCAAAGATGTAGGGACATCATTTGTGATGTATTTGCTTGCCTCATTGATTATCAGAAGGCATTTGATCGTGTGAAGCATGAACAAATGATAGACCTACTAAATGAAACAGGAATTGATGAGAAAGATCTAAGAATAATAGCCAATTTATACTGGAACCAATCTGCAGTCATGAGAATAGATCAAGACCAATCAGAACAAGCGAGAATACGACGTGGCGTCAGGCAGGGCTGTATAATATCACCGATACTCTTTAACCTCAACGATTTTCGTTATGCAGCTGACACCATGGTGTTTGCGGATACAATGGAAGGGCTGCAGAAGCTGATAAACAAAATTTCTGAGACAAGCAAGAAATACGGCTTGGACATCAGCACAAACAAAACAAAATTTATGATCATCAGCAGGAAGAACATTCTTGGTGTGAATCTGTACATCAATGGCACAAGCGTAGAGCGAGTTTCACGGTACCCGTATCTGGGCACCATCATTAACGAAGCGAGGGACAACTCGCAGGAGATAAGTGTCGCATCGGAAAGGCGAGGAATGTTTTCAACTCGATTAGCTCAGCCTTAATGAGTCACGATCTTACCATGAACACAAAAATGCCGCTCCCCAGGTGCTGTGTGTTCTCAGTTGTCATGTATGGTGTGGAAGCATGGACCCTCACAAAGGCAACCACTGCCAGACTCCAAGCCTTGAACTCTGGCTATACAAAAGAATGTTGAGAACATCATGGACTCAAAAAGTGACAGACGTCGAGGTTCTACGTCCAGTTAACAGAAGCCCAGAGCTGATCAACATCATCAAGTGTCGCAAACTACAATACCTTGGCCACTTCATGAGGAATCAAAAAAGATATGAGCTGCTTCAACGTATACTGCAAGGAAAAATCGAGGGAAAGAGACCTCCGGGACGAAGAAGAATTTCCTGGCTCGACAACCTTAGATCTTGGTTTAATATTAGCTCTGAAGAACTGTTTCGCATTGCAGCTGATAAAGACAGAATAGCCCTGGTGATCGCCAGCTTCCGAAGCGGACAGGCACACTAAGAAGAAGAAGAAGGACAAGAAGAAGAAGACTTGTTTCCCCCTTTTATTTTCCATAATAATTCTAGATTTGTGTTTCTTTCTATCCAATATATAGTCATTTTTCGCCACTTCTTCATTTCTGTTGCCTCCAGTCAGGTCTTTGTAGCTTCCCCACTGTTTAGCTTTTACATGCGTAGGCGAGCTTCCTCTTCGTAAACGATATTGCGAAGTACTTAAGTGTTTCTGTCTTCATGTATTTACTCGTAAGAATGTGTTTCTTAGCCATAAATACAAGGTGGATATACACTACTGGCTATTAAAATTGCTACACCACGAAGCTGACGTGCCACAGACGCGAAATTTAACCGACAGGAAGAAGATGATGTGATACGCAAATGATTAGCTTTTCAGAGCATTCACACAAGGTTGGCACCGGTGGCGACACCTACAACGTGCTGACATGAGGAAAGTTTCCAACCAATTTCTCATACACAAACAGCAGTTGACCGGCGTTGCCTGGTGAAACGTTGTTGTGATGCCTCGTGTAAGGAGGAGAAATGCGTACCATCACGTTTCCGACTTTGATAAAGGTCGGATTGTAGCCTATCACGATTGCGGTTTATCGTATCGCGACATTGCTGCTCGCGTTGGGCGAGGTCCAATGACTGTTAGCAGAATATGGAATCGGTGGGTTCAGGAGGGTAATACGGAACGCCGTGCTGGATCCCAACGGCATCGTATCACTAGCAGTCGAGATGACAAGCATCTTATCCGCATGGCTGTAACGGATCGTGCAGCCACGTCTCGATCGCTGAGTCAACAGATGGGGACGTTTTCAAGACAACAACCATCTGCACGAGCAGTTCGACGACGTTTGCAGCAGCATGGACTATTAGCTCGGAGACCGTGGCTGCGGTTACCCTTTACACTGCATCACAGACAGGAGCGCCTGCGATGGTGTACTTAACGACGAACCTGGGTGCACGAATGGCAAAACGTCATTTTTTTCGGATGAATCCAGGTTCTGTTTACAGCATCACTATGGTCGCATCTGTGTTTGGCGACATCGCGGTGAACGCACATTGGAAGCGTGTATTCGTCATCGCCATACTGGTGTATCACGCGGCGTGATGGTATGGGGTGCCATTGGTTACACGTCTCGGTCGCCTCTTGTTCGCATTGACGGTACTTTGAATAGTGGATGTTACATTTCAGATGTGTTACGACCTGTGGCTCTACCCTTCATTTGATCCCTGCGAAACCCTACATTTCAGCAGGATAATGCACGACCGTATGTTGCAGGTCCTGTACGGGCCTTTCTGGATACAGGAAATGTTAGACTGCTGCCCTGGCCAGCACATTCTCCAGATCTTTCACCAATTGAAAACGTCTGGTCAATGGTGGCCGAGCAACTGACTCGTCACAATACGCCAGTCACTACTCTTGATGAACTGTGGTATTATGTTGAAGCTGCATGGGCAGCTGTACCTGTACACGCCATCCAAGCTCTGTTTGACTCAATGCCCAGGCGTATCAAGGCCGTTATTACGGCCAGAGGGTGTTGTTCTGGGTACTGATTTCTCAGGATCTATGCACCCAAATTGCGTGAAAATGTAATCACATGTCAGTTCTAGTATAATATATTTGTCCAATGAATACCCGTTTATCATCTGCATTTCTTCTTGGTGTAAAATTTTAATGGCCAGTAGTGTAATAAACTTTCGCTACTTGAGAGAACCTCCACAACAAACGAATGATCGTAGCACAGTGAAACTCAGTGGTAACATTTTTAAGGATATGCGGATGAAAAATAACGAATCAAACATTGCTTGAAACGCGTCTTAATTTCCATATGAGACGGTAACATTTGTTAATTGCGTACCATGTGTACCTTCCAGCTTACAAACGTTGCTCGACACGACAACCATCTGTATCCACGACACCCTGAAACAGCACTAGAGATTCTCTAATGCTGCCCGAAATAACGGTGGGCCACGGAATATTCAGCTCGTGTGACACAGCTCGTGCATTGCTTGAAGATCGCATGTTGTGTCCAGCATTCTTAGTCTTGGCAACAGTAACTTCGCCGGCCGGAGTGGCCGTGTGGTTCTAGGCACTACAGTCTGGATCCGCGCGACCGCTACGGTCGCAGGTTCGAATCCTGCCTCGGGCATGGATGTGTGTGATGTCCTTGGGTTAGTTAGGTTTAAGTAGTTCTAAGTTCTAGGGGACTGATGACCTTAGGAATTAAGTCCCATAGTGCTCAGAGCCATTTGAACCATTTTTTGAACAGTAACTTCTTCAACAATTTGTGGCACAAACTGGCCTTTTCCAGGACAAAGTCCCACATCGTTATTTAATTCGACCTTCCAATATTCTTCAACCCCTGTGCGGGAAGAGGACCTCTCAGTATTCCTTTAACGCGTCGAGACTCGCGAAGCGCAGCGACACTGTTACTGTTGTTTTGATGAAGCAGCTTTACGAGTAAGACCCTGCTCATCTTGTCCAGACACATGTTAGCAGCCTGAAACTAGTGCGGACTGATGCTTGTATTTCACCCCTACGTCGCCGTACCAGCACTGGCGCCTAACGGCAAGTCGTGACACTAACGACGCAAATCCTGCACCACATAGTCTGAACATCATTCTTATACGGTAAATACGGTAGCGTGTTCATTTGTTAGAACGCAAAGTACTTATCTACATCTACGTCATACTCTGCATGCCACCTAATGGTGTCTGGCGGAGGGTACTTTCGGTACTACTATCTGATCCCACTAACCCTGTTCCACTAGCGAATAGTGCGTGGCAAGAATGATTCTCGGTAAGCCTCTGTATCGGCTCTAATTTCTCGAATTTCCTCCTCGTGGTCAATACGCGAAATGTATGTGGTGGGAAGGTATATGTTGTCCGACTCCTCTTGAATAGGAAATCTCTCCATGACGCACAACGCGTCTCTTGCAACGTCTGCCAGTGGAGTTTGTTTAGATTCGTAATGCTCTCTCGCTAGCTAAACGATCCCGTGACGAAACGCAGCGCTCTTCGTTGGATCTTCTCTATCCCCTCTGTCAGTCCTACCTGATAGGGATTCCTGACAGATGAACCATACTCAAGAATCGGGCGAACGAGCGCCTTAGAAGACACTTCTTTAGTGGATCTGATTATCCAAGCTGGCTGACTGTTCCAATTACACGGTACACATTAGCCACCCAACACTAATTGTATTGAGGGTACATTCCAATGCATGTAACCAAATATCGGCCGTCCATATCGAAGGAGTTGTGTAATGATTTCCCGGCAAATTGCAACATCACTCATTAGCTTTTTAGCACGCCAGTATTATATCGAAAGGTATGTCCGTTCTGTAGCTTTGTCAACAGCAGATTCATCTTTAAGAGTGAAACATTGGTTATTGCCATCACACTTCGCTACACTGGATACCTTTTTACCTTCGTGTGCTCTCAAACTGCATATTGCCAACACAACACTCTCATCACCCATAAACATAATTGTATTTTACATTTATAATTTTTCGAAGATTTCTCTACACATTCCTTTGCGGCATTCACCATAATGTTGTTAAGGTGTTGTTGAGGTGCAATACATGCATGCGATTATACTTACAGAAGCAAAATTAAATAGTTTAAATTTTTATATGTACCACTAAAAAACTACTATGAAATTGTATTGTGCTGCAATAGTTTCAAGTACTTTATTTAACTCGTTGACTGCCGCACGCATAATGATGGCTCTTCCACTACCTGGTCTCGGCGTGAAGCGTGAGGCTCTGCTGTGGCCGCCTGTGACGTCGTGGCAGTCAACATGTTAAAGTCGCCAGATGGTGACGTAGTCAAGCTAGCTGCAGCAAAATGCAGTTTTACAGCAGCTTTTTGATGATACGCATAAAAATGTATTTTAGCAAAGCAATGGACCACAACCTAAAGAGTATTTTACGTAATTTACTCTGTACAGCCGTGGTAGCTATTTTGAGCACTCGCTTGGTGTACTACTTACATTACAAACTAGTTGTTTAACTCTTGAACGTAGAAAATTCTTTCTAATTTTCCCAACTAATCAAGCAGATGCACATCGTGTCATAATTCTAAAGAATTCTGAAGAATAGCACGAAGTCGCCTGAGAAACTCAAAATGGTTCAATGGCTCTGAGCACCATGGGACTTAACTTCTGAGGTCGTCAGTCCCCTAGAACTTAGAACTACTTAAACCTAACTAACCTAAGGACATCACACACATCCATGCCCGAGGCAGGATTCGAACCTGCGACCGTAGCGGTCGCGCGGTTCCAGACTGTAGCGCCTAGCACTGCACGGCCATCGTGGCCGGCTGAGAAAGTCAGAATTTTTTTTTTTTTTGTACGTCCAATCATCTAAATTTAAAGCTGTTACCGTACCGGCTTGCTGCTCCTAGAATAACCAGATGTAGAACAGTTCTTTACTTGCAGTTACATACGTTTTTGCGCAACTGCCGGCTCCATGATAATAGTACGCTAAATTTTCGTTGTTTGTTTATGGCAGAAATCTTCCTTTTACTGTCGTTGATATTCTGTTGTTTCCTTTCACAGAGCTGCTTGATCTCTGCTGCCAAATACTAGTTTCTGCAAGTGTCAGCTTGTTTATTTATTTATCTCATTCGTTGTTTATTTTAAATTGATGTTTACGATCTCGTGTGTTTTGTTTCTCTCGTGCGCTTTGGTACCCAAGGGGTAACACAAACCTGAGCTTTCTCCACAATTGAGAGAGTGTGCATCTAAATAGCATCACGTACAGCGGTGGAAGATGACCTGTGTAATACGGTTTGTTCTGCCGTGTTGTGGCACTGTGTTCCCACGTCGATGTCAGTACTCGATTGAAACTAACGCCAATAGATTTGAGTATTTATCGATAATGTAGACGAAAGTAGTACAGAATTGAGTTATTTTCTGCGAGACAGTGATTGCAGGCGCGCTCCGTGGATTCTAAAAAGCTCAGTATTTCCTTAGTTTATTTTTATTTCAGTTGGCAAGATACATGTAATTGCGGTACCTGATACCGAACTATGAGAAACTTAATTCGATGATAACGGTATGCATTTTGATATCTTCAACCGGGACAAAATGGCTCTGAGCACTACGGGACTTAACTTCTGAGGTCATCAGTCCCCTAGAACTTAGAATTACTTAAACCTAACTAACCAGTTTTGCGTGGTTGGGGTGTGGTTCTCTTATTGCGCTTAAGTGAACGTTAAATAGAGAACATGACGTCCTATCGCACTTCCATGTGACACTCGTGACGTTACTTTTGTCTCCGATGAACACTCGCTACCCAGGACAACTTACTGGAGCCTGTTCATCAAAAAAATCGTTAAGTCATTCACGTATTTGAGAGTCTATTTCGTAATATCGGACCATTTTTAATCGTCTGCCGGTACAATGTCGAACACTTTCCAGAAATCAATATTATCCGAAGGAAATTTCAAAAATGTGTGTGAAATCTTATGGGACTTAACTGCTAAGGTCATCAGTCCGTAAGCTTACACACAACTTAACCTAAATTATCTTAAGGACAAACACACACACCCATGCCCGAGGGAGAGAGCTCGAACCTCCGCCGGGATCAGCCGCACAGGAAGGAAAGTTGCTGCTCATCATATAGCGGAGATGCTGGGTCGCACATAGGCACAACAAAAATACTCTCACAATTAAAGCTTTCGGCCATTAAAACCTTCGTCAAAACACACACACACACACACACACACACACACACACACAACTCGTGTCGACGACACGAGTCATGTGTATGAGTTACGTTTGCGTGAGTGTGTGTGTGTGTGTGTGTGTGTGTGTGTGTGTGTGTGTGTGTGTGTGTGTGTCTATTGTTGACGAAGGCCTTAATGGCCGAAAGCTTTAATTGTGAGAGTCTTTTTGTTGTGCCTATGTGCGACCCAGCATCTCCACTGTATGGTGAGTAGCGACTTTCCTTCTCATAATATTGTTACATTCCATCCTGGATTTTCCATTCTTTGCCTTTCCAGAAATCTTTGTATATACTGACGAGCCGAATTGTGACCACCCGCTTAATAGCATGGTGGCCCATTTTTGGAACGCAATACAAAAGTGATTCTGCGTGTAATGGATTCGATAAGTCTTTGGTAAGTTTTCGGAGGTATTTGGCACCAGTTGTCTGCGCACAGGTCTCGTTGTCCCCATAAAGTACGGGCCGGTTGTTTGTGGGCACGGAGCTGGCTCCCGATAGCGTCCCACATGTGTTTCATTGGATTCATGTCAGGGGAATTCGATGGCTGAAACATCAGTGTGAATTCTGTATCACACTCCTCACACTACTGATGCACGTTTCTGGCCTTATGACAGGGACAGATATTGCGCTGCAAGGTTCCATCGCTGTCGGAGAAGACATCAAGCATGAAAATGATCCTCAATAATGTTCACCAATCCACAGCTGTCATGGTGCCTTCGATTACTATCACAGGTCCCATGGAAACCCACTGAATGCCCTCCATAAAACAATAACACCCTTGTTGGCCTTCATCCTGGCGCGGTTCATGTTTTGAGCGGCCATTCACTTGCATGATTGCGTATACGGTCACGACCTGCAACTCGATGTAACAGGAAATTAAATTCATCCGAGAAACGACATTTTTTCATTGGTCCACGTCCAGACTCGATGATCCCGTGCCCACTGCAGCCGTAATTGACGATTTCGTTGGATCGACATGGAACCAAAAAGGGGTCGTCTGCTGCGGAGCCCCTCGTTTAATAACGTGCGCTGCGAAACATCAGATCTGCCCCATATCGCCGTCCGCAGCTCGTGGTCGTGCGGTAGCGTTCTCGCTTCCCACGCCCGGGTTCCCGGGTTCGATTCCCGGCGGGGTCAGGGATTTTCTCTGCCTCGTGATGACTGGGTGTTGTGTGATGTCCTTAGGTTAGTTAGGTTTAAGTAGTTCTAAGTTCTAGGGGACTGATGACCATAGATGTTAAGTCCCATAGTGCTCAGAGCCCATATCGCCGCCTATGCTGTTTTACAGAGCGGGCGAGCTTCCGACCACGTTCTGTAATTAGGTGTGGATGTAACAGCTTGCCACGTACTCGTGATTTCACCGTCCGTCAACCACTTTCCATAGATGGTTACGACAGTAGTCAAACTCGCTTTTTTCGGTGAATTTCCGCATTTGTGGTTTCCAGAATAATCCCTCTCTAGTCTCTTCTCCCTTTACATACTTTCTTTACTGTGTCACTTTCCCGCAAAACCAACAGGAGGCATTCAGCCAAGCGTTGGCGAGTGGTCATAACGTTTTGGCTTATTCGTGTATAATCAACTTATTGCACAGCATGCTGAATATCTTGTCCCTAAATCAGTTAGCTTACTGTATGTTGGCTGTGGAGAACGAGTTAGTAAATGAGACGTTTAAACGAAGTGCATGCTATTTTCTGAACCGAGAGCGGTTGTAAATTTAAGTGCGAAACTGTTTTCCATCTCCGCTGACCATGAAACGCGTATGATACGCAATATCGTCTCGTCTGGAAGCCAGACTAAACTTATAAGTTGGAGGTTATAATATGTTGCGAAGCAGCTGACATTTTTTTCCCTCCTCTTCAGTGGTCCAGGTGTCATAGTGCTGGCCGCGGAGCGCTTTTTCTGGAGACAGACATATCATTCCCATTAAGAAGTAATTTGGAGCTTCACCAGGTGGGAAAGGAAATGAAGGAGCTTTAGATAGCTGGCTATCTCCTGTTTCTAACGGACATATTTCGTATAGTGTTTTATGTATGTTTCAGAGAAATTAGAAATGCATAGGCGTAGGCGAAGAGAAGTCTTTAAAATTCGCTATCTTTTGGTAGGAAAGGAGAACGAAACATCGAAATTCGTAACAGTGCATGTAGGATAAGGTTGTCCACAGCACAAAGATGTAGGTAAAAGGATTTCTGTGTTACTTTAGATTTACTGGCATTTTATCATTAAATAGCATACATGTCTGCATCTGTAGATGCGTGAAGGTGAACAGAACATGTTCGAAACGCTTAGCTTTATGTGAAGTTAAACACAAAATAAATATAAATGTGGCTGGTAACAGTATAGCGTAAATAATTAAACGATACGTATTTTTGTCCATAGTAAAATTGTTTTATTTTGAGCATTTATATTAAAATGAATTTAGTTACATTAAAAGCATTCAGAAAAAAAGATTCGATTCTCCACTTTAAAAAAAACTGCTACATGTTTCTGACATACGTAACGCTTTTCTTATGGGCTTTTCTTATGGCACTTGAGGTATACGTAAAGATGCGCTGCATAAATCACGTAATAAATGGTAGGATCACCGACAGTATTTGTAGCACTGCTAGGGAAAGAAACATAAATGGAAACTGAGAGCCCACGACTTCTCTTTGCTTTTTTCCCCCTTTTTTTGCACATAATTAAAACCGCTCATCATTCAGTGTTAGTCTGTTGTCTATTTTAAATCCTTCCAGAGTATAAATTGCGTTTAATAAGTAATAAAAATTAGTTGATCGCATAACATCTGCGCATTTGTGTAACAAAAGCAATTATTTTTATGCAAGTACGGATTACATACACAAATGTAAAAAATATATAATTATTGTTGTTATTTTGTACTTAATAGAACGTTCTGCCCCATGATAGAAGCCAAGAGTTTCCTGTTATTACTGGTAAATGCAAACGTTGTTAATGAATAACATATACATGTTTTACGTAAGTTTGACGAACTATCGAAGCGATGTTTGATGTACTTTTTGTTTTGCGTTATTCCTCAGGTTTTTGTCGAGGTAAGCTTTTGTAGCGCTGTATGATAAATCTGTATTGTTTTCTTAATGTTTACTACAACACCCGTCTGTTTCACAGTACACATCGACAATTTTCGAATACAATCTGAATTAAACATTGAAAATTTCAATTTTGCTATAAATACTGTTTACTTTTAAGTATCAGACAGGATATCTATGTTGTTGTTGTGGTCTTCAGTCCTGAGACTGGTTTGATGCAGCTCTCCATGCTACTCTATCCTGTGCAAGCTTCTTCATCTCCCAGTACCTACTGCAACCTACATCCTTCTGAATCTGCTTAGTGTATTCATCTCTTGGTCTCCCTCTACGATTTTTACCCTCCACGCTGCCCTCCAATGCTAAATTTGTGATCCCTTGATGCCTCAAAACATGTCCTACCAACCGATTCCTTCTTCTAGTCAAGTTGTGCCACAAACTTCTCTTCTCCCCAATCCTATTCAATACCTCCTCATTAGTTACGTGATCTACCCACCTTATCTTCAGCATTCTTCTGTAGCACCACATTTCGAAAGCTTCTATTCTCTTCTTGTCCAAACTGGTTCTCGTCCATGTTTCACTTCCATACATGGCTACACTCCATACAAATACTTTCAGAAACGACTTCCTGACACTTAAATCTATACTCGATGTTAACAAATTTCTCTTCTTCAGAAACGATTTCCTTACCATTGCCAGTCTACATTTTATATCCTCTCTGCTTCGACCATCATCAGTTATTTTACTCCCTAAATAGCAAAACTCCTTTACTACTTTAAGTGTCTCATTTCCTAATCTAATCCCCTCAGCATCACCCGATTTAATTTGACTACATTCCATTATCCTCGTTTTGCTTTTGTTGATGTTCATCTTATATCCTCCTTTCAAGACACTGTCCATTCCGTTCAACTGCTCTTCCAAGTCCTTTGCTGTCTCTGACAGAATTACAATGTCATCGGCGAACCTCAAAGTTTTTACTTCTTCTCCATGAATTTTAATACCTACTCCGAATTTTTCTTTTGTTTCCTTTACTCCTTGCTCAATATACAGATTGAATAACATTGGGGAGAGGCTACAACCCTGTCTCACTCCTTTCCCAACCACTGCTTCCCTATCATGCCCCTCGACTCTTATAACTGCCATCTGGTTTCTGTACAAATTGTAAATAGCCTTTCGCTCCCTGTATTTTACCCCTGCCACCTTCAGAATTTGAAAGAGAGTATTCCAGTTAACGTTGTCAAAAGCTTTCTCTAAGTCTACAAATGCTAGAAACGTAGGTTTGCCTTTTCTTAATCTTTCTTCTAAGATAAGTCGTAAGGTTAGTATTGCCTCACGTGTTCCAACATTTCTACGGAATCCAAACTGATCTTCCCCAAGGTCCGCTTCTACCAGTTTTTCCATTCGTCTATAAAGAATTCGCGTTAGTATTTTGCAGCTGTGACTTATTAAACTGATAGTTCGGTAATTTTCACATCTGTCAACACCTGCTTTATTTGGTATTGGAATTATTATATTCTTCTTGAAGTCTGTGGGTATTTCGCCTGTCTCATACATCATGCTCACCAGATGGTAGAGTTTTGTCAGGACTGGCTCTCCTAAGGCCGTCAGTAGTTCTAATGGAATGTTGTCTACTCCCGGGGCCTTGTTTTGACTGAGGTCTTTCAGTGTTCTGTCAAACTCTTCACGCAGTATCTTATCTCCCATTTCATCTTCATCTACATCCTCTTCCGTTTCCATAATATTGTCCTCAAGTACATCGCCCTTGTATAAACCCTCTATATACTCCTTCCACCTTTCTGCCTTCCCTTCTTTGCTTAGAACTGGGTTGCCATCTGAGCTCTTGATATTCATACAAGTGGTTCTCTTCTCTCCAAAGGTCTCTTTAATTTTCCTGTAGGCAGTATCTATCTTACCCCTAGTGAGACAAGCCTCTACATCCTTACATTTGTCCTCTAGCCATCCCTGCTTAGCCATGTTGCACTTTCTGTCGATCTCATTTTTGAGACGTTTGTATTCCATTTTGCCTGCTTCATTTACTGCATTTTTATATTTTCTCCTTTCATCAATTAAATTCAATGTTTCTTCTGTTACCCAAGGATTTCTATTAGCCCTCGTCTTTTTACCTACTTGATCCTCTGCTGCCTTCACTACTTCATCCCTCAGAGCTACCCATTCTTCTTCTACTGTATTTCTTTCCCCCATTCCTGTCAATTGTTCCCTTATGCTCTCCCTGAAACTCTCTACAACCTCTGGTTCTTTCAGTTTATCCAGGTCCCATCTCCTTAAATTCCCACCTTTTTGCAGTTTCTTCAGTTTCAATCTGCAGTTCATAACCAATAGATTGTGGTCAGAGTCCACATCTGCCCCTGGAAATGTCTTACAATTTAAAACCTGGTTCCTAAATCTCTGTCTTACCATTATATAATCTATCTGATACCTATTAGTATCTCCAGGATTCTTCCAGGTATACAACCTTCTTTTATGATTCTTGAACCAAGTGTTAGCTATGATTAAGTTATGCTCTGTGCAAAATTCTACAAGGCGGCTTCCTCTTTCATTTCTTCCCCCCAATCCATATTCACCTACTATGTTTCCTTCTCTCCCTTTTCCTACTGACAAATTCCAGTCACCCATGACTATTAAATTTTCGTCTCCCTTCACTACCTGAATAATTTCTTTTATCTCGTCATATATTTCATCAATTTCTTCATCATCTGCAGAGCTAGTTGGCATATAAACTTGTACTACTGTAGTAGGCATGGGCTTTGTGTCTATCTTGGCCACAATAATGCGTTCACTATGCTGTTTGTAGTAGCTAACCCGCACTCCCATTTTTTTATTCATTATTAAACCTACTCCTGCATTACCCCTATTTGATTTTGTATTTATAACCCTGTAATCACCTGACCAAAAGTCTTGTTCCTCCTGCCACCGAACTTCACTAATTCCCACTATATCTAACTTCAACCTATCCATTTCCCTTTTTAAATTTTCTAACCGACCTGCCCGATTAAGGGATCTGACATTCCACGCTCCGATCCGTAGAATGCCAGTTTTCTTTCTCCTGATAACGACGTCCTCTTCATTAGTCCCCGCCCGGAGATCCGAATGGGGGACTATTTTACCTCCGGAATATTTTACCCAAGAGGACGCCATCATCATTTAATCATACAGTAAAGCTGCATGTCCTCGGGAAAAATTACGGCTGTAGTTTCCCCTTGCTTTCAGCCGTTCGCAGTACCAGCACAGCAAGGCCGTTTTGGTTAATGTTACAAGGCCAGATCAGTCAATCATCCAGACTGTTGCCCCTGCAACTACTGAAAAGGCTGCTGCCCCTCTTCAGGAACCACATGTTTGTCTGGTCTCTCAACAGATACCCCTCCGTTGTGGTTGCGCCTACGGTACGGCCATCTATGTAGAACAAAAATATTCTCTTGGTTACCTGGCCCTTTATATATCGTCACTCAATTTCTAAACGGTTCACCACTTCCAATTATTAGGAGAGTCTAGTAAGACACCGACAACATACGCAAAGAAAGTGATCGTTATGAGGTAACGCCCGGTAGGTGTGCAACACTCCTAATGTAGAGGTGACGCAGGTACAACGTTACCTTGACCACAGCTACTAGGAAATCTACCGTAGTCTACGCTTACCTACAATAGTTTACGTTATCCTAGGTAGCCTTGCAACTCTAGGTATACGATTACGTTAGTTCATTCGCCGGTTTCTCCGAATGGACGCCTCGTCCACTTTCTCATCTCTTCCAACGAATGTACCGGGAGTACCTATCCAGAGCGCACTAGTCAGTAACTCCGTCTCTGCTGACCGGCGCCAGTTCGTCACGCGACCGACTCCCCCGTTTCCTCGGGTCGGCCCGCGGCCAGCGCTTCCCCAGTAGTGTCTTGGACAAATCAGAGGGAGCGCACATGTCGCAAACTCTAACGTAGTCTCCTGCTGCAGCTCCAGTAACTCGCAGTTACTTGCCCTGGTAGTCGTATTTCAGCTGTTTCTCTTAGTCCACGTACAATATTTTCTTTTACAGTGCGTTTTGGGAATGAACTGCCTATCTGAAAGTTTAATATCCCCGCTCTCCCCCCCCCCCCTCCCTCCCCCTCTCTCTCTACTGTAGTACGGATACTACAGACCTCACCGTCGGACACAAAGATCGGCCTTTCGTGACCGCCGCCTGCACTTCGCCGTTCTGTTGCAGAACGTGCATGACAAGGCGGCGTGCGAGGCGATCCTGCGCGTCGAGAACAGCGCCTACCTGCTGCACACGAGCTACCCGGCGTCGCTGAAGATGTCGGCCGCGGGCGCGGCGCAGGCGCCCGCCCCCGGCTCACCCTGCTGCTGCGGCCGCCCCCAGTCCGCCTCCGCCGCCGGCACGTCGCCGCCTGGTCAGCAGCAGCAGCCGCCTCCGCAGAGGCCTTCGTCGCTGCCGCTGCGACGCCCGCTCTCGGTGCCCGAGCCGCCACCTCCTCCGCCCCCGCCGCCACCGGGCGGAGGCAGCCGTCCGCGGCCTGCGCTCTCCGCCCCCGAAGAGCCGCCGGGCCCTTTCCCGCCGCCGCCTCCGGCGCCTCCTCTCAGCTCTCCGGTGAGTTAGCTGCAGCTATTTCATAGTCATCCTTCGTTTAATTTAACGCGAGAGATTTTTTTTTTCTATTGCGATTCCTTGCCCCCTCTTCTTCGTGTCTCTGCGTCGCTGTCGGGCACACTGTAAAAGCGCCATCACGTTGGGCGCGGAATCGATTTTACGTTGTTTTCCGTTGAAGCGGCATGCCGACGAGTACTTGACTTGTGTTAAGCCCCCGGCACGTGGACCACGCATTCGAGCGTTGAGTGTGCCGAGTTTCTGACGTCACAACATGGGAAGTGCACGTTGAGCTGAGTGTTTCCGAACGTGCATGACAATATTTAGCATGTCAGATATTCTGAAAGCGCGTTTGGGAGTAGACCAATGAAATGGAAAAATGCCACCTACGTCATATGACGCCGCTTCTCTTCAGTACAGAGTCGCAAGACGCCATTTTGGCTTTCAGTTGAAGCCCATATGCGTATATGCTGTTTCTAAGCTCCAGAAAATTGCCAATCTGTGGAAAAACCGTTGTTAATTGCACGACGTGTTCTAATAAAGTGACGGGAAACATATTGTTGGCTAAAGAATTATTGTAACTTGCATATTATGAGAGTATGCCGTTTCAAGGCAAAGGAATATTGAGGATTCATTTAAAACGCATTGTTCTTAGTACTATTTCTTATAGTTAAATGATAGTAACATACCTACGATTAAACTTTCAGGAGACGTTAAGACGAAAAGTAAGGTCGTAGATCATTTATGATCAGTGTAGCTAATGAGCAGTAGAAAAGCAGATACGTTATGTGACGTATGATGTGTTGCTGGTTCGCGTTCTACTGGACCCAAACATTTGTATACTAATCTTCTCGTTTTCTAATAGCTTCTGATACTTTATTACTAGTTTAACAGAAAATATTCTACAACATTCGATGTTACGTAAATATACACTGAAGACACAAAAGTTATGGGATAGCAATATCCACAGTTACTGATGACGGCAGTATCGCGTAACAAGGTATGAAAGGGCGGTGTATCGGCGGTGCTGTCTTTCCTACTAAAGTGGTTTATGTGAAAAGGTTTCGGACGTGATTGTGGCCGCACGACGGGAATTAACAGGCTTTGATCGCGGAATGGTAGACGCATGGGACATTCAGTTCGGAAATCGTTATGGAATTCAGTATTCCGAGATCCAGTGTCAAGAGTGTGCGAGAACACCAAATTTCAGGCATAACCTCTCACCACGGACATCGCAGTGGCCGACGGCCTTCACTTAACGACTGGGAGCAGCTACGTTTGCGTAGAGTTGTCAGTGCTAACAGACAAGCAAGGCAGCATGAAATAACTGCAGAAATCAATGTGGGACGTACGACGAACGTATTCTTCAGGACAGTGCGGCGAGATGTGACGTTAATGGCAATGGCAGCAGACGACCGACGCGAGTTCCTTTGCTAAGAACACATCAACTGCAGCATCTCTCCTGGGCTCGTGACCACATCAGTTGGACTCCAAGACTACTGGAAAACCGTGCTCAAGTCAGATCATTCATTTCATTTCCGTGTCCGGTCAGCATTTCCAGAAGGTAGCAACTCCGATGGCCTTGTTGTTTCCCTCGATCAAGTCCTGTGTTGTGTAGGGTTGTTTAAGTTGAGGACAAATTAGCAGGTGGGCCGGGTCTGGTGTTGTTCCGCACCCGCAGGATGTATCTCCGTCAGCTGGAAGAAGCCCCGTTTTCGCATGTTGGTCTTGCAAAGAGGAACGCCCACCCAAAGACAATTGAGCGATCTCCAAATAGGGTAGGGCAAGTCGTTTCCTGAGTTAGCTCTTCCTTTACAGGAATATCACGTGGTAGCTTGCTCGTCCACCCGGTGATGCGGTTAGACTCTGGTGTTCCCTCTAGTGTTCAGTCCTGGCGATGAAGCTCTTTCACGACTTCAGTCGACGGACTAAAGCCTAATGATCATGCAGTGGATGTCGGGGATCATAAGTTTGCATAGCCCTCTCTACATCAGCAGCAACAACCCTTCTAATAGTGGGGGGAGCTATTCCAACAATCGGGTAGATTTTATCGACTGGAGTTTGTTTCGTACATCCCGACAAGATTTTGACGGTCTCATTGATTGCAATATCAACCTGTCTGTTGTGAGTGGATGCACTCCACACAGGTGAAGCATACTCTACAGCGGACACATACAAAGCAAGAGCCGAAATTTTCAGGACGGGAAGCTTGCTCCCCAGGGTGTGGATGTGAGCTTCCTCAAGATGTTATTCCGTGAACTAACTTTCAGCCTGGTGTTATGGCAATGTTTTTTGAAGGACATAGTTCGGTCAAGGGTAACACCCAGATATACTGGTGTTGAACAATGCTCCAATCGTTTGCCTTGCCATGTAACGTCCATTTCCCGCCGAGCTTCTCTATTCTTCAAGTGAAATGCGCACACCTGAGTCGTGTTGAGATTTGGCTTTAGATTATTGGCTTTGTAGTAGGAACCAAGCGTATCTAGCGCAGAAGTCAACTTTTCCTCAGGTCAGATGAGTCCCGATTTCATTTTGTAAGAGCTGATGGTAGGGTTTGATTGTGGTGCAAACCGCACGAAGCCATTAACCCAAGTTGTCGACAATGCACTGTATAAGTAGGTGGTGGGTCCGTAATGGTATGGGCTGTGTTCACATGGAATGGACTAGGTCCTCTGGTCTAAGTGAGTGGACCACTTACCGGAAATGCTTGTATTCGGCTATTTGGAGACCATTTGCAGCGATTCATGGAAATCATGCTCCCAAGCATGTAACTGGGCCACAGTTGTTCGCGATTGGTTTGGAGAACATTCTGGACAATTTGAGCGAATGATTTACCCACCTAGATCGCCCGACGTGAATCCCATCGAACATTTATGGAACGTAATCGAGATGCCATTTCGTGCACAAAATCCTACACCGGCAGCACTTTCGCAATTATGGACAACTATGGAGGCATCATAGCTCAATATTTCAGCAGGGGACTTCTGACTTCTTGAGTCCAGGGCACGTCGAATTGCTGCACTACACCGGTCAAAAGGAGGTCCGACACGATATTGGGAGTTATCGCATGATTTCTGTCACCCCTACTGTAAGTCTGCTCTGTCTGAGAGATGAATTTGTTTGATTGACTTTCTCTACAAGAAAGCTTACGCTACTTTTAGTAAGATATTACGCACTTCCTTGTTTCAAATTGAGTATTTCACATGTTGTAAAGATTGTGCTAGTGAGTAGAAACAGTCATCAAGTACAAATGAAGTTAGGGTTTTAGAAAAAATTTAGAATGATGAAATAATGTACGTGAATAACTATTGTAAATTTGCATCGCACTATTTGTAATAGATTTTTGTAAGCCGATGTCCTTACTGACTGGACATTGTGCTTTCCTTTTTGCCTCGTACTATGTTCATAGATATCGAAATTGTTATTTACGTATACTTAAGACAGAACAGTCTGACTAGCATATAGATAACGGCGGAAATGTGCGTTTCAGTAGAATTACACAGGAATTTTACGCCTGTCCATTTCGTAAACAGTGGGATCTGAGAGCCAATCACATAGGACAACTGCCCCAGGAGCGCACTGCAGTGGCGCATACCACGTCGGGGGATACGTACCGTGTGCACAAGTAGAATAATTTTTGAGCGTTCAACAGAACGTTGAACTCTGCACGCTCAACGTTGACGTTCAAAAGCACGGTCTGTGTTCCAGCGGCTGCAGCGTAGGAACGGACGTGTAATGGTGCGCCTGCCGGGGCGGCAACCCGTCGGACGGCCACGCTGTACATGCCCACTAGGACACAGGCGTACCGTGGAAAAAAATTCGGTCGGTAACGGCCTCCGAGCTGGGCAAGTAAACACAATCTAAGTACACCACTTTACGGTAGATGAGTTGGTGTATAAACGGGCTTGATATGGTAAGGGTCGACCAATCAGAGGAAGCCACAGTTGTGTAAGGAGGAGCTAGTTTCGCCGCGATTATTTTCGAAAAGTCTCGAGGAGAAGACTGTTATTTATAGAGTGCATTATTTGTACCACGTAAAGTCGCTGTGTAATGCGACTGCCATCATCTGACATTGGTAATTCGTCTAATGGTTCAGTTAAGTGATCAAAGTAAGTGATGTGATCCACGAGGCAACCAACTCAAGACTGTGCATTTTACGAGTGCCCACGGTGCCAAAGTAATTATACAAACAATAGTGATTTCCAAACATTTAAATCAATGGATACCGACGAACAAGATGAAATAAACCGATTTTTAGGATTGATTTTGTGGGTGGCGTTGGTGAGTCTTCCATCCATGCGTTAATATTGGTCCCAGGACCCAATGTTTATTCAAACATTACCGCGAAAGGTAATTAGCAGAGATAGTTTCGAAATTCTGTTGAGAATGCTGTATTTCGCAGAGAACAAAAAGTCGCATTTCAAGTTTTGTAGTCCTCTCGTCCTCAGTTGCACATAATATTATGGTGTGTCGATAATTTTTTGCTTTTGGACTGTCTAATTTTCGTGCCATATGCGTTTCCCCTTTATTCTTTGCAAGCATCTTCATTTGGAGGTTTCATGAATGTTGTTCCACATGTTATGTTTTTTCCGTTTTTTGCGATTTTTATCTTCTTATAAATGCCATTTGAAATTTTGTGGCGGTCGTTGTGGCCGAGCGGTTCTAGGCGCTTCAGTCCGGAACCGCGCTGCTGTTACAGTCGCAGGTTCGAATCCTGCCTCGGGCATGGCTGTGTGTGATGCCCTTAGGTTAGTTAGGTTTAAGTAGTTCCAAGCCTAGGGGACTGATGACCTCAGATGTTAAGTCCCATAGTGCTTAGAGCCATTTGAACCATTTGAAATTTTGTTTTGTAGACTTCACAGCATTAGGAACTCGATACTTGTTTTAATGTTATGTGTTGGTTGGTGTAATCATTGAAACAAGTATTCAGTTCCTGGTGCTGTGAAGTCTGAAAAACAGAATCTGAAATGGCCATTACAAGAAGAAGAACAGCGCCGAAAGTGGAACAAAAACACAACATGTTGAACAACACCCACGAAACCTGCCGCTGAATTGCCTTGCAAAGAATAAAGACTAAACGCATATGGCACGAAAATTGTGTTTGCCAGTTTAATTAGACGGTCCATAAGTAAAAATTATCAATATAACGCAATACAATTAAAAAAAGTTGATGTTTCAGATCGTCTCTAAGAAGTTCAGTTCGTTCAGAAGTTCAGTTCGTAATCGAGGTACTGAAGAAAAATTTTAAAAACTGTTATGAACCTGCCGAAATACTTAAATCGCAAAGAAATTCTAACGACCAAACTGAAACGCGGTGAAATGATTAAAAAAGAGAATAGTCAAGGAATTACGGTTCTGAAATGGAAAGACAAAAGAGACGTTTGATTCTTTCCGTCAAATATTCGAGTGTAATGAAAAATGTGACAACCAAAAGAGGGATTTCTCGAAAACCAAAAATTGTTACTGAATATAATGCAGGAAAAACTGCTATTGACCTGTATGATCATCATGAGAGCATACAGCAGTCCGTTGCAAAAAGTGCACTGTCAGTCCCCACGGACCGGCCTCGTCCAAATACAAAAGTACACCGACAGGCCCAGGGGACTGACACCACCACGGAGTGACGGCTCGCGTAACTTGTTAACAACTACAACCGTCCACAGAAACTGTCACATCACTTTTAGAACAGAAGAGTCGTCTATTGGGAAAGCACCTTTTGCCCTAAACTAAGTAATAATTGCGGAGTCGTTACTATTTACAATATATGTACATGATTGCGTCAATAGCGCTCCGTGACACCGTTCGTGGATGGTTGCTCATCTTTGTTGATTACAAAGTGATAGGATAGAATCTATACTGAAAAAAAAAACTAAAAGCCTCTTTTCAAAATATTTTCATGACCGCATGTTTTTTGAGAATCGGGAAACAGCTCAGGTGATAACAGCATTTATGTCGCAGAGAGCCGGCCGCGGTGGTCTAGCGGTTCTAGGCGCTCAGTCCGGAACCGCGCGACTGCTACGGTCGCAGGTTCGAATCCTGCCTCGGGTATGGATGTGTGTGATGTCCTTAGGTTGGTTAGGTTTAATTAGTTCTAAGTTCTAGGGGACTGATGACTACCGATGTTTAGTCCCATAGTGCTCAGAGCCATTTGAACCATGTCGCAGAGATTTTAATTTAGGCTCCAAAAAAGAGGTTTTACAATCCCAGTAGATGTTCCAAGTAGCTACCATTGTTTGCAGAACACAGGTCATCTATTTTAGACTAAGACTGTATCTCTAGTTGGAAAATTTGTGGCACACCTCCGCTCGTACTTACTGCAGCCACTTTGACGTTTCGCAGTTGTTTTTTTTTGTATTATGTCATCATCAATATACAAACTCCCTCATGTGACACCACAGTAGGTAAAAGGGTATGAGATTTGTAGACTCCACTGGCTATACATCATTTCTGTTTCGTTTTGTCCACCGCCTGAGATAATATTTATTTAAATAGCGAGCCACCGCACGATTTTAGAATGCAGGGATTCAATCATCTTCTTTCCCGTCACCGGCGGAACATACTTCAGTCGTCCAGGAAGAAGAAAATGTGTCTAGTTGCCACCACGTAGTCGTACAAGGAAGTTGCAATGGTCCAAGCAGGCAGTCACCAACGCATCTTGCCCAAACGTTGTTGGACAACCGATACTGGAAACGTGTCTCGTAAACGACATTTCTTTTAATTAAGTCCAAACCTTTGATCGTGGCGACTGAAAATGCCGTTTCAGATATAAGGTGGTTCTTCCATTGTCACTACTAAGCTGAGAATATGTTTATCTTTGTCTATGAACAACGCCATACGACCTTACTTTCAAATGGTTCTGAGCACTATGGGACTTAACTGCTGAGGTCATCAGTCCCCTAGAACTTAGAACTACTTAAACCTAACTAACCTAAGGACATCACACACATCCATGCCCGAGGCATGATTCGAACCTGCGACCGATGCGGTCGCGCGGTTCCAAACTGACGCGCTTAGAACCGCACGGCCACACCGGCCGGCCTCGAGGCAGGATTCGAACCTGCGACGTAGCGGTCGCGCGGTTCAGGACTATAGCGCCTAGAACCGCTCGGCCACTCCGGCGGCGACTTAACTTTTTTACATATCCTTGGATGAGGTCTGTCACTAAGACCTGATACGTGGAAAGCGGAATTTGTTCTCAGCCTTCCACGGCGTATTGTTTCTTATAGTGTGTTTGGACGTACTGATATGGTTCACAGCCATTTACATTCGATGAGGATCAGTTGGGGCATTTGAGATGGCTACATTTACAAGATTCTCTGCGATTCGTGATGTAGTGCTCCTTATTTTGATGGGAGAATTGTCGCAATGACATAGAAAAACTGCGATTCCAGTTGGCGTATAGTGTGATAAACATTCTATCGCGTAACATGTGTGCAATCCACCAAGAAGATACTGCCGATTCACTCAGTGGTGTACTTAGCTTCTACGGTGAAACACCTTGACGACAGAGAGATTCAGTGGCAATACCTCTGCAAAATCGAGAATAACCATTAACCGTATACAAATTCACTGCTGCTTGCTGTACACAGACCGAATAGCTTCCAGTTCGCAGCGCAAGGCATTTGGCACTTACTCTGTCTTACTCCACACGGGTGTCTAACTGCAAAAAAATTGTAAATTTGTGGTAAGAACTTATGGGACCAAACTGCTTAGGTCACCGGTCCCTAAGTTTACACACTACTTAATCTAACTGAAACTAGCTTACGCTATGGACAACACACACACACACACACACACACACACACACACACACACACACACACACACACACACCCATGCGCGACGGAGGACTCGAACCTCCGACGGGGGTAGCCGCGCGGACCGTGACAAGACGCCCTGACCACGCGGTTACCCAAATGCACGGACGGTAATAACCGTGAGCTACGGTAACCAGTTTTTCCACCTAACTGGAGCCGTGGCTGTCTGTTCATGTGAGGTAACTCAGTCTCGTTCTTGTTCACCATCGAGACAGAAGAAGCGGGCTGTCTTTCCACGAAGTAGACTGGCAGCACTGGGTCTTTCACAGTACATATACATGCCTACTCGGCAAGCGATTGTGCGGTATGTGGCGGAATGCAAGTAGTGCGTCAGAATTATTCCATTCCCCTCCGCCATAGTCTGGTCTCGGGTGGTACGCTGATAGTGAACAGCTTTCAACAAACCCGAAATTTCTCTACTTTTATTTTCCTGGTCACTATTCAAAATGTATACGCGAGCAGATCGCAGGATTTTATGAGTAGTTTTCTCTGCGATGCATAGTGCCCTTATTGTGACGTCAGCATTTCTGTGACACTCGCGCTGAAGAAACGAACCTGTCACCATGTATGTACTCCCCTGTAAACTTTCTGTCTCTTCCAGTAATACGGTCTGATAAGGGCTCCCACAGTCTAACAATTCCTTACAAGTAATCTAACGATGGTTTTGTAAGCGGCGTCCTTCGTTTCCGAATTACATGTCCTAGGATAACATCAATGTATAGGACTCTGGTATCTGCCTTCCATGTGGTTAGATTTATCTGGTCGTTCCGCCTGATACAGAGCGTATCATAATCAATATCGACAGTTGACACGTGTGAAAGTTTACGATAAAGGCAGCAAAAACGTTCCTGTAGACATGGATCTGCAAGCAACCCTTTTGCGAGGTAATTGTGAGCGTGTGGTTATGTCATGGACTTCAGTGTGAAATTTCTGCTATTTTGTTGAAAAATGGCATTTTTGAGTCATGGTTGCATGCAAAATACATGTTGATACTTGCAAAGAAGAAAACGGCAACCAGGTACTGTTAATTATACCATTTGTTTATACACACAGGGCCATTACCGACTTGGAACCGACAAGTTCGTCTTCAAACGACTGATCACATTTATGTTACATTTGTTGTTGTTGTTTACATTAGTTCTTGCAAGAAACAGCCAGCTACCAATGTAAACAATAACATATGTAATACATCAACGTGAATCGCCGTCTGGAAAGGAACCTATCAGTTCAAAACCGGTAACCGCCTTAGTTGCGTAAATAAATAGCATCATTAACAGTGGCTGCTTGCTGTTTTCTTCTTTGCAAGAATCAGCTTGCGAACATTTTCTTATTGCTACAAGACTGGTCAGATTCCTAGTACAACACTTAGAACGTTCCTAATAAAGTATTTATTTTGTAATGTTATTATTTTTTTGCTGTGATGCGGAGAGCAGCATAATTTTGTGGTGTCAGAATAACTTCTCAATTTTTGGACACAAATCACTTATGTAAAAACAGATACATAGTTTTTTTTCATTTCTCTGACAAAAGTTAGACTTGGCACGTTTTTCATTTCTATTCTTCAAATGTACATAGGTTGGACAAAAATGTGGAAATACCGCGACGTGAGAAATGCATGCTTCAACATAAGCCTGCAGGTTGCGCTGTTGTATTTGATCATGAACGGCACCTGTGCAGTGTCGTCAATACGTTGCAGGAGGCAGTCGTGGTCAGAAGAGTGTTATGTGTAGTTGTGAGTGCATTATGTAGGAGCCAAGTAAATTCGAACTTGGGCAAATTGTTTGTGTTCGTATGGCAGGTGCTTCCGTTACTTAGTTAGCTGAAGTCTTTGGTGTTTCAAGAGGCACTGTACCGAAAATTTATTCCTCTTACAGGGAAAGCGGAAAAACATCATCCACTAAACAACAACACGGACGAGAGTGTATGTTGAGTGATCGTGACAGACGGTCATTGAAGAGGATTGTGGTAAAAATAGTGGACGACAGTTGCAAAAGTCCCAGCAAAACTTAATGTCGAACTCGCGAACTCGAGCAGCACCAAAACAATACGAAGCGAGCTCCAGAAGCAGGGAATTGCAGGGCTAGGTTCAATTCCAAAACCACTCATCAGTGATGCAAATCCCCGTAACAGAGAAACGTGGTACCGAACCCATAAAACCAGGACTAAGGAACACTGGAAGGAAGTCATTGGATCCGATGTGTCTTGTTTCACGTTGTTTTCAACTTCTGGCACAGTTTACCTCCCATGGTGGAAGATCGGCGGTGATTTGGGCAGCTACATCGTGGTATTCCACGGGTCTCACGGTTACTTTGCAAGGTCATATTACTGGCAAGAATTATGTGGTCATTTTGGCTGATCAGGTTCATCCAGTGGTACAACGTTTGTCCCTCAGTGATGATGCTGTGTTGCAAAAGGACAGGGCCTCTGTTGGCACAGCTCGCGTCGTCGAGGACTCGTTTTGTGAACACGAGGATGGATTGTCGCATCGCCCTTGGTCACCACGATCACCAGATATCAGTATTACTGAGCCTTTATTGTCTACTTTGGAGAGAAAAGTCGTGATCATTATTTACCTCCGTCATCGTTACCTGAACTTGCCAAAATTTTGCGCTAAAATTCGTATAAGATTCCCTCGAAATCCATTTTGTACTAGTATACATCCATTCCAAGACAACTGGAAGGCCGGTCGGAGTGGCCGAGCGGTTCTAGGCGCTACAGTCTAGAACCGCGCGACCGCTACGGTCGCAGGTTCGAGTCCTGCCTCGGGCATGGATGTGTGTGATGTCCTTAGTTTAGTTAGGTTTAAGTAGTTCTAAGTTCTAGGGGACTGATGACCTCAGAAGTTGTCCCACAGTGCTCAGAGCCATTTGAACCTTTTGAACAGCTGGAAGCTGTTTCGAATGCCAACTGTTTTCCTACGCCGTATCAGGTATGGTAAAGTGTTGTGTTAGTGATGCTTCCATATTTTTGTCCATCCCCTGTATTTGAAATATGAAGTTTTCGAATCATTCTTCTTGTAATCGGATTCAGATTTTACAAGAAATAAAATACTTCTTCAGAGGGTCCTATGATACAATTTACAGTACACTCGTACCTGTTAAAGGAGATGTTCCACGTGTCGTTGTCACATTTGGATGCAATACTACACTGAGTTACGAATATGTTCAAACACACTTCGGGCCATCTAGTAAAGTTTAATAGCACTGTACAATTCGTTGCTCCAATTTTTCAACCGTATGAGCAGGAATGCTGTGCACTTCACTTTTGAGATGATGCCAGACAGAAAATTCTGGAAGTGTGAGGTCGGGCAGTCTCGGAGGCCTAGGTACAGGCCCCGCTCGACCTATCATATTAGCGCATTAAATGTCGTCTTACATCAGCATGAAAGTGTGCTGACGCCCCTTCATCCGCAACGTTGCTCAGGGGCCATGGGTGAAATTTGACCCCGTTAGACGGGGACTTAATGGAAAAGTTTACATTCCAAACACACTTCTACTAACTAGGCCAGTAACCAGTCAGTGGCGGCTCATAATCACACATCGAAAACTGCTCGAAAGGAAGAAGGAAAGAAGACTGGGTTTAACGTCCCGTCGATATCGAGGTCATTAGACACGGAGCACAAGCTCGGATTGTGTCAAGGATCGGGTAGGAAATCGGCTGTGCCCTTTCAAATTAACTATCCCGACATTTGCCTGGAGTGATGTAGGGAAATCAGGGAAAACCTAAATCTGTATGACCGGACGCGGATTAAAAAAAACTGCTCTTCCGTGGGTCCGTGTTTGCTTCTGTTATCGAATACTTCCACCAAAGCCAGTTTTAGCTATGTATTGTCATGATCTGTAAGTGTCCGGACGGATACTACTGCATACTCGATGATTTTCACTGACTGGTCGTGGAACAGGTATTCAAAGCAAGTCGTAATTTTCAACGTGTGTTTCACAAGGGACACCTCTCGGTTCAAAGAGGAATTTGTTTTTACACATTTGAACACGCACCATCTCACGTAATAACCACGGCTGCGATGGGGTGTGAATGTGTTCTCATTGTTTGTACACAACAGTGCTTGCAGTCTTGGAGGAGGGGGTTTAACACGCTAGTCAGTTACGTCAGTAGTTGTGCTTAGTATATGTGTGTTAATACTGTCGTAAAAAGTGGACGAAACCATTAATGTTTGGAACCTTTTAAATATTGTGGCATCCAAGTTAAGAAGGCGTTATCCAACAGAAGTCTTTTTAAGACAGGATGATGACACTTTGGAAATGTTTTTGGTAGATCTGATTAGTCAGAAACATGAATATTCATTTGACTGCTCAACCGATGTTACACTGGATAGGATGAAGTAAACGGGTTGATACACGGGAACGCCTTTATAATAGTGTTCAAGATTGTAGTTCTAATGACAGCGGGTGAAACAGTTCTCCTCAAAGGGAGGCTATTAGTTCTGAGGACTATGAACCATCACCGGAAAAGAAGTACAATACTGTTAATATTTTAACAAAATTTTCGGAAGAACGTCTTGAACGTATTTAAGATGATTATGATAAACCTCCGCATAAAGTTGTGACCTACAGCTCGTTATGGAGGAGAGGTCCGTCTATAAACAGCACATTGAACATCAAAGTAATATTCGATTACGTGGAGGAAAAAAAGACATAATGAACATCCATTTCGAGGAAACAATACAGTCAAAGAACTGGAGATAAAACAACACATCTATCCCAATTTCACACAGCAAGAAATGAAAGACGATGTGTCCATTACTGGCACTTCAAATTTTGGGAAATGCAAAAAACAAGAGAAATGCTAACACAAAAATTAAATGTTCTGTAGCTTTCATACCACGTCTCAAGAAACAATACTGAGTGTGCCGTAGATATATCACTGCTTTCATGCCAGCAAGAGATGTATAGGAAGAGCAAGATCTAGCGTGGCTCTTAACTTTAATATAAAATGCAAGAAATTAAATTTCTACAACGGCAACCAGCCAAAAATTTCCTCTAAATCTTTATTGATACAGGATTTTAGTTGCCTCTAATTGCGGTCTGGTGATCATGTGATTTACGCTAACACTAACAGAAAATAGTTTTGGACTAAAGAACATTCTGTCTGTACCCCACAGGCGAATTAGTCAGAAAAAAACAGTAAATGCGGGCAAATAATTTATACAATTTTGAAAATACTCATGTGGAGTGTAGAAGCAGGAAAGAAAAAAGTTATGCTGCGTCCCCCCCCCCCCCCCTACCCCTCACCCAAGGGACGTCGCATTCCTCCTTTTACTCCCCACCAAAATTCAATTTCTGACTATATATTTATATATTTTTTTGGCACAAAGTGGTTCATTTGTAGAAGAGATTTGTAATTACAAAAATATTGCTCGTAAAATTCTACACAAACAGGGTCTTGTGCATATTTTAAGTCAGACGAATAGTTTTACGTATACAGGTGAAGAATTCGCGCACTCGGACTTCATAGCACGCTTCCTCACATACTAGCAACACAAAAATGTCTCTCACAGAATTTCGTCCTGCGCATATTTCCGGCATTAAATGGACGTTAATGATTGGTAATCTGGTATCACTGTAATCACATGTACGGTAACTGTCTCTGTCAGCAGATAGAAGTAATGCTGTGCAATTGGTGCAGTGGATAACGTTTTGGGTTAGCATGCAGGAGGTCGAGAGTTCGATTCTGGGTCGAGGCGTATTTGTTTTTATTTGCTATATGTGGTCTGCGTATCTAACGTCTTAATCGTCATGCAGCGAAACAAGTGGGTCTTCTACGAAACATTTGCACTTACGTACTACACAGAAATGAAAGTAAAATCGTTGTCATTGGTCAACTTTTAAAGATGCCTTTTGCATGTCGTGGACACGAATTGTTTTGCACCACTGCATCTACTAGATTCCAAATTTGTTTTCGGTGTAAGCCCCCAGTAGTCCCATCGATTAGTACCAACTATTAGTCTTGCCACATTCCGGTCCATTACATTTCGTTAGAGCCTTACGTGGCCAGTAGGCCTAGCAACGTGCTTGAAAATAATTTCCAAGTTCGCTTACCATTTCTATGTATTATCACCATGGAACCACTAATTATACCTTTCAGCATTGAGTCTGATCAGCACGTGCTGTTTAGTATCTCCATACATTATTATTATTATTATTATCGATGCATATTTGAAAACATCACGTCCATTACCTTTAGGGAAACAGCGTAAATGTCGGATACGGGTGACTTATGAAACGGTGTACATTACAGTATTATGTGGCTGAATGAAACTGGCAAATAAAAACAAATAGTTTCGACCTAGAATCGAACTATCGACCTTCGACGTGCTAACCCAAAACGTATTTAAAAAAAAAAATTGTATTTGTAATAAGAGAATATGAAAAGCGAGTCTCTTCTTCGTGATTAATAAGCCAACTTCGTAAAATATATGTATAAAGCTGGACATCCATTTTGCCCTTTTGCCTGTGGTATTTAAAGTTTATTTTATGTTGAAATTTTCCAGAAATAATAAGTTTTAGCGCAAAGTCGGTATGCAGTGTCAGATGATGCCGCACCCATCCCTGTACGATTAGATTGTGCTGAGGGAAAATGAGATTTTGACTTCAGAAATAATAGACTGACGGAAAAATATCACGACAGTAACGAATAATTAATGAACCTTCGGGTCTAGGTAATGTACACTACTGGCCATTAAAAAGTGCTACACCACGAAGATGACGTGCTACAGACGCGAAATTCAACCGACAGGAAGAAAATGCTGTGATATGCAAATGATTAGCTTTTCAGAGCATTCACACAAGGTTGGCGCTGGTGGCGACACCTACATCGTGCTGACATGAGGAAAGTTTCCAACCGATTTCTCATACACAAACAGCAGTTGACCGGCGTTGCCTGGTAAAACGTTGTTGTGATGCCTCGTGTAAGGAGGAGAAATGCGTACCATCACGTTTCCGACTTTGATAAAGGTCGGATTGTAGCCTATCGCGATTGCGGTTTATCGTATCGCGACATTGCTGCTCGCGTTGGTCGAGATCCAATGACTGTTAGCAGAACATGGAATCGGTGGGTTCAGGAGGGTAATACGGAACGCCGTGCTGGATCCCAACGGCCTCGTATTACTACACTAGCACTCGAGATGACAGGCATCTTATCCGCATGGCTGTAACGGATCGTGCAGCCACGTCTCTATCCCTGAGTCAACAGATGGGGACGTTTGCAAGACAACAACCATCTGCACGAACAGTTCGACGACCTTTGCAGCAGCATGGACTATCAGCGCGGAGACCATGGCTGCGGTTACCCTTGACGCTGCATCACAGACAGGAGCGCCTGCGATGGTGTACTCAACGACGAACTTGGGTGCACGAATTGCAAAACGTCATTTTTTGGTATGCATCCAGGTTCTGTTTACAGCATCATGATGGTCGCATCCGTGTTTGGCGACATCGCGGTGAACGCACATTGGAAGCGTGTATTAGTCATCGCCATACTGGCGTATCACCTGGCTTGATGGTATGGGGTGCCATTGGTTACACGTCTCGGTCATCTCTTGTTCGCATTGACGACACTTTGAACAGTGGACGTTACATTTAAGATGTGTTACGACCCGTGGCTCTACCCTTCATTCGATCCCTGCGAAACCCTACATTTCAGCAGGATAATGCACGACCGTATGTTGCAGGTCCTGTACGGGCCTTTCTCGATACAGAAAATGTTCGACTGCTGCCCTGGTCAGCACATTCTCGAGATCTCTCACCAATTGAAAACGTCTTGTCAATGGTGGCCGAGCAACTGGTTCGTCACAATACGCCAGTCACTACTCTTGATGAACAGTGGTATGGTGTTGAAACTGCATGGGCAGCTGTACCTGTACACGCCATCCAAGCTCTGTTTGACTCAATGCCCAGGCGCATCAAGGCCGTTATCACGGCGAGAGGTGGTTGTTCTGGGTACTGATTTCTCAGGGTCTATGCCCCCAAACTGCGTGAAAATGTAATCACATGTCAGTTCTAGTATAATATATGTTTCCAATGAATACCTGTTTATCATCTGTATTTCTTCTTGGTGTAGCAATTTTAATGGCCAGTTTTGTAGTTAAGCGATTAACATTGCAAGATCACAGGCTAATGTAAGCGCGAGATACCCCGTTGCGAATGTGAAATATTGGTACATCAATAACCGGTGCAACCGCCAGACTGTTGAACGTAACCACGCAAACGTGCATGCATTGTGTTGCACAGGTGCCAGATGTCAGTTTGTGGGATGTAATTCCATGCCTGTTGCACTTGGTCGGTCAATACAGGCGCGGTTAATGCTGTTTGTCGATGACGCTGTGGTTGTCGTCCGATGAGGTCCGATATGTGCTCAATTGGAGACAGATCTGATGATCGAGCAGGCCAAGGCAACATGTCGACACTCTGTAGAGCATGTGAGGTTACAACAGCGGTACGTGGGCGATCGTTATCCTTTAGGAAAGCATCCTCTGGATTGCTGTTGCTGAATGGCAGCACAACAAATCGAATCACCACGTTGACGTACAAACTTGCAGTCAGGGTGCGTGGGATAATCACGAGGTGCTTCCCTTGTGATACGAAATCCCACCGCAGACCATAACTCCAGATGTAGGTCCAGTGTGTCTAGCACTCAAGACATGTTGGTTGCAGGCCGTCAATTGGCCTGGTTCTAACCAGCACACAACCGTCACTGGCACTGAGGCAGAAACAGCTTTCGTCAGAAAACACAGCAAACTTGCATGATGCCCTCCAATGAGCTCACTCTTGACGCGACAGAAGTCGCAAATGGCGGTAGTTGGAGTTCATTGGAGTACACGCTGCAGGGCTTCTGGTTCGGAGCTGCCTTTGAAGTAAACGGTGTGTAACAGTTCGCTGTGTCACTGTGGTGCCAACTGCTGTTCAAATTGCTGCAACAGATGCAGTACGATGCGCCAGAGCCATACGCCGAACAGGTGCCGTGTCGGTAGTGCCATGTGGCTGTCTGGACACGGATCCTCTTGCGACCTTACATTCCCGTGACGACCGCTGCCAACAGTCATGTACAATGGCTACATTCCTGCCAAGTCTTTCTGCAGTATCGCAGAAGGAACATCCATTTTCTCGTAGGTCAAACTCAGTAAGGCGTTGATAATGGCGTCTTTGTCACCATACAGGCGCCCTTGACCAAATTCAACTCGTCATGTCCAGTCTCAAAGGCAATTAACGCTCACGACCGTTACAGCGTGTATTTAAAGCAAACCTGGTATGCATCCTTATAGTGACAGTACTAGGACTATTCTTATGCAAGTTGCTTGAAAACTGAGTAGACATTATCTCTCGTTTGTAGAAACGCGCCTACTAACTTTCGTCGGCTATTATGCGTAGATTGTGGAGATGGCCAAGTATGGGCGTTTGGTAATGACGGCAGTCATAATCTGTGGTTGGGTCTTAAATAAAAATGGAACGGAAAGTGAGTAATAAAAGTGATTAAATCTCAAGAAATAGTTGTGCATTCGGTAACAGCGCTGTTTACGAATGAGTTTTGTGCATTGTACTCACGGAGAACGGTAATAGACGTGTGCTTGTGCAATGCAGAAAACCAGCGCCATCACATATGTCCCATGACCGATCAACAGCGGCACAGCATTCTCGGAAATGGTTTGTTGCTGTGGGCAGCGGAGCACTGCGGTGACTACATCTACACTACGCAAACCACCTACGGTGTTTGGCGGAGAGTACTTCCTGTACCACTGACTGATCCCTCCTTCCCTGCTACATTCCTCCATGGTGCATGCGAAGAACGATTGTCGGTAAACCTCAGTATTAGCTCTAATTTCTCGAATTTTCTCGTTGTGACCATTTCGTGATACGTATGAGGGGGCGGATGTAATATTTTGTCCGACTGTCCTGGAAATTCAGTAAAAAAAAAATGGAAATGTCGTGTGGCTAGGGCCTCCCGTCGGGTAGACAGTTCGCCTGGTGCAGGTCTTTCGATTTGACGCCACTTCGGCGACCTGCGCGTCGATGGGGATGAAATGATGATGATTAGGACAACACAACACCCAGTCCCTGAGCGGAGAAAATTTTCGACTCAGCCGGGAATCGAACCCGGGCCCTTAGGATTGACAGTCTGTCACGCTGACCACTCAGCTACCGGGGCGGACTTGGAAATTCAGTAGTAAACGGTTCTCTTGTAGCGTCTGCCCTTGGAGTTTGTTGAGCACCTGCGCAACGCTGTCGCAATCCCGTGACGAAATTCGCCGCCCTTTGTTGGATCGTGTATATCTCTTGTATTAATACAATCTGCAGGTAGCATTTGCCGCGACAGAATCACGACTTTTGAACTTAAACGTCTGATGCCACCTGTTTTAAATCACAATATAGCCGTGAAACCGACTCCTCTAATTAAGGAACATATACTTGATGGAGGATATTTACTCCATAGTTAACAATATCGATACGCGCTTTGTTGCCTTTTGCTTCAGTGCGAACTGAAATGCCCACATTTCGGCTCTGTGTCCTGCTGGTAGTGTTTTATGGCCCGGGTCTGGTAGACGCTTGTTGGCTCCTTGTGTCTGCAGGGCTTTCTGAGCACGTGAGTGTGTTTGTGTTTGGTCAGCCTCGGCAGCGCAGGCAGCAATGCGGCCGGTGTAGTGGGAGGAAGCAGTGTTTGCGCTGATAACGACCTTTGTGATAACCAGAGGAGCAGTCTCATAAGTCCAGTGTGGCAGCGGCTGCGCTTGTGAGCAGTCAGTTCGGCACATGTCGGTATGTACGCGGACACCGCCACCGTCGCCTGTCGCTGGCAGCCTTCGCAGATTATTATTTTTTTTAATGCTGTTTGGAACCTCAAATTGCGTGCGCAGGCTGAATTGTAGAGTATTAACTCCCATTGGCGCTAGAAATATTATGACTATAGGTCCTGAGTTATTATAAAGTGTTCCACAGCAAACGAGGCAGATGTGGAGAGATGCGCAGTACCGAAACGAAATGTCTCGCGTGATAGACCAGAAGAGAGCGTCATTCTGCCATATCTACGTGTCACAAGCAGCTTCGCCCTACACATTAAACATATTTCGTGTGTATTTACGTTCCACTGGACGTTTTCGACGGCTACTTCGCCGTTAAAGTGTTTGTTATTGCCGATGTTAAGATTTTTTTTTTTTTAATTTGTGGTAAGTACCTGTGGGACCAAACTGCCAAGGTAATCGGTCCCTAGACTTACACACTACTTAATCTAACTTAAACCAACCTACGCTAAGGACAACACACACACACCCATGCCCCAGGGAGGACTCGAACCTCCGCCGGGGGGAGCCGCGCGGACCGTGGCAAGGCGCCCTAGACAGCACGGCTAACCCGCGCGGCCGGTGTTAAGAAAACAGAACAAATATTCCACGAGTAATCGAACACACACACACACACACACACACACACACACACACACACACACACACACTCAAGCGGCGGGTGTGGGGAGGTAGATTTTTCCACAGGTGTATCTTGCCTCTGCGTTGCCAGTTGTCACCAGATAGGAAAGCTGGATCATGTGATGGGGAACAGGGACGGAGAGTAAAATGGCAACGCCGCGAAGTATTCTCTGTCTCTGAACACATCATATAACGCAACTACTTATGTGCGCTACAGTGGTGAATACCTCAACTCTTAATTTTTGGAATTTACGTAGATTCTTAGATTGTCAGGCATACGCGTCCCCAAGGAGGAAACGTGGGAGGAGCAGAGGAGGAGGCAGGGGGCACATGCACCTTCCTGGAATCTGGTGACAGAACTTTTTTTTATTACAGAGTTTTCACCAATTTTGTTTGTGATGATACTATACCGCAGATTTAACATTTCGGAGCTAAACGGGAAACAATGTGGCTTTAGCAAGCACTACATATCTTAGTTTGTTTTGTCGGATGCTCACGCTGTTTTACCGTTTCCTGGGCGCGGCGGTTCCAGCGCTGTTCTGTAGTCATGGCAGATGCGAACC
Organism: Schistocerca serialis cubense; assembly: GCF_023864345.2. Classification (NCBI taxonomy): domain Eukaryota; kingdom Metazoa; phylum Arthropoda; class Insecta; order Orthoptera; family Acrididae; genus Schistocerca; species Schistocerca serialis. Next base: position 966,966,780 of record NC_064639.1, read on the forward strand.
TTTTCAGAACGTATGTAAAATTTTGCAATGCCTTTGTTGCTCATGTCAGAAAGAACAGGTACTGCGGCGACTACAGCCGTCATGAAAGTTGCGAATATGGAGAACTATCAGCTGTATAATGAAATGTTGACAATGAAAATTTTTGCCGGACCGGGACTCGAACCTGGATTCCCGTTTATCGCGAGCGGTCGCCCTACCAGTAGACTATCCGAGCACGACACTGCCAGACCCAAACTTCCATTTTTCGTCACCCTTGTGTCTGCAACCTACACTCATACATTTATTATGTATAGTCCCGTACAGGGGAGACATGTTAATTGAAAGTCGCTTGGCCTGTGTCGGCGAATAAATACGATATTACCATGCCTGTATTGGTGAGAATTACGACGCAGTTTTTGGGTCTGACCGTGGAGCGTGCTCGGATTGTCTAAAGGTAAGGCGACCGCTCGCGATAAGCGGGAAATCCGGGTTCGAGTCACGGTCCAGCATAAAGTTTCACTGTCGTCATTCCATTATACAGCTGATGGTTGTCCGTATTCGCAACTGCGAATACGTTTAATGTGTTTACAGAAAGTTGCAGAAATACGCTGATGAGCCACAGTATTATGACCACTTGCTTAGGAGGCTTGTTCCGTCTTTGGGACGCTGTTCTAGTTGGCACCAGAGGTGGTGACACATATCATTGTCCCGGTGTATTCCATAGGTTCTGAAGAGGAGGTAAATTTGATGGCCAATACATCAAATGAGTTAGTCTCATGCTCTTCAAACCACTGTAGTGCGTTTCTGGCCTTGTGACAGGGGCATTTATAGCTCTGGAAGATTTCATCGCCGTCGGGGAAGACATCAGGCATTAAGTGAACCAGGTGGTCCACAGTAATATTCACGTAGTCCATAGCTGCCATGGTGTCTTCGATTATTACCACGGGTCCCATGGAAGCTTAGATGACTGTCTCACACGGCATAATACTGCCCCCGCCGGTCTGTGTCCGTGACGTGGTACATGTTTCGAGCAGCCATTCGCTTGGATGACGGCCTGTAAGGACACGACCATCGACGTGGTGTATCAAGAAATGTGATTCACACGTCCAACGTTTCCATTGATCCATGATCCAGCGTAGATGATCCCTTGAGCAATGCAGTCGTAACTGAAGATGTTCTGGTGAACATGGGAATATTCAGGATTCGTCTGCTGCGGAGCCCCGTGTTCAACAGAGTGCGCTGAATGGTGTGTTCTGAAACACTTGTGCCTGTACCAACACAGTAGTCTGTCGTTAAATCCGATATAGATCACCGCGTATTCTGCTTTACAGAACGGATTGTCCTGCTTTACAGAGAAGACAAGCCTCTATCCTTTACATTATGGGATGAAGTGTGGACTTGCAATACATTGTTGCCTTCTCATGATTTCACCGTCCTTTAACCATTTTGTGTAGATGCTCACGACCTAGTGCTCGAACGCTATTTCCCAGATGCTCGTTCCCAGTCACAGGGCTATAATGACCTTGCCTTCTTGTCAGTGGACGACCACCATTTATAGTCCGTATCGTCGCTATAATAATTCCCCATAGTCGCTCGCCTTTTCCAACGGACTTTCGTACACCGAGGTGACAAAAGTCCTGGGGTAACTCCTAATATCGTGTCGGACCTCCTTTAGCCCGATGTAGTGCAGCAACTCGAAGTGTCTTGGACTCAACACGTCGTTGGAAACGCCCTGCAGAAATATTGAGCTATGCTGCCACTATAGCTGTCCATAATTGCGAAAGTGTTGCCGGTGCAAGATTTTGTGGATGGACTGACCTCTCGATTATATCCCATAAATATTCGATGGGATTCATGTCTGGCGATTTGAGTGGCCAAATCGTTTGCTTGAATTGCCCAGAATGTCCTTTCATTCATAAAAATTCCTTCGTTGAATGGTTGCAAATGGTCTCCAAGTAGCCGAACATAACCATTTCCAGTCACTGATCGGTTCACTTGTCCGCCCCCGGTAGCTAAGTGGTCAGCGCGACAGACTGTCAATCCTAGCCGGCCGCGGTGGTCTAGCGGTTCTAGGCGCTCAGTCCGGAACCGCGCGACTGCTACGGTCTCAGGTTCGAATCCTGCCTCGGGCATGGATGTGTGTGATGTCCTTAGGTTAGTTAGGTTTAAGTAGTTCTACGTTCTAGGGGACTGATGACCACAGATGTTAAGTCCCATAGTGCTCAGAGCCATTTGAACCATTTGTCAACCCTAAGGGCCCGGGTTCGATTCCCGGCTGAGTCGGAGATTTTCTCCGCTCAGGGACTGGGTGTTGTGTTGTCCTACTCATCATCATTTCATCCCCATCGACGCGCAAGTCGCCAAAGTGGCGTCAAATCGAAAGACTTGCAACCGTCGAACGGTCTACCCGGCGGGAGGCCTTAATGATACGACATTTACATCGGTTCATTCGACCAGAGGACCCAGTCCATTCCATGTAAACACAGCCCGTACCATTATGGAGCCACCAACAACTTGCACAGTGCCTTGTCGGCACCTTAGGTCCATAGCTACGTGCAGTCTGCTCCACATCCGAACCCTGCCATCAGCTCTTGACAACTGAAATAGGGACTCATCTGACCATGTCACGGTTTTCCTGTCGGCTTGCGCCCAATCTGTATGGTTACGAGCCCAGGAGAGGCGTTACAGGCGGTATCGTGTTGTTAGCAAAGGCACTCGCGACTGTCGTCTGTTTACATAGACCATACACGTCAAATTCGCGACACTGTCCTAACGGACACATTCGTAGTACATTCCACATTGACTTCTGTGGTTCTTTCACGCAGTGTTGCTTGTCTGTTAGCACTGACAACTCTACGCGAACGCCGCTCCTCTCGGTCGTTAAGTGAAGGCCATCGGCCTCTGCGTTGTTGGTGGTGAGAGGTAATGCCTGAAATTGGGTACTCTCAGCAGACTCTTGACACTATGGATCTCGGAATATTGAATCCCCTAAAGATTTCCGAAACTGAATGTCCTGTACATCTAGCTTCAACTACCATTCCGCGTTCGAAGTCTGCTAATTGTCGTCTTGTGGCCATAATCACGTCGGAAATCTTTTCACATGAATCACCTGAACACAAATGATAGCTCTGCCAATGCACCGATCTTTTATACCCCATCTGTATATGCACATATTGCTATCCCATTACGTGCTGCTCCTACTGTTGGCGTGTTGGCGGGTATGAACATGGCCGTGGGGCTGTCTTGACTTATGGGCATAATGATACCATACTATACATATACAGGGCGTTTCCGTAAGAGCATACAAAAATGTAACAGGACATAGAAAATGCTCCACTGAACAATTTGAGATGACGAACCTGGGGTCGCAGAAGCCAGCATACGGAGATATGAAAGTAAACTTGTCTACCGCTTTATCTAGCATAACTGTTTTCCAGCTTATTTACAACTAACATGTGTACAAGTTTACTCGTACTGTGCTGTTTATTTACGTTTACATTATTTCCACCAAGGAAACAAGGAGCACGGGCCTGATTACTTGGAAGTTATGATGCAGGTTTTGTTTACTTTACTTGCACGTAAGATGTCTCTGTTACGTTGTCCCTTGACAGGACATCCTATGAATCAGCGACAGACCCATTCATTACTCAGTGCTATTCAGAAACGTACAGTACAATACGATGAACCAGTACCGGTTCAATTTCACAGAACTCACTGACCTCCACCTGGCGTATGGGAAAGTACGTTTCATTGCTGTCGCTGCTGAAAGGCTGTATGGGAACGATTTCCTAACAGACGTCATCCGTCACGACGAGTGTTTATTTCTCTCGATCGAAAAATGCGGGAGATGCTTCATTAGAAAGAAAAAACGAGGGACCTGGCAACATGAGTACCAACCACACACCCGATTTTGGAGTGGAGGTGCTGGAACGTGTCGCAGCGGATCCCACTACAGATACTCGTCGTATTGCACGTGAAATGCACATACTAGAGTTTGGCGAGTACTCCAAGAACATCAGTTGCACCCATATCACCCACAACGAGTCCATGCAATGCTTGTGACTGACTTTGCACCAAGGGTCGCACTGTGTCAGTGGTTGCTCCGACAATGGATTGATCGACCAGATTTCCTACAAAAACTGACGAGGCCTCATTTGATTGTGATGGCATTTCGAACAGCAGGAACGGCCGTGTGTGGGACGAGGAAAACTCTCACGCTGTTATAGAGTCACACTATCAAGTACGTTTGGCTGTGAATATCTAGGCTGACATTGTAGGCGACAGTCTCATTGGGCCATGTCTTCTACCTGGCCGTCTAAATGGTCAGCTGTATTTGAGCTTCGTGCAAAGAGTTCTGCCTGAGTTGTTGGAGAACATACCCTTGGCTGTTCGTGAGAGGATGTGGATACAACATGACGGTGCACTGCCTCACTTCAATGTGGATGCCCGCAACCATCTCAGTGCTGTTTTTCCTGGTCACTGGATTGGAGTGGGAGGTCCTATTCCAAGGCCTGCGAGGTCCCTGAACTGAATCCCCTTCATTATTTCCTATGGGAATATCTAAAGTCACTTATGTATGAGGCCCCAGTGTTGTTCAGTGGAGCATCCTCTATGTCCTGTTAAATTTTTGCACGCTCTTACGGAAGCATCCTGTACATACCTGCCTTACCACGTGATGTGCCGCAACGCCACTAGGAGGTATTCGGTCTCGCCGTGGACTTTTGTCGTTCTGTTTTAGGTCGTTAGTCTAGACAGTTAAATATTTTCATCATAGTGCAGCATGCTGTCAATGCAGTCATAGAGTTACGAATTATGCACTCCAGATGACATGACTGCAGAATAACGTGTCACGGTGGAGAGACGAAGATGCTACCGGTTAATTACTAGGTTGTTATAGGGTCGATTCTAATGTGCGTATTGTTTTGGAAGGTTTCTTACATTCGGCTCGTCAGATGCAAATCCCAGGTTTCACTTTACCCAAAAATCCCAAATATTCAGCTTTCAAAACACATATGATTCAACTTTTATTATGCCAGTCAAAATTTGAAAAAATATATATGTCCTAAAATTAATGCAGTACACCCATTAATATATCTGATTGACCTGTCACAAGCAGAAAAGTTTTACAGATGTCATCAAAGGTGAGCAAGCATTTGTTATAAGTTTATTTCCTGTTTTTTCCATTTTGAAGAGTATTAATTATTGACATTTTGTGGCTATTTTTTTTTTTTTTGCTGTTCAACAGGATTTCTTCAGTGGATGTAATTTTTTACAGATTATTAAATTTTGGTATCAACCCATCATTATACTTGCATGAATAAAATTGTCTTTTGTAACTATTTTCTACTTTTATTGCCTAAATCGTTGAAAGCGCTGGAGTTAATCAGATGAAACTCTTAATTTCAGCTACTTAAACTGAAAAGTGGCATCCACGTTTCTACGTGTAAGTGTAAATGTAGATGACTACTCCACAAATCACATTTAAGTGCAGGCAAAGGATTCATCGAATGACTTTAACATATTCACGCCCATGGGGCTGAAATTAGCTAATAGCGATAAAGCATGACTTCCCTCAAGAAATTTGCAGCGGCTGTGGACCCACTTATACGAAAGATTATTTTTGTACCGTTCCATTCTATAAAAGCGTGCAGGAAAAACAAACATTTAAATCTCTCTTTTGTGGCGTAACAAGACAGCTACGCCACACTGAAGTAGCCGAAAGGCACGCGTAATCTCACGTAGGCTAGATAGAGGTCTGAAACAGGGTACGTAATGAATGGTAGCAAGAAAAGTACGTAGCTGCTATTATACTTAACTTTTAATCCTTGTTGTATACATCGTTCTTGATGAGACATTTCATACGATAACTATCAAACTATGGAAGGCTAATGGCGCCTTGCTAGGTCGTAGCCATGGACTTAGCTGAAGGCTATTCTAACTGTCTCTCGGCAAATGAGAGAAAGGCTTCGTCCGTGTAGTCGCTAGCAATGTCGTCCGTACAACTGGGGCGAGTGCTATCCCGTATCTCGAGACCTGCCTTGTGGTGGCGCTCGGTCTGCGATCACACAGTGGCGACACGCGGGTCCGACATGTACTAAATGGACCGCGGCCGATTTAAGCTACCACCTAGCAAGTGTGGTGTCTGGCGGTGACACCACACTCTCCATGCGAGTTCCGATTTCTCTTATTTTATTACGACGATCATTTCTCCCTGTGTGAGTGGGTCTCAAAAAAATATTTTTGCACTCGGGAAGAAATTTGGCGATTGAAATTTCACGAAAAGATTTCGTTACAGACAAGATTGTCTTTGTTGTAATTCATTGCCACCCCAGCTCGCGTATCATATTTCACGATAAGGCGAAACTGCCCTTCTTTCAATTATTCGTTGTCCTCTGCCAACTATCTGGTAAGGATCCCATACCATACGGCAGTATAGTAGCAGAGGCCAGACAAATATAGTGTAGGCATCCTCTTTAGTGGTTTTTTTGCATCTCCTAAGTGTTCTGCCAATAAACGGCAGTTTTTGGTTCGCGTTCCCCACAACATTATCTCTGTGATCATTCCAATTTATGTTGTTCGTAGTTGTTATCTCTAGATATTTAATTGAGCAGACAGTCTTTAGATTTGTGTGATCTATCATGTAACTGAAGTGTAATGCGTTCCTTTGGGATCTCATGCAGATTACCTCACACTTTTCATTTTTTACGATCAATTGCCATTTTTCGCACTTTTGAGATATTTTGCATAAATCATTTTGGAGTTGGTTTTGATCTATTGATGACTTTACTAGACGGTAAATGACAGCATCATTTGCATACAATCCAAGAGGACTGCTGAGATTGTCTCCTAAACCGTTTATAGAACACTTCCTTTGGGAACGTCAGATATTGCTTCTGACTTCGTCGATGTCCCCCCGTCGCTTACTACGAACTGTGGCCTTCCTGACAGCAAATCACGAATTCAGTTGCACAATTCAGAGGTGGCTAGACTCACCTTCTGTACAACGACGGGTCAAACCCGCATCTGACTATCCAGATTTAAGTTTTCTGTGATTCCCCAAAATTGCTCCAGGCAAATACTAGGGTGGTTCCATTGAAAGGTCACCGCCGATTTCCTTCCCCATCCTTGACACCATCCAAGCTTGCGCTCCGTCTCTAATGAAGTCAATGTCGACGAGACGTTAAACCCACCTTCCTTCGTATAACTGAGACAATACTCTATAGGCACGCAGTTTGATTAGAAGCCACTTGTGAGGAACGTTATTAAAAGCGTTCTGGGAATACAGAAATATGCAATCAATTTGAGATCCCCTGCGTATAGCACCTATTACTTCATGAGAAATAAAGAGCTAGTTGTGTTGCACTAGAACGGCATTTTCTGAATCCGTGCTATGTACCAATAGATCATTTTCTTCGAGGTAATTCATAATGTTCGAACACGGTATACGTTGCAGAATCCTTCCGCAAATTGACGTCAGCGATATGGGTCTGTACTTCAGCGGATTACTCCTGTTTCCTTTCCTGAGCACTAGTGTGACGTATGCAACTTTTCAATCTTTAGATGCTTGTGTTTCGTCAAGCGAACGGTTGTATATGATTGCTGAATGCGGAGCTATTACATCAGCGCGCTATGAAAGGAACTTAATTGGTATGCCGTCTGGACCAGAAGAGGAAGAGTTGGCGTTATTAAGTGATTTGAGTTGCTTCGTTACATCGAGCATATCTACTTTTAAGTGTTTGCTGCAGTACTTGATTGGAATTCTATTTATCTCGTCGTCTGTGGTGAAGGAATTTCGGAAAACCGTATCTAGTAACTCCGTTTTAGTGGCACTGCCATCGGTAACATTACCATCCCTATGGTGCAGAGCAGGTATTGATTGCGGCTAGCGTACTTAATATACGACCAGAATCTCTTTGTCTCGAAACCTGGCAGAAAATCCAAAGTTTCGCTGTGGGAACTACACTCCTGGAAATGGAAAAAAGAACACATTGACACCGGTGTGTCAGACCCACCATACTTGCTCCGGACACTGCGAGAGGGCTGTACAAGCAATGATCACACGCACGGCACAGCGGACACACCAGGAACCGCGGTGTTGGTCGTCGAATGGCGCTAGCTGCGCAGCATTTGTGCACCGCCGCCGTCAGTGTCAGCCAGTTTGCCGTGGCATACGGAGCTCCATCGCAGTCTTTAACATTGGTAGCATGCCGCGACAGCGTGGACGTGAACCGTATGTGCAGATGACGGACTTTGAGCGAGGGCGTATAGTGGGCATGCGGGAGGCCGGGTGGACGTACCGCCGAATTGCTCAACACGTGGGGCGTGAGGTCTCCACAGTACATCGATGTTGTCGCCAGTGGTCGGCGGAAGGTGCACGTGCCCGTCGACCTGGGACCGGACCGCAGCGACGCACGGATGCACGCCAAGACCGTAGGATCCTACGCAGTGCCGTAGGGGACCGCACCGCCACTTCCCAGCAAATTAGGGACACTGTTGCTCCTGGGGTATCGGCGAGGACCATTCGCAACCGTCTCCATGAAGCTGGGCTACGGTCCCGCACACCGTTAGGCCGTCTTCCGCTCACGCCCCTACATCGTGCAGCCCGCCTCCAGTGGTGTCGCGACAGGCGTGAATGGAGGGACGAATGGAGACGTGTCGTCTTCAGCGATGAGAGTCGCTTCTGCCTTGGTGCCAATGATGGTCGTATGCGTGTTTGGCGCCGTGCAGGTGAGCGCCACAATCAGGACTGCATACGACCGAGGCACACAGGGCCAACACCCGGCATCATGGTGTGGGGAGCGATCTCCTACACTGGCCGTACACCACTGGTGATCGTCGAGGGGACACTGAATAGTGCACGGTACATCCAAACCGTCATCGAACCCATCGTTCTACCATTCCTAGACCGGCAAGGGAACTTGCTGTTCCAACAGGACAATGCACGTCCGCATTTATCCCGTGCCACCCAACGTGCTCTAGAAGGTGTAAGTCAACTACCCTGGCCAGCAAGATCTCCGGATCTGTCCCCCATTGAGCATGTTTGGGACTGGATGAAGCGTCGTCTCACGCGGTCTGCACGTCCAGGACGAACGCTGGTCCAACTGAGGCGCCAGGTGGAAATGGCATGGCAAGCCGTTCCACAGGACTACATCCAGCATCTCTACGATCGTCTCCATGGGAGAATAGCAGCCTGCATTGCTGCGAAAGGTGGATATACACTGTACTAGTGCCGACATTGTGCATGCTCTGTTGCCTGTGTCTATGTGCCTGTGGTTCTGTCAGTGTGATCATGTGATGTATCTGACCCCAGGAATGTGTCAATAAAGTTTCCCCTTCCTGGGACAATGAATTCACGGTGTTCTTATTTCAATTTCCAGGAGTGTATTTTAAGCCTCTCGCATTGAAATCCGCGCTGAATTTCTAGCTAATGTGAAACTTTGCAGAACGTAGGGATTTTGCGTTCTTTTAAATTTGGCATTTAGATACCTTAGATGTAGGTTGCGTAGAGTACTGACATTTGCTTCCCTAGATATCAGTGTGAACTTACCTGTAAAAACTCATTGAGTGGAATAACTGCCAGATGTTTGAGGTACAGTGAGTTTCAGTACTTCATGGCAAATTAAATTCATGGGGCACGACGCGTGCGCAAACTAAGAGTCACTTATGTAAAAATGCCAGTTCTAGAATCTTGCTCGCTCTTGGATAAATTTCTGTCGATACTCGTGATGTCTGGCACAAAAGAGTAAGTCATTGAGTCATCCCCAGTCGGTCCTTAGATTTTTCTGTCATTTATCACTTGTTTCCCCAGTGGCAATGATTTCTTAAGGTGAATCACGCGAAGTTGCACCGTGGTGTAGTGTCGACGCTAAACTCTACGTCCCTCTTTAACTGCTGGGTAAGTCAGTTTGATAGTTGGGAGGAAGGCAAGAGCAACATGACAGTGGCTAGTGAAGACCTTGCGGTGCTCAAACCAACTATCGGGTCGACGACAGTTTTATTATTAGACTGAATGTGGCCCTTCTGCAGTTTTACTCCCACACCACAAAATAAACGAATATTTTACAAATTTAGTAGTTCATCCATTACAGTAGGACTATTGCATATCGTAGAAATTCGTTACCGACTAACGAATATTCCAAGAGCGTGCAATAAACGATATGTTTTCAAAGAATTTTTTTTTCTTTTTCAGAGAAGATCCAGGAAACGTAAGAAACTCTGATTTATGTCTACAGTCATATTCACTCAGCAAAGGGCACACAACAAATCGGGAAAAAAAATTTTTTAACGAAAATTTTAACCAAACTTCGATCTACATATGCTAGTTTATTTTGCTTCTACCAGAGCTGCAACATCTACCAGAGGTTTCTACAGTACTGTATTCTTCGTCTTCGAGTCTACAGTGTAAAAGTGTTCTTGAAAGGATACCACTCCATTTCTATTTTGTACAGTCTGAAAATCTTTATATGAGAAAGTAACGCAGACATACGTCTCAGGCTTTGTGAAAGTATGTGTATATACTATGGAAGTTTATAAGCGGAGGGCGCGGATCGGGACTCGCCGATTTGGCTCAAACTGTTTACGTAGAAGCAGGTAGCTGCCCTTCAGATCCCTAGAATATCACGCCTGAGTCGGCCATAGGAAAATGTGAAAAGCTCTCTATAGATTTTCGAGTAGAGTGTAAGGAATTGTTTTCAATAATTTTCAAGTCAGTACCACGGCGCAGTGGTGAAGAAGCGCACTGCCTGGCAACTCACCCACTCGGCTTCGATTCTCGTAGCTACTTTTTTTTCATTTTATTTTATTCCCCGCTATGTTAAACTATTGATTATAAAATTTATATATGTTTAAACAGCTCGATTTCTATACTTAAAATCAATATATTCCATTTAGTTAAGATTAATTACATTAATTAATACATTTAAACTGTTTAAATACATACTTTGGAGAAGTTTTGAATGAAAGAAAAATTCATAATAATTCTAGCAATTAATTATTTGCTTTTTGTTTATTACTAGAAGTTCATTAAATTTCTACGGTGGTGATTACCAAAGAAACATTTAAAACAAATTTTATTCATGTTGTTGTGGTCTTCAGTCCTGTGACTGGTTTAATGCAGCTCTCCATGCTACTCTATCGTGTGCAAGCTTCTTCATCTCCAAGTACCTACTGCAGCTTACATCCTTCTGAATCTGCTTAGTGTATTCATCTCTTGATCTTCCTCTACGATTTTTACCCTCCACGCTGCCCTCCAATACTAAATTGGTGATCCCTCGATGTCTCAGAACATGTCCTACCAAACGATCTCTTCTTCTAGTCAAATTGTGCCACAAACTCCTCTTCTCCCCAACTCTATTCAATACCTCCTCATTAGTTATGTGATCTACCCATCTAATCTTCAGCATTCTTCTGTAGCACCACATTTCGAAAGCTTCTATTCTCTTCTTGTCTAAACTATTTATCGTCCACGTTTCACTTACATACATGGCTACACTCCATACAAATACTTTCAGAAATGACTTCCTGACACTTAAATCTATACTCGATGTTAACAAATTTTTCTTCTTCAGAAACGCTTTCCTTGCCATTGCCAGTCTACATTTTATATCCTCTCTACTCCGACCATCATCAGTTATTTTGCTTCCAAAATAGCAAAACTCATTTACTACTTTAAGTGTCTCATTTCCTAATCTAATTCCCTCAGCATCACCCGACTTAATTCGATTACATTCCATTATCCTCGTTTTGCTTTTGTTGATGTTCATCTTATACCCTCCTTTCAGGACACTGTCCATTCCGTTCAACTGCTCTTCCAAGTCCTTAGCTGTCTCTGAAAGAATTACAATGTCATCGGCGAACCTCAAAGTTTTTATTTCTTCTCCATGGATTTTAATACCTACTCCGAACTTTTCTTTTGTTTCCTTTATTGCTTGCTCAATATACAGATTGAATAACATCGGGGAGAGGCTACAACCCTGTCTCACTCCCTTCCCAACCACTGCTTCCCTTTCATACCCCTCTACTGAAAAGGCTGCTGCCCCTCTTCAGGAACCACACGTTTGTCTGGCCTCTCAACAGATACCTCTCCGTTGTGGTTGCACCTACGGTACGGCTATCTGTATCGTTGAGGCACGCAAGCCTCCCCACCAACGCAAAGGTCCGTGGGTTCATGGGGGGAGGATTTTATTCATGTCAAGCACATTTTATGAAAGCATATGTTGAGCAAGAAGATTTTTCCGAAATATACTTCAGTGGAAAGCATACTTCATTCAGTTTTTTAAATGAAGATCTTTCCTGTGTCAGTTTTGGTGCATACCAAGAATACCGAATCGTTGGTGTTAAGATAGTAGCACTGAATTGATGTTGCACGATCGAATGTATTTTAACTGCATCCTCTCTTGAGGATAATTCGCCTGTTGTTGTAGGGGCACTTTTTAGTCGTTTAATTATATTTTTTGACTTGGCGATAGAAATATACATCACAGTGGTAAACAGGAGGAGTACATTTGCGTGAAATAATCATCATAGTACACGTTACTTCACCTTGCTCATTGATGAATGTCCCATAATATAATTTCAAATCTGCTTGGCCATCCTACGAATCCATGAGTCGAAGGAATGTATGTTAGCGACTTACGACTTGAAATCTGTTTCCAAGAATTTTGCGTAAGTTCAGAATGGTTCAAATGGCTCTGAGCACTATGGGAGTTTAACATCTGACATCTGAGGTCATCAGTCCCCTAGAACTTAGAACTACTTAAACCTAACTAACCTGACATTACACGCATCCATGCCCGAGGCAGGATTCGAACCTGCGACCGCAGCGGTCGCGCGGTTCTAGACTGAAGCGCCTAGAACCGCTCGGTCACAACGGCCGGCTTTGTGTAAGTCTCTTTTGTTAGTTTTCCTGACTTGGAGCGTGTAACGACAACATTCTGACACTCTTCTAATTTCTTGACGGCTGCAGCAACTCGAGTATAAAATTTATTGGTAGGCTCTTACGTACGTGAAAATATATGAGGTAACTGTTTCCCTGAAACCGGCAAGACTGTTCTGCACTGTGTAAAAGTAGGTGGTTTTGGACAGATTGAGTTTTTTCATCAAAACGGTCACTGCACCCATGTAATACATTGCCTTGTTATACGTTAATTCATACTGTTATCCAGTCTGGTCAGTGTTAATTAGATAATCAAGGCTGAAGCTCGGCATTATATGTCTCGTCTGTATACAAAACTTTCCTGCTGCTTCCACTGTTTCTTTTAAATTTGCAACATTCTTCTTGTTGAAAAATTTGATGGTTTTTCGCTGTCTTACTGAATGTTTACGTTTGAAGCTTTTGACCCGGGTACCATTAGCAGATCAGTAGTGACAGAGTCGTGAGCTCTTAACTTCGCCTTGTGGGTTAAAGCTAGGCGGACTGTGTCTATCTAAAACTATTTCACTGATAAAGCAGTGGAGTGTTGATCCAGTTCCACCGATTAACACTGGTGTAACACGTAGTAGAATTACCTGCGGTGCAAAGACATGGTACGCGTGGACTAGGTCAAGCAAGTCTCGCACAACATCGTATAACTAAGAACGGAATAGAAATTTTGCTCACTGAAATGAAAACCAAATGGGCAAATGATGAGTCACAGTTGCAGTTTTCGTTTTAATTCAGAAATTACGTTTATTACGTTCCAATGTTCTAACAAAAGGGGTACGTGCTGCCTGAACATGTCTGCGCGTTTTGTGTTAGCTGTTGAGGCCATCTGGTGTACTGGACACTTTTACATACATTACGTTGACTACGAGGGGGCGGACACACTGGTGTCACGCGCTGGCCACGCCATGGTCCGCTAGTATATTCGGTTACCACAGCTGCGAGCGGTAGCTGTGCTACAACGCGGAATAGGCAAGACGTGGTGGGGAAATAGCCAGTGTTTCGTGATTATTAGAATAAAATAATTTACACTATCGCTTCAGAGAATATCGTCTACTGTCCCAAGAGTGCAGATTCTCGTATGGTATGTATACACCCATTAACAACTGGGTTAGGCACTCTTGTCTGGTAGCTTGTAGCACCCCTCTTCACCTTCGATGTCAGTGACACGACGTGATATGGACTCCGCTCTGATCCATCAATATGCGACGACTAATGAAAATCTGTCTGACCTGTAAAGTGGGTAAACATTTACATACCAACCCTGAAGAAAGGGAATCCAAAAAAGTATGAAAATTGCATAGCAATTGCTTTGACATCACGTGCTAACAAGATTCGCTTAAAAATAGTCCAGAACTGACTAAAACCATACTTGGACAAAGTGTTGCCAAGGGAACAAGCAGGTTTCGGAAAGGGCAGAGGGACCAGAGACCGAAAAGCAAACGTAAGATGGAGCATGGAAAAAGCTAGAGAATATCAACAACACTTACCTGTGTGCTTCATAGACGAAGCAAAGGATTTCACTGTGTAAGTCACTCAAAAATATTGGAAGTTCTAGGTTTTATGGTATCACCAGAGCACCACCTACACGTAATCAGAAAGATGTAAAAATTCAAGAACCAACAGTAAAAATACAATAGAATGTCAGGAACTTTCGGGTAGGGAAAGGAGTTTGTCGGAGATGGTTAATATCTCCGTCTCTTTTAAATTTATGTAGTGAATACGTAACGAGAACTGCAGCTCTAACAGACGCGGAAACTGGAACTGAAATGGGAGGTATTTAATCAACAAGTCGTGATACGAGTATGAAACAACACTTATAGTGGGCTGTCGTGAGAGACTGCAGAAATTTTTGCAAGGGAGGGCAAAATTTGTCTCGGCCCAAGAACTAGTTTTGACAAGATATGTATAAAACTTATTGCACCTCAAAAGAGTGATAGTTATGTATTTAAGGTAGATAATTGATCTAATAAATTAATTTAATAAGAGTAGATTAATTTGGTACCTGTATCGTAAGCATATTTCCATAGTATCTGCAAAGTACATCTGTTCCACATCTACACGGAAGAGCCAAAGAAACTGGTACACCTGACTAATATCGCGTAGGGGCCCCGCTAGCACGCAGAAGTGGCGCAACACCACGTGGCATGGACTCGACTAATGTCTGATGTAGTGCTGGAGGGAAATGACACCATGAATCATACAGGGCTGACCATAAATCGGTAAGAGTACGAGTGAGTGGAGAGGTCCTCTGAACAGCACTTTGCAAGGCATCCCATATATGCTCAATAATGTTCATGTATGGGGAGTTTGATGGCCAGCGGAAGTGTTTAAACTCAGAGGAGTGTTCCTGGAGACACTCTGTAACAAGTCTGGACGTGAGGGGTGTCGCATTGTCCTACTGAAATTACCCAAGTCCGTTGGAATGCACAATGGACATGAATGGATGCAGGTGATCAGACAGGGTGCTTACGTACATGTCACCTGTCAGAGTCGTCTCTAGACGTATCAGGGGTCCCATATCACTCCAACTGCACACGCCCCACACCACTACAGAGCCTGCACCAGCTTGAACAATCCCCTGCTGACATGCAGGGTCCATGGACTCCATACCCGTCTCCATACCCGTACACGTCCATCCGCTCGATACAATTTGATTCAAATGGTTCAAATGGCTCTAAGCACTATGGGACTTAACATCTGAGGTCATCAGTTCCATAGACTTAGAAACTACTTACTAACCTAAAGACATCACACACATCCATGCCCGAGGCAGGATTCGAACCTGCGACCGTAGCAGCAGCGCGGTTCTGGACTGAAGTGCCTAGAATCGCTCGGCCACAGCGGCTGGAAATACAATTTGAAACGAGACTCGTCCAACCAGGCAACATGTTTACAGTCATCAACAGTCCAATGTCGGTGTTGACGGGCCCAGGCGAGGCGTAAAGCATTGCGTCGCGCAGTGATCAAGGGTACAGTAGTGGGCCTTCGGCTCCGAGAGCCCATATCAATGATGTTTCGTTGAATCGTTCGCACGCTGACACTTGTTAATGCCTCAGCAATTTGCGGAAGGGTAGCACTTCTGTCGCGTTGAACGATGCTCTTTCCGTCGTTCATATTCCTGATATTCACGGTACACTCGTGAAATTGTCGTACGGGAAAATCCCCATTGCATCGCTACCTCGGGGACGCTGTGTCCCATCGCCTTTGCGCCGACTATAACACCACTTTTAAACTCACTTAAATCTTGATAATCTGCCATAGTAACAGCAGTAACCGATCTAACAACTGCGCCAGACACTTGTTGATTATATAGGCGTTGCCGACTGCAGCACCGAATTCTGCCTTTGTACATATATCTGCATTTGAATACGCATGTCTATACCAGTGTCTTTGGTGCTTCAGTGTACATCTACATGTACCTGTACAATTCCTCAAGCTGCTTTGCGGTGTGTGGCAGAGGGTAGTCTGTACACCATTGTCACCCCTTTTCTTGTTCCAGTCGCGTATGACTCGTGGGAAGAACGATAGCCGGTAAGACTGAGTGTGGGCTTGAATCGCTCTAACGGTATCTTAATCGTCGTTTGGCGAGATATACTTAGGTCGAATCAGTATATTTGTTGGCTCTTCTAGGAACTTATACTCTCGGAACAGTAAACAAGAACTGCTCTCTTTGCAGCGTCTACCACTAGAATTCGTTGATCATTTCGATGATGCTTTCGTGTTTTCTAAATGACTTTACGCTTTCTAGATGAACTTGTAACAAAACGCATGGGTCGTCTTTGAATCTATTCTATTTTCTCTATCTGTCCAATCTTTTACGGATACCATACCACCGAACATTATTGAAATACTGGTATATTACTGATATGGATGCCCTATTTTTGATTCAACATCTGCATTTACGTCCTCATTGGTGAAATCCATGGGATTCAACGAGTTATCAAATAAAGCTAAAAAAAGTCACAAAAATAATTTATTCATACTCCCATAATGTTAGGCAGGTTGAGACAAAAAATTACAAATCTGAAATAGGAGAAAAAGGCAGAACTATTGAGAATGTCCTGCTGGATATAAACAAAAATGCCACATCAGTACCCTTCGCAGTACAGAAACAGTGAATAAACTTTAAAAATTTGTTATTCGTAGTTGAAGTCATGTATAATACTATATTTGCTTATAAAACGTCATATTTGTTCACGTTAATGGATTTATTGTATTACTTTCACGATTTCTATTTTTAGTGGTGACTGGAGTAACTGAAGTTGGTAATAATGTGTTTTGGAAGCTCCATTTCTTTTGGTTGGTTAGGTAAAATGTACCTAGCCTGGGACATTTACAACTAGATCAATGTGGGAAACCTCCGAAACTATCCTCAAATTTGGAGGTAGAATCAACTTTTAGCAGCCTAGGACTTCACAAAGGTAATCCTCGTTTCTCTAGTTGTCGCAATATTGTGCACACATGCCAACTAGAATGCAGAATCCTTATCTTTGTGACTGCATGTTGCCCTGCATCCACCCATAGACTTTACGAGGACCTCAGTCGTGGAGAGAACGTTTCTTCAGCTTAGAAATTTCATATTTTTATCCCTCTCTTCTATCGCGGGAAATGATTTAATTTTTTCGACTGATGTGTTTGGGCTCAAGTATAGACGAACACACCTACAGTGTAGCATTTCTGTGTGCAGGAAAAGCTCTGTCAATTAAAACTGAATGCAGAATCGGCAAACTATCATGGGTCTCCTTTTGCCACGGACAAATAGTAGACTAGTACTGTGATTCCGTTGCGCTTCAAGGGATGTTAAGCGTGGAAGGGGCGTCCGTATGGGAATTGGTGTGTCTGTGTGTGTGTTTGGGGTTTATGGGCGCTCAACATCGAGGTCATCAGCGCCCTGACACACAGTAAAAGGAACGAATGTGGAGAGACCTAATAAAACTGAAAAACACACTCAAAGCAGGAAAAGAGGGAAAATACGACCTGAGAAGGTAAAACCTAAGGTAAGGGATAACATAGCGACAAGAATGACATAGGAAACCGTCAGTGTCTGGCCACTTACATAAAATATGGGCGAGCTTGTCACACAGGAAACAAGTTAAAATCCCCTCCCTAAAATCTTTGTAAAAACATTCGACATGGCACAGAACTTTAAAACTTTAACCACATTCGTCCGAGTGTTGCCTAAAAGAGTTGGCAGGTCCGCTGGCAAGGCAGCCGCGGCCCGCTGGTCAGAAAATAAAACGCAATCCAATAAAACGTGGCGCACAGTGACCTGGACGCCGCAAGCACCACACAGTGGAGGGTCCTCCCGCCGGAGCAGGAAGCCATGCGTCATAGGGCTGTGGCCTATTCGAAGCCGAGTGAGGAGAACCTCGTCCCGTCGATGGGGCTGAAAGGAAGTACACCACACACGCGTTGTGGGCTTGACTATACGGAGCTTATTGTCAGTCACTTCCAGCCACTCATCCTCCCACCGACGCATGACCCGTGGGCTCAACAGCAAGGTGAGTGCGTGCAAGGGGATAGCACACTGAGATACGTGTGGATCAAGACACGCTTCCTTGGCTGCGAGATCTGCCCCTTCATTCCCAGCAATGCCAACATGCCCCGGAACCCAGCAGAAAGCTACAACCTTCCCCAGTCGCTGTAGTCGGAGGAGGGCATCCTGGATGGTCTGGACTACTGTAACTGCCGGATACAAATGGTGCAATGATTGAAGGGCACTGAGGGAATCGGAACAGACAAGAAATTTAGGAGAGGAAGAATGTCTCATCTCCTCCAGCGCCCGCAAGATCGCAGACAATTCTGCATCAAAGACCGTGAAAGGCGGAGGCAGTCGGACCTTAAGGACACGATCCGGAAAAACAACGGAGCAGCCAACGGAATCCCCTTGTTTCGACCCATCCGTAAAAACCGCTACATAGTCGTGGTGCTCAGATAAAACAGCAGAAAATGCTGCATGAAAAACGGTGGCAGGAGTGCAACCCCTCTTGTACTGCAATAAATCTAAAATCACTCTGGGCCTCTTCAGTAACCAGGGTGGCAGGTGGTTAAAACCCTGGATTTGGGGTTGTACAGACTCCACACCAAGCGACTCTAGAACACGTTGCACACGGATCCCAAACGGCAACGTAGCCCGGGGACGGCGGGAAAAAAGGCGTTCCAGAGGTGGATGGGCAACAAGGTGGTGAGCAGGCGAGCTGGGAGCCGCAAGAAACTTACAAGCCTGGCGCACCAGAAGGAGCTGCCGCCGGATGGTAAGTGGCGGTTCGCCAGCCTCAGCACAGAGACTTGGTATGGGACTGGTCCGATAAGCACCCGTGGCCAGTCGAATCCCAGCATGGTGGACAGTGTCAAGGATCCGCAAATAAGACGGCCTCGCTGACCCATATACTGTGCACCCATAGTCCAGCCGCGAACGCACAAAAGCCCGATAAAACTGAAGGAGACGCGCCCTGTCCGCGCCCCAAGACCTGTGGCTGAGGCACTTGAGGATGTTGAGTGCCTTCAGGGATCTGGCTTTCAAGTCACGTAGGTGTGGCAGCCATGACAACCTGGAGTCAAAAATTAGTCCCAGAAACCGCACTGCGTCTCTAAAATGTAGGACAGCATCCCCCATATGCAAGGCAGGCAAAGTAAAAAGACGACGAGAACGATTAAAAGGAACACAAACACACTTATCGGCAGAAAACCGAAAACCTGTCTTTGCAGCCCACTCCTCTAACCGCCGCACTGTTAGCTGCAACTGACGGCTCACGGTTGCAACACTGGAGGAGGAACAGAAAACAGCAAAGTCGTCCACAAACAAGGAGCACTGTACTGGACTCCTCACTGTAGACGTTATACTGTTTATGGCTATGGCAAAGAGGGTAACGCTTAAAACACTGCCCTGGGGGACACCGTTCTCCTGCTCAAAGCGATCAGACAGTGTGTTACCAACGCGGGTCCGAAAAAACCGCTGAGACAGGAAAGACCGAATGAAAATGGGGAGGCGGCCACGAAAGCCCCATTGATGCAGTTGTGCAAGAATACAGTGTCTCCAAGTAGTATCATATGCCTTGCTGATATCAAAGAAGATACCGATACAGTGATGCTGACGGAGGAAAGCCTGCTGAATAGCCGCCTCGAGGAGTGTCAGGTTGTCGACTGTGGACCGAAATTTTCGGAATCCACACTGAAAGCGGCTAAGGAGCTGCCTGGTCTCTAGCAGCCAGACCAGACGACGGTTAACCATTCGTTCCAGGGTCTTTCCGACACAGCTTGTCAAGGCAATACTACGATAACTACTGGGACATGTGCGGTCCTTGCCTGGTTTGAGGAGAGGGATGAGGATTGCCTCCCTCCACGAGGTGGGGAAAACTCCCGTCCGCCATATGAGATTAAAACATTCGAGGAGGATTTCCTTTGACGCCGCTGGCAGATGGCGAAGCATGGAGTACCGGATGCGGTCGTAACCTGGTGCGGTGTCAGAAGCCGCAGTAAGTGCCGATTCAAGTTCCCACATGGAGAAAGGGGAGTTGTAGGCCTCAGAATTGTTCGACCGAAAGTCCAGCTTCGCTCGTTCGACAGTCGCACGGTAGCGACGAAATGCTGGATCCTGGGTTGCAGTGGCAGTACTTTGTGCAAAATGCTCTGCCAGCGTCTGAGCAATGGCTCTGGGTGTTGTTTGGAGGCATCCCTGGTTCAGGACTGCAGCTATTGGTAGACGGCTGCGTTTACCGGAAATCCTCCGGATGGCTTCCCATACTTTTGTGGAACAAGTGGAACGGTTGATGGAGTCCAGGAACTCCTGCCATGACCTTGGGAATTGGTGACGGATGACAGGTACGTATACTGCTGCCCTATTTATATGTAGGGAATCTGCGACGGAATACCTGCGCCATGGTGTTAGACACATTCCCATCTGCAGCTCGGTAAGGGCTGATCACGAAACAGAAAAAAATTGAGGATATTGTTTTGGCATGGTTCTGGGGACGTTCCTATCCATGTTGTCTGCCAGGGTGTGTAGGGCCAACGGTAAAATTCGGAGGCGGTGGTGTTATGGTGTGGTCGTGTTTTTCATGGAGGTGCCTTGCACCCTTGTTGTTTTGCGTGGCACCATCACAGCACAGGCCTACAATGAAGTTTTAAGCACCTTCTTGCTTCCGACTGTCGAAGAGCAATTCGGAGATGGCGATTGCATCTTTCAACACGATCGAGCACCAGTTCATAGTGCACGGCCTGTGGCGGATTGTTTACACGACAATAACATTCCTGTAATGTACTGGCCTGCACAGAGTCCTAACGTGAATCCTATAGAACACCTTTAGCATGTTTTGGAACGCCGACTTCGTGCCAGGCCTCACCGACCGACATCGATACCTCTCCTCAGTGCAGCACTCCGTGAAGAATGGGCTGCCATTCCCCAAGAAACCTTCCAGTACCTTACTGAACGTATGCCTGCGAGAGTGGAAGCTGCCATCAAGGCTAAGGGTGGGCCAACACCATATTGAATTCCAGCATTACCGATGGAGGGCGCCACGAATTTGTACGTCATTTTCAGCCAGGTGTCCGGATACTATTGATCACCTAGTGAATGTGAGAACTGTGTTGTTGTGTTGGAAACTGACTTCCCTTGTCCCCCCTCTTTCCCAACTACACACACACACACACACACACACACACACACACAGTGCGGGCGCCTATGCTGGACCGAATAAAACACTGAAAGTACGCTGGAAGAAATGCGAAAAGAAGTGAGAAAGTGGTCTAGAGCTAAATTTGAAGAAAACAAAAATTCATCGTCATTCTATAAATGCCTGCCACAGAAAGGTTTCCGCGTCCGTGGGAAGAAGAGAAAGTCACTGGGTGCCACGTCAGAAAATTTGGAGAGAGAGCAGATTTTGATAGCCCTTAGAAGTAGCACGTGTGACTGTGTGCATTGTAACCGCAGCAGTTTACTTCCCAACAAAGAAAAGTGAAGCGCGGCCAGCGGTGTAGAGCGTGTTGCTGTGTTCCGGCAGGAGGGCGGCGGCACGTCCTACTCGCTGAGCGTCAACTGCAGCGTGGAGCGCGTGCTGGACTCGCGCGTGCGCACCTCCTTGCGGCTGGAGCCGACGCCGCACTACGCGCCGCCGTTCGCGCCGTCGCAGTCGCAGCCGCAGCAGGCGCGCTCCGTCACCTCCGTCAACCTGACGCTGCGCTCGCCGCGCACAGACGGCCCGCAGCCGCCCGTCGACGTGACGTCGTCGGCCGCGACGCGCGGCCGCCAGCAGCTCAGCTACTCGACGGCCAGCTGGGACCCGGCGCAGGGCTTCCAGTCGCAGCTGCGCATCTGCATCGGGCCCGGCGGCGCCGGCTCGGTGCAGGCGGCGCGCACGCGGCCCGCCCCTGCGCCCGCGGCGCCGCCTCCCGCCCCTGCGCCCGTTCGCGTGCCCTCGGCGGCGCCGCCCCCTGCCGCCGCGCCGCCCTCGCCGCCCGCGTCGCCGCCTCTCGCCCCAGACACGCCGACGGACGAGGAGCTGCTACGGGCGCAGGTGCGCTCCCTCGGCGGCGACCACCTGCGACCTTACACGCAAGGTAAACTCATCCTAGCTATTACCCTCGCTTAACAGCGCAACTTCGTAGACCCTTCCGTAAAAGCTGTACAGGAGCCCTCATACGTTCAATAATATTGTGAAATCGCCAGTATATTGACCATCTGAGGGCGCGAATTGTCGTATTGTTAATATTAGTAACATTGACGAACGGTATTGATTCTCCCCCAAAAAATTTTTAATGTTACCAATATATACTGAACTGTTAGTAGAAGCATTGACAGTTTGACAATATTCGCAATTCAGATACTGAGAGAGCTTTATGATCACACTACACGACGTTAGTGTGCGCTGTATATGTTTTCAGTTCGTGTTTGTAAATGTCATTCCAGGGATTCAATTTCTCAGGTAGTCATTTAATACAATACATTTTTAATAGCCCTCTGCAGCGGTAGTCATTATACACTGGTATACAAAATTTTAAGGACGAAAGTAACTTTCGCTTGCCAACTAACATTGCTTGAGGAAATTTGAACCATAGATAGAAAGATCTGCTACAGTAGAGTACAGAAGGAAACTGAAAGAAATATGCAATGAACCAAACAGAAATGACACTTTTATTCAAAGACTAAAAACTACAGTGGCGTCTCAGTGATTTTTGATGGTCTCCTGGACATTAAAATAGTCGGAACATGGTCCTTAATAGGGTGTGAGATCACCACCGACGGCCATGCATGTTCTGCAAAATGCTCCCTTGGTGACCATAATTTTTGTAAATATTTCATGTGGTAGGGCGTTCCACTCCTCCAGCGGCGCAGTTAACAAAGGCTGGACGGTTGTTGGTGTACGTGGACGTGCTACAATCCGTTTCCTCAACGCATCTCACAAGTACTTGATGGTGTTTTAAGTCGGGGAATGGGTAAAGCCGGTCCATTCGCCGAATATCCTCCCGTTCCAGGAGCTGCTCCACCTGCGTTCCATTCATCCAACAGTGCAATTTACAACTGTTGGATGGTAGTTAGTGCCTGTAGATGTACTGCAGTACGTCTCCCCAACGTATGCCACTCGTGCTAGATGCGTTTAAGTTGGGGGAAGAGGTAGCTCAGTCCATTCAGCGATATCCTCTCGTTCCAAGAGCTCTTCCACCTGTTCAACCGAAAAAATGAAGCCGAATGAACAGCTGCAAGGCGTGCATGGTAAAGGAATGAAGTGTCACAATAACTTTGACCGGTGAGTGGTGCCGTATTCAAAGATTTAGAGGTCAGGACGCCCATACAATATTATACCTCCCCACACAATACCCGGATCACCGAAAAAATCATGTTCGGCAATGTTCGTGGGTCCATTGCCTACCCTCATATGAAGAGATTTGGGAACTCGTAATGCATCCAGGAACGTGGTAGAACATAGTCGTTAAACAGAAGTCAAACGTGGCGGTAGTGCCTACAACATCCCTACCTATGGTCCACTAGTCTCCAAGGACGCGAGAAGTCCATGCTTCTGAATCTCAGAGGCTGAGATGATTTGTCAGCGGGGATCTCGTGTCAGTATTTTCATTTATTATGTGAGATGTTGTGCGTTTCATTATAGTCTAGAAGATTGCAGTATTTGACTCTGCACGTTGCCTGCAATGTATGTTGATCAGCTCGTCCACGTTTGTTCCCTGTACAGCTATCTGTCAAAATTGTCACTTAAAGGGTGCAGACATCTGCAGGTGTTAATGTCCGTGTTGACCATAGGGATCTACTCTGGTTGATTCCCCTTAATACTAACCAAGATGTAAGTAAGGGCACTCAAACTAGTCCTTGTAGAATCTCGACTTGGATTAAGCGATGTGTAAATGGTTATAACGTGAGATTCTAGTAAGTTTTCAGTGAATATCAGTGTGGAGAAGCACTAACTTATACTTCTTAATATGGCTAAAACATAGTAGCGTAGTCTTTCACTATAGAATTAATATGTCACGACACAAGTCACATTGTACAGATACGTCGTAGGAGCAGTAGATCAGGAAATTAGATGTTTAGATCTCATCTTTTTAGTCGCAAGTAAAGCAAATGTCAGACTGTACATTAATGTTGCGAAAGTGATCGTTGTTTACGAAAAATCGTGTTATAACACATTTCTGCTTACTTTATTGGCATGCTGTGTGACCAGGGACAAGAGGTAAATGGCACTTACGTAAAGAATGTCACCTATGGTATTTGCTTTACTGACATGGGATTGTCACAGAACTATCGAAATTCTAAATGGCAGGTGCTTCCGCAAAGACGTGTATTAAATCCCAGTTACGAACCTCCAACATTTAAGGAATCAGTTTATTACGAGGAACTGTCTGAGATTGCGGAGTACCTTATATGATACCAAAAATATAGAAACACGGCGAGAAACGCATGCTTAAACATAAACACAGGTGCTAGCCAAACCTAGTGGTTGCTGCGACGTCGAGAAATAAATAAGACAGTATTCTTGAGCAACTGCGCTCAAGTTACAAGAGAACGAGTTGTCTTTAAATTTTATTTTAACAGTTATTAATACCTTCTTCAGAGGAGCTTCTATTGGTTCTCTTTTCAGTTGTGGTGACCGCTAACGCATGTGATTGACCACTTTTAAAGTAACACTGTTTTTTAATATCACTTGCAGTCAACATTTAAATAAAGTTACCAGCAAATTTGTAAACTGTTCATTAAATAAATACACAAGTATGACAAAACGAGATATTCATGCTGTATTCATTTACTGTGTAATTGTGGCGGTTACTATGTTCTGAAAAACATTTACATAATAGAACATGTAGAAAAGACGCCGTAAATCAATAAGTAAAATAGGTGCTGATATGTAACTTCCAGGTATGATATGTGTAGTGCAATGCTATCATCTGAGATAACGTTTGTGAAATCGCATGAAGCGATTAAATGTTAATTCTCCGTTGCGAGAGATTAACTTATGTAGTTTTAAAGATTTTGACATATTGTCGTGTAACTGGATGCGCCTCATTCATCTGAGATCGCAAATGTATTCAGATTTGAATAAAATAATATTTGAACCATCAGTTGCTTTTATTTTAACCCCAAATATCAACTGGTTTCAGTCTTGGATCATCTTCACGGATAAGGGTTAAAATGGTTTAAGCCACCACATTACATTAGTCATTACTTAAATAATGTGTAATGCGTGCCATGAATATCAGTATACGGCACAGGACTTTTAGAAGCAAACATACGAATACTAAATGTACACAGCTCTGTACGCAGAGCCGTGTACCTTTAGTACTGTAAGCAATGACTAATGTAATGTGGTGGCTTAAACGATTTTAACCCTTATCCGTGAAGATGGCCCAAGACTGAAACCGACTGATATTTGGGTTTAAAATAAAAGGAACCGATGGTTCAAATGTGCATTTTATTCATTAGTTAGCAGCTGTTGACAGTCACCTTCAAAAAATGTTGTACAGATTTGCTTTAGTACTTGATGTGAATTGTTACAGACTCACAGAGAGCTGTAAGAAGCCGTCTTTCAGTTTGTCTCAAAGCTGTGCTGGTTAATCAGCATTTCCGTGTGACCATTCATATTGCCCCTATTTGTGTGTATTGAAGATTACCGGTTAGTCCTATCAAAGAACCGGATTCTGCCATCTGTTTGATCTGAACTGTTAATAATATCACTGGTTGTCATTGTGGTGTTCACATTTACTTTATATGGACTATGCGGGTGAATGGTTAAGTAAATATCGCCAAATTAGGCACTACGCCCATTCGCAGCTTCTTTGAAGCCCGCTTATTAGTACTGTCAGCCACCTGAAACGGAGTAATAGTGGTAAAGCTAAATGGCTGACAGTATGCCTGATGTTGAACAAAGCATTTGATCCGGCGCCATGGTTCTGAACAATGTTGGTCAAAGGCCATCTAAAGACAAAGAAGTTCACGAAGAGTGCCATTACTTAATGTAGTATTTGACGTATTAGCGTTGACCGCTTGTTGAGGTACGTTTTCTTGTGCCATCCACGCAATCCATTATGCAGGATTTTGCGTGCAGTATTCGTTTATAAAGGCAACAACTGTATAGTAACGTAAGACGTTCCCAGTGTTATTGTTTTTGTTGTTGTTGTCTTCAGCCATAGGAATGCATTGATGCAGCTCTCCGTGCTCGTCTATTGTGCATAAGCCTCTTTATCTCTGCATAACCACTGCAACCTACATAGGTTTGAACCTGGTTACTGTATTCCTCTCTTGATCTCCCTCTACAATCTCCCCCCCGACATGTACTACTAAACTTTTTATTCAAGTAAAGCCGATTTTTTTTTCCCTCAGTCGATTCATCAAGTCTTCATTAGTTACTCGATTTGCACATCTAATCTTCAACATTCTTCTCAGCATCACATTTTAAAAGCTTCTATTCTCTTGAGTGAACAGTTTATCGTCCACGTTTCACTATCATAAAAGGCCACACTCCAGACAAATACCTTCAAAAAAGACTTCCTAACAAGTAAATTTACATTCGATTTCAGCAGATTTCATATTTTCTTGGTATTGCTAGTCTGCATTTATATCCTCTCCTGCTTAGACGGAACGTAAACGTGTTTGCGAAGACACCTCTTATCAGAGAGCATTTGTTTTGTAGCATAAGAAAGTATGTCGCTCTCATTCGAACAATTTGCATGTTATGGAAGGAAGTAATATTCGCTCCTTTCCA
This sequence comes from Schistocerca serialis cubense, assembly GCF_023864345.2. Taxonomy (NCBI): domain Eukaryota; kingdom Metazoa; phylum Arthropoda; class Insecta; order Orthoptera; family Acrididae; genus Schistocerca; species Schistocerca serialis. The sequence goes on from NC_064639.1 coordinate 966,993,885, forward strand.
TGAGTACAGCATAAGCTGTTTGGTAGGGTGTGTAAGATGTTCCTTATATTCAAACAAATAGAAATACTCGTACGACAGACATCTAGCTGTTCGCCTCAAAAGCTCATTTAACGACTTGCCGCTAATATTCGGGTTTCACCCACTTAGACTAAATGCTTGCCGTGCTAAGAAAACTGCTTATTTATTCAAGCAGCTTACGTCCACTCTATCTTGCTGCTGAACCCATGAAGTAGTAAGGGGGACATTGTGTTGTTCGCAGCGCTAACCCGCAGTCGATGAAGCCCTTATCTGGAACACGGATCTTGAATTTTCACGAGTGAAATTTCCGAAGGTAATCGCTCCCACTTTTTCAGGAATTCTCCTATCGAAGTGTCTATGTATACGCTGCCAAAGTGGAAAGTTGTCGTTGTGGCATAGCGATGGGATTGACATGTCAGTGACATTTAGTTTGTTGTAGTCCGCAGTTCGTGATCTTGCGGTAGCATTCTCGCTTCTCGCGCACGGGGTCCAGGGTTCGATTCACGGCGGAGTTAGGGATTTTCTATGCCTCGAGATGACTGGGTGTTTGTGTCCTTTATTTTCATTTCATCATCATTGACTCGCAAGTCGCCGAAGTGGCGTCAACTAAAAAGGACTTGCAATACGGTGGCCGAACTCCCCCGCATGGGGCCTCCCGGCCAACGATGCCATAGGATCATTTCATTTCGGTTTGTTGTATTGTCGCATACTTTTTTCAAAAATGTCAGTCAGGTGCCCTTTGCAACATTTGGTGAACGTAGTCGTGGTGTGTGTGTGTGTGTGTGTGTGTGTGTGTGTGTGTGTGTGTGTGTGTGTGTGTGGTTCAGATGGGTAAATTGGAATACTATCCCGTCAAAAAACCTTCGGCTTGGATGGATTTTATTGTTATTGAAAAATTAACAGATATTCGTGAAAGTTCACTTAAAAAATGGGCCCCTTCCCTCTCGGCGGAAGTCGCAAAACTGCAATCACAGTTGAAAACATAGAGAATGTATAGAATATGGTATTGGGCGATCTCTGATTACAGTTGTATGAAATAGCTGAGACAACAGGCAAGTCGGAAGAAGAGTGCAGTGCATGTAACACGAGGAAGTAACTAAGCTTTGTGCAAGATAGGTCTCACATTTTTATTGAGCGCTCACCAAAAGCAATTGCTAGCAGCGTTATTTTAAAAAGACTCCAATTGACTTTCTATGCTGATTTGTTGCTATGAATGAGACATGGGTAGACTATTTGTCACCAGAAATTAGAGTTCAACACAATAAATATTAGCCACGTTGGGACAGTGGTTTTCCGTGACTGTTTTATACTAAAGGTTTTATGTAAACACCACAGTTAGTCACAGTTAACTACTATCGATTTTACAGTGTGTCCATCGAAGGAATCCTTGATTTCAAAATTACAAAATATCTCGAAAACTAAGATCGATAGACAAGTGCAACAAACGGTTTGTTTATTGTGAAAGCTGTAAGAACTTTGTACAGAAATTTCGAAATAGTTCAGAAAGCTGCTAACAGATTGCGATGTAATCACAATACCTAGCGCGTACAAATATTGCGCTGCAAGCCAGAGCGATCAGTTTCACTGCTGAAACATGGAAGGATGCTGGCATACAGAAGGAAGAGGCTGAAATCATGTATTCCATTGAACAACTTGTTTCTTTTCTGGTTCTGGAATACCACAGGTTAGAACAAAGTCCAACGACAACAAGGCGCAGTTTCCAAACACGACGTAATGTTCCAAAAGGACCAGATGCGAAAACCATTCGCAAGCTCTTCCTCAAATTCCAGTGGACAGGCAGCGTGGCTGGTCATCTAGCGGGGAATGTTGGCCCAAGGCAAACTGTAGTTACTCCTGAAATTGTCGCCAAGGTTCTGAAACTACTAACAAAACCCAGGGAAATCCGCCCGCAGAATTTCAGTAGAGACATGTTTGAAGCGTTCCAGCAGGCAGAAAATATTAAGACAGAGCCTACCCATGTTTCGATTCAAAATCCGAAGCTACCTGTGCGAGCTGTACGACAGGGGGCTGACTGATAATGAAGGATTGATGATGACTGCATCTGGTTCACAGATGAAACACACTTCCACCTGAACAGAATCGTGAGTAAACAAAAGTCTTGATTTTGGGGTTCCGAAAATCCCTATTTTTGTGTATTCCCTCAAAGCTACTGTTTGGGCTACGGGATGCAGCAGGGGCATTAACTTTCCCTTTTTTCACGCGAAATCGATCACTAGTGAACGTTACGTTGTAATTTTGGAACGATTTGCAGCCACACATCTAGCGTTGGATGATCGACGAGGCACTGAGTGGTTCATACAAGATGGGGCCAGACGAGATCACAGCGAACAGGTATTCTGCCTCTTGATGAGTACTTTGGGAATAGCCACTGCGTAGGCTTATTGCAATTTACTGGCGCAAGGATGGATCGGCGTCCATATTCGCCCGATCTAACTCCCTGTGACAACTTTTTGTGGGGCACATCGAGGGACACTGTCTATCGGAACCATCCTACCGCGCTGGGCGACATTGAATTGCCGATCTGTGTGACATCTGAATCCATTTCTGTTGAGATGCTGCAGGACGTGATGGCAAATGTTCCTTTGTACCATCTTCATACTGTGTGTGGTCGATATTTCAAATAGATTGCGAAGACTGTTTGCAGAGGACAAGTTTAATAATGGGCGCTAATACTGTGCGAGCTTTACAGTGTGCAGTGCCATCTGTTAGCAGTTTTTCGAACTATTTCGAAAAGGCTTCCTAAAATTCTTATGATTTTGACAATAAATATACCTACTCTTGCACTCGTCCATCGATCGTAGTTTCGGACATAGTTAATTTTGAAACCAGGGATTCCGTCGCTGAACATCCTGTATAACATTAATTTACTGGCTACGCGTTTAGAGCCACTACTGCTCATATCAGGCGTCAAGATATACAAATAATTTATTTCCTTCACTGGGAGTGTTAACTAAAGTATCGCAAGTGTTTTTGCGTTGTGTGTCTTCTGTAGCTGCAAATCGTATGTCTCCACATGAAGTGGAAACAATATGTATGGTATATTTCTTGTCAGATAGACGTGCTGCCGTGTGAATGTTCATCAGCTCCAATATAGACCTCATGTTAAAAACACGGTGGAACGTGACTCAAAAGAGAGCTAGAGTGGTACTACAAAATGAGCACAGGAGCTCGACCTGTACACCAGCACTTCGATCTACATGCAGTAAGTCACCAGCATATTAAAGCTGGTAAACATTTACACGGCAGCACGTCATTTTGACAGATATGTACCATGATTTTTTTTTCTTTGTAGGAAGGCGTACATAATGGAGCTCACAAAGAATTTGCAAGTCAACAAACCAGCGATAATCTACTTAATTGTGTTAGTAAAGTAGAATCGGAATGTGTATGGCGACAGGTGAATAGGACAAACACCATAGACACTAGCCGTTCTGCGGTAAAGCGAATTTCAGCGGTTTCTGTTTGCCATTATTAAAATAAAATAGATAACGGGGAAGTATCGAAAATCCACCAGCAAGTACAGCAGACTTAAGTCTTTAACTCTTCAAATGCTACTGCTCCAAAGTTTCGTTTCAAATTACATCAGTGATTTTTTTTTTGTAAGTAAATGGGGCTTCCTGATTGTAATGAATTATTATATAAATTTATGTTACAAATGTAGGACGCTGTTTCCAAACAGTTATGTGCTTCCGTTACTTAAAATATTGCTTTATATTTATCCAAACTATCTAAACGTATCTGTATGTGATACGTAGTTTTCCTTCATTTGTGATAAAAGTAAACAGACGGAAAAAAATTGTGCGTGCCGTACGTTAGGCTTGCCAACCTAACTGTCTGGTCAGAAGTCGGAGATCGACATAAGTACCGTGGGAAAAAAAAGGAAAGAAAGAAAGAAAGAAAGAAAGATAGAGGGAGTGGTGGTGGTGGTGGTTGGAAGTTAACGCTTCATCCGCAGAAGTAATCCTTGTCCAAATATAAAACTTAACCATGGAACTGACCGTCTGTCAAAGATAAAACTATCCATTGACTCTGTAGAGCTACTCCCCTACAGTACTAAGTTTCAGGTTCAAATGGCTCTGAGCACTATGGGGCTTAACATCTATGGTCATCAGTCCCCTAGAACTTAGAACTACTTAAACCTAACTAACCTAAGGACATCACACAACACCCAGTCATCACGAGGCAGAGAAAATCCCTGACCCCGCCGGGAATCGAAACCGGGAACCCGGGCGTGGGAAGCTAGAACGCTACCGCACGACCACGAGCTGCGGACCACTAAGTTTCAGAACTTCAGCTCTTTTGTTGATATTTTCCTCGTGTATATATATTTTTATGGTTTCAGTATATAGGCGTGGATAACAGTTGGTCATTGTAGGTAAAATTTTGCCTTGGGAAAACTTCACTTCGTGGTTTCCTGGCTGAAAATCATGTTCTGATACAGCTGACCTTTCTTTGCCAGAGATTTTTGTGTTCCTTCAGCCGCGTTTTCACGCCTTTCTTTGTAGTTCCAATGTAGATATTAACGAACCTACATGGAATTATGCGCTGGCGTGGAAAACTTAACGACGAGAGTAACTGTCGCAAGATGTCACTACCAAGTACCATAGCACATTTCAAAATGTAGGACATGATTGTTAATAAGGTGTGTAATCACCACGGATGGCAATGCATACTTTGCAACGAGGTCACGTGCTGGTCACAAGTTTGGTGTAGAGTTCTTGTGATAGGGCGTTCCGTTCCTCCACCAGCACGGTTGACAACTGGTGGGTGGTCGTTGGTGCATGAGGACGTGATCATTGCCTCTCCCCAGTGCATGCCACGCCGATGGCATTTAAGTCTGGGGAACGTGCAGGCCAGACCATTGGCCAAATATTCTCTTGTCCCAAGAGCTAGTTTGCCTGCACTGTTCGATGCGGTCGCGCGTTGCCATCCATAAAAATGTTGTTACTGTCAAACGGTTCATATGGCTCTGACCACTATGGGGCTTAACATCTGAGGTCATCAGTCCCCTAGAACTTAGAACTACTTAAACCTAACTAACCTAAGGACATCACACACATCCATGCCCGAGGCAGGATTCGAATCTGCGACCGTAGTGGTCGCGCGGTTCCAGACTGAGGCGCCTAGAACCGCTCGGCCACACCTGCCGGCAGTTACTGTCGAACGCACCCCTGAAAAGTGTGCAGTGTCGCAATAACGTCTGCCGGTGAGTATCATTTTGAAAGATTCGGAGGCCAGTACGGCCATGCAACATTATGCCTCCCCACACCATAACACCTAGGCCGCCAAAACGATCGTGTTCCGTAATGTCCCTGGGCGCATTACGTTCTATCATGTGACGAGAGTTTGGAACACGTAATCTTGTGATAGGACCACGCGATTACTGCCTGGTGACACATAGTTTATCAGAATCGCCCAAACAGTTCTAAAGATATTAATTTTTAAAACTGGTTCAAATGGCTCTGAGCACTATGGGACTCAACTTCTGAGGTCATTAGTCCCATAGAACTTAGAACTAGTTAAACCTAACTAACCTAAGGACATCACAAACATCCATGCCCGAGGCAGGATTCGAACCTGCGACCGTAGCGGTCTTGCGGTTCCAGACTGCAGCGCCTTTAACCGCACGGCCACTTCGGCCGGCTTTAAAACTGGTATTATTTGCAAAACTTAGATATCTGTAACTCAAAATTACGGGTCTGGTTGAAAGCGTGTTTATGCCCACGCACTCGTCTTATTTCTTTGTTTCTGTATTTTATAGATATTTTGGGTTTGTGTGTTCCTCGTTTCGTAACTAACGTAGCCTCTTATTTCTGCCATGGTGGCTAGCCGATTCACACTTCTCGCCAACGGTCGAGCGCTGCTGGGTTTTTCCATATCACGTTCCTGACCTACAGCTTACCTGCTATCCTTCTGCAACTGAGGTATTTCTCGTACTATTGTGTCCACCAGAATGAATGATGTCGAGGGTTCATCTAAGTGACTCAGTCCTGCCGCCATCTACTGGAGAATGCAGCGACTCTCGCGAGATTTGGTACTGGCAAGGGAAACTCACCATCGCAACCCCCCCTCCTCCTCAGATGTAGTTGTAAGATGGCCCGTCAAAAACTGAACATAGATCAAACCTTAAAACAAGAAGGTGTACTGAACTGTGAAAAAAGAAACAAAATAGAAATAGTGAACGGTCCGAGCACAGGATGTGCAACATCGAGCGACTTGCAAGAACCACGCCGGCTTGGTTGTTGTGGTCACATTGTTGGACTGCAAAGCGGGTGATCCATGTTTAAACCTCCATCGTAACGCACTTTTTTTTTTTGTCCGTCCGTACAGTGATGTGTGTCTCCTGTAGTCTTGGCAATTGTCATAATATACATTGGTTCTAGAACATGAGTCATGTGGTAAGAGTATATTACCGTCGCAAGTAAATGTGATGAATAGTGAGAGCAGGCGAGATGCCTCATAAATCTCTTACAGAAACGAATACAAGAAGTAAACGGGTGTGAACTATGTTACAACGAAGGAATTCAAGAGTTGGAGGTCCCTTCGCTACTCGTCGCTGTTGCAAACAGACGTTACACCACGATGTATACACAAATTTGAATACAGCGAACAGACACGTCAGTGACCGGACAGCTCACAATTTTGTGGGGAAAAAAAGTGAGACATGGGGGATCTCCTCCTTTACAGTCCGACATCGTGACCACATGAACACGATGCCGCGGTCATTCAGTGTCGCTCAATATTGCACTTGTTAATTTTGGACAGTTCGCTGTTTCTATTTTGCTTCTTTTTTCCACAGTTCAGTACAACTTCTTCCTGTTTTCATGCTTGATCTGTGTCCAGTTTCTGACGGGCTATCCAATGGGCTATTTATCACTAAATGTGATGGGGGTACGATGGGGAGTTTCTCGTGTGAGAGCAGCCTAGCACGGCCAATACGCGGCCTCAGCTGTCAAATACATGGCGCGTTCAGACGCACTTCCTTTCTCCATCTCACATAACGCAAGCGCACAACCGTGTCTGCCTCTTTGTTTTTTTAATTCTGGCATTTAACTTTATCTGTCACGTCATAACCTTAATCTTACTTTCCTTTCTTACTTAATCACGCACTAGTCTCCGAAGAGAAGTTCGAAGCGACGATTCGGTTGTCAAGAAATTGTAACTGCATTAAAAATGGTTCAAATGGCTCTGAGCACTATGGGACTTAACATCTGTGGTCATCAGTCCCCTAGAACTTAGAACTACTTAAACCTAACTAACCTAAGGACATCACACACATCCATGCCCGAGGCAGGATTCGAACCTGCGACCGTAGCAGTCCCGCGGTTCCGGACTGAGCGCCTGAACCGCTAGACCACCGCGGCCGGCTAACTGCATTAACTGGCGATTATGTGCGACCTGAGACTGTCCAGAGTAGGGCTGAGCGGCGTGGTGGCGGAGTTCACGGCCGGCGCTTCGCGGGGGCGGCGCCCTTGGCGGCCGGCGGTTATTTGCGTTTACGCATTGTTGGACAGCTCGCACCTGCCGACATTTGGTGTCGCGCGACGCCAACCAAAACACTAATTACGTAAAAATAGAGCGCTCCCGCATCTGTCTCACCTGACGACGTCCCGCGGGTGGCCTCTTGGAAAGCGGACGCGACAGCGGAGGCGGCGACGACCACCATCCGAGCGTGGAGGTGCCTGTTGACGCGGACGGCCTGCAACTACGTAGGGCGATACGAGTTCGCCTGGTACGCAAAAACCGAGCGAGGTGGCGCAGCGTTCTGTAGTAGCAGAGTTAAGATCCCCGTTCTGTTATTCAAAAGTAGGTTACTCAACATTTCTGCATTGAACCCCCTCGTCAGGTTACCTTCGTGAAGCTTATCACCATCGTATGATCTCCTGTGGCGTAAATATGCAGCCAAGTGTTCAATGCTTTACTGCCAGGCGAGTGCGGAAGTTGACCGGCTGACTAAACCGAGGCCGGGGCGGTTTCCAATTGCTTCAAACCGGCACACCTCTCCTACCTCATTGCAGTGCCTCACCTTTTTTGACGTTTTTGTCCTTTCTTCTGCTTTTTACGTCACTCTCTGCCTGAGGTGATACCACTGAAATCAAATTTCCTGGAAACCTTGAGGCTTCGATTATTTAACGGGGAAAAAAATGTTGTGGTGACATTGATGTTTAGTCGCTTGTAAGTGTTTCTCTCCTCCCACCCCCCCCCCCCCCCCCCCACCACCCCCGATCCTTTCAGAACTAAATCCAATGATTACCCAAATCGCTATATTGAATCGATATGGCAGTGCAAATAATTGCAGCCGCGTCTGACAGCTAATCACTCACAGAACCAAATTCGTATCTTGCACGAAATATGTGTTTTCAACCATAGTTGCACCTATTGTGTAAGAATGTAGATGTTTAGCAGTTCAGATGGGGCAGTAATTATATGGAGATCCATATTGATGTGATACATTGAGGTGACTAAAGTCATGGGATAGCGATATGCACACATATAGATGGCGGTAGTATCGCGTGCACAAGGTATAACAGAGCAATACATTGGCAGAACTGAAACCGCTTCCGACGTGATTATGGCCGCACGGCGAGAATTAATAGATTTTGCACGCGGAATGGTTTTTGGATCTAGACACATGGGCCACTCCATTTCGAACATTGTTAGGAAATTTATATTTGGGATCCACGCCGTCAAGAGTATGCTGAGGATACCAAATTTCAGGCATTACCTCTTGCCACAGACAACGCAGTGTCCGACAACTTTCACTTAAAGACCGAATGCAGCGGCGTTTGCGTGGTGTTGTCAGTACTAACAGACATGCAACATTGTAAAATAACCGCAGAAATCAATATGGGGCGTACGACGGACGTGTCCGTTAGGACAGTGCGACAAAATTTGACATTTTTCGCCTTTGGCAGCAGACAACCGACGCGAGTGTCTTTGCTAACAGGACATCATCTGCAGCGTCTCTCCTGGGCTCGTGTCCGTATCGGTTGGACCCTAGACGACCGGAAAACCGTGGCCTGGTCAGATGAGTCCCACTTTCAATTGGTAAGAGCCGATGGTAGGATTAGAGTGTGGCGCAGACCCCACGAAGCCGTGGACCCAAGTTGGCAATAGCCGATGATAGGGTTGGAATGACGCACAGCCCACGAAACCATACACTCAAGCGTGCTGCCTGTTGGTGGCTCCAGTGTGCTGTGGCTCAAATGGCTCTGAGCACTATGCGACTTAACTTCTGAGGTCATCAGTCGCCTAGAACTTAGAACTAATTAAACCTAACTAACCTAAGGACATCACACACATCCATGCCCAAGGCAGGATTCGAACCTGCGACCGTAGCGCCTAGAACCGCACGGCCACTCTGGACGGCCCAGTGTGCTGTGGGCTGTCTGTACATGGAATGGACTGGGTCCTCTGGTCCAACTGAACCGGTCATTGATTGGAATTGGTTATGTTCGGCTACTTGGAGATTATTTGCTGCCATTCATGGACTTCATATTCCCAAATAACGATGGAATTTTTGTGGATGACAGTGCGCCATGTGATCAGGCTGTAATTGTTCACGATTAGTTTGAAGAATATTCTGGACAATGCGAAAATTTATGGAACATAATCTTGATGTCAGTTCATTCACAAAATCCTGCACCGCCAACACTTTCGCAATTATGGGCGACTGTAGAGGCAGCATGGCTCAGTATTTCTGCGGGGGACAGTCAGCGACTTGTTGAGGCCACGTCACGTCGAATTGCTGCACTACGCCGGGCAAACGAAGTTCCTTCACTGTATTAGTAAGTACCCATGAATTTTTTCACCTCGTTGTATGTTATCACATGTTATTTGCATTTCATATTTTATACCGATATGACGATGTAAGCCGAAACTGGTAGTTGCAATAATGACAATCAAACAGCTGCGTGTCATGCATAAAAAAATACATAAATGCTGTTGGTCAATCACTTCCAATAAATATTCAGTCCTTGGAAAAGAGCACGTACAATTTCCTTCCCCGTTCTAGCTTGTTCTCCCTCGTCTTCCTTCCATTTTCGTTGGCGAAACATGAAGTATCAGGTCATTCAAGATGATTAAAATGTAGCGATTTCATAAGATTATATTTTCACCGACGTGAATATAAATAAATGCTCTTATGAACCTCTGAAATTACGAAGTTGAAAGTTTCGGCATTGACATGTGCGTACATTTCAATAGGGCTTCTCATGCAACGAATACCATGTTGTAGAACATGGTGGGGTTTGCAGCTGGTGTGTGCTATATAGTTGGAGGATGGACTTGTTGAAATTCGACGGGTATTTACACTGTTACTTGGAAATCACGATCCTCCAATGACGCACACAGGAGGTTGTGGAAACATTGTCAGGAGAGAAATTTGAGATGCGTCAGAACACTAAGCGTTAGTAAAAACAACAAAGGTGTAATGCCCATACGGAGCCAGCAGGAAGCTATCGAATAGGCAAATCACTCTTGCAGTTATGGGCATTAACAACGAGTCTGTGGGACGGACTGAAATGTATTCCATACGAGGTGCATTCAAGTTCTAAGGTCTCTGATTTTTTTTCTCCAGACTGGAAAGAGATAGAAACATGCGCATTGTTTTAAAATGAGGCCGCGTTCATCGTCAATACGTCCCAGAGATGGCAGCACCGTACGGCAGATGGAATTTTACCGCCAGCGGCGAGAATGAGAACTGTTTTAAATACTTAAAATGGCGACGTTTTCCTTACTTGAACAGCATGCAATCATTCGTTTTCTGAATTTGCGTGGTGTGAAACCAATTGAAATTCATCGACAGTTGAAGGAGACATGTGGTGATGGAGTTATGGATGTGTCGAAAGTGCGTTCGTGGGTGCGACAGTTTAATGAAGGCAGAACATCGTGTGACAACAAACCAAAACAACCTCGGGCTCGCACAAGCCGGTCTGACGACATGATCGAGAAAGTGGAGAGAATTGTTTTGGGGGATCGCCGAATGACTGTTGAACAGATCGCCTCCAGAGTTGGCATTTCTGTGGGTTCTGTGTACACAATCCTGCATGACGACCTGAAAATGCGAAAACTGTCATCCAGGTGGGTGCCACGAATGTTGACGGACGACCACATGGCTGCCCGTGTGGCATGTTGCCAAGCAATGTTGACACGCAACGACAGCATGAATGGGACTTTCTTTTCGTCGGTTGTGACAATGGATGAGACGTGGATGCCATTTTTCAATCCAGAAACAAAGCGCCGGTCAGCTCAATGGAAGCACACAGATTCACCGCCACCAAAAAAATTTCGGGTAACCGCCAGTGCTGAAAAAATGATGGTGTCCATGTTCTGGGACAGCGAGGGCGTAATCCGTACCCATTGTGTTCCAAAGGGCACTACGGTAACAGGTGCATCCTACGAAAATGTTTTGAAGAACAAATTCCTTCCTGCACCGCAACAAAAACGGCCGGGAAGGGCTGCGCGTGTGCTGTTTCACCAAGACAACGCACCCGCACATCGAGCTAACGTTACGCAACAGTTTCTTCGTGATAACAACTTTGAAGTGATTCCTCATGCTCCCTACTCACCTGACCTGGCTCCTAGTGACTTTTGGCTTTTTCCAACAATGTAAGACACTCTCCGTGGCCACACATTCACCAGCCGTGCTGCTATTGCCTCAGCGATTTTCCAGTGTTCAAAACAGACTCCTAAAGAAGCCTTCGCCGCTGCCATGGAATCATGGCGTCAGCGTTGTGAAAAATGTGTACGTCTGCAGGGCGATTACGTCGAGAAGTAACGCCAGTTTCATCGATTTTGGGTGAGTAGTTAATTAGAAAAAAAATCGGAGGCCTTAGAACTTGAATGCACCTCGTACAAAGTAACTGATTCTTCCGGTGCTTTTTGATAGAACAATTTCATAATTGTAAATGAAAGGTAGAAAACTGAGGATGTTCGACAGTACTGATATCTTCGGCATACACCACCACCATACAGTTAATGCCTCATGATGGTCTTTAATCCGAGGACTGGTCAATGTAATAAATTAATACTGTAGGACTTTCTCAATTTTGTGCGTTTCATTTATAATTGTTTTACACAAATTCCAGCTGATGCCTAACATGATGTCCTTAATGATCGTTTGAAAAGGCAGAGGTGTTGTGAGAAGTTTGCAGTCATTACCCTTACCTACGTCGAAAAACCGCCGTCGTTAATACTGTTCAAAGATATCCAGCAATGATTTTTCATCCGTTGTTGTTGTTTTTTTTTAATAATTCTTGTTTAGCGTTATCAGTAAATATTTAGAACATGAAATAGTGGATTACTACAGAAAGAGCTTATTGAAGTAAGCCGTTTTCAAGATCCTAGACTCCCTTACTTTTATTTTACGCCATTAATTAAGAAACATGATCAAGAGGTTCACGGCACAGGTCGACAGAGGATCATTTTGTTGTTCGTGTATCAACGTGTTGTAATGTAGTAGATACATGTAATCTGAGGGAGTGAAGAGAGACGCCTAGTACCGTACAGAAAATAAATTTCGCGGCAACGCGTCGTGCCATGGACACTCCAAGACACTGAAAATGTTCTGATGCTTGACTGCTCAAACGTCGGCACCTACTCATCGGAACTGGTCGGAACTGCATTCGTCGATAGCGTATCACATGTGTTCTGTAGGATTTCGAAGAAATAGTCGTATTGCATGATTGGCTGGGAGACAGTCCCTCAAGAGGAATGTTCAGCCATTTCCGTGCTCTAACCCACCACAGTAATCCTTCTGGGCAAACGAACATACAGTTTCACGTCACGTGATATCCAAATCACTGGCATCTCGTCACACCATTGAGAGGTGATGATGGCTAGGATAAAGGCATACTGTAAAATTTCAAAGTCTAAATGGTATTCGACCCGCGGTCTGTCGGTTTCCAGGCGTAAGCTTTACTACTATGAAACCATAGGATTGAAATCTGGTGACATAGGGGCCCTCAGCAACCATTCTCTGTCTAGTATTCCAAAGATTATTCAACATGATTCAGAGGCAACTGGGTACAGCTCACATGCCGGCTACTGCAGATTAACAAAACGGATGCAAGGTTCACACAATAGGTTCTTTTATTGTTTATTGAAATTATATGTATCAGGAGACCCATTTTATCACATGCACTTACCCCAAACGACACGTTCCGGAATGGTGCTCTGTTGGCAATTGAGATTTCATGTCTCACGTAGTTTTCGCCATAACTTTCTGTCGGTATGTCCCAATATGCTTTACAGCCGCCTCTCCACGCCGATTGTGTCCACGCTTTGAACTTCAAATGACTGTGTTTTTGTGTCCTAATCTAATCTCTGTACCCTGGAACGTGCTATAAGCAGATGTACGCTTGGGGTGTGGGTACTTTATCTGATAGGGAGTAAGTGGCAGAGGGATGCTTTGGTTGTCCACCTGTTGTTGCTGTTGCCGTTTAACGTTGAATTGGCGAGTGGTTAGCTGCTCCACGGGCTGTTTGCCGCAGTTAGATCTGCGATAGTCGACGGAGACACTAGCTTTCAACACATTGTTGCCGGTGGCAGTTGACTGTGAAGGCAGTGGTACACCCATGACGGAGTAGCACATAAAATGCCCAATTCCTGTATGACTTCAGAGCGTTTCGTATTCTGTAGTTCTGGAACTTTATGCTTACTGTTGCAACAATTTTTATCGAAGTTAGCTGCAAAGTTTGATTACTGGCACGAATAATAATAATAGTAATAGTAATAATGGGCGCGTGTCCCGGAATGAATTACTTCTAACAACAGTCAAGTTCAAGGATCTGAAACATTGCTTAGAAGTGCTGAGATTAGTTTTAGTGATAGAGAACCACGGTACAATGCAAGTAAACGTCAATAAGCAATAGAGAAAGTTTGAAAGTAGGTCAGAAAATAAATGTGTTCTGCTAATAGTTCACATAAACTGAACATTCCCGCTACAAATGACGGATGAGTTGGTCTGTAATGGAGAAGGCATGGACATGCTGCCTCAAACAGCAAACCGCTTATTAAAGAATTGTGTAATTAGGGGAAAAAAACGTAGATTCTGATAACTGCGGCGAATAAACAGAGCAGTAAAGGTACAACGATTATAGACAAACCAGTATTACAAACTAATGTATGGGTCTTTTACGAGGATTTCGGCGTCTGTGTACTCGTAAAAAGAGACAGGAATGATTACGGTTTATCTGTTACAAAATAGAGCTTGATAAAACAGGACGTGACATCTACTAGGATTGGTAGAACAGATATGAAGGCCATTACACCCTCTCAAAGAATGGAACACAGCAGATTAATCTGTTAAATTATGCAACGAATGAGGTCAGAAGGCTGAAAGACATGGGCTAGGATGAATTACGTCTCCATAATGCGTCACCTGTATTCTGAATTCATATTTTCCAACTGCTATGCCCCTTGGTAAGCGACTCTAGGGCCTGTTAAATGCAGGTCAGACTAACATTTGCTCCCGGCCTAAATATTCCCTTCTAAACGGGATCGAGCAAGGTGGGAGCTGGGATTCGAAATTAACGTCAGCTAAGCGGAGGTCGCGGCTGTATCAGTACACAGAAAATTGTGGAAATTAAAAGCCTTTGTGGATGGCAAACTACTTTTAAGAGCAATTAAAGTTTTTCTAAAGATCTACTTAACTGGTAACCAAATTCAAGGTGCAGATAGTCCTTCCTTCGTAAACGGAATCAACAAAAATAAAATGGAATTTAGAATTAACATCAGATAAGCAAAACTCGTGAGTATATGCACACAGAAAGCTATACAGATTGACGATTTATGTTGATGGAAAAATAATATGACCGGCAGAGCTATTAAATCATGTAGAATACCCCATCTTATAAGACAGGTGTTCAGATACGGAAACTAGACCCTGAAAGTACGTTTCACAGTGAAGCTTACAAAAGATGATTCTATTTCGATTCTGCTTCGTACAGTGAAAATACGCTAAGGAAAAAATAACCGGCAGTATTGTTAATTACTTCTAATTTCAGTTTAGACAGAAAAGAACACTGCGGCTATCGAAATATTTCATGGCTTTCCGAATGATGCAAACTGCCTGCCAGGTTGCCAAGCTGAATTTGAAAGTAAGATAAAAAAAGTTACTCCTATGCTACAGAATATATTATGTTTAAAAATGTTATCTGAAATGGTTTCAGCTGATTTATTTCACATTATTCGGTGATCAATGGAAAAGGTGCTTAGCTAAATAAGTAAGTTTTGTCCGAAGTTTGTGGGCGCGTGGTACAACGCATTCTACTCTGTTATGGTAACTGCGCCGATCAAGACGACAGCGATTGTAGTGGTGTGTCCAGACTAAACAGTGTGGCAGGTGACCAAACGCTGGGAACGCCTAGCTCAAGTGCAGCCCAATAGGGTATGGAGAACAAAGCGTAAATACAAAACACAGCTTTGTGCCCTATCACAAAGACAAACAACAGCCGCTAGATAAGAGAAGAAACGATCGAAGTACGAGTATATTTACACAGGGCAGTTGAGTAACGTAGACTCCTGCAGTTCGTCATAGGAGTGTACTTGCTGGTCGCTTAACCTACAGCCACATGTGAAACTCGTGGTCTGGTACTGTGGCCAGATGTGATTATCATGAGGCTAACCAACGGTTACGTCTATCGAGCGAAACGTAAACTGCACGAGCATGCTCCGTGGCACGTCCATCAAGCCAAATATAAACATTACGGGCCTGGCCTGTGGTGGGACGGTCGCGACTGTGTAATGTGCACCACTGCACACAGCACAGGTCAGACTCTTGATAGATTCTTATTGCGTATTTGTATCACACTTAGCTAAATTCTTGGTCACGTTCGCACATCGAAATGTCTATTCTCAAATATAATATAATACAAATATAAATAAATGTTAAACATAAATGTTGTGATAAGAACAGTGAGGGTTACATGTAAGCCTACACGCATTCGCGGCCGTCGTCAGTGAAGTTAAAATCTTCTGGATTGCTAGGCCGTGTCATATTTCTTCAAACAATCGACGTTACGAACCCTCTGCTGGGATCTTGTTTAGGCTCCTAGGGTTGAGCATTAGTGCTCAATCTACAGTGGACACCACAAGACCATGAAGTAGATCCTAGCGGAGGAGTCGAAACGTCGATTGCTTGAAAGAACATGACGCGGCTTTACAACCCAAAAGATTTTAACTTCAGTGAGCGTTATGTTGATACTACTGCTAGCGACATTAGCCGAGCGGTCTCAGGCGCTGCAGTCATGGACTGTGCTGCTGGTCCCGGCGGAGGTTCGAGTCCTCCCTCGGGCATGGGTGTGTGTGTTCGTCCTTAGGATAATTTAGGTTAAGTAGTGTGTAAGCTTAGGGACTGATGACCTTAGCAGTTAAGTCCCATAAGATTTCACACACATTTTTTTTTTGCTAGCGACATTGACAGTTGTGACATACGTCCTGTACGACAAAATGCAGGCTATTAGTTATTCAGGGTGATACCGATGACGAAGAACAACTACCAGAGCCCTGGATTTGGAAATAAATACTACAGTCCAAAAATCTGGAACTATACAGTGGCTCCTGGCACAAAAGAAGCCACCTTACGTTACGTAAAAGTAAATAAAAGAGAAGTAGATATATTTAGTATAATATTTGATGGTGTCTCACCACTTATATTTAACATGGTCGTCGATAAAATTATCAAGCAGTGCGAAGAAACGATAAATTAATTGTTTTGTGTCGGCTACTGTGAGAGTCAGCAGTGATGCAAACAAGGAAGGAGAGATGTTGAGATGGCCGATGGCAGTAATCCAAAGTCATCTTTACAAAACATTTTCTAATGAATAGAAAACTTTATTTGTAAAAAGAAAAGAAACTTCTCTTGATTCCTGTGCTTCCTGTGCCTTCTACATACAAGTACTTTACTCTCTATTAGCACCCGCAGAACGCAGGCTAAGTATCGTCTTCCTATTACTCAGTACTTTAGCTCTCGAAGTCTATGACCGGACTGGGACCGGCCAGCGATGGGCGCCTGGTTAAATCAACGCTGACAAGGGCGCTGAACTCTGTCTTCCTGGAGGTGTGGCGCTGCCCGCTCTTTCCATTCGCGCGCGGGTCAGCGCCTTCTTGATGCCGTTTCGCGGCGCAGCGCTGGTCGGTGTGCAGTCGATGTTACAGGAATCCACATTCCTCTCCCCCGCCCCGCTAATGCCGCACAGTTGGCATGTAGGAAGCCGTCTTAAGACAACGAAAGGGAAGGGGTGGCGTGAGGAGCGGGCAGCCACGCCTGGGACCGACGTGGAGCACCCAGCCGCGCCCCAACTTCCGTCCCGGGCTCCGAGGGGAACGTCGATCGGAAAACAACTGGGAAAGCGCCCACCCTCTTCCTGTGCCGGTCCGACGAAAAACGGAGAGGGGGGCAATGACGACGGCGACGGCTCCGGTCCCCCGGCGGGCACCAGCTGCTGCGGCGGCGCGAAGGTGAGGGTCCAACCCCATCGGTTCCACAGGCGGTGCCGAACAGGCACGCGGGAGCGGCCGCGCCGGCCATAAGAACCCGGTAGGACACGAATCTGGGGACAGAAAATCTGCGGAAGAATCTCGCAAGGCCAACCACAAATCTGGTTCCGATGGCAGCAACCCGGCAGTAAGTTGAATTAAATACGTGCAAGCGGCCAGCTTTCGAAGAATCGTTCCTCTCTCCCGGCGCCTGGAGCGACCAAAAATTGTGAAAAGATTAGAATCTTTAGGCGCAAAGCGATACTTGCGGAGCGTTGGTGGCGTCGTGCGCTACGGTGGGTGCAGCAACTTGAGCAGCGTGTGGCGAAGCAGACCATGAACAGGGGGTTTCAAAAATGACCGGTATATTTGAAACGGCAATAAAAACTAAACGAGCAGCGATAGAAATACACCGTTTGTTGCAATATGCTTGGGACACAGTACATTTCCAGGCGGACAAACTTTCGAAATTACAGTAATTACAATTTTCAACAACAGATGGCGCTGCAAGTGATGTAAACGATATCGAAGACAACGCAGTCTGTGGGTGCGCCATTCTGTACGTCGTCTTTCTGCTGTAAGCGTGTGCTGTTCACAACGTGCAAGTGTGCTGTAGACAAGATGGTTTATTCCTTAGAACAGAGGATTTTTCTGGTGTTGGAATTCCACCGCCTAGAACACAGTGTTGTTGCAACAAGACGAAGTTTTCAACGGCGGTTTAATGTAACCAAAGGACCGAAAAGCGATACAATACAGGATCTGTTTGAAAAATTTCAACGGACTGGGAACGTGACGGATGAACGTGATGGAAAGGTAGGGCGACCGCGTACGGCAACCACATAGGGCAACGCGCAGCTAGTGCAGCAGGTGATCCAACAGCGGCCTCGGGTTTCCATTCGCCGTGTTGCAGCTGCGGTCCAAATGACGCCAACGTCCACGTATCGTCTCATGCGCCAGAGTTTACACCTCTATCCATACAAAATTCAAACGCGGCAATCCCTCAGCGCCGCTACCATTGCTGCACGAGAGACATTCGCTAACGATATAGTGCACAGGATTGATGACGGCGATATGCATGTGGGCAGCATTTGGTTTACTGACGAAGCTTATTTTTACCTGGACGGCTTCGTCAATAAACAGAACTGGCGCATATGGGGAACCGAAAAGCCCCATGTTGCAGTCCCATCGTCCCTGCATCCTCAAAAAGTACTCGTCTGGGCCGCCATTTCTTCCAAAGAAATCATTGGCCCATTTTTCAGATCCGAAACGATTACTGCATCACGCTATCTGGACATTCTTCGTGAATTTGTGGCGGTACAAACTGCCTTAGACGACACTGCGAACACCTCGTGGTTTATGCAAGATGGTGCCCGGCCACATCGCACGGCCGACGTCTTTAATTTCCTGAATGAATATTTCGATGATCGTGTGATTGCTTTGGGCTATCCGAAACATACAGGAGGCGGCGTGGATTGGCCTTCCTATTCGCCAGACATGAACCCCTGTGACTTCTTTCTGTGGGGACATTTGAAAGACCAGGTGTACCGCCAGAATCCAGAAACAATTGAACAGCTGAAGCAGTACATCTCATCTGCATGTGAAGCCATTCCGCCATACACGTTGTCAAAGGTTTCGGGTAATTTCATTCGGAGACTACGCCATATTATTGCTACGCATGGTGGATATGTGGAAAATATCGTACTATAGAGTTTCCCAGACCGCAGCGCCATCTGTTGTTGAAAATTGTAACTACTGTAATTTCGAAAGTTTGTCTGCCTGAAAATGTACTGTTGTCCCAAGCATATTGCAACAAACGGTGTATTTCTATCGCTGCTCGTTTAGTTTTTATTGCCGTTTCAAATATACCGGTCATTTTTGAAACACCCTGTAGAAGCTCCGCCGGCGACGGATCGTCGCGGGGCTGAGAGCGCTACGTTGCGAGGAAGAACAGCGGCTCTTGCGCCCATGTGTGGGAGTCACGTAGTTTGTTCATCCCTTGCTTGAACATACGCACAACTCGTTCAGCTTCTTCGTTGGACTGAGGATGAAAGGGAGCATTAGTAAGGTGAGTGATACCATTGGCTGCACAAAACTGTTCAAAGTCCTGAGCCTTAAACTGTGGTCCGTTGTCTGTAACCAACACTTCAAGCAAACCTTCCAAGCGAAAAATATATGACAAAGCCTGAATGGTACTACGCGACGTAATCGAGCTCATGGGCGATGCAAAGGATATTTGCTAAGATAGTCCACGACAATGAGCCAACGAGTGTTCCCAAAGACGCCACCAAAGTCAATATGCATTCGCTGCCACGCCGATTGAGACTTTGGATAAGTTGAAAACATTTGCGGCGTGGCTGATAGATTCTCATCGCAAGTGTAACACTGACGTCATCTGTTGAATGTGGGCATTCATGCCCAGCCAAGTACAGTGCCCACGGGCTAACCTTTGTGCGTACAATTCCCCAATGTCCTTTGTGGAGAAGTCGCAAGATATCTTTTTGCAACCCGATTGCCCTAATTAATTTTGCAATGAAATCACTCCGTGCTGGACGGAGAGTCTATATCGATGAGGAAAATAACAGCACACAACAGTTACTGCCTAAGCTAAGCAGTACGGATGTAGTGCATCAAAAGGTTCAAGTCAGGGTCTGCTTCAGTGGCCAGTGCAATTTTCCTGTAGCGCAATGGAAAAGTCTATAGAAGTTCATTGTCTTGCACATCGGTCTGACAACAAGATATGGCAGTAGCATCGAACTCAGAACCGAGACCAGCAGGAAGGCGAGAAGGACTGTGCGGCTGATCCCGGCGGAGGTTCGAGTCCTCGCTCGGGCATGGGTGTATGTGTTTGTCCTTAGGATAATTTAGGTTAAGTAGTGTGTAAGCTTAGTGACTGATGACCTTAGCAGTTAAGTCCCATAAGATTTCACATACATTTGAACAACGCGAGAAGGGGCGTCAGCATTTGCATGATTCGACTAGGGCCGGTACAATATTTCGCACTGAGACTGTGACAGTAACAAAGCCCAGCGTTGCAGCTTCTGAGCCGTGCGCGGCGGAACAGGTTTGTGCGAATTAAACAAGGACTGAAGCAGCTTATGATCCTTAACTAGGTAAAACTTCCAGCCAAGCAAATAATGGTGTAACTTTGTCGCGCCATAGATAATAGCGAGTGCTTCCTTCTCGATTTGGGAACAGTTACATTGAGTCTTGGCCAAGACTTTGGAAGCGAAAGCAATAGGCATGTCCTGTGAACCAAATCTGTGCCAGAGCACTGCTCCGATTCCGTACTAGGAAGCGTGCACTGCCAAAACAACAGACTTAGCGGGATCGTAATGAACATGGGTCAAATGGTGCAAATGGCTCTGAGCCCTATGGGACTTAACATCTGAGGTCATCAGTCCCCTAGAACTTAGAACTGCTTAAACCAAACTAACTTAAAGACGTCACACACATCCATGCCCGAGGCAGGATTCGAACCTGCGACCGTAGCGGTCGCGCGGTTCCGGACTGAAGCCCCTAGAACCGCTCAGCCACACCGGCCGGCAATGAACAAGGCATCTGTCACTCAGCAAGGCATTTTTAAGTTTCTGAACTGCATCCTGAAACACTGATACAAACAAAAGGCATATTCATCCGGTGCAAAGGATGCAATAGAGCCACGATCTGGGCTGCGTTGGCTATAAACTGGATAATATATAACATCTTCCCGAGAACTGACTGCAATTCCGTGACGTTCCGCGGGTCAGGGCGGTCTCGGATGGCCAGCAAATGTGATTGAAGGGGATGAACTTCTTGACTGTAAAGAACGTGGTATAAGTACTGAATTGCAGACTGAAAAAAGCCACATTTTTCCAGGCGACACTTCAGACCTGCACCTGAAACTACTTGACAAAGCTTACGAAGGTTACTGATATGTTTCTCCGGCATACGTCCTGACACCTTAATATTGTCCAAGTAATTTGAACAGAATGGAACTTTGATAGTAAGGTTTTCTAAGTAACGTTGGAAAAATGGCAGGTGCGGAGGCGCTGCCAAAGGTTATGCGCAAAAAATTTGAACAACCATAAATGTGTGTTGAAAATAAACATTTTCTGAGACTCCTCATCTCGCGGAATTTGCAAATGCGCATCGCGAAATTAATTTTTGAAAAATAGCGACCTGCACTAAGCCTGTCCATTAATTCCTCAGGGACGAGGCAACGGGTAAGTATCAATTATTGTTTGTGGATTTAAAGTTAACACAAAGACAAAATATTCGAGAATGCTTTGGTAAAATTACTAAGGGAGAGAAGCCTGGATAGTCTTATCCGTTGTCTCGTCCCTGAGGAATTAGTGGACAGGCTTAGTGCAGGCCGCTTTTTTTCAAAAATTGATTGACGCGATGTGCATTTGCAAATTCCGCGAGATGAGGAGTCTTAGAAAGTGTTTGTGGTCAACACACATTTATACCATTGTCTTGCCATTATGTAAATTCACTTGCAACTTTGTCTCTAAGAGCTTGAGGGACGAGATGCACCCGAAAAAACTTAGGTTGCGCTATGTCCTTCATTGTAATGTGCACCACAAAATTATTTGTTCTGCCAAATCCTTAAGAAAATAAGTCAGGGGACTCCGCAAACATTTGAGTAACACTGTCTTTTGAGTTGAACATAGAAACTGGAAGTACATTGTTCTGAGTACGAAGACCAGACAAATCCAATGAATCTAACCCAAAAATACTTTCGAAGTCCGCGTACGCAAAATTGTAAATGTCACTGTTGTGGTGCGAGACTGGAATGTGGCAGGCGACTACATTTATCAATCACTGACATGTCCTGAACGTTGTACACAGTTGTCAGCTGTAGCGATCCCAACTGTTCATAACTGGCACGCTTAAGCAATGTTCAAATGGCTCTGAGCACTACGGGACGTAACTTCTGAGGTCATCAGTCGCCTAGAACTTAGAACTTCTTAAACCTAACTAACCTAAGGACATCACACACATCCATGCCCGAGGCAGGATTCGAACCTGCGACCTTAGCGGTCGCGTGGTTCCAGACTGTAGCGCCTAGAACCGCTAGGCCACCCCGGCCGGCTTAAGCAATGTAATGGGAGCGCCAGTGTCTAACTGAAATCGCATACAGCGTTCGTCAGTGACTAAGTCCTCAACCAGTTTGTTTGACTGTCGTTGCACAGCACTTGAGCGGGTGAAGACACATCCTGAATTTAGTCATTACTAGTACTGGGTGCCGATGTGGAAAAAAACTACATTCACTGAGTGAGAGGGTGCTTGCGCTTGAGAGAGCGAACGTGGGTAGAGTTCTTTTTATGTTGCGAGGACACAGACTACATGATCCGGCTTTCCACAAGCAAAGCGCTCCGCGAAGGATAATGTTGTCGCTTATACATGGAAAAGCAGCTGGCACATGATTCCACAGCAGGCACACACATGCGTTGACACTTGTTTGCTCTGGCCACAGCATGGTGGCCCATTTGCACACGGCCGTCAGTCGCAAGGTCGTACCTGTTTGTCACTTTGCGTTGCATTGCAAATGGGAGCCACATCAGAGTTTTCCACGGCACTATCACACGAGTCCTGATGTTCAATAATTTGTAACACTTATTTCGAAGTAGGATCAGAATGCTTAAGAATTTGTTCACGAATCGTACTATCTGGCGCATTTTAAGTAACTGCATCACGAATCCTTGCATCATTATAGCACTGCCCACAGCTGCATTGTCAAACGCTGAAGTTCAGTGACCCGCTGACGGTATGTCTGTTCTGGCTTTTTCTGCAATGAAAGAAATTGTAACGAGCTGCAGCATCCTGTACCTGATCCTCGTAATACTTAGTGAGGGCGGAAACCAAATCTTCAAAAACTAGCAACTTCGGCCTGCCAGTCGGGCATAACTTCTGACCGAGGCGGTTAACTCCTTTGCCGGCCGTTGACAAGAAATAAAGTTTCACGGTACCGTACACTTGATGTCTGGCACAGTGAAGGTTGAATTGAGCGTTCTACTCGTTCCATTCCTTCTGTTGTTCATCAAACGCTCGGAACGGTGGAGTGCACGGAGGCGATTCCGCGGATGTGACTGGCTGTTGTGGCGGAGTCGATGCAGCAGCGGCTTGTACATTAATGAGCTACTGGATTGCCGTCATCAACTGCGGCATTTATTGGCTCTGAAACTGAATAAATTGCATTAGATCAAAGCCAGCAGCAGCTGGAGACGGAGGCGCGGGTTGTGTAGGAGGCGGATTAGTGGCAATTTTAATGAGAGGAGCTCCGCTACAAAGTAATTATACACGAATAGCGAAACCATTGCGGCCTGCCTACAATAAAGAACACACTTAGTAGCAGTGCGCCTCTGAAAGAAAAAGAGAGAAATATTAGTGACGCGCTGTGACAGAGCGGGGTAGAGTGAAGGCAGCGTTGCTTCTGTAAACCCTTGTTGACAGATTTATTGTCAGTTGCTGTGAGAGTCAGCACTGACACAAACAAGGAAGGAGAGAAGTTTCGATGGCCGGTGACAGGAATCCAAAATCATCTGTACGATAAACAGAATGCGACACCATTCGTTAGCAGTCCATGCTTCCCTGCCACGGCACCACTCCAGACGCAGCCGTTTGTGTTGTGGTGTTAATGACAGCCTATGCATGGGACGATAATTCCGTAGTCCGGCTGCCGCTAGTCTTCGACTTATGGTGCGGAATGACACAGAATGTTGCAGCGGGTCCAGTACTTGTTCTCGGATGACAGGCGCAGATGTAAAGAGGTTATAATACGCTTGCTGCAAAATACGGTGGTGGTCAGACGTGGTCGACCAGAACCTGGACGAACAGTGTGCCTGCCCTCGTGTTCCTATGAAGCCCGACATTGGGCCACTGTCACAGCATAACGCCCCACAAATCTGGATACTGCACGATTTGACCAGCCAGCCAAATAGAGGCACACGTTGAAACCTCTTTCAAACTCACTGTGACGTTCATAACGCTGTCTCACAAGAGTACAAGGTATGTCATTGTCCTTTTCAGTGATCACTCATTCTGACGCTGTTGACGCCCCTTATGTACCCTATCAGCTCTGGTAACAACACCAAACACGAACGATGCTAATGCATCCTGGTTTCTCTTCCACATGTCACAGGGGTTGCAACTCTAATCGTTTACATACCAGTTGATGGTGTGTATGTGTATGAAGTTACACTGACGTCCGGCAGTGTAACCGATTTTCTAGCCATTTTCAAACTTGCTGTATTCATTGGTTACGTTTATTTGCGTTGTACCGTGGTTGTATATCACCAAAACCAATCCCAGCACTGCTAGAAAATGTTTTTCAGATACTTGAACTGGGAAAATAAAATTAATCTGGACCATATTTGTTTTGAAAATAACAGTAATTACAGTAAGAATAAATATCCTTTACTATACGTCTACGGTCACAAACTTTTTGTCATTAGACTAGTGGTTTCGGTCTATAATGACCATCTTCAGATCTGTTTTATAAGATCATGTCTTAATACACTGGAGCCATGATTTTGTAAAGGACATGTTTTTATAAAACAGATCTGAAAATGGTCATTATAAACCGAAACCGGCAGTGTGATGACAAAAAATTTGTGACCCTAGATGTGTATTAAAGGAAATTTATTCTATATTCGGGTCACTGTGCAATTCGCGACCGTGTCGCAGCTTGTAAAGTTTACAGTAAAACTAAAATAATGTATAACCAAAATCCGAAAAAATGTACTAATTAAAACTGAAATCGTAAAAATGGCTGATACGTTTTGTATTTCGGGCAGTGGAAGACGACTGGATGGGCAACAATTCAGATTAATAAAAGAATAAAAATTGGCCTTGACGTGTTTGGTAAACTAAATAGAGTTTAGAAAATTGTACTTTCGACATGTGTTCTTAATGAAAGTGAAATGCACGTAGTTGGGACACTTAGGCAGGCCAATGAGATGTAGATGAGGCACGGACGTTCTTTGCTAGATACCTAGAGGTAGCAAAAGACCTACACGATGGCCTAATGGAAGGTTTGCAAGTGACGTTAGAAAAAAAGGCAGAATAAATATAAACGCATTTCACTGAAGGAGCTTGGAAAAGTGTGGCTTGCGGTATCAAATGGCTGATGATCGTAATTAGGAGATAGCAACAGTATTAATTATCCTAATGCCACTCTGAATGTAACCTGGAAGCTAGAGTTACTGACCTCACTTTTTGCCAAGTAGTATCGAGCTTAACTATTATGCGTGTCTTCACAAATATAGCTGAATCATTGAAATACCACGCAAAGTCAACTTCGAATCTTTTGAGACAGAACTCGACAGCAAGTGAAGGAATTTCTCGTTTAAACTAGATACAGTACAGTGACGGGAACTAGTCGCACTGCAGTGAAGAAGTGGAGAGATGGATTGCATTCAGTAACATCTCGCCCTTGACATCACAAACATATTTTCCGATGAGGTGGCGCAGTGATCAATCCCAGGAACCGCATTCTGGAGATGCGGTGTTCAAACCACATTTCAGCCATCCTATTTTAGTAATTTCCCGTTGTTTGCACATAAGGCAAATATAAGTAAATATTGTTGACGCACGCTTGTCTGTGATGCTGACTGGGAGGTACTGTTTCGACTCCTCGTGGTGGAAGGAGCCTAGGGTGATACTCCAGTATTGCAGAGACAATTTCCAACCCGCGTAAACCACCTCACACGACGACCACAAGTGTTTAACGAGCGGACATCACGTCGCCTCTACAGTACCAAACGGAACGATCGTCGCTCTTCCGTAAGATTTGAATATGTGGTCTCAGGAACCCGTTTCTAACAGGATTTTAGAGAGACCGCGTAGGTATTAGCACTAGATGACCGGCATCACATCCATTGTCTTCCCACGGCTATTGACCACTCCTTGTAATTCTATTCCACAAGTCTTCTTTAACAAATACCTCACTGTCAAATGTGCGTTTGTGCGCTGTACACAGACGACACAGTCGGATATAAGCGCCACTAGTATGGGTGTTGTAGTTTGTGCAGCAATAACAGATACATTCAACGTTCGCGCCATTTGCTTCATAAACTGGTGTGCGAAACTTACGGAAGAAAGTACTTTTCGCATGATGTCAATGCCAAGTAAATAATAGTTCAATGAAACTTAGACCATACATAGAAAGAATTGCTGTAGTATAGTACAGAAGGTAGCTGAAAGAAATGCCGAATGAGGCGAGAGGAAATGACGCTTTCATTCAAAGACAATAATTGCACTGAAATCATCTCGATTCATGATGGTCTCCTAAACATTATAAAAGCGGGACATAATCCTTAATAGGGTGCATGATCACCACGGACGACAATGCCTGCTCTGCAACGAACAACGTGTCGGCCACAGGGCTGGTAAGGAATTCATCTGGCAGGACGTTCCATTCTTCTACCAGCACGATTGAAAACTGCTGAATGGTCGTTGGCGCATGTAGACGTTCTGTAGTATGTCTCCCAACCCATCCCACACGAGCTCGACGAGAGTGAAGTCGGAGGAAGGTGCAGGCGAGTCCGTTCGCCGGATATTTCTTGTTACAAAAGCTTCTCCACCTGCATGCAGTATTCGATGCAGTCGCGCCTAATATCCATGAAAATAAGTCAAGGACGAGTAAACCCCTTTATATACACACGAGGGGAAAGAGTCAAGCGTCAGAAAAAAGTTCACCGGTGAATGTACTGCGCTGAAACATATGGAGAGCAGACGCCAATAACACCTGGACCACCAAAACGATCATGATCGACAGTGCTGGACGTACCTTCATATGGCGAGAGGTGTGAACACGTAATCCACCCAGGAACGTCCAACCCTACCACAAGATTTCCTTGGGGACAGTGTAGGAATACGTTGCAGGGTATACATTACTGTCCATGGTGGTCACACACGCTATTAAAAATCACGTTCCACCCTTTGTAATGTTCAGGGACTATCATGAATCGCGGTGACTTCAGTGTAATTGTTGTCGTTGAAAAAAGTGTAATTTTATTCATCTCATTGCGTATTTCTTTCTGATACCTCCTGTACCATACACTGATGAGCCAAAACATAATGACCACCTTGCTTGTCTATCCGTCTTTGGAACGAAATACATAACTGATTCTGCATATCAGGGATCCGACAATTTCCTGGTAGGTTTGTGGAGGTATGTAGCATTAGATGTCTACGCACAGGTCATGTAATTCGCGTAAATAACGGGCCGCTGATTTGCCCTTTCGGTTACGTGTCCGATAGCGACCCAAGTGGGTTCCACAGGATTTACGTCAGGTGAATTTACTCGCCGAGACATCAACGTGAGTACACTATAATGATCCTCAAACCACTGTAGCATGGTTCTGGCTCCGAGACACGGGCAAATATACTGCTGAAAGATTACACCACCGTCGGGGAAGACATGAACATGACAGGATGCAGGTGGTTCGCAGCTGGCAGCGTTTCTTCCTTTACTACCACAGGTCCCATGCAAGCGCAGGAGAATGTCTCCCGTAACATAAGACTGCTCCCGCCAGCCTACGTCCGTAACGCTCTGCACGTTTCGAGCCGCCGTTCACCTCGATGACGGTGTTTGTAGAGACGACCATCGACATAGTGTAGCAAAAATATTGTTCACTAAAAAACCGACATGTTTCAAGTGATCCACGGTCGAATCCCGATGGTCCCGTGCCCACTGCAATCGTAATTGACGAAGTCGTTGGGTCAACATGTCAAGAAGTGGGGGTGGTCCTCTGCGGAGCTCCATGTTCAACAATGTACAATCAGCGGTGTGTGCGCCTGCATTGTGCTCTTTCGGTAGAGATGGCAAAGCTCACCATCTATCTTATTTTACAAACCAGACAAGCGCCTCCGAACTCCACGTTCTATGAAGAGTCGGGGACGTCCAACCATTTAGCGCCTAGTGGTAGTTTCACTGCCCTTCTACCTGTTTCCGTGGATGCTCACGACAGTAGCACTCGGAAATTCGAGCAGCCTCGCCGTTTTCGAGATACTCGTTTACAGTCTCTGCGTAATAAAAATTTACCCTTTGTCAAAGTCACTTATCCCATTGGATTTGCCCATTTGCAGTCTATAACTTCTCTAGGGTCATCGCCCGTCCATGTCTGCTCCGCTTTCGCGCTTTCGTTACCGCATCACGTACTCGCAACGCCACCAGGGGAGATCCACGTCGCAGCGGGCAATGGTCAGAATGTTTTGGCTGATCAGTGTTCAAAATAGCTCTGAGCACTATGGGACTTAACATCTGAGGTCATCAGTCCCCTAGAACTTAGAACTACTTAACCTAACCTAAGGACATCACACACATCCTTGTCCGAGGCAGGATTCGAACCTGCGACCGTAGCAGTCGCGCGGTTCCGGACAAGCGCCTAGAACCGCTCGGCCACAGTGGCCGGCGATGATCACTGTACTAATGCAGTTCTTTCTACGTATGGTCCAAGCTTCATCGAGCTACGTTACTTGGCAGTCATTCATCGTGCGAAAGTTATTTTCATGCTTAATTTTCCACACTAGCATATTTTCGTGACCAATTGCAGATGTGCAGTTTTTCTTAATATATGGGAATAAATGTAGGACCGTATGTTAATACATGCCGTTTTGAATATCTTAAGACACGGAGGAAGAAACAAAGTACCGGGGGAGGTGGCGCAGTAGTTAGACACTGGACTCGCATTCGGGAGGACGACGGTTCAATCCCGCATCCGGCCATCCTGATTTAGGTTTTCCGTGATTTCCTTAAATCGCTCCAGGCAAATGCCGGGATGGTTCCTTTGAAAGGGCACGGCCGACTTCCTTCCCATCCTTCCCTAATCCGATGAGACCGACGACCTCGCTGTCTGGTCTCCTTCCCCAAACAACCCAACCCAACCCAACCCAAACCGAAAGTAGACGAATGGCTAAAACACACATGGGGAAAAAAGTAAATTGTATCTGTGTGAAAACGAGGGTGAAAACCCTCGAAAAACTTTATGTATGTTACTAGCACAGATAAATTTTGTGTCCTAAACAATCCAGTTTTCTGAAGATCAGTCCACCATGAACTAAATAACATTCTTCTGTGTGTCTTATGCTGTAATTTTGTTCAAAAATACACGGTATCCTAAACCAGTCGGATGGAAATTATACGAACACTAGAGGATCGTAGGAAACTCTTTTTAAATAAGGAACTATTAGTCGGAAATGAGTTTTTCAGCAGGTACGAGATCCCTATGATTATCAGTGCATGTGAGACGCATATATGCAAACTGCCTGCCACAATGACGTTGGTGACGCTATCCCTCGAAACAGCTGGCAGTCGTCTGTGGAGTCCATGATGGAGATTATCACTATTTATAATTCTTGGCTGGTTGTAGAGGATGGCACATTACTTCTTACAGCAACATGGAGACTGCACTAATACAAGGTGCAGAATGTAGCGTCTGCGAAGCCAAATTTCGCAAGCGGTGTACATCTGATTGGAAGAGCAGTATTTCTTTTTTTGTTCCAGTCAATAATCTAAAAATAATTGTTGTCAGACTGTCGAGTTCGGTCCATAAAGACCTTTTTCAGTTCTGCCTGAAAAAGGGAAACCAACATGTAACTAACCAACCAATTACAATGGATGGACCATCTTCATCCTGTAAACAATAAATTATAAAATAATGAAAAGTTACTATTTCATATATATGAAAGATATGAGCTTAAAAATGTGATGAAAAGTACGTGTTTGAAATAGAAGAAGCTTTATAAATATAAGTAAGCAAAAGTGCCATCGTCAAAAGATATAAAAAAAAGTAGTTCAGCATCGTTGAATAGCTTTAGTAATGTAGTCCAAACCAGGCCACAGTGCCGGAAGACAAATAATAATGTGAACAGCGTTGCCGTTCAAAAGTGGGGTTCAGTTGCAGCACAAAAAGAAATCATGTTTATGATGATCCAAGACGAGTTTGATGCACTTCAATATCGTTATATTTATTGTTTACAAGACATTGATTGTGTAGTAGTTGTACTTGACTTCCCTTTTCGTGACATATTTGAAGATGGTTGTTATGGACCGAAATCGACTGTCTGATGACAGTTTGTTTGTGGTCGTTAACTGGAATTAAAGAAAAAAAAGTGTATTTCCTGGGTCATTGTCTGTAGTAGCTACTATCTCGGAGGTTTTGATTGGAAGAGATTTATCGCCCTGTGTAAAGACTTTACGAGAAACTGCGTCGTTCATGCCACAGAGAACTGGCCAAAGTTGTTGGAAAAGATTTGATCGCACTGTAGAATTTCAGAATTCGGTGTTGCATCGTGGACAGGTCAAATTGGCCTTAGTACGCACTCTTCAAAAAAGGTAGAATATGTGGAGTACTGGTGGAACAGTAGTTAGCTCCACACCCCTAACACAAAGAACGCGTGCAGGCAAAAGGGCCAAATGGTTTTGAACCAGGGGCTCAATTCTGCCACTGGATTTTTCAACACAGCACTGCAGCGCCCAGAGTCCTGTTTTGTCTTGTACATGAATGATGCGTTTTTCAGTCGTGATGGCGTTGTCAACCGCCGTAGCAGCCATGTCTCGAGTGGTGAAATGAAAAACCATACGCCATGTGCGACTCAGATCACTATTGACAATTCTCTATTAACTTGTGGGCAGTAGCTGTACAAGATCAACCAATACCGCTTTATTTGCTGCAACCCCGTTTGAATGATCCATGTTACTCGTGTTCGTTCGAGAACCACCTGTTGTCCGCGACATGATGTGGTTTCAGAACGACGGCTGACTTCTCTATAAATGTCCGTGAACACTCGTCGCTTGATTGGAAGAGGGGGTTCTGTCACATGAGCTGCGCGATCGCCAAATTTCGCTTTTTTTTCCTGTGAGATAAACGAAGTCGTTAGTTCGTTAAGCACCCTAGACTCTGAAGGGTGAACTTTTTGGTTGGGTTCCCAAGCTGTATGTCTCATTGTACGACAGGCTATCTGGATATTTGAGAAGACAGTAAAAGTTAATTCGCTTTTGTAATGCATGCAGTCACACAGGCAGCCATCACTTAAAACATTTGCTTTTAGGTTAACTCGTTGCTAAAGGTATAAGATGTTTATGTCAATAATAAACTAAATATACATTACCGATAATTAATTTCATACCTCCAGAATGAGAGGTACTGGCAGAAGTAAAGCTGTGAGGGCGGGGCGTGAGTCGTGCCTGGGTAGCTCAGTTGGTAGAGCACTTGCCCGCGAAAGGCAATAGGTCCCGAGTTCGAGTCTCGGCCCGGCACACAGTTTTAATCTGCCAGGAAGTTTCAATTCTTACCTGAAAGACTCATTTTATAATCCTCTACCGTCTACAAAACTTCGACCAAAAGTGTGGATACCCTGTATGGGGTATTACTGCCGCTAGTGGTACGATGTAGTCAGTCGCAACCCTTAAGCAATGCTGGTTCTGTGGAACAGTCTGACATCAGCGAGCCTTTTCTGGCAGGAGCCGCTGTCTTGCTGTTTCTTTCAACACTGCACAAACGGTGACATTCTTGTGCCTTTGCGCAAGCTGAAGCCAGTCGTTGTTCAGGTTTCACGTGGAACAGTCGTACACTGTCTAGTCGCACCGAAAATTTATCAACGGTTCGCAGATGTTGATAAAACATGAGTCTGGAAGCTTCCCGTCGAATCGTAGGGCAACAGTGACAATTGGTTTATTCGCCTACGGTGCGCGTAATTACACACGGAACAATTCGATGTCGTCACTGGTAGCCAGTGGCATACGTTGGCGGGCTAGTAAGGGTACAGCATGATAATTTAATCTGGAATAGCAGTACAGCAGTGTGAAAGTGGAACTAAATTTAAGTGTATGGTTGCATCTAGCCAGTGCATTTACTTGCGAAACCAGTAATCGAAGTAAATGATACGAACTATTATCTTTTCAAAGGAAACCTTTTTCCCAGAATACATTGGTAAGAGACTATTTCGTTTAAGACAACAGAATCAGGTTTCGTACGAAGCGAATTCTTCCCGTAAACCATCCATTAGCTATGTCCAATCGCCACAGCGCAAACTGTTTCGATTGTTGTTGTTGTTGTTGTTGTTGTTGTGGTCTTCAGTCCTGAGACTGGTTTGATGCAGCTCTCCATGCTACTCTATCCTGTGCAAGCTTCTTCATCTCCCAGTACCTACTGCAGCCTAGATTCTTCTGGATCTGCTTAGTGTATTCATCTCTTGGTCTCCCTCTACGATTTTTACCCTCCACGATGCCCTCCAATACTAAATTGGTGATCCCTCGATGTCTCAGAACATGTCCTACCAACCGATCCCTTCTTCTAGTCATGTTGTGCCACAAGCTCCTCTTCTCCCCAGTTCTATTCAGAACCTCCTCATTATTTATGTCATCTACCCATCTAATCTACAGCATTCGTCTGTAGCACCACATTTCGAAAGCTTCTATTCTCTTCTTGTCCACACTATTTATCGTCCATGTTTCACTTCCATACATGGCAACACTCCATACAAATACTTTCAGAAATAACTTCCTGACACTTAAATCTATACTTGATGTTAACAAGTTTCTCTTCTTCAGAAAAGCTTTCCTTGCCATTGCCTGTCTACATTTTATACCCTCTCTACTTCGATCATCATCAGTTATTTAGCTCCCCAAATAGCAAAACTCTTTTACTACTTCCCTCAGCATCACCCGACTTAATTCGACTACATTCCATGATTCTCGTTTTGCTTTTGTTGGTGTTCATCTTATACCCTCCTTTCAAGGCACTGTCCATTCCATTCAACTTCTCTCCAAGTCCTTTGTTGTCTCTGACAGAATTAAAATGTCATCGGCGAACTCCAAAGTTTTTATTTCTTCTCCATGGATTTTAATACCTACTCCAAAATTTTCTTTTGTTTCCTTTATTGCTTGCTCAATATACAGATTGAATAACATCGGGGATAGACTACAACCCTGTCTCACTCCCTTCCCAACCACTGCTTCCCTTTCATGCCCCTCGACTCTTATAACTGCCATCTGCTTTCTGTACAAATTGTAAATAGCCTTTCGCTCACTGTATTTTACCCCTGCCACCTACAGAATTTGAAAGAGAGTATTCCAATCAACATTGTCAAAAGCTGTCTCTAAGACTATAAATGCTAGAAACGTAGGTTTGCCTTTCCTTAATCTTTCTTCTAAGATAAGTCGTAGGACCAGTATTGCCTCACGTGTTCCAACATTTCTACGGAATCCAAACTGATCTCCCCCGAGGTCGGCTTCTATCAGTTTTTCCATTCGTCTGTAAAGAATCCGCGTTAGTATTTTGCAGCTGTGACTTATTAAACTGATAATTCGGTAATTTTCACATCTGTCAACACCTGCTTTCTTTGGGATTGGAATTATTATATTCTTCTTGAAGTCTGAGGGTATTTCGCCAGTCTCATACATCTTGCTCACCAGATGGTAGAGTTTTGTCATGACTGGCTCTCCCAAGGCTGTCAGTAGTTCTAATAGAATGTTGTCTACTCCGGGGGCCTTGTTTCGACTCAGGTCTTTCAGTGCTCTGTCAAACTCTTCACGCAGTATCATATCTCCCATTTCATGTTCGTCTACATCCTCTTCCATTTCCATAATATTGTCCTCAAGTACATCGCCCTTGTATAGACCCTCTATATACTCCTTCCACCTTTCTTCTTTCCCTTCTTTGCTTAGAACTGGGTTTCCATCTGAGCTCTTGATATTCATACAAGTGGCTCTCCTTTCTCCAAAGGTCTCTTTAATTTTCCTGTAGGCAGTATCTATCTTACCCCCTAGTGAGATAAGCCTCTACATCCTTACATTTGTCCTCTAGCCATCCCTGCTTAGCCATTTTGCACTTCCTGTCGATATCATTTTTGAGACGTTTGTATTCCTTTTTACCTGCTTCATTTACTGCATTTTTATATTTTCTCCTTTCATCACTTAAATTCAATATTTCTTCTGTTACCCAAGGGTTTCTGCTAGCCCTGGTCTTTTTACCTATTTGATCCTCTGCTGCCTTCACTATTTCATTCCTCAAAGCTACCCATTCTTCTTCTACTGTATTTCTTTTCTCCATTCGTGTCAATTGTTCCCTTATGCTCTGTACAACCTCTGGTTCTTTCAGTTTTTCCAGGTCCCATCTCCTTAAATTCCCACCTTTTTGCAGTTTCTTCAGTTTTAATCTACAGTTCATAACGAATAGATTATGGTCAGGGTCCACATCTGCCCCTGGAAATGTCTTACAATTTAAAACCTGGTTCCTAAATCTCTGTCTTACCATTATATAATCTACCTGATACCTTTTAGTATTTCCAGGGTTCTTCCATGTATACAACCTTCTTTTATGATTCTTAAACCAAGTGTTAGCTATGATTAAGTTATGCTCTGCGCAAAATTCTGCCAGACGGCTTCCTCTTTCATTTCTTACCCGCAGTCCATATTCACCTACTATGTTTCCTTCTCTCCCTTTTCCTACTCTTGAATTCCAGTCACCCATGACTATTAAATTTTCGTCTCCCTTCAGTACCTGAATAATTTCTCTTTTCTCATCAGACATTTCATCAATTTCTTCGTCATCTGCAGAGCTAGTTGGCATATAAACTTGTACTACTGTAGTAGGCGTGGGCTTCGTGTCTATCTTGGCCACAATAATGCGTTCACTATGCTGTTTGTAGCAGCTTACCCGTACTATTTTTTATTCATTATTACACCTATTCCTGCATTATCCCTATTTGATTTTGTATTTATAACCCTGTATTCACCTGACCAAAAGCCTTGTTCCTCCTGCCACCGAACTTCACTAATTCCCACTGTATCTAACTTTAACCTATCCATTTCCCGTTTTAAATTTTCTAATATACCTGCCCGATTAAGGGATCTGACATTCCACGCTCCGACCCGTAGAACGCCAGTTTTCTTTCTCCTGATAACAACGTCCTCTTGAGTAGTCCCCTCCCGGAAATCCGAATGGGGGACTATTTTACCTCCGGAATATTTTACCCAAGAGGACGCCATCATCATTTAATCTTACAGTAACGCTGCATGCCCTCGGGAAAAACTACGGCTGTATTTTCCCCTTGCTTTCAGCTGTTCGCAGTACCAGAACAGCAAGGCCATTTTGGTTAGTGTTACAAGGCCAGATCAGTCAATCATCCAGACTGTTGCCCCTGCAACTACTGAAAACTGTTTCGATTAGAATCAGCAAAACATAGCACCAATGGAGCTGCAACTCTGAATATGTTCTTTCAGCCAATATGTGACGCCCCAGCATTCAGCCAGCGAATGGGAACGTGGCGCTCATATGCTGATTTCGATGTCTTGTCGTGGTTGTTAGGTCCGGTTAATCTGAGTTATGTGGCCGCTCCCAGCCGTGACTCGTTAACGCAGTAGCCGGAGGCTATCAAATTGGCGCTGCCCGCCCTCCGATCTTCGCCTGCCATCGGCGAGGTGTCGAAAGCGCCCGCCGCCTTACGTAATGGCGCGCGGCCGGCTAAAATAATCTCATTACTCGGGCCGGCAAGTGGCTGGAAGCGCTCCAACGTATTGGCCGCCGGGCCGGTCTCCGCGCGCGCGCGCCGCAGCACCACTGGAAGGGCGGCCGGCAGCCTTCCAGCGCTGGAATGGCTCTCCAGCCGTCGCCGGGACACCTTCACAGATGCAGGCGGCACACACGCTTTGCTGAAGGTACGAGCACAAGGCGTCGAATTTATAGCCTCTGCTGACGCCACGTTCACCGAGAGCTCAGTGAGAAGGCATCGTCACAAGTGATTCGCCTGACTGTAGAAGCTACCCCTTCTTCTGTCCACACGTCAAACTTGCTTCTGCAAAAACGCGTCACTGCGAAGTGTATATGGCTGGTTCCTTGGCTCTGTGATAATTGGACTGCTGGACGTAAACATACATTCAGTAATGATTATCATGTGTACAATCTAATCCTCTTTCATTACCTTGATCGTATTAGTGAAAGCACAAACAGAGCGTGTTCCGTGGTATTTCGTGAAAGAAGTTATTTTCCTGCGTGAGCCAGCTTGGTGATGTATTTTAACGCGTTTTGTGTGCTGAAGGATTGCTAAACACGTATATGAATTGCAGTTTTTTAAATCCTTGTTTGTAATTCTGGATTTAGAATCTCACTTCTAAGGCTGTAAGATGTTATGCCATTCGACAGAAACATGAGACACCGTTACACTGCCGTGTGGATCATGACGTGGTGACGAATGCAGACATATAACGTTATTTTTGTGAAATGTTGCTTGCCAGTTGTTACTAGGACTAAAAGAGTTGTTTTCAAATGAAATAGTGTTTAATTCAAATAGAAAGCAGCCTCACGCAGGGTAATCACTTCTTTCAAGAAATTTAATGCGTTTGTGGACCCAAGAATGAGAATGCTGTTTCTAAATTATTTATTTAACATTAGGAGAGACAGCATCGTGTTCATGAACAATTTTCATTCGAAAGGTGTGCTTTCACAGTGTATGTCATCTTTGATATGGCAGTTGCGACGCTACAGAAAAAGTACTGTAGCCAGCTGCGAAGAAGAGAGTAAGTTGTCCTAACACGTTCACACAATGGCCACACTCCATTAATACTTGGCGTGAGGACCTGTCTTTATGTGATACTTGTGGCGTATTGCTTACAGTGAAACAGATTTTGACTTATTTTGTTTTATACGAAAGAGTGGCCCTTGATGTAAATAGGAATTTTCCACCAGTTTTAGTCAGTGACAGGATTAGCGTACCCCTTTCTTGAATTGTCAGAACTCCTCCTTATAATAACAAGTGCAAGATTTTATATCAGAGAGGTTGTTCATCTTACGTGTTTAGTCATCAGCCACGTACATCTACGTTTTCAGTTTTACTCTGTCTTTCTGAAGCATATTTTAGAGTATTTTACAAACATTAATCTATTAGGATTCTAGTTCTGTAAGGTTGGGCAGAGGGTTGTCGCTAGCAGACACGAATCGTTTTAGCGTATCAATGACTAGCTCTTCTCAGTGTTTTATATTACAGGTCAACCAGTTCCGACAAACTGTTGCAGTTATTATGTTTTATTGGATCGGCTGTTGAGATATATGTTATCTCATGGCTAATTTTCTGGTTACTAAGTATTGAAAGCAGATATTTTAAGAGTTTTATTTGATTCATGACTACTAATGTCGTTACGATGTATTGAAAACAAATATTTTAGCCTCAAGGCACTCGGGTAAGTATACGTGCTCTGATAAGAGTGTGTATACCTTGATTACATAACAGACCTAAGGAGTAGAAGCATTCTAGAACCGTCGAGAGTACACGGAACGATTTTTCTCGTATGTAAAATCGTGCAACGTTAAAACGACATCCAGAAAGGGCACATCTAACGAATCAAATGGCTCTGAGCACTGTGGGACTTAACTTCTGAGGTCATCAGTCCCCTAGAACTTAGAACTACTTAAACCTAGCTAACCTAAGGACATCACACACATCCATGCCTGAGGCAGGATTCGAACCTGCGACCGTAGAGGTCGCGCGGTTCCAGACTGTAGTGCCTAGAACCGCTCGGCCACCCCGGCCGGCCTAACGAATCAACTTTCGTTCATGCTTTTCCACCCTTCAATCTGCAAAATCTGTTCCGTTACTCGCAACGAAAGGACTATAGGGGCACAGGCATTTCAAACCTGCGGAAATTGATGCCCTTCTTGGTTTCACATTCGGCAGCTGCCTAGCATTATTGACTGTAGAATAATATGAATTCATTGAGAAAATGTAACATTTTATAAATATGGATTTCCCAGTATTTGAGGAGGAATACATTTCATTTTTATCTTAATTAGAACACACATTTCTGTGTCTTTCTCAGAAGAATTCCGTCCAAGCGAAACCGAATTAACATATTAGTGTCGGCTGCTGGATTGAACGTGACGGTACAACACTGAGGAAGAATTTCAGTTTCGAGAAAGATGCCTGCTCGGTGAATGGGCACCCATTCGCCGCCCGCTCTCCACAGTTATGTGCATATGTGGGCGAACTATATCTGCCAGCGAGATGAATGGAAACGGCGCTGGCCCGCGGCCAGCCGGCGCCTTTTCTCTGCGGCCACGTCCCGGCATCCGAAACTTGCTACTTGTCGCTTCCTGTGACTGCTTTCTCGAAAGAGTCGCGATTTACAGAGGGGGGCGGCGACCGTTGACCTCACGCAGCGGTATCAACATCCGCTAACGCGAGGACCAGAATGAGCCACAGACGATCCGCTCGCCTTCAGTTCAAGTCCGCCAGTAGCCCTCTGACGTGCAGGCTAATGGGATTCGAGTAGTAAGGCACGAGAGCAACAGGCCTGTTAAGCGGCTTTCCATAAGACCCCTCTGGTGACGTCAGAGGTGACGTAAAATGGATCGGTGCAAACTTCCTGGTTCTGTTGGTCATTCTTCTGCACGTGTATTGCTGATTCGAAGACGTACCTTGCAAAGTTGGAATCATCATTTGTTTCACGGGTTACGCCAGAAGGCCCGTCAACTCACCTCTTACATGATCTTGTGAAATATATATACAGGGTGTTACAAAAAGGTACGGCCAAACTTTCAGGAAACATTCCGCACACACAAAGAAAGAAAATATGTTATGTGGACACGTGTCCGGCAACGCTTACTTTCCATGTTAGATCTCATTTTATTACTTCTCTTCAAATCACATTAATCATGGAATGGAAACACACAGCAACAGAACGTACCAACGTGACTTCAAACGCTTTGTTACAGGAAATGTTCAAAATGTCCTCCGTTAGCGAGGACACATGCATCCACTCTCCTTCGCATGGAATCCCTGATGCACTGATGCAGCCCTGGAGAATGGCGTATTGTATCACAGCCGTCCACAATACGAGCATGAAGAATCTCTACATTTGGTACCGGGGTTACGTAGACAAGAGCTTTCAAATGAGGTCAGGAGAGCGTGGAGGCCATGGAATTGGTCCGCCTCTGCCAATCCATCGGTCACCGAATCTGTTGTTGAGAAACGTAGGAACACTTCGACTGAAATGTGCAGGAGCTCCATCGTGCATGAACCTCATGTAGTGTCGTGGAAGAACATGGGGCCCAATCAAGACATCACCAACAATGCCTGCCCAAACGTTCACAGAAAATCTGTGTTGATGACGTGGTTGCACAATTGGGTGCGGATTCTCGTCAGCCCACACCTGTTGATTGTGAAAATTTACAATTTGATCACGTTGGAATGAAGCCTCATCCGTAAAGAGAACATTTGCACTGAATTGAGGATTGACACATAGTTGGATGAACCATTCGTAGAATTGTACCCGTGGAGGCCAATCAGCTGCTGATAGTGCCTGCACACGCTGTACATGGTACGGAAACAACTGGTTCTCCCGTAGCACTCTCCATACGGTGACGTGGTCAACGTTACCTTGTACAGCAACAACTTCTCTGACGCTTACATTAGGGTTATCGTCAACTGCACGAAGAATTGTCTCGTCCATTGCAGGTGTCCTCGTCGTTCTAGGTCTTTCCCAGCCGCGAGCCATAGGCTGGAATGTTCCGTGCTCCCTAAGACTCCGATCAATTGCTTCGAACGTCTTCCTGTCGGGACACCTTCGCTCTAGAAATCTGTCTCGATAAAAACGTACCGCGCCACGGCTATTGCCCGGTGCTAATCCATACATCAAATTGGCATCTGCCAACTCCGCATTTGTAAACATTGCACTGACTGCAAAACCACGTTCGTGATGAACACTAACCTGTTGATGCTACGTAATGCTGTGCTTGATGCTAGTGCTGTAGATCAATGAGTTGCATGTCAACACAAGCACCGAAGTCAACATTACCTTCCTTCAATTGGGCCAACTGGCGGTGAATCGAGGAAGTACAGTACATACTGACGAAACTAAAATGAGCTCTAACATGGAAATTAAGCGTTTCCGGACACATGTCCACATAACATCTTTTCTTTATTTGTGTGTGAGGAATGTTTCCTGAAATTTTGGCCGTACCTTTTTGTAACACTCTGTATATATATTTGTCGGTATTTCTAGTTGGTATGATGAACTGGGCAGAGGCTTTAAATGTAGAAAAGTGTAAGTTAATGCGGAGGAGTAAGAAAAACAAGTCTGTAATGTTCGGATACAGCATTAGTAGCGTCCTTATTGACACAGTCAAATCGTTTAAATATCTGGGCGTAACGCTACAAAGCAGTATGAAATGGAACGAGAATATGTAGATTGTGGTAAGGAAGGCGACTGGTCGACCTCGGTTTATTGGAAGAATTTTGGGAATGAGTGGTTCCTCTGTAAAGGAGACCACATATAGGACGCTAATGTGACCTATTTTTGAGTACTGTTCGGTTTAGAGGAAGACACCGAAGCAATTGAGACACGGGTTGCTTGATTTGTTACCAGTAGGTTCGAACAACAAGTAAGTGTTATAGAGATGCTTTAGGAACTCAAATGCGAATCCCTGGAGGAAAGGCTACGTTCTTTTCGAGAAACACAACTGATAAAACTTAGAGAGCCGCTATTTGAAGCTGACTGCCGAACGATTCTTCTGCCGGCAACATACATTGGCGTAAGGACCACGAAGGTAAGATACGTGAAATTAGGGCTCATACGGAGGCGTACAGACAGTCGTTTTTCCCTCGCTGTTGCTAAGGACATCATACACATCCATGCCCGAGGCAGGATTCGAACCTGCGACCGTGGCGGTCGCGCGGTTCCAGACTGAAGCGCCTAGAACCGCTCGGTCACACCGGCCGGCGGCGAGTCGAACAGCATGACTAATATTGTTACAGGGTACCCTCTGCCATGCATCGTACGGTGGCTTGCGGAGTATCTATGTAGATGTAGATATCAATTGTATGTTCTGGCTTTCTTCAAATTAATACTAAATTGATACCTCTGTCTGGGTGGCCGGACAGGATACGAATACTGGTTGCGGAGACCGTAGTTTGTTTTTTACTGGAAGAAGGAGTGGGAGGGAAGGGGTGTACTGTGGTCCTGTGACAATCTCAGGGTTCGTCCGTGATGGCAGGTTCAAGCGGCCACAGATGAAGCGGGGTGTAAATATTGCCTTATTTGGTGATGAACTAGGCACGAGACCCACGAAAAAGATAGGCCATGGCGTCACACATCATCATATCTGTCATTACTTAAATAATGGCCACGTCTCACATGTAGAGCATGCCTTGAATTCCAGTAAAACACACATTCATAAACAGAGCAGTGCTGAAGAGACTATCAGAAGTCCTGTAAAGCTCTTTGACCAACTCCTCAATATTTTCTACAATTGCAGCACTTATATCTCTCATTTTCTCTTCAATACTGCTCTATTTACGCATGTTATTAGTATGTTTGCCTTTAAAAGTCCTGTGTGTTATCCTGGAATTCATGGCGTGCTCTACTTGTGAGACGTGGCCATTATTTAAGCAATGACAGATGTGATGATGTGGCCTAAACTGTTTTAATCCTAATCCCTGAAGATGGTCTGTGACTGAAACCGGTCGATATTTGGGTTTTAAATAAAAAAAAAGCTGCTGATGGTCAAACATGAATTTGTGCACATGGTTTATTTATTATTTTTGAGAAAGTTATAGCAACGAGCAATAATTTTCTGAATGGAACTATATTTAATCGTGTAGAGAACTAGAAACGTTCAGAGTCTTCAGGGTTTATGCAGCATGCTGTATATAATTAATTGGCTGTGTTCAGATGATTGCTCTGGTGGCGGAATGTTCATTTAATTTAGGTGTTGAAATGAGTGCCCATTTTCCTGAAAGCACAACTCGATGAAGCTTCTAAACAACTTGAGCGAGAGAATTAAAATTTCTGGTTTCACTGAGCGACTTCTTCGAAGTGCTGCCTGAAGTCATGGTTAGATTGTAGAAAGTTTCCTAACCTGTTGCATATAAGGTTAGTCTGAATTCACAAACCGTCGAAGTTCGGTCTGCCACGAATATTGACATAGAATAAACATGGCAGATGCATCCAACGAGTACGTTGACACGTTGCTAATGCACGGCGGATACCGACAAGATGCCAGCGAAGTATCTATGCTCGGCGAATACTGTCACGATGCCAATAAAGCATCCATGCCTCGAGATATCCTGGTCGAAGAGCCCCATTAGGCATTACGTTTTTACATGCAGAACAACGAATAAGAGAAACGAGTGGTTTGAGAAGGCGAATGCGTGGTTACATGGCAATACATACTAATAAAATTTTCCCGAGCCTCCAGCCGTCCAAGTGATTGAATGTCCTCTGCCACCATGCTGGAAGCTCGAGAAAAAAGTGTCATGGAATTGGTTGTTTTAGCTGCAATACACTACGTTCCTCACGTCAGCTTACGGGAAGTTGCTGCAGCCACTGGTAGCGGTGTTACATCTGGGTGGCGAATATTACATAGTCACAAGTTTCACTCGTGCCACCTGTCACTGACACAGGAGCTGCATGGGAACGGTTTCGATCTGCGAATGGGTCGTTAGTAATTTCACCTTGGACGACTTACGAGGTGTTAAGTTTCCTGACGAACCGACGTTCACGAATTATGGTGCAGCGAACCGTAGTAATACTTATTACTGTGCCACTGTAAATGATAGATGCATACGCTCTGTCGATCGTTAAATGAAGTGGTCCATTGATGTGTGGTGTGGCCCTTGGCGTTGTGCAAGAAATGAACAATAAATTTCCTGGAAGACGGTTAGAACGATGTGGTCCTCAGCAGTGGTCAGCACGGCAGCTCAATTTAACACCAGTTGATTTACATTCATGGGGATGCCTAAAGAATTGTGCTTACAACAGCAAACCCACAGCCCCAGATGACTTCAAACAGCATTGAGGAAGCTTGTCGCTTCGTGACACCAGCAACATTAAATTTCGTTTGCCGGTCGTTTATAAGGCGAATTAAGTACGGCGTTCAGGACGATAGGCACTCTTTTAACACCTCACTTAAATTAACTTCCCACGACAGTACATCCTTCTGAACACAGCCAATTATGTTGCATCCACCCCTAAAACTTTCTGAATGTTTGTAGCCCCGTAATTAAAACTTATAGAAATTTGCATCTTCAACTTAGGTGCTCCTGTCTTCCTCAGTTGCGTGTGATATTACGGTATATTGATAATTTTTACATTTGTACCGTCTGACTACAACTGAATGAAACACAATTTTCGGGCCATATGCGTTTCGTCTTTATTCTCTGCGAGGCATCTTCATTGGCAGGTTGCGTGGACGATTTTCTACATATTACCTTTCTGTTCCATTTTTGGTGCCGTTCCTCTTCTTATAAATGCCACTTGCGGTTTTTTCCCACATTTCACACCACTAGGAACTGAACACTTGTTTTGATGCAATGTTTTGGTTTGTGTTCACACAAACTGCATGTGGCATTTATAAGAAGAGCAACGGCACCAAAATTCGAACAGAAGCGTAATATGTAGAAAATCGTCCATGCAACTTGCCACTGAAGATGCCTTGCAGAGAATAACGGCGAAACGCGTACGGCACGAAAATTGTCTTTCATTCAGTTCTAACCAGAGGGTCCAAAAAGTAGAAAATTATTAATATACCTTTATAGAAATTTGATTCAAATTGATTTGTACACAGCCGATTTGAATACATCACCTACATGATAGAAAAAAGAAAATGTTATGTTTTAAAAATTATAGCTCATTGATGTAAATCTCTGGAAAATAACAAATAACCTATGTTCATAATTCTTCTACAGAAAGAGTAAAATTTCTTACATTTACCTGTCTAAGTAGATATTCGTTTCACTTATTCTTTGGAAGATGATGAGAAAACAGCTTATCCGAAATACCGTGTGTAATCGTCCTCTTCGTAGCGCCCCCTCATTCTGCGCCCGCGGCTCCACTAAGATT
This sequence comes from Schistocerca serialis cubense, assembly GCF_023864345.2. Taxonomy (NCBI): domain Eukaryota; kingdom Metazoa; phylum Arthropoda; class Insecta; order Orthoptera; family Acrididae; genus Schistocerca; species Schistocerca serialis. Next base: position 967,038,226 of record NC_064639.1, read on the forward strand.
CAGAGAAGTAGCACGCTCTCCGATCGTAAGTATGCGGCCACCTGTTAGTGAACATTAATAACATGGGGTGCGTCCACCCTTCGCCTAAACTGCTTGAGCTCTATGGGGACACTTTCAGTGAGGTGTCTCAGTGTCTGTGGAGGAATGGCAGCCCGTTCTTCAAGAGCCAAGACCAGAGAATCAATGACATTGGACGCTGAGGCCTGGAGCGAAGCCGACGTTTCAGCGCATGTCAGAGGTTTCCATTGAGTTCAGGTCAGGACTGGGCAGGCCAGCGCTTTTCAGGAACGTTATTATCCGCAAACCATTGCTTTACAGAAATGACAGGGTTCGTTGTCATGCAGATATAATCATCATTTCCGAACTGTTCCTGTACTGAAAGCACCACACAATTCTGTAAAATGTGTTGATATCGTTCCGCTTTTAGCCTTTTCTTAAGTGCACCCTAATCACGAAACATACCCCTTAAATGAAGACTATCAACTATGAACCTCATTTTTGGTACTCCACATGGTGCCAATAATATTCTCCAGGCATTCGCCAAACTCAAACCCTTCCATCTGATTTCCACAGGTATAGCGTGATTCGTCACTCTAAATCACTCGTTCTAGTCATCCAATGACTCTTTACACCACATCATGCCTCGCTTAGCGTTGACTACAGAAATGTGTGGCGTATGAGGAATTGCTCCACTATTGTACCCCATTTTTCTAACTCCTCGCTCGCAGTATTGTGCTAGCTAGACTTCTGGTAGGACTTTTAGCCTTTTCTTAAGTGCACCCTAATCACGAAACATACCCCTTAAATGAAGACTATCAACTACGAACCTCATTTTTGGTACTCCACATGGTGCCAATAATATTCTCCAGGCATTCGCCAAACTCAAACCCTTCCATCTGATTTCCACAGGTATAGCGTGATTCGTCACTCTAAATCACTCGTTCTAGTCATCCAATGACTCTTTACACCACATCATGCCTCGCTTAGCGTTGACTACAGAAATGTGTGGCGTATGAGGAATTGCTCCACTATTGTACCCCATTTTTCTAACTCCTTGCTCGCAGTATTGTGCTAGCTAGACTTCTGGTAGGACTAAGCAACTCAAAGAGTTATTCCTCCCGCTGATTTCAGGCGTTATTTTACAACCACCCTTCGCAGTGCTCGGCGTTTCCTATCCGTCAGTTCATGAGGTGTACCTGGTTTTCGTTGTTCCTTTGCGCTCCCACTTTAAGAGTCGCATTACGAGCAGTCGACAGCGCCACAATGAGAATGCAAATCAGGTTTGCTTTAAACACATGGTATAATGGTCGTCAGAGTTAATTACCCTTGACAGTGGAAGTGGTGAGTTAATGTCAGTCAAGAACGCCTTTAAGGCGACAAAGATGCCTTACTAAGTTTAATAAGACTACGAGAAGCTGGATGTTTCTTCTGCGATATTGCAGAAAGACTTGGCAGCAATTTAGCCAATGTACATGACTGATGGCAACGGTGATTGCCGGAATGTACCTTCGCAAGAAGACCGGGTTCCGGACGGCCACGTGGAACTACCGAGAGGTAACAGCATCGTTTTGGGTACGTGGTGCTGGCGTATCGCACTACATATACATCATCAGTTTGAGCAGCTGTTGGCACCATAGTCACACAACGAACTGTTACAATTCGGTTACTTCATGAACAGCTCCGAGACAGACGCCATGTAGCTTGCATTCCACCGATCCCAAATCACCGCCATTTTTAACTTCAGTGGTGTCAAGCGGAACTTACACTACTGGCCATTAAAATTGCTACACCAAGAAGAAATGCAGATGATAAACGGTTATTCATTGGACAAATATATTATACTAGAACTAACATGTGATTACATTTTCACGCAAGTTGGGTGCATAGATCCTGAGAAATCAGTACCCAGAACAACCACCTCTGGCCGTAATAACGGCCTTGACACGCCTGGGTATTGAGTCAAACAGAGCTTGGATGGCGTGTACAGGTACAGCTGCCCATGCAGCTTCAACACGATACCATAGTTCATCAAGAGTGGTCACTGGCGTATTGTGACGAGCCAGTTGCTCGGCCACCATTGACCAGAAGTTTTCAATTGGTGAAAGATCTGGAGAATGTGCTGGCCAGGGCAGCATTCGAACATTTTCTGTATCGAGAAAGGCCCGTACAGGACCTGCAACATGCGGTCGTGCATTATCCTGCTGAAATGTAGGGTTTCGCAGGGATCGATGAAGGGTAGAGCCACGGGTCGTAACACATCTGAAATGTAACGTCCACTGTTGAAAGTGACGTCAATGCGAACAAGAGGTGACCGAGACGTGTAACCAATGGCACCCCATACCATCACGCCGGGTGATACGCCAGTATGGCGATGACGAATACACGCTTCCAATGTGCGTTCACCGCGATGTCGCCAAACACTGATGCGACCATCATGATGCTGTAAACAGAACCTGTATTCATCCAAATGACGTTTTGCCATTCGTGCACCCAGGTTCGTCGTTGAGTACACCATCGCAGGCGCTCCTGTTTGTGATGCAGCGTCAAGGGTAACCGCAGCCATGGTCTCCGAGCTGATAGTCCATGCTGTTGCAAACGTCTTCGAACTGTTCGTGCAGATGGTTGTTGTCTTGAAAACATCCCCATCTGTTGACTCAGGGATCGAGACGTGGCTGCACGATCCGTTACAGCCACGCGGATAAGATGCCTGTCATCTCGACTGCTAGTGATACGAGGCCATTGGGATCCAGCACGGCGTTCCATATAGCCCTCCTGTACCCACCGAGTCCATATTCTCCTAACAGTCATTGGATCTCGACCAACGCGAGCAGGAATGTCGCGATAGGCTACAGTCCGACCTTTATCAAAGTCGGAAACGTGATGGTACGCATTTCTCCTCCTTACACGAGGCATCACAACAACGTTTCACCAGGCAACGCCGGTCAACTGCTGTTTGTGTATGAGAAATCAGTTGGAAACTTTCCTTATGTCAGCACGTTGTAGGTGTCGCCACAGGCGCCAGCCTTGTGTGAATGCTCTGAAAAGCTTGTCATTTGCATATCACAGCATCTTCTTCCTGTCGGTTAAATTTCGCGTCTGTAGCACGTCATCTTCGTGGTGTAGCAATTTTAATGGCCAGTAGTGTATATAGGAGGCCAAGGCGGAGGCGTGCTGTGTTTTCTGATGAAAGCTGGTTGTGACTCGGTGCCGGTGTTGGTCGTGTGTTGGTTAGAAGGAGGCAAGCTGAGGGCCTGTAAAACAATCTGTCTGCGCGCTAGACACACTGGATCTACACCTGGAGTTATGGTCTGGAGTGCAATTTTTGTGACATTTGAAGCACTCGCGTGGCTATCCCATGCACCCTGACTGCAAATTTGAACGTCAATCTGGTGATTCGAATTGTTGTGCTGTCATTAATGAACAGCGTTGCAGTGGGTGTTTTCCAACAGGATAATATCACTCACATAACGCAGTTCTAACACAACACGCTCTACCGAGTGTCGACATGTTGGCTCGCCCTGCTCGATCACCAGATCTGTCTCCAGTTGGGCACCTACGGGACATTCCCGGGTTCGATTCCTGGCGGGGTTAGGGATTTTCTCTGCCTCGTGATGACTGGGTGTTGTGTGCTGTCCTTAGGTTAGTTAGGTTTAAGTAGTTCTAAGTTCTAGGGGAGTGATGACCATAGATGTTAAGTCCCATAGTGCTCAGAGCCATTTGAAGCTACGGGACATAATCGGACTTAAATTCCAGCGTCATCCACAAACAGCATTAACTACCCCTATATTGACCGGCTTAGTGCAACTGGTGGTGGTGGTGGTGGTGGTGGTTAGTGTTTAACGTCCCGTCGACAGCGAGGTCATTAGAGACGGAGCGCAAGCTCGGGTTAGGGAAGGATTGGGAAGGAAAGCGGCCGTGCCCTTTCAAAGGAACCATCCCGGCATTTGCCAGAAGTGATTTAGGGAAATCACGGAAAACCTAAATCAGGATGGCCGGAGACGGGATTGAACCGTCGTCCTCCCGAATGCGTGTCCAGTGTGCTAACCACTGCGCCACCTCGCTCGGTTTAGTGCAACTGGCATGGAACTCCACATTCTGGCGGTTACACCGGTTATTAATGTACCAGCATTTCACATTTGCAGTCGCTTATCTCGCGCTAAAATTAACCTGTTGTCTTGCAACACTAATGACTTAAGTATGTTATCTAGACAAACGTATTCCCAATATTTCATTACTCTTCATTCATAATTTTTTTGGGGGTTGTGATTTTCTTTCCGTCAGTGTATTATTTAAGTGGCAACTAGTGGTAAATTCCGCTTTACGTGAGGGCATCCGGCTGCTTTTGATAAGATAGTGTATTAACGGCTAAGTTCGTTTCGAAGCACTTGCCGTGGTAGTGGTTGCAGCGGTGGCGCACAATCGCAGCGGCTAGAGACGGTTCGGCACTCGTCGGTGTCTGGCGCAGTTGGCTGCCTGGCGTGCCGTGCCGTGCCATTGCGCAAGCCGCCCCGTGACGCTCGCCGGAACACCCACACCTTCGCTGCTCCCATCACACACACTGTCGCCAGTCTCCACTGCTCTAGCCTACTGCCGTCTATCGTGCAACTCTGCATCCGCCCCGCCCTGCTGTTGCGCCTACGTGTGTTTCTCATTGAGGATAAACGAATAATTGGCAGGAATGTTGCCTGTCCCTACGAAAATGGATGTGGTCATATTGATTAAAACACTGGACCAGTTACACACTCAATATCTATAACTGGGTCGTAGACTCCTTAATAATACGGCGACTCAACGGAAAACCTTAAAACGAAGGAAATTGCGCTGAGTTTACAAATGTCATGGCATAGCGTACACGCGGTATAAGACGGAAGAGCTGTCATTTGTACTCAGATGATTCGTGTGAAAAGGTTTCCGACGTGATTAAGGCTGCACGACAGGAATTAACAGACTTTGAATTGCGGAATGGTAGTAGGAGCTAGACGCTTGGGATATTCCATTTCGGAAATCGTTAGGGAACTCAATATTCCGCTATCCACAATAGCAAGAGTGTGCCGAGAATACCAAATTTCAGGCATTACCTCTCTGAAAGGACAATGCAGTGGCCGACGGCCTTGATTTAACGACAGAGAGTAGCGGCGTTTGTGTACAGTGGTCAGAGCTAAAAGACAAGCAACACTGCGTGAAACACCACAGAAACCAATGCGGGACATACGATGAACGTATCCGTAAAGATAGTGTGGCGACTTCTGGCGTTAATGGGCTATGGCACGATCGAAGCACTACATCGCTTGCAGCTCCTCCTCTCGTAACCATATCAGCTAGACCCTACACGGCTGGAAAACCGTGGTCTTATCAAATGAGACCCGATTTCAGTTGGTAAGAGCTGATTGTAGGTTTCAAGCATCGCGCAGACCCTACGAAGCCATTGACCCAAATTCTCAAACAAGGCACTCTACAAGCTGGTGGCGGCTCCATAATGGTGTGGGCCGTTTTTACAGGGAATACACTGGGTCCTCTGGTCCAACTGAAACGACAGTTGTCTGGAAATGTTTATGTTCGGTTACTTGGGGCCATTTGCAGCCAACAACGATAGTATTTTTATGGATGAAAATGCGCCAAGTCACCAGAGCATAGATGTTCGTTATTAGTTTGAACAACATTTTGGACAATTCGAACGAGTGATTTGCCCATCCGGATCGCCCTACACGAATCTCATCGAACATTTATCGGACGTAATCGATAGGTCAGTTCAAGTACAAAATCCTGCACCTGCAACACATCCGTAACTATGGGCAGCATAACTCAATATTTCTGCAGGGGACTTCCATCGACTTGTTGGGACCATGCCATGTCAAGTTGCTGCACTACGCCGGGCAAAAGGAGGCCTGACACAATACGAGGATTGTCCAGAAAACACGATCCGATCGGTCGCGAAATGGAAACCACTGGGAAAATCGGGTAAAGCTTTGCACTGATGTGTTGGGCAGTGTCTCTAGTATGCCCGTCGATCGTGTCGCGTCGCTCTTTTCAGTTTTGAGTGAACAGTGAGCACGTAAAGATGCGTAGGGAGTAGCGTCTCCCGCCAAATATGAGGGCCTGGTTAGAGATTTCGCCTGTGTCATGGAGCCCACATAACACAACTGTCGAGCAGTTCCTTCTTCACGGCAATTCTCGGCCGCATACTGCAGGGGCAACGAAGACGCTCCTTCACCGTTTCCGATGAGAAGTGTTTGATCAACCGCAATACAGTCTGTAATTAGCTCCCCCTGAGACTCTCAAGACAAAATTTTTCCACAGACAGCGAGCTGCAGACCAGTGCAGATAATTGGCCGAAAGCATAGGCGGCTGCTTTTTATGACGAGGATATTGGAAAGTTGATACAACACTACAACAAGACTCGAAGCTGGAGCGGCGACTATGTAGAGAAGTAGTTGACAGGTGTATCTAACTGTTGCAAATAAAACGTTTCTGGTTTTCACTGTGGTTTCCATTTCGCGACCGATCCGAACTTACTTTCTGGACAACTCTCGTATTAGGAGGTATCCCATGACTTTTGTCACCTCAGAGTATGTATTTTTGTTCATTCATTGTGGATTTTTCAGTCTCCCTGTCTGCATACACAAAATATGACTAACAGGATTCGCTTTCTATTAAAAAGACACTTATATGTTTGTTTGTGCCCAAACATATTTCGGCAGTGGCATCCTAAGTGACCGTTTATTTACTTTCTCTTCAGATTCCATTTCTTTTCTCTGTGACTTTGTCTCCATTTTAGCCACAGATCTGTAATTAACGCTACATCTCATAGTTAATGTAGTGCTACCGAAGGACCCAATATATACAAAGACAGGCCTCGAGGGAAAGCAAATGAACCAACTGAGGTGCGCGACATAACTGTGCCTGCTGACTTAGCTAATGGATTTTTATCGTATATCCAGCGGCACTGACAGTTTTGAACAACCCTTCACTGAAATGAGAGAACACTACTTGCTCAACCGAGAAAAACCAGAAAATATTGCGGAGAAAGAAACTGGTGACACAAACAAAGCAGGGCGGTGAAGCAGCGAAGATTATGGCATCGAAGATGCTGAGAAGAAGAAGAAGAAGAGCAACAACTACAACAAAAACGACAACAAATTGCTGGCAGTGATGATGCTGTAGCTCTAGCTACTAAAAGAAAGATAATTTATTACATAAAAATAGATTTTTAATGTAATACTTTGTATGTCGGAATAAAAAGTAAAAAATATAATCTCCAAACCCCACACAGATAGTTCTGAAATTTGTCATTGTGAATTTTTAAAGCTGTTAAAATACTTGTAAGATTTGTAACGAGAAACGTGGGGCTCATGCAATAAGAGGTGAGCTGTTCATACATCAGTTATGTATTTCATGTGCCCCACGTTTTTCGTTATAAATCTTATAAGTATTTTCGTAGCTATTAAAAATTCAAAATCATGTATTTTCAGAACTATCTGTATGGGGTTAAGAGTCTATATGTGGCTGGGAGAAATTATTTTATACCTTTTAGTTCACTATAAAATGTTATGATATTAAAAATTTGTTTTTATTTAATAATTATTTTCTACTTTTAGTCTTGCGTGTAAAATTTTTCAATCTATTTCAAACAACCTGAGATTGCAACAGAGATATGTGGAAAATTGAAGGTTTATTTCAGTTTCCTTTCGTATGAGGGAACCAATGTATTGCTTCCTGGAGCGTATATCTCGCAAAAAGACCGCAAAGTTAAATATTAGAAGGATTCGAGCTCACACTAAGGTTTACCAGCAACTGTCCTTCCTGCGAACCATTCGCGAGTGGAACAGGAAAAGGGACAAATGGCAAAGGGACACAAAGTACACTCCACCACACAGCACACAAAAAAGCGAGTTAATACTGCATTGTCATCCAGTTCTCAGCTGTATTGGAAGTTTCAAGTCTGTAGCTCGTCGGGAAGTTAGTTTAAAACCAATTGCAAAATTTGTGCTGAACAGACAAAAAGGCAGACATGAGTGCGAGGTAATAACACTTAGTCAAATGATTCATTTATATACATAATTTGGTTGAAGTTACACCAGGTATCCCTGTTTTATGTTTTTACATCACCCCTTCTCGCTGCTGCCCTCACCAGACGTCATGGGACTCTTCAATGGTAGTGCCTTTGCAGCTGTTGATTCTTTACTCCTCGTCGGCCTGCTCCATCTTCGCCAATGAGGTCGCCGCTCGCTAAGTTATATAATTGTAATCTATTAACTGTTTCATGTAATTGCTGTTTCCCTGGAAGAGTTATAAGATTACAGTAACGTAAATTAGCGAACGGCGAACTCCCATGACTGCTTAGGCCTTCATAATGAGGGAAACAGCAATTACATGAAACAGTTAACAGATTACAATTATATAACTTAGCGAGCGGCGACCTCATCGGCGAAGATGGTACAGGCCGACGAGGCGTAAAGAATCAACAGCTGCAAAGGCACTGTCATTGAAGAGTCCCATAAGGCGACATACCACATTGTCCTTGACGCTGGAACAAACTGAAGGCGGCCGCTTCGTAAGTCCGAGCCACCACAGCACGCACAACAGCGCCGCAGTTACACCGCTCAGCAAGATGGCTGAAGCTGAGCAAACGTGTCATAGTACACACGCACTGTGGGTATCACAAAACAAGATGGCAGAATAAAAAAATAATTCTAGAAGTACTGCCGATCACGGGCTAAGAAACCTAAATAGTCAGAAATTTGCAACTCAACTCGGCTCCTCTCCGATTTACAAAGGTACCTGGAACAATACAGCCCGGCCGTGAGACTCATACGGCCGGAACAATAAAGCTCACTTGCGAAAGTTCGATCTACGCTTTCAGACAAGAAGCGGGTTTCTCGAAGCCAAAATTGACACTAGGTAAACAAGCAACAAGGAGGCTTAATTCCACGGCCACGAATCAGCTATCACGTGCAACTCGTACCACACGGCAAATCAATCAATTCAGGAAGACTTGGGTGAGCTCTACACTAAGAAAGGGCGTGACCCTAGAAAGCCGTTGTACACACTCAACCTTCCCAACGCCCAGAGTCAATAAACCTTGCCACAAATTCGAGCCAAGTGACCCCCTTGACACAGAGAGAAGAGGACGTCGCCATTCAAGCACCACCGGTCCCAGTCACTGCTCCCCGCAAGAACGCCCCGCTTCCGCGACCGCGACACCACCACCACCACCACGCCCCCTAGATGAACAGCGCATTGTGTATAGCTGCCGCGAACTGATGTGGATGGGGCGGCCAATTAGTAAAAGGAAAGCGAGCCTACCCAGCTCAGAGACTACTGCCCGTCGCGAGTTTGACTGCTGCCTATCGGCGTTGCGTATTCGGGTAAGCAAAGTATACACGCCGATCAGGGACGAATGGATCATTCTAGCGACTTTGCGGACCGCATTTGGGGAAATCCACTGACACAGGCGACTTTGACGAAAGGAAGACTGTTATGGCCCTCCGCCTGGGAACGAGAATCACAAGAACGGCGATGGTGGTCGGCTTTTCTCATGTAACTGTCGCGATCATCTATGGAAAGTAGCTGAAGGGCAGTGAAACTACGAGGAGGCCTACAAGTTATAGAATGTCAACACCTTATCAAAGTACGTGAAGGTCGGGGACTTGTTCGCTCTGTAAATAAGGATAGAAGGCGTTCTATGGCAGAGCTGGCGACAAAGTATAAGGTACGATGGAAAAGTTCCGGTTTGAAGATGTATATTGCTGCAGCGTATATGCAACGTAGCGTGACTTCGATGCGGGTATATAACCACCGACATGTAGCCAAGGAATTAGTGTGGCATTCGTTCCTTTCCGGAAACGTGAAGTACGGCGGCGTTATTACCAAATGCGTCCAAACAGGACCAATTTACTATTATTCTTTTTTTGGCTGCTGAAGGACAAACACCGGTAGACACCCATCGAAGAATGAAGAATGTGTATGGGTCAGAATGTCTGCCAGAAGCTACCGTTGTGGACTGGTGCGCCAAGTTCCATGCTGGTTGCGATTCCACACAAGACGCCGGTCGGTCACGGAGGCCAGCCTCGTCCAATACACTCGACACTCGCAACATTCGACACCCGCCCTATAGTCCCCATGTGATTATCACATTTTTGATCCTTTAAAGAATGCCTTGAAGGATAGACGATTCCCATCGGATACGGATATGCGGCAAGCACTTACGGGCTTTTCAAGCAGAACAAGGTGTTTTACGAAACAGATATCTTGAGTCTGGTGCGTCGGTGGGATGACTTCATCATTTCTCACGGCAATTTTGCGTGATTAGCATACCGATTCTGGACTGTACGGCCTTCGAACGGAATTTTTTTTATTGCCCCTTATACAGTGCTGGTGCACACACTTCCTTTGGAGTAAACCATTCAGAATACGTTTTTTGACATGGAGCACCGAAGCAATTCGTTCGGAATCATCGAACCGTGGACTAAAGGAAACGTGTTGCCGGATCGAACGAATCACGTTTCTTGTTTCACCAAGTCCGTGGTTGTGTCCGTATATGCCGTCGTCCATGCTAACGGCTGTTTCGAAGGCACTGCGCCACGGACGCATGTCAGTGGAGGCAGTATTACGCTGTGACGACATTCACTTGGGCTTCCATGGGACCTGTGGTCGTAATCGATTGCAACACGACAGCTGTGGACTGCATGAAACTTAAGTGCTGACCACCTGCATCCTTTCAAGCCTTATGTCTTCCCCGACTGCAGTGGCGTCATCCAGAAGGATAACTGACCGTGTCACAAGACCAGAATTTTGCTACAGTAGTTTGAGGAGCTTGATAGAGAATTCACATTGAAGTCTTCGCCACCAAATTCGCCTAATCCAAACGCGATGGGACACATGTGGGACTTCACAGGGCGCCAGCTTCGCGCTCACAAACCACTGGCTCGTAACTTATGGGAAATGCGTGAGCTGTTCGTAGATAGTGGTGGCACACACCTCCAGAAACCTACCAAGGACCTGTCGAATCCACGCCACGCAGAATCGCTGCGTTCCGAAGATGGACCAACTCTCTGTTAAACTGTTGATCATAATGTTTCAACTAGAAGTTTATAGCTATAAAATGAAGATGAAGAGTCATTAGTTCTTTGTACATCATTGCTGTGGGTCGCTGCTTCCGCCTCCTGGTTCCCCTTCTTGTAGAAAGTTCCAAACGTCTTCTGTGGCGTCGTTTGTCAGTCTGTATCACTCGTGTCGAACTGTGATTCCATATGGATCATTCGCCACCATACTGGATGAACAGCAGAGGCAGTTGGTGTGTGTAGCTGCTTGCTTGCCACATCATAATTGTCATTGCAGATTGTGAATGCCGGCTACGAAAGGAGTGGGTATTCCTGGTTTGCAGTATGTCCGCAAACTGCGACACGATTGCCACTTTATGCAAGACGGTAACAACTGTCATCGATGAACACCGCCGACCTCCATTCAGTTCCACAATAACCTTTCTCCCGGCGCTACTAGAGACGTCGCCAGTGAACCTGTGCCAGCAGTAAACGTGCCAGAGGAACGCGAACTCCCCCTTCCAGCGAGCGATTGTTTATTTCTCAAGCGGTCACATGGACGACTAAAGTGGCTGCGATTTCTCTGGCGTTCACCGTCCTGTTCTGTCTGTACAAGCTCTTAACATCCTGTCGATGTGTAACCAACGGGCTATGTTCGCTGTACAAATCCTCTCCGATTGTCTCTATCTCCGATTGCAATGACTCGTGTCACTCATGGCCAGGTACAAAACTATAGTTAATGCGGCATATAATTTATCAGATATGGTCAGTAGATGTCTTATATTCGTCGTTCGTCGTTGACGTCACTTCAGCGGGTTACGGTGTAGACTGTCATGAATGCATATGCATTGGAATCTGCATGTCTTTGTAGTTGATGAAGATGATGAAGAGTGTAGAAAAGCCTATGCCGTTACAAAGACTTCCCACGCTGGCCACGACAAGTGTTTACTAACGCCCTAGCCAATGCAGGTGGGTGTCCGTTGTCGTCGCTGTCATCCACCCTAAGACTCGTTTGATCCACTTCACCACTTCTGCCGTTTGCCATATATCCTATGCGTTTCAGCATACCCATTGCACCCCACAGCATCTGCCTTATACACTATTACCTAGGCCTGCCCTAACGATTATTTCTTTCAGCATCTCTTCAATTACACTTTTCAACAATGACTCCATGTCATAATACGTGTCCAACCATTCTCTCTCTTCGTTTCATTAGCTTCTTTATTAGATATCTGTTCTCATTGATTCCATCTCATTTCCAAGTCTCCTCCAACATCATGTTTCAAAGGGTGTTAATCGTTGTGTTTCTGTCTTCCCTATCGTCCGTGTTTCACGTCAATGCAGAACTGTTTCCCTAACGTAGTTGTCCATGGATCTCTTTCTGGTTATTTTAATAAAAGCCCTTTTGTTCTTTTGCAACCCTTGTTACTATAGTCAGATAGTTTCATGTTCCTTGCATCATTTCTACGATTAATGACAATTTGTGGAACGATACATTACATTGATAGTACACTTTCATCTACAAGCTTTTTTTCACACAGGTGTAAATGAATAAGTCTTACCCACCACCTCGTGCATGTTGCGTAAATAGAAGTTCTTTTTTTGCAAATGGAAAGAGTTGACAAGGAGAGACGTTTTCAGTTTCTTTTCCATTTTACCATTGTTGTCTGTCAAACCTTTTGTCATTTGGAAAATGATCAAAAATTTTGATGGCTGCATTGTCCACGTTCTCTTTAACCTTCACATAGAATCATGAATATAACTTTATTCTTCTGATATTGTAATTATGTTCGTCATTGTTCGTTTCGAACTGTAGTGGCTACCTACTGCAAACTATGTGGGTAAATATATATAGCGTGAAGCCGTAGTCAAAATGTCTGACTCCGTAAAGAGATATCTACAAGATAATTGTGGGTGAGCACCGTATATTATTCTTACAGCGCGTTGTTTCCGGAACATTAAACCATACTTTATCATTGAATGAAAATACGCACACTGTAACTGACTGATATGCCTCTCTCCAGCACTTGTAGTAATTTGGAGCGCAAATGTGGCTTAAATGATTTGCTTTAAGAGTTCAACAATGTATTTTTTTCCGGCATCCAGCTCTCATCAGTATGGACATAAAAAAATTTGGAAGTTTCCGCCCTAGTTATCATTTCCTCGCCATGTGGCACATTTATCATTGGCGTAGTACTGAATACGCTGTGTCTTTTTCTAAATTGATAGTGAGACTATCTGCAGAAAACCACTGAAAAAAATTTAAGAATATCATTTACCATTTCTTCTGTTGCTGAATGTATATAAAAATTGGTAGTGTCATCTGCAAAAATAATTAACTCTGCCTGTTGTTACATGCTCCTCTATTACTTACTCTACTTCCTAGCTAACAATACTGTTTCACCTCTTCGAGAGCCTCTTGTCCAGGCTGAACTTTAGCCATGCTGCATCCTGACGTCCTATAATATATCACGTCAATACAATTAGCAGGTAATTTTTATGGTATATGATCCTTAGCTGTACACTACATACCAGTGTTGAAGACCGCAATGTTAATTTTCTTTTCAGTGTAGTTTAAAACTTATCTTTGGTGCAGGACCAGGTGGTCCTGGTTGTTTCTATGTAAAACTTGATAGTAATTTTTTTTAACTTTTCTTTTTGTTCACGACAAGCACAAGACAAAAATCATGTGGTCAACTCAGTCAACTCTAAAAAGTCAGACATGACGGAGACAGTGATACAAAAGAAAGACAGACCCAGCCTACACTCTTGCTTACGTATTTACATTTTAAACTACCAACTGAAAACGTTACATTATTGTAAATGCAGCCACATATCAACAAGTTCCTCCGTCTTTCTAGTTATAAGCAGTAATATTACAATATTTTATGAATTTCATTTGCTTTTGACACAAATATATGTTTTTTTTTTTTTTACATCAATTAAGCTGTATCTCGCTTTCGTATACGTTTCCTTTTCTGTTATATTTAAACACTTGTCCACGTGTTTCTAATAATTCTGTATCATGTTCGGTACAAGCCCTTCACAATTATTTCTCAAAAGACCAAATGTACAGTTGTTAACTATCAATCTTACATTATTGTTTTAAAATTAAAATTAGATATAATACTATAAACACGCTATTAGGCTATAAATCTGATTATTCTACATTTGTTATCGAGAAAGTTTTTTTTTTTTTTTGACATGACATAACATTATCACTTCACACAATATCAGGAAAACATTATTTCCGATATTGCACCTGTCGGTTCAAAAGGTTCAAATGGCTCTGAGCACTATGGGACTTAACATCTACGGTCATCAGGCCCCTAGAACTTAGAACTACTTAAATCTAACTAACCTAAGGACATCACACAACACCCAGTCATCACGAGGCAGAGAAAATCACTGACCCCGCCGGGAATCGAACCGGGGAACCCGGGCGTGGGAAGCGAGAACGCTAGCGCACGACCGCGAGCTGTGGACGCACCTGTCGGTATCGAACACGCCAGTGTACCTTGGTATCTAGCAATACACCATTTCCTAACTGAGTCAGTTACATATCAATGTCCACGTTCTGTGCGGACTAGTACCTTAGGTTTCTTTTTCATATTATAATCATCAGCTACCACTCTCGACCCAATTCCAATGTCCTTTTCCGCAGTTTCTCACGGTGAGTTGGCTTGCGGAACTGCTAATGGGTGATCCGTTCGCCTGCTGGGTGGTAGTTTCACACTGTCTCTTCCTTTCATTCGGTATTGGGATGGAAGTCATTAAAGCAAAGACTTTTTCGTCCCGGCGAAATCTATTTACGAAATTTCAGTCACCAACTTTCTCTTCCGAATGCGAAAATATTTTGTTGAGCCCAACCTACATAGGTAGGAATGATCATCAAAATAAAATAAGAGAAATCAGAGCTCGAACAGAAAGGTTTAGGTGTTCGTTTTTCCCGCCCGCTGTTCGGGAGTGGAATGGTAGAGAGATAGTATGATTGTGGTTCGATGAACCCTCTGCCAAGCACTTAAATGTGAATTGGAGAGTAATCATGTAGATGTAGATGTAGATTCACCAGTAACGACATAAACACACCGCTGCACAAGCACCCATTGCACTGACACGATAACAGATTCACACTTAATACTTCATGACAGACAGAAGCCAGGCAACAGCAAATCGCATCATTCACGACTTTGTCCAGAGCAGGAATGTGGGAGTACCACGTTGTCCCTAATTCTCACTCGCTGACTGAGGCTAGTTTTGAAGTTTAACGCGGTAACGCGTAGTGGAAAGGAAAGAAGAGTTACACCGAAAAAACACTGTATTTACTTCGTTGATCCGGATGAAGAACAATGGGGTTGATTAGTGATCCACTGTTATTCCTTTGTCGGATTAGATTCGCTTTATAAATCTGCCTGCGTGAAGCGAAGATGTCAGTTCGCTTTTCTGGCAAAACACCTCAAGCACTGGCGTCCTTTCAAGCTGTCATGTAGTATCACACTTACATATTTAACTGCCTTCAGACCGCCTAAGCATGTTTACCTTGTGGAATTTGCACATAAGGCCGATTAGTCATCAGTTATGATCTAGTTTTCTTTTCTTTTTTTTTGAGCTCTTGTCCTCCTCCCCACCTTGGGATGTTATTCGGGCCATTCCTTGAAACGAGATAGTTTTAAACGGAGTACCCAATTGATTTCTTCTTCCATCTGACGCGTCATTTTGAGGAGCAAAGGGCTCTTCTCATTTCTTGATGGATAGTCGTGCCTTTTGAAATTCATATCGATATGCGAATGGAATGTTTTATAGTTAACACTGTTCGCATTTTGTACTGCAGTATCTCGAGAAATGTTTATTTGTAGCAAAATCATATGAGTCTTGCCTGTTTCGGTTGCCATGAAACCATCTTCAGTTCACTCTTGACGTCGCGTGAATTTGGATGTGCAATATTTATTTTATTTATTTTTGCTGTGACCTGAAGATATTTGCAGTGATAGCCGAAACCTGAAGACTTCTTCGTCGCGACATAATGACGTGCTTTACAAATATCTTGAGAGGTCGATAACTTCGGTCTTATACACAGTGCCCTTACCTTTTCGTATCCGATATTAAGTGCTTGTATTACCTGATGGGATTTCTGCATTCTCGAGCGGTGTTGTAGAGAGGCTGTACAAAATCTTCACTCCTTCCAGAAGACATGCTACCAGTGAATCGTTTACTTCTACGAGATTGTTCCATTTTATACCCCGGTCCACTGTTGTTCCCGATGTCGTGGCTCTTGGTACTCTTGGATCTTGTTGTCAAAGGCAGTTAGGAGAAGTTTATTTAACTTATTAAAGCCTTCTCGTCAGTCATCAAACCAGAGATAAACATCAAGTAATCCCGTATACTTCCAAAGCAACTGAAAGAAATGGCCAGCGGTTCAGAAGTACTATATAGAGAGCGTGTAAAAAAGAAAGCTTTTTTCGGGTTAGCCGCATAGTAAGTGAAGCTGTGTACAGCGTCTGGAGCGCACTGCGCCCCGTCTACCTATGAAGAAGCCTTCAGTGTAGAACTCATTGGCCGATCACCAGGTGGTAAGTTCCTATGGATCCAAACAGCTGAGGTCATCGGTCCCTGGGCTTACAGACTACTTAATCTAACTTAAACTAACTTACGCTACGGACAACACACACATCCATGCCCGGGGGATGACTCGAACCTCCGACTGGGGGAGCCGCGCGAACCGTGGCAAGGCGCCTCGGTCACCAGGGTCACAGAAGACAGGAGCATAAATCAGTCACGGCCCAGCAAACGATGGGTGAATCCGACCGCGTACTAGGGCTTCGTGTAAATGCGAGTTTTTCTAAAAATCATGATTGTGGTGTAAGCATGATTCCTGCTAACTTTCATTGAAAGTTTAGAATCAATGTAATGCGCAGCTGCTTGCTGGAGGGTTTTCAGAAAATGTGCGGATATTGAATACTTTAGCTTGAAGTGCTGCACCGGTACTCAGTCCCTAAGCGACTTGGGTATCATGAAGATTCTGCCCCTGTACGAATGCAATTTCTTCCTGGTGAAACAAATGTATATGTACTCGCAGTAGCAGAGAAAGGAACCGCGATTTGGCTAGGCAATTGACGTAGCTACCGAGGAAACGATTGATATTTTTCGCGGTATACCAGTGAAAGATCGCAGAATGAAAGTGGACGACTTTGCTAACATTGTAGGAATCTCGCGTCGAAAACCGACAAATGGTTGCGGGAATGCCCCCAAGAAAGGGTTATAGGGCCGTTACTGTTTGCAGAATGCTGGGTGTCTCTCCGAAGAGACATAAGGCGCATTTTCTCGGGTGTTTCGGCAGATGTTAGTGATATCGTTTTTGCACTGTGTTGCTGGAGTCATTCCAAACAATTACTGCCCATCAGGTTTTTCATGCGAAACTCAGTTTCAAAAGAAAGCGTCGGTTTGTTTCACAGTTTAAACATAAATTATTTTTAAATCAGAGTTATCCCAAATTAGTCTAGCGTGATATTCGTTTTACCGCTATGAATTAACAGGGACAGTAAAACACGAAGAATAAACAGCAATCCTGCAGCGACTCAGTAGCGCCGCTGTGTGGTGGTAGCAGTTAGCTCAGGCCAGGGCAGTGCTGTCGCTGCGGTTATTCTTAGAGTTTTACTGCCCCTGTTGATACATATCGATAAAAAGATTATCAGACTAGATTAATCTGCGACCGCTCCATCGAATGAGGTCGTAAAATTCTGTTTTAAAAATAATTTTATTAGTAACAGAAAACAGACGGATGCTTTTCGTTGAAACTGGGCATGGCATGAAAGGCTTTGTGAGCACTGTTTGTTTGGGCCGACTCCAGCTACACACTGCAGATACAAAATTGCAAATGTCTGCTGAAACATCAGAGGAAAGGCCCCTGACGATCTTAGGAGAAATACCCTGTATATTCAACGCCAGACGACTGTGGCAAGATGCAGGAATACCTGCCTAGAATCGACATTTGGTCCGAGGACTGGTAGTTTACGGTGAACATGAATAAATGCATCAACAGGCGTAGATATCCATTACTATTCGATTTTTATGTTGGCGATTAACCACTGGAATCAATAGCTGTCGTAAAATACCAAGGAGTAACCCTCTGAAAATATCGAAAATGCAGTGACTTCGAAAGTTACAGTGACGGGAAAAAATCGGAACGCCAAAAAGTAATTAATGTAGAGTAATGGAATTTCGGGAATACCCTTATCTAGATAACATAGTTAAGTGATTAACATCCAAGCTCACAGATTAATGCAAGTGCGGGTAAACCATTACAAATGTGAAATGCTGGTACATTAATAACCGGTGCTACCGCCAGCATGTTGAATGCAAGCCGGCCGGAGTGGCCGAGCGGTTCTAGGCGCTACAGTCTGGAACCGCGCGGCCGCTACGGTCGCAGGTTCGAATCCTGCCTCGGGCATGGATGTGTGTGATGTCCTTAGGTTAGTTAGGTTTAAGTAGTTCTAAGTTCTAGGGGACTTATGACCACAGCAGTTGAGTCCCATAGTGCTCAGAGCCATTTGAACCATTTTTTTTTTTGTTGAATGCAAGCATGCAAACGTGCATGGATTGTGTTGTACAGGTGGCGGATGTCAGTTTGTGGGATGTAGTTCGATGTCTGTTGCACTTGGTCGATCAATACACGGACGGTTAATAATGTTTGTGGATGACACTGGAGTTGGCCAATGATGTCCCATGTGTGCCCCATTGGAGACAGATCTGGTGATCGCGGAGGCCAAGGCTACATGTCAACACTCTGTAGAGCGTGTTGCGTTACAATACCGCCATGTGGGGGAGCGTTATCCTGTTGGAAAACACGACTTGGAATGCTGTTCATGAATGGCAGCACAACAGCTCGAGTCACCAGAATGGCGTACAAATTTGCAATCAGGGTACGTGGGATAACAATGAGAGTGCTCCTGCTGTCATACGAAATCGCTGATACTACATTCTTTCACATCCTGTTTGGTCAGAAGTTAGCTCTCGCGCTATCTGTGCGGAAGCAGACTTTATACTACAGTTATTCGAGCAGGATCTAGCGTAACCTTTCTGTTGAGATTCATTCAGATCTACATCCAAACTCTGCAAGCGACCTTATGGTGTGTGCCCAAAGGAACTTTTGGCACCAACATAATTTCCAGCGTTCCCTGTTCTATTCGCGAATGGTACGCGAGAAGAATGATTTCAGTGTGCCAGCAAGAGCTTTAATTTCTCTGATTTTCTCTTTGTCGTCATCGTCATTTTGCCTATTTGAATGTCTGTTAATGTGATAAACGCAGAGTTGGACATTGCTTCGGAATCCACTTAAAACTGCGAGTTCACCTATAACTGACTGAATGCCTCACTTCACAGGTCGGAGGAAGAAACACTGTACCACCTCCATCTAATAGGACCTTTCCTTGTAAAACACTGTGGTGTTCAAACCAATCTTCAGGTTCGTGACAGCTTTAACATTATGTGAATGAAATAATATGTTGCCCACATCCTCCCGGAACGAACTGTCTCGGAATTTCATGAATAAACCTCTCTGTGATGTACGACACCTTTCTTGTAGCGTCTAACAGTGAATCTTCTTCTCGTTTGATCGTGTCTCCTCTATTAGTGCAACTTGGTTCAAAAATCAAATGTCTCTGAGCACTATGGGACTTAACATCTGAGGTCATCAGTCCCCTAGAACTTAGAACTACTTAAACCTAACTAATATAAGGACATCACACACATCCATGCCAGAGGCAGGATCCGAACCTGCGACCGTAGTGGTCGCACGGTTGCAGACTGAAGCGCCTAGAACCGCTCGGCCACTCCGGCCGGCAATGCAACTTGGGAACGATCTCAGGCATATGAGGAAAACTCACGAAACCTTCGAACGAGTCTTTTCTAAGTCACTACTTTCGCGGATGAATTAAGTTTTTAAATCCTTATACAAACCTATCGATGTAGTCGCGGCGCACGAGTCATGGGACAGGTTTCAACGCTGTTCCACAACACTTTTATATTGTTTCGCGACAATTGCAGTGCACATATATTGCAAGTCTCAGGTTCCCAATCGAAACGTGGAACATGCCACAATGTCGCACGGCTTACTGTACTCAGTACATTTTCCGAGTCAGTTTCTACTGGCCTGGTATGAAAGTAACTGAAGATTTTCAGGCCCTCCCATGTCGTTGCAAAAATGGGAGCAAAAGGAGGAATGCTATGCAGCACTTGCCCAAAAAATACGTCACAAGAGGTGGAAAAATACGCAATTTAAAATCAGAATTCAGGAAACAATGCAAGAAGCTGTGCGAGTCATAAAAGTGGTTGTTCTCCGAAAAAGTCAAATTGTTTTTGCTACCACCCATTAAAATTTTTATTAGAAGGCATGGAATCCAGGGAAAGTCGGCATTCAAACTGCGATGAAGGTAGACAACTCTCAATTAAGTAAATACGTTTTATTTTATTTCATTATTTGTGCAGTGCGATACACTGACCTTTGCCTGTACTATAGTGAAACATATTTCTTACATATGTGTAGGTATGTTTCATTTTTAAATTCTGGCTAAAAATTATGTTATATATATTCAGTAAATTAATACCACATGTTATAATAGATAATTTTCTAACGCCATTGTTATTATTTATCTGATCTTTGCACCTTGATCCCAGTTTTAACCTTTTTCTTTAACATTTGGCGATTTCTGCATTGCAACTCGCTCCGAAAGTATGGATGCGCCACATTTAGTAGAGACTGCCGCGACACAACGTATCGAGACTGTTAGTATACGCGGTTTGTTCGAGGCTTCAGATTCATCCAATGAATCTCAGCCTGAAATCCGGTTTTACTGCTACTAGACGGACGGAAAAAAAACTCGACACCAAGAAGGGAATGTGCACCATAAACGAAAGTTGCTATGGGTGTTTATTTTGTGTTCTGCCCACTCGTCTAATAGAGGGTGCCTAGGAAGCCGTTTCCCCGGATCGCTAGATAACAGTTCAAGCAAGTCGAATTAATGGACTTTATTACATGAAGTTAAGTTGACAATACTTAACTTTGCGTATTCACAAAGATGCGTCGCAATCAAATGGCGACATGCAGATAATCAGTGTCCTTTGGTATATGCAATTTAAATACAAGAAAAACAATGCAGTTCATAAGTCGCAGCTATAGCATTTGTATGACGGCTCGTCTTCCTCTGCGCTCGCAGGTAGCCGTGTAGAGGCCGCTCTTTGTCTTGGTGTCGTCCTAGAGAGGGGTTCGTCAGCATACTATTGGCTGACGTCGTCTCGCAGCACTCTCTGCTCTTCCGTTAGTTATGTTTGAGGTTGGACGTGGAGAGTTGATAAGAATGCCCTTTAAGGCAACAAAGATGCCATTATCAGTACCTCACTGAGTTTGAACGAGGTTGTGTAATAGGGCTTCGAGAGGCTGGATGTTCTTTCTGCGATATTACAGAAAGACTTGGCAGGAATGTAGCCACTGCACAGGATTGCTGGCAGCGACAAGAGTGTACGGTCGCAAGAAGACAGGGCTCCGGAAGGTCATGTTGCACTACCGAGAGTAAAGAAAATCGTTTTCGGCATATGGCTGTGCCGCCTCGTATTGCATCTGCAGCAGCCATTTGAGCAGCAGTTGGCACTACAGTGACACAACGAACTGTTAGAAATCGGTTACTTGAAGGACGGCTCCGATCCAGACACTCTGCAGCGAGCATCCACTGACCCCAAACCACCGCCATTTGCGACATCAGTTGTGTCATGGGAGAGGTCATTGGAGAGCAGGGTGGAGGTCTGTTGTGTTTTCTGATGTTGTGCCTCGGTGACAGTGATGAGCATGTGTTAGTTAGGAGGCCATTGGCCTGCAGTGGACCTACACGTGGAGTTATGGGTGAAATCTGTTGGACATTTTTCGAAACTCTGAACGTATCATGGATAAAATAAGGAGCGAAAGGTTATACAGAAACCGGAAGGCGGCTACTCGAGTCATAGGACATGATTGTCAGAGATGGCAAAGAAATTGAAAGATAAGTTGAACGGAATGGACAGTGTATTGAAAAGAGATTATAAGAGTAACATTAACTAAAGACAGGCGATGCTCAGGGAACTAGATTGGGAAATGAGACACGAGAAATAGTAGATGAGTTTTGATATTTGGGCTGGAAAATAACTGACAGTCGCTGAAGCAGGGAGGATATAAAATGCAATCTGCCAGAAGCGAGAAAAGCGTTTTTTGGAAAAGAGAAATTTGTTAACTTCGAAGATAAATGTGTTAGGAAGTCTTTTCTGAAGGTATTTGCGTGGAGTGTATGTAGCCTTATAAGGTAGGGAAATATGGGCCATAAACCGTTTAGGCAAGAAGAGAACAGCATGTAAAGTGGGATGTTGATGATTGGATTATTAAATCGAATAACCAATGAGAAGCTACTGCATGTAATTCAGGAGAAAATAAATTTGTGACACATGACGAAAAGAAGGGATCTGTTGACAGAGCACATCCTTAGGTATTAAGGAATCGTCAATTTGGTAACGTAAGTAAGTGTGAAGGGTAAAAATTTTACAGGATGACCAATGCTTGGCTATTGTAGGCTTGTTCAAGTGGGTGTGGGGCGCAGTAGTTACGGAGGCAGCTAAGAGAGCTATCAAACCAGACTTCGGACTAAAGATTACAGCAGCAATAAGTTGGGACTCGTTTATTCAGAGCACCAATATAATGGCAAGAACAAGAGTAGGGCTCCCGTGGAAGGGAGGAAAGTCCCAAGATAAAAGATGCAAGGCTGCCCCCTTTGTGGCGGCAAGTCTGTTGCAGGATAGAAGCGGTAAATCACGTCCGTAACGGCTAGGAAAGGCCCTGGGACAAAGGCTGCGCTTCTACGTAAATAACCGCCTGTTGCAGGTCAGATTATGACCAGTTAGAACAACGCCGGGTAACAAACAACAGCTCTGCAGACGTATCCACCCGTCGCGCTGGGAAATACTTCAAATAATATCTGTCGAAAAACTGAAGGCGCGTACACATGATGTACATATTCAAGGAGAGAAAGTCAAGGACATTTGAGAGAAGTAGGTTTCCCGGCGCGACTATCATGCTGTGTACACATTTGTGCGAATCTTAGCATTCAACGTAAGCACTTCGTTGGGTTACGAGCGTTCCCTAGAACTGTATTTCTCTTTGTACAGCACGGAATGTTACCCAGTCTACTGCTCAGATTAGGCAAGACACCGATCGCTGACGCATGTGCTTGGAACGCCTTATCCTCTATTAGCGGCGTCACCCACACATTCGACAGGTGCTACTGAAGGAATCACGTGACCAACGGTGGCTTCATCTCATCCATCTTCCTCGTTATCACCCAGCGGGCAGTCGTAATCTGCACTTTCTGAAGGTCAGATTAATTAACAGCTTATCGCCCTCTGTGCACACGGCGTCAATATGGTCACCCAGAGTAAATTCGATCCTGGGCTCTCTCTCTCTCGTGTCTGCCTATAGCCTATCTGTTGTGTGTAACGAACTGTTTCATACTTTAGACGAAAGTGACGAGAGCTGAGTGTCTGTGAATTGCTTATTCGATTTTGTGCGCTTATCATTTCTTGGACATGTACCTCGTGTGTTTTTCGAGGAGGGTAGAGACTGTAGGGTCGATAGTATTCAGAAAAGTTACTGTGAACCAGTGGCTGTACATCAAATGCAAGTTGACTAGATGTGAACTGCAGTACCCAGAACTAAGTAGTTTTATTGTGAAAGCTCCGTCATTGGCAATTTTGATGTTGTTACGAGAATATATAAGCTATGGTGTGATAATATCACCTATGGTGTGGCGGACTGTAACCAGTTCAGAATTAAAAAAAAAAAAAAAAAAAACTCCAAGGATGTATACGTTTAAACAAGAGCAACGCATCTAGCCATTAACAAACCGCTAAACTCGTTTGACGGAACTATAAGCGTATTCATTGCATTTAAATTCCTTGTTCGTTTTCTCCACCTTCGCTGTGAGACAGCATGTTGCATATTGCGGCCCCGCCATTTCCTTTGTTTGACGTATCCCTTTCCCCCCTCGTATTAAAATTTTTTAATGTCATTAGGTGTCTTTTCGGTTGCTGGTTGCATAAATTTTTTCTAATCTAGCATTTCTGTAAATTAATGTCACGCCTGTTAAATAATAAACACGATATATATATATTCAAAGTGAAATTATTAAATACTGAATAACTAAAAAATTCATATTATTAGTTAAGAAGTAATTTTCTGTCTTTGAAGGTTGCGAATACTATGAACTTTCAGGGGAACAATTGTAATAAGTAATAGTGAAGAGATGATGCGTGCAAGGCAGTCTTTCCGGCCAGCTGTGGAGGACATGGGAAGTCTATTTTTGTAGCTGACGCTTTCTGCTCTATCAACGTCAGGAATCAGTTATCTGAGTGTACTTTATCAGAAGACAGGCTCCGTCACGTTGGACATGTTTGGATAAGGTTTTCACGAGGAAGAGCAAACATTTGATAAGTGGCAAAAGTTACTGTTAGTTTGTGTTTAATCCATTCCATAGACGAAACTAATGTAATGGACGGTGATCGCATTCGACGTGTTGTTCGGCAAGTGATTATGATATATTACTCGCGCAAACGAAGGTGACACTCGGCGCGCTGGCTGATGGGAACAACTGCGAGTGGGAAATGTCTTTACAGTCGCTCCCATCAGCCACCGCGCCGAGTGTCAACTTTGTTTGCGCGTATAGTACTTACTGGCTCACGTCATGGCTATGACGCATTGAAGATTCGTAGCTAATAAAGAAGATTCTTGTTATGCGCATGAAGCTCTTTTAGCGATATTACCGAATAAGCTGAGCTACTTCACATCATACAACTATTTGGCGGCACACGGTACAACACGTGCACTGTTATTTTAATTTGGGCTTGAGTCATAAAACGTCTGAAATAATTACAGCCACGCAGAGCAGACGCAGATTTATATTCAGTGATGGCTAATCAAGAACAATCCAGACCTCGTTGTTATGGTGTAGAGAATTTACTTATGTAAATTATTGCATATGTTACGCCACAATTTCGTGTAGAGGAAAGATTTACTTTGTGAAACAATTGAATTGCTCACTACTCTGTACTGTCATACAAAACGAAACATCACGTTGAAATAACTTGACACAGGAACACTGTTTACGTGATCGAGAAACAGTTCGCAGCTAATATAACTACACTATGGTTGAAATGTTTGAATATGTAAAATATTGGGTGGCTTGGCGTCGAAGAAAGTGGAGCAATTATAAAAGTGAAGCAACTGGACGTACAAAGAATATCTTTAAGGAGTACACCGCAAAAACATTAATATGACTAAGTAGCGCCTCACTGCATGCTTAAGAACAAATACTGATAGGGATAAGTCCGACAGGCCGGGCGGTTCTAGGCGCTTCAGTCTGGAAAACCATGCGGCTGCTACGGTCGCAGGTTCGAATGCTGTCTCGGGCATGGATGTGTGTGATGTCCTTAGGTTAGTTAGGTTTACTTAGTTCTAAGTCTAGGGGACTGATGACCTCAGATGTTAAGTCCCATAGTGCTTAGAGCCATTTGAACCATAAGTCCGAAAGAACAGACACCATGCAGAATCCGTAGTTGTGATACATGTATCGTAGTTGTCGATTACGCATTCATATAACTGATTCGCATAGACGGGCAATGGTTCCACCTTCTGCAGTGCCGATGCACAAGTACGTCCGAATTCCTGCGGGAATCTGAGAGTAGCGAGCATGGGCGAAATGGACAGGGACTACGGACAGGTGCCGCTCGGTGGGAGTGCCGGTCGGCCGTGGGGCGTGCCGAGGTAGTCCGCGCAGTTGCGATAAATACTATCCCGGATGGCGTAGTGGTTAACGCACCTGCCTAATAAGTAGCCGGCACGGTAGCTCATCGTGTTCTGTCAGAGGGTTAGTTGCCCTGTGTAATAAAAAAACCCGAGAAAATGGATGAACGATGAATTTAAACGGGTGTCATGGGACGTCTGCCCCGAACAAATGCAACGAACAAACTAAGATTTAAAAAAAAAAGTAAGCAGGAGATCCCACGTGCGAATGCCGGTCCGGTACATATTTTCGCTCGTCGCCGCTGATTCCATGTAATTTCCCGATGCAGCTGACATCAGTAATCCCTTTCCTTCCTTTCCTCCTCCCCTCCACCTTCAATTTTCATATAGTGATAGGGATAATATGTGAGTAATTCAACTGATTGTTCTTGTATAAAATTCTCTCATCATCTCAACATGCACCAATATTTTTGTGTTACTGTAGGCTTCTCAAACATTATTGTATTTAGCGCTGATACTTGCCTTTCTGCCTCGTACATTTTATTTTATTTATGTGAAGAAGAAAAAAAAAACCTGCAACTTCCATTTTCGCTACACAGCCAGGTTCCACGAAGTCCTTCATGCCTAAGTCGTATGACTTTCGTATGTGAATGCTTGGCAGCTTCCTCCAGTGCTGACCACCACTCTGTAATCCATATGGTACAAATTTTGTAATCCTAGGCCACTTGCTGACTGCGCTGCCCAACTTGGTGCCATCCAGCTCCGCTGCGTCCACTCAGCAGAGACCATACTCAAGGTCCTTCTCTGAGCGACTCCGAGAACCTGCTGAGCGCTGCAGCTTGTCCCAGCAATGCCCCTGGCTCGACTTAGGTAACACATTTTGTTTACCATGATATCTACTCAAAACGATTCCTGTATAATATTCACTAATTTGAGCGCATAAATCACCTATATTTTCTTTTAAAAAAGCAGCTCCCCACTACGACTGCGTGAACCGTAGGTATTCATATTACGGCTCCTTTCAAATTCATCGACCGAGGGAGGCTGTACCCCTTCTTTCTCATTTTTGTTTAAAGTGAACTTATATTTCATGTACAATCACACTTACCTAGGTGGCTCATTTATCACTGACTTGCCTACCATCTTTCCAATAAAGAAGGTTACTCCGTAGGGAATGTACATACTCACTGGGGTTCATTAAGGTATAATTAACACGCAGCAACATTTTTTAGGTGTCTCTCATGTTCTTTAGCTTTATCGTCCCAGCAAATTCCTACTTGTTTTCTTAGTTCTTTGGACGTTGAAACACCATTTCTTTTTTAATCTTTAACGATCTTCATACCTTAATTAAAGCTATCCTGTCTCCTCTGTTCAGTTCGTCCACGCGATCGCCTGTATGCAGTTTTGAAAACAGTAAAATGTGTTGCTCTCGTAACCTGCCCTTACCAGCAACAGAACGAGGCGTAGAATATAGTCGATATACCGATGGGCTTTAAGGGCGCCGCGGATAACGACCAAATGGGTGCTGCAATGAAATGAAATAAGATTAGATTAGTACTTGTTCCATACATCATGAATACGACACTTCGTAATGATGTGGAACGTGTCAGGTTAATAAAAGGTGTCCATACGGGATATTACATTACACAAAATATTACATGACACTTAAAATTTTAAATTTTTTTTGTGGTGGTTGGGGAAATTGCCCACTTACTATATCCAAAAATTCATCTAATGAGCAGAAGGAGTTGCCAATATGAAATTCTTTTAATTTCCTTTTAAATGCTATATGGCTATCTGTCAGACTTTTGATGCTATTAGGTAAGTGACCAAAGACTTTTGTGGCAGCATAATTTACCCCCTTCTGTGCCAAAGTTACATTTAACCTTGAGTAGTGAAGATCATCCTTTCTCCTAGTGTTGTAGCCATGTACACGGCTATTACTTCTGAATTCGTTCGGATTGTTAATAACAAATTTCGTAAGTGAATATATATATTGTGAGGCTACAGTGAAGATCTCTAGCTCCTTAAATAAGTGTCTGCAGGATGATCTTGGATGAGCTCCAGCAATTATTCTGATTACACGCTTTTGTGCAATGAACACTCTTTTACTCAATGACGAGTTACCCCAGAACATGATGCCATACGAAAGCAGAGAATGAAAATAGGCGTGGTAAGCTAATTTACTGAGATGTATATCGCCAAAATTTGCAATGACCCTAATAGCATAAGTAGCTGAACTCAAACGTTTCAGCAGATCTTCAGTGTGTTTTTTCCAGTTCAACCCCTCATCAATGCATACACTTAGAAATTTTGAATATTCTACCTTAGCTATCGATTTCTGATCGAAGTCTATATTTATTAATGGTGTCATTCCATTTACTGTGTGGAACTGGATGTGCTGCGTTTTGTCAAAGTTTAATGAGAGCCCATTTGCAGAGAACCACTTAATGATTTCTGAAAAACATCGTTTACGATTTCACCAGTTAATTCTTGTCTGTTGAGTGTGATAGCTATACTTGTATCATCGGCAAAATGTACCAGCTTTGCATCTTCGTGAATATAGAATGGCAAGTCATTAATATATATTAAGAACAGCAGAGGAGCGAAGACCGAACCTTTCGGCACCCCATTCTTGAGTGTTCCCCAGTTTGAAAAATAACCAGTTTTTTGTATATTATGTGAACTGCATATTTCAACTTCCTGCACTCTTCCAGTTAGGTATGATTTACTCCATTTGAGCGCTGACGCATTCATACCACAGTACTTGAGCTTATCTATGATTATTCCATGATTTACACAATTAAAAGCCTTTGAGAGATCACAAAAAATCCCAACGGGTGACTTCCGGTTACTCAGAGCATTTAATATTTCATTAGTGAAAGTATATATAGCATTTTCCGTTGATCAACCTTTATGGAAACCAAACTACCATTTTGTTAAAACTTTATTTTTACAAAAGGTGTGAAGCTACTCTACAATACATTACTTTTTCAAGAATTTTGGATAAGGCAGTCAGAAGAGGGACTGGGCGGTAGTTGTTGACATCAGACGTATCCCCTTTTTTATGCAGTGGTATAACAATGGCATACTTCAGTCTATCTGGGAAAATACCCTGCTTCAGAGAGCTATCACATATGTGGCTAAGAATCCCAATTATCTCTTTGGGACAAGCTTTTATTATCCTGCTGGAAATGCCATCAATTCCATGTGAGCTTTTATTCTTGAGAGAGTTTATTATCTTCCTAATTTCAGAAGGAGAGGTGGGTGGAAATATTAATTGTATCAAAAGTGTGGGTAAGGCCTCTTCCATTAACTGCCATGCCTCTTCTAATGAACATTTAGATCCTATTTTCTCTACAACATTTAAAAAATGGAATGGTGCTCCAGACCATCGTTCCTGTTTGTCGGGCCGTATGTCGGGCGACATTGAGGCTGGTATCCCATCACTGTCTGGGGCGTCTTCAGTCACGTCTTTGATGTGACATGGAATTCCATTGATTTGAGTAGAATTGTCTTCACTGATGAGTCGCGTTTCGAGTTTAGCCCTGATGACCAGCGAATCGGACGACGGTGTGATACCAACCTGACTATTGCTCGCCATTCGACCCGCAAACAGAAGTGATGGTCTGAGGTATCGTTCTCATTTCATAGTAGGACTTCTTTGGTTGTCATCCGCGAAAGCCTTAGAGTACAGCGCTACGTCGACGATATTTTACGCCTCGTTTTGTTGCCCTTCAAGGCAAGCCATCCTGGGCTTACCTTCCAGCAAGATAATTACCGCCCGTACACGACGAGAGTTTGTACTGCTTGTCTTCGTGCTTGCCAAGCCCTGCCTGGGTCAACGAGGTCATTGGATCACTCCCCAGTTGAGAACGTTTCCAGCGTTATGGGCAGTTCTTCCCACCAGCTCGGGATTTTGACGATCTAATACGCCAGTAGGACAGAATTTGGCACGATGTCCCTCAGGAGGACGTCCAACAACCCTTGTCAATCAATGGAAACTGTTTGCATAAGGACCAAAGGTGGACCAGTACGTTACTGACTTGCTCAGTATGAGCCGCACGGGGTAGCCGCGCTGTTTGGGGCGCCTTGACACGGGTCGCGCGGCTCCCCCCGTCGGAGGTTCGAGTCCTCCCTCGAGCATGGGTGTGTGTGTTGTCCTTAGCGTAAGTTAGTGTAAGTTAGATTAAGTCGCGTGTAAACCTAGGGACCGATGACTTCAGCAGTTTGGTCCCATAGGAACTTACCACATATTTCCAAAATTTCCTTTCTCTTGACTAAGTCTTCCCAGCTTTCTGAAACTGTAATCGTTTGTTTGTCTGTACATGTAAATTACTTTTACCGATTTCCCTTCGCATTTGGATAATTATTTCTTGGTGCATCGTTTTTGTCGTCTTAGAGTGTATTCTGGTCTAGTCAACGCAATGTTCAGCCACATTGTGGTCACGGAAAGCAGTAAGCGACCATATGACTTTTTGTCGATTGTTTTCAATGTGTTGACGGGCGGCCATCATTTCATTCACATGCTGGAGCTGATGTTTCGAAGATGTCACAACTATTGTCAACGGGTCCAGTTGAGCTAATGTACCTATTGTGACTACATCAGTTAGACGCTGTAAAAATAACTGGCAATCTAAACGACAATAACCGTCGGACTCAAAATGGAAAATAACGAATAATCCAACAATTTAATAAAAGCCATTATTAACTTATTGAGTAATTAGAGAAATGTTATAAATGTAGGTTAAATCGGATGGTTTTTTTTTTTTCAAGAGAAAGAGCTTCACAAATTTTAACGACTAGACTTTAATTAACATAGAAGCACGACGCGGGTTTTCCAATATCGCCTATCCTTTCTGATACCTTGTTTACTGGTAGTGTACAGTGTGGGCAAAATGAAATTGATCCGGTAATATTTGTAAGGTTCACGCGAAAATGACCCTCGTAGACGAACAGGTAAATTGACGATCCACAGAAAATGTTCGAAACCGTGATTTCGATGCATCAGTCGGTTGCTGGCATGTGCCTGCTCACACGAATTTACCGCATGCTCTATCCCTAATACCTCGCTGTGTCATTACGTTCGAGTGAGTGAGTAAGAGGCGAAGACGTCTTTAGTCACCAGTTGAATGCGACACAAAATGGTACTCACGATAAAACAGCCACTGTACATTGTCAACTGTTACGCGAAATGCAATTCGTTGGAAACATGTGCGGAACTGTTTGCGCAAGAGCTGAAGACTGGAAGTGTTTTGGCAAAAGCTTCAGCAAAAGCTTCAATGCAAAACTTAGTGGGAAAATGACGCCAAAATAGGCTCTGTAGCAAGTTCGAACTCCAGAAAACATTATTCGAGTCTTATTGTAAATATTTTGTGGGCCAGTTTTATTTCGCCCACTCTGTACAAATCTGCTAACAGAGACATCAAAAAATAGCGTATTAGATATTTTCTTTATGCAAAAGCTGCATTAATACTGTAAGAAAAATGTGGCGTATAAGGTTCACTTCTCCATTTGTATCGTCTGTGTAAACGAGATAAATCTGAGACCCCTAAAATTAAGAGTAAAATCATGGCTATGTGGGACAGAGCTACTCTCCAAGCGAAAATCACTGTGCTCAACATGACTTCGTGACAAGCATATTCTTTTTGCTATTTGGGCTCTCAAACTGGCGTGTTCGGTAATAAATGTCTGATTGTAAAACTGCCTGAGATTTGGAAATGTATGTGGCATAATCCGTAACATATTAGAAATACGACCAGACAGGCAACTACTGTAAAACTGTATAAAACAATAGCTCTTTGGCACTTCTTCAATGAAGTGAGTACTTTGCAGCTACAGGAAGTACTTTAGAGGAAGTATATAGCGTAGAAATGAAATTTCTGAGAAAAATAAGAGATTGTTTAGGACAGACCACATAAGAAACAAAACGGCGCGACAGGAGAAAGAAATATGACTAATGGAATGTAGTACAATTCTATAAGCAACGGCTGACAGGAATATACACAGAGCAAGGACTGCACACGACTGCCCAGATTAGCA
Organism: Schistocerca serialis cubense; assembly: GCF_023864345.2. NCBI lineage: Eukaryota > Metazoa > Arthropoda > Insecta > Orthoptera > Acrididae > Schistocerca > Schistocerca serialis. The sequence goes on from NC_064639.1 coordinate 967,070,116, forward strand.
GAGATTTTCTATTCTACCATGAGTGATTGACAATTCATATAGTAGACAGTTGTTTAAATACAGGTGTTAAAACTGTTAAATATAAAACTGCTGTCGCTGTATTTATTCAAGTCGATTACTGACCCACGCAACCTGTTTCGCAACTTTTAAGTTGCATCTTCTGGTGAACATAAATACTATGTCATATGGTGTGGGGAATGGTTACAGAATCCCACAGAGTATGATTGACGTAGCCAGGCGAAGTTCTCAGTCCTCATCAATCGATAAAAAACCATCATCAATCGATAAAAAACCATCAAAAGTGATGAATCATGTCAAAAGCCGATACGCTCGTGTGTGTGTGTGTGTGTGTGTGTGTGTGTGTGTGTGTGTGTGTGTCACTAACATAGCAGCTGAAAACATAAACTACGGGCGTCCCGTTATGTTGTCGAAGCGTGTGCTGTGGCTGTCGTCCGGGTACTGAGACTGTGATGGAAATTGAATGTATTCTATCACCGTTGGGGGAAGTATCAAGGGAATATTTCTGCGTGGACGACAGATTCCAATGAGGTTCATCGCGTGTGCTACAATCATTATTGACTGCTCAGTTTATTTCCTAGTGCTCAAGAGGTAGAAAAGAAATGGTAGCAGGATAAATTTGGTTTCATCAGACGGACTTTGTACTGGCAAATGAGTAATACTAACGCTGACGCATGTTTGGAAATTTTTATGTTACAGTACGGGTGCTAAAACAATGAATCAACAAAAGACGAAAATATTTGTGTTGAACAGTGATGAAGAGTTTTTATTTTTTCCAAAGTAACACTAAAAGCAAATGAAAACTGAACAATGTAGTGTTTTGAAAAGTGCGAATTCTTCACTTTCGTCAGTAACCTATTCTAATTGTCAAACTGGTTTTCAAGGATTTGATTAAAGTTGTTAATAAGAAGTAGAACGAAATGTTTCTGCCTCATATGGTTTGCAGACGACAGGGAATAGTTTTATTAAGAATGTGAGGAGATTCAGAGTGAAGACTGGCATCTGCTGACAAAAGCAATACACCTGTTAGGACTGTCTGTATCTAGATTATAAATGGTTATCTTCTAAGGACGAGGACGTGCTCAAAAGTAATGCCTCCGAAGTTTTTGCGTGAAAAGTGATAAACCCTTTTTCAGTAAAACAAACGTATTAAAATTCTACTTCTTTATTCGTCATGTCTACATACTGATTCCGCAAACAGTCATCCAGACGACGAACACATTTATCCCAACGAGAGACCATTTCGTTGATAGCGTCACTGGAGAATGTTTGACTTTGTTGACGGAGCCGCAACCTCACCTCCGCTTGCCCGCTTCATCGCTGTCAAAGTAAAGTTCTTGAGAGTATTTTTTAAGTTTTAGAAACAGATGAAAATCGGATGGGGCCAAGTCGGAAGTTTACGGAAGATTACAGAGAACCCAAGGTGTCGGATTATTGTAGATGCAGCGCTCGTGTGTGGTCTGTGCATTGTCATGCTGAAGGAGACAAAGCTTGGTTAAACCTCTTCAAGAAATGTGTCGGATGTACATCTCCATCGAGCTTAAATTTGGGGAATTGTCTGGATAACCCAGAATTAGCCCCACATTGCAGATCAGTCATCACTTCACTAGTTAATACCACATTAGGTGAAGTTACCCTTTTGTCTACTTTATCCTGGATAAGCTTGAATTCTTTCCACAGATCATCTAGACCTTTCCTGGCATCAAAGTTCAGAAGATATAATAGGAGATACGTTTCCGGATGTTACTCTCTCGCTAACTTTTCGATCTATAATTTCTTCAACCTGTTCCTCCAAACTGCTTATATTGATGATATCAGAATTCGCAAATTTCTCTTTGAAGTTCCTTTCCACATTATCTACTCGTGTATAAACACCTGTAATTTGCGACTGAATTATTGGCATTAAATTATCCTGCTTATCGACACTCTCTTTCAAAGTACTCAACCCTTGCTTTACAGCATTAAATTGGACATTGCACACATTTTCAAAGTACCCTAACTTTTCATTAAGCTCTGATTCTACACTATTACATTTGTCTTCAATATTCAATTTTAACCTTCTTGTCAAATTCTAAAAATTATCATTCTGTTTCTGGCTGAAGGCAGTAAACATTTGATTTACATGAATAGTCAAGGAACTAGTCAATTCATTCTTTAAATCTAATTTCAAATTTTGTACTTTACAATTTAAGGCGCCAAATTCTGTCTTTAAAGCATCCATGCCTTCGCTGGGGTTGACATTTATGTGCGCAATTGGCTCCAGATATAACAGACTTCATTGTACGAGGACGGATTTCAAAGTTACCTATATGCTGGGAAAAAGTATTTCAAACGCAGCGGCTGTGTAGAAAAGTTAACTTCTCCCATACTTCTTACTATAAAATAAAGAATATCGTATTTTCAAATGCGTTAGTACGTGTGTAGGGTACTCTGTAACATTACATCTATTTGCACAAATATATATAAGTTTCGCTTTAGTATATCAAAGTGAAACTGGCAGTGTTACCGTTGCTCTGTAACTACGAGAAATGATATCTCATACAACGATCTACTGTAAGCAGCTCTGTAACATCGTAACTTAGGATTAGAACCCAGTGGTCATTTTCCTTATTTATTTCTATTTTTAACAGTTCCGAAGATGCGCAAATCTGCCCGAAACCGCGCATTGTGAGATAATGGAATGGAACAGCGATAGGCAGTGCGAAAAATCTTTGTTCTACAAATAAGGGTTGTGGATGACTTCGTAATAGTTTTAATGAACCTTATTCATTTGCCGCGGTGTGTAACATTAAAGTAAATGCAACATCGCTCTTTGAGAGGGTGACGAAAACTGTTTATGCTCAGTGTTCGTGAAATTGCAACCGAATGAAATTGCTTTGTAATAATCTGCCACTGTGCCATGGAGTTTCTGTTCCACGAACGAAGCGGACTCGTTGCCGTCATCACACTAATGATTTAATCACGATGACTAGTCGGCCGTCGTATTCACCGCAGCATACGGGAAAAAGCAGCTCAGGTCCATGTCTCGCAACTAGCCAGTGGGTTTCTTATTTGACCCAACACTATTGCGCACCTGAAACAATTATTACGCGTGCCCAGCATGTATGTAATGCTATGTATGCTGATATTTATTCTGTGCAACGCGCTTAACTTTTCACTTTTTTGTTCATAACGTGAAAAATAAATACTACTGCAGCTAAAATCTGCAGTCACCGTTAGCACAGTAAGTTATATTCAGCGAATTATGAAATTTATTTGTTATTAATTTCTTCATTGAATTCTGAAAACCTGCTCCCCTGTGCCCAAAGCAGGTGGTGTAAACCATTCATGACACTAAAAATTTTCTACGTAGCAGTAATTTCTTATACTCAACTGTAACAATTCACTAATGAAGATGTTACTTTATGCAGTATAACTTGACCATAAGTATTTATAAGAATCATAATTGATTGGAAAGAATATACAATGAAAATATTTGATGAGGTGGCAATTGGAACAGACTGAAGTATTACAATGGTTAAGACACTGTAGTCACATTCTTCCAATTGCTGTGCAGCCATCCAGTTTTATGTTTTCAGTGGTTTCTCTAAATCGATTAAAGCGAATTCCGGGACAGTTCCTTCGAAGAAGACACGGACGATTTCGTTCTTCATCCTTAGCTGACAGTCTGCTGTTGAGTACTTTCTGTAATGGCCTCGTCGTCGGTGGCACGCTTATGTCTAATCTTCCTTCCGTCGGCGGTAATGGAATTCACTTTGCTGCATGTAATGTTTAGTGCAGTTGACAAGCTGTCGCGTATTTCACTTTCCCCATGTGTGAGGGCCGTTAGCAACCTGTTCCTAATCACCCGAGCTGCAAGCAGTTGACAGCTGAAGTTAGCAACTGGTATGTACGCTCGTGTGTGGAGCGCGCAAACTTTCTGTCTGGAAGGACAGCGGTACAGCGGTGCGTTTAAGAGAACGAAATACGAGACGATGCGCGCATTACATCTTTATCTATTATTCTTCGTTTTTATTCGTTGACCTTACGTTTACCGACCGTGATTGCGAAACTGTAGAGGCAAGTGACAAGAAGCATTAAGACAGGAACTAACTCTAAAGCAATTAAATGAATGCTGAAACTGGGCTAGTGCAGTCATTGGTGACAACAGAATTCTAATGGGCATTAAAGTAAGGTCCATAATGATTCAAAAAGCCTTCAGAAATAAATGTAATTTGTCAATAAACAACCACTTCGGATCAAGGAAAAATACACAGCTTTTTAGTACCCTGAGAGTACGAATTTAAAATAACTCCTTCAGTCACAAATTTTCATGTTTTAGTAAGTACACGATGCATTTAGGACCCTGTGGGTTCATCATCAAGTATAAACCGCCTTAACACATGATTTATTTTTGCTCTTGAATTCGGTGGAATTCATGTTCCTGTCATGAAAATGTTATGAATTTATTAAGTCAGATGCGGAAAAAATGTGCGAAACAGTGGATAAAAAAGAAGTGTAAACTTACCACACAACCTAAGAAATGTGTTTTTAACTTTTTAACACCATCACACATTTCTCCATCCAGTTCGCGCTTGTCACTTCACTCAAGACGCACCTTTGAATACATATTTTCGTAAACACTTCATAGATGTTGTTCAACATGGTGCGATCAAAGACGAATTTATTCGCAGTGTCCGAGATCAAAGTATTAAGCAAATGACACCAGCAGGGAATAACTTTAGAATAGGTCTTAAAATTACTAAAATAACAGTGGCTTGCGAAAGCTGTATGTTCATTTAACACAGATTCTGGTTTATTGATTTTATGGAGGTATATCTTCTGTTGTTCCAACAGATTAAGGGTCTTACCATTGGTTTTACTGTCCAGTACTACCAAATTGTTTGCTAGACTGTTGATGACATGTTTCGTTTCCAACATATGTTGTGCTACAACAGATTTTTCTAAGTGGTTTAGCGTGAAAGCATTATGTGTATGTGAAAAATGGTTTTGAAGTTTCTGCCAAAAATTAAACATCAATGGGGTGTACAAAGCATCGTGCTCCAGTTGTCGTGGTTACTATGTAGGAAAAACAGGCAAAAACTTCAAAAACCGTATTCAAGACCACACAAATGTTTTCACTCTCAACCACTTCGAAAAATCTGTCATAGCACAACATATGGTGGAAACCAAACATATCATCAACAGTCTAGCGAACAATTTGGTAGTATTGCACAGTCAAGCCAATGATAAAACCCTAAATCTGTTGGAACAGCTGGAGATACACCTCCATAAAATCAAAAAACCAGAATCTGTGTTAAATCAACAAACAGATTCCGCAAGCCGCAGTTATTTTATTAATTTTAAAGACCTATTCTAAAGGTATTCCTGCATATGTTAGTTGTTTAATAATTAGATCTCTGGCACTGCGAATAAATTCATCTTCGATCACACCATGTTTAACAAAATCTGTGAAGTGTTTACGAAAATGTGCAAACAAATGTTCGTCTTGACTGCAGTGATATGGATGAACGGGACGGAGAAACCAATGTATGATGGTTTTAAAAAATCAAAAATGCTTTTCGTGGGTTGCGTGGTAAGTTTACAATATTTGTTATTCCACTGTTTCGCACATTTATTCCGCATTTGACTTAAGAAATTCATAACCTAACATCAAACCTTTTCATGACAGGAATATGCATTGTGCCTCATTCAAGAGCAAAAATAAATCATGTTTTAAGACGATTTACATCTGATGATGGACCCAAAGGGTGACTGAAGGAGTTTTTTAATTCGTACCTCCCGTGTATTGAATACAGCTACGCTGACAGCTGCAAAATATGGATAAAGTTAAATGTATTTTGAATGTTTTAATCTGTGATTGTGAAAGCTGAGTAGCAGGGAGAGGGGAAAGCAAAATACACTCCTGGAAATTGAAATAAGAACACCGTGAATTCATTGTCCCAGGAAGGGGAAACTTTATTGACACATTCCTGGGGTCAGATACATCACATGATCACGCTGACAGAACCACAGGCACATAGACACAGGCAACAGAGCATGCACAATGTCGGCACTAGTACAGTGTATATCCACCTTTCGCAGCAATGCAGGCTGCTATTCTCCCATGGAGACGATCGTAGAGATGCTGGATGTAGTCCTGTGGAACGGCTTGCCATGCCATTTCCACCTGGCGCCTCAGTTGGACCAGCGTTCGTGCTGGACGTGCAGACCGCGTGAGACGACGCTTCATCCAGTCCCAAACATGCTCAATGGGGGACAGATCCGGAGATCTTGCTGGCCAAGGTAGTTGACTTACACCTTCTAGAGCACGTTGGGTGGCACGGGATACATGCGGACGTGCATTGTCCTGTTGGAACAGCAAGTTCCCTTGCCGGTCTAGGAATGGTAGAACGATGGGTTCGATGACGATTTGGATGTACCGTGCACTATTCAGTGTCCCCTCGACGATCACCAGTGGTGTACGGCCAGTGTAGGAGATCGCTCCCCACACCATGATGCCGGGTGTTGGCCCTGTGTGCCTCGGTCGTATGCAGTCCTGATTGTGGCGCTCACCTGCACGGCGCCAAACACGCTTACGACCATCATTGGCACCAAGGCAGAAGCGACTCTCATCGCTGAAGACGACACGTCTCCATTCGTCCCTCCATTCACGCCTGTCGCGACACCACTGGAGGCGGGCTGCACGATGTTGGGGCGTGAGCGGAAGACGGCCTAACGGTGTGCGGGACCGTAGCCCAGCTTCATGGAGACGGTTGCGAATGGTCCTCGCCGATACCCCAGGAGCAACAGTGTCCCTAATTTGCTGGGAAGTGGCGGTGCGGTCCCCTACGGCACTGCGTAGGATCCTACGGTCTTGGCGTGCATCCGTGCGTCGCTGCGGTCCGGTCCCAAGCCGACGGGCACGTGCACCTTCCGCCGACCACTGGCGACAGCATCGATGTACTGTGGAGACCTCACGCCCCACGTGTTGAGCAATTCGGCGGTACGTCCACCCGGCCTCCCGCATGCCCACTATACGCCCTCGCTCAAAGTCCGTCAACTGCACATACGGTTCACGTCCACGCTGTCGCGGCATGCTACCAGTGTTAAAGACTGCGATGGAGCTCCGTATGCCACGGCAAACTGGCTGACACTGACGGCGGCGGTGCACAAATGCTGCGCAGCTAGCGCCATTCGACGGCCAACACCGCGGTTCCTGGTGTGTCCGCTGTGCCGTGCGTGTGATCATTGCTTGTACAGTCCTCTCGCAGTGTCCGGAGCAAGTATGGTGGGTCTGACACACCGGTGTCAATGTGTTCTTTTTTCCATTTCCAGGAGTGTATTAGAAGCGCTACAGATGTAGATGTAGAGGAGAGAACATCGTGTTGGTGTCATGTTAGATGCGTCGATGTACAATGAGTAAAACCTATTTTGTCATGTCATACGTGTACCGCGTGCAATATTTAATGCGAATTACCATCAGCACAGCGGAAGTGAACGTACCATCGCTTCATCTTCATAATGAAGAAAACATATGTTCGTATTCTTTCTAAAGCCGCTCGTAACTCATATACAGGGTGTTACAAAAAGGTACGGCCAAACTTTCAGGAAACATTCCTCACACACAAATAAAGAAAAGATGTTATGTGGACATGTGTCCGGAAACGCTTAATTTCCATGTTAGAGCTCATTTTAGTTTCGTCAGTTTGTACTGTACTTCCTCGAACACCGCCAATTGGCCCAATTGAAAGAAGGTAATGTTGACTTCACGTCATCAGCACAGATTTTCTGTGAACGTTTGGGCAGGCATTGTTGGTGATGTCTTGATTGGGCCCCATGTTCTTCCACCTACGCTCAATGGAGCACGTTATCATGATTTCATACGGGATACTCTACCTGTGCTGCTAGAACATGTGCCTTTACAAGTACGACACAACATGTGGTTCATGCGCGATGGAGCTCCTGCGCATTTCAGTCGAAGTGTTCGTACACTTCTCAACAACAGAGTCGGTGACCGATGGATTGGTAGAGGCGGACCAATTCCATGGCCTCCACGCTCTCCTGACCTCAACCCTCTTGACTTTCATTTATGGGCGCATTTGAAAGCTCTTGTCTACGCAACCCCGGTACCAAAGTAGAGACTCTTCGTGCTCGTATTGTGGACGGCTGTGATACAATACGCCATTCTCCAGGGCTGCATTAGCCCATCAGGGATTCCATGCGACGGAGGGTGGATGCATGTATCCTCGCTAACGGAGGACATTTTGAACATTTCCTGTCACAAAGTGATTGAAGTCACGCTGGTACGTTCTGTTGCTATGTGTTTCCATTCCATGATTAATGTGATTTGAAGAGAAGTAATAAAATGAGCTCTAACATGGAAATTAAGTGTTTCCAGACACATGTCCACACAACATTTTCTTTCTTTGGATGTGAGGAATGTTTCCTGAAAGTTTGGCCGTAGCTTTTTGTAACACCCTGTATATCGACATCTACATGACTGCTTTGCAGTTCGAACTTAAGTGCCTAGCGTAGAGTTCGACGAACCACTCTTTCTCTACTATTCTACTCCCGAACAGCACTTGAGAAAAATGAACTCTTATCTTTCCGTATTATTTCTGATTTCTCTTATGACGATAATTTCTTCCTGATGGCGCCAATAAAATATTTTCGCATCCAGAGGAGAAAATCGGTGATTGAAATTTCGTGAAAAGATCTCGCCGCAACGAAAAATGTCTGTTTTTTTAATAATTGCCACACCAACTCGCGTGTCATGTCCGTAACACCCTCTCCCCTGCATCGCAATAAAACAAAACGAGCTGCTCTTCTTTGAACTTTTGCTATATCCTCCGTCAATCCTTTGTGACGGAGACCCCACACCGCGCAGCAGTAGTCCAGAAGAGGACGGACAAGCGTAGCGTCGGCAGTCTCTTTAGTAGAGCTGTTGCATCTTCAATGTGCTCTGTCACTAAATCGCAGTCTTTCGTTCATCTTTTCCACATCTTCTATGTGATCGTCCAAGTTAAAGTTATTTGTAATTGTAATTCCTAGTTATTTAGTTGATCTTGTAGCCGTTTTCAACTGATCGTGTAAGCGAAATTTAACGGATCCCTTTTAGTATCCATGTGGATGACTTCACACTGGCCGGCCGGAATGGCCGAGCGGTTCTAGGCGCTACAGTCTGGAGCCGCGAGACCGCTACGGTCGCAGGTTCGAATCCTGCCTCGGGCATGGATGTGTGTGATGTCCTTAGGTTAGTTAGGTTTAAGTAGTTCTAAGTTCTAGGGGACTGATGACCACAGCAGTTGAGTCCCATAGTGCTCAGAGCCATTTGAACCATTTGACTTCACACTTTTCCTTGTTTAGAGTCAATTGCCGCTTTTCGCACCAAACAGATGTCGTGTCGGAATCATTTTGCAACTGGTTTTGATCTGCTAATGACTTTACTAGATGTAAAATGACAGCATCACCGGTAAAATATCCAGGAAGGCTACTCGGATTGTATTGTAAATCGTTTATATAGATCAGGAACACCAGAGGGCCTGTAATACTTTCTCTGAGAACGCCAGAAATCACTTGTTTTTCACGATGCCTTTCCGTCATTTACTACGATCTGTGACGACAGGAAATCACGAATCCAGTAGCACAACTGAGACGAAAATCCATCAGCACGTAGTTGCTTATGAGGAACGGCATCAAAAATCTTCTGGACATCTAGAAATATGAATTCAATTTGATATCCCCTGCCAATAGCAATTATTACTTCGTGCGAATGAAGAGCTAGTTGTGTTCCACAATAATGATATTTTCAGAATCCGTAGTGACTAAGTGTCAATAGATCGTTTTCTTCAAGGTAATTCATTATTGGAGATTTATGTGGTAATATGCAACCAGTCGCTTTTTTAGTGTTTTGATATGATTTATTCAACCAAAAACATGTTTTCGAGCCACAGCAGGCTCATCATCGGATGGAGTTGTTACAAGAACATTATGCTGTGGAGTAAGTGTAGCAAAACGTTGTGCTAGTGCAGAGAGCGGAAACTACGGTAATTTAGTAATCGGTGACTACACGTTTATGAAACCGAAAGTTTTTTATGTTTTAGGTACTTGCAGCGCACTGTCGGGTGTGGTGTCCTTATCAAATCTGTTCCTATAATGTACATTATCAAGCTATGTACGCAATTATACACGGTATTTAGCTGCACTTGGTTTTACACCGATTCACAAAGTAAACACTGGATGTTTTTTTCAAAATATATGAATATGATAGATATTACACTTTGCTACTCATGGTCTTTGGCATGAGATACATAGTATGACACTGCAAATATTGTTAGTGCAGAAATTAAATTTAAGTAAACTTTGCTTTCTACAGGAGTGTTTTTATATTGGCAGTATAAACGTACTATGGGTTAAAAGTTATACAAAAGATAAACAAATCGAATGGAATATTTACTATGTAAATATTTATGTATTTACCTTTATCAGTGAAGATGATGCATCTAAAGAAATACTTGAATCTGTAGCCCAAAATAATGGTTACAATTATAACACCTCTTTGATAAACACTCTATCTGAAAAAATCCAAAGTAAACTTAAGTAACCACCATCACCGTTACAAGCAAAGAAAGAAATGCCAAACTTTTTTTTATCTTATATTCCTTGGCAAAGTGTTATATAAACTTACAAATCTTCTCAGATCACGTAACATAAAAATATCCTTCTATACTGACAGTAATAAAAATGGTTCACAATAATAAATGCACTGGAGATTGTCATAAAACTCTGGCAAGTTAAAAACTCACATGCTCCTGTTCTTGCTTTTACGTAAGTCAAACAGGGAGAAATTTTGCAACCCGCTACAAAGAACATACTTACGCCTTTCGCCTGAGAAACTTAAATAAGTCCAGCTTTGGATTACGTATTGCTCATTATGAACACTCTGTTGATAACGTTAGTGACAATCTTTCTGTGCTACACATTGCTGAGAAAGAAATACAGATGGACCTCCTTGAACAATTGTAGATTTACATCCAGAAACTAAAATCATCTCAAAAATTCCTTGATGAATAAACTGAATCAACAGAACTTTTTTCCAGTGGTTCCAAGACATCCTGACACCAAATCACAAAAATGATAATAATAACACACCTTCCTGCATAGATTTTGTTCTCCTTGTCGTGTAACAACTATGGAATTCTGTAACTTATATAAAATTTTAGTTACGTACTAAATATTCCACTCTATTTCTTTATCTTTTGTATTACTTTTAACCCATATTGCAGTTATAGTGCCAATATAAAAACACTCCTGCAGCTACCAAAATTTACTTAAATATAGTATCTGTTCAAATGGTTCAAATGGCTCTAAGCACTATGGGACTTAACATCTGAGGCCATCAGTCCCCTAGACTTAGAACTACTTAAACCTAACTAACCTAAGGACATCACACACATCCATGCCCGAGGCAGGATTCAAACCTGCGACCGTAGCAGCAGCACCACTCCGGACTGAAGCGCCTAGAACCGCTCAGCCACAGCGGCCGGCTATAGTACCTGTACTAATAATATTTTGAACGGAACGCAATGCATCTTATGCCAAAGACCATGATGTAGTAAAGTATAATATCTATCATATTCATATTCTTTGTAAAAACAAACAGTTTTTACTTTCTGTGAGTCAGTGTAAAACCAATTGCAGCTACTTATTGTGTGTATTTGTGTACAAAGCTTGTTAATGTACATTATAGGAACAGATTTGATATAGATACCACAAGGTAGTACACTGTTAGTACCCAACACATACAAACTTCAGTTTTCATAAACGTTTAGTCACCGATTACTAAATTATCGCCGGCCAGTGTGGCCACGCGGTTAAAGGCGCTTCAGTCTGGAACCGCGCGACCGCTACGGTCGCAGGTTCGAATCCTGCCTCGGGCATGGATGTGTGTGATGTCCTTAGGTTAGTTAGGTTTAAGTAGTTCTAAGTTCTAGGGGACTGATGACCTCAGATGTTAAGTCCCATAGTGCTCAGAGCCAGCCAACTAAATTATCATTACCGCTAACAGCATCAGCACAATGTCTGGCTACATTTGGTACACAGCATAATGTGCTTGTAAGACCTCCATCTGATGATGAGCCTGCAGTGGCTCGAAAACATCTTTATTGTTGAATAAATCGTATCAAAACACTAAAAAAAGCAATTGGTTACATATTAATTACCAGATTAATCGCCAATTTAAATCACACTCGCAGTACGTCATCCACAGTGAACATACTGTAAGTCATTATGTTCAAACATCGTATGTGTTTTAAAATCCTGCTGCAAATCGACGTCAGAAAAATGGGTCCGTAAGTCATCAGATTACTCCTATTTCCTTTCTAGTGTACTGGTGTGATCTATCCAACTTTCCAGTCTTTACGTACGGATCTTTCTTCGAGCGAGCAGTTCTATAAGATCGCCAAGAATGGAACTGTTGTATGAGCATAACAATGTTATGGCACACCCTTGCGGGTACCCCTAAGTTACTTTGACATCTTGCAATTTTGCTCATCAACAACACTGTTCGTAAGTTCTGAATCCAAACAAAAACTTGTTACATTGTTGTGTAATCTCGTATTTTGTCCATTAGGCGACAAAGTACATTTAAAACATCGTCTTGTTAATGCACAAATTGTTGTTTTCATCGTCTTGCCGTTCGGCTGTAACTACTACAATTCAGTCCACTGATCATACTTTTGATGTTGACTGCTGGGCTCGTGGTGATTTCATTTTGACTTTGTGGACTGCTGTGTGAATAGGTGCCCTTGACACACCAGTTTGAACTGCTAAATGGCGCAACGATTTTCTTGAGCTACCTTCTGTGATATTGGTTCCTACGCAGAAAGTAAAAAATTGCATCTAACATTGAATTAAAGGTATTGGATAATGCATACGTTGTACACCGAAGAGCCAAAGAAAGTGGTACACGTGCCTAATATCGGTAGGGCCCCCGCGTGCACGCATAAATGCCGCAACACGACGTGGCATGGACTCGACTAATGCCTGAAGTAGTGCTGGAGGCAATTGATGCTATGAATCCCACAGGGCTGTCCATAAATTCGTAGGAATACGAGGGCGTGGAGATCTCTTCTGAACAGCATGTTCCAAGGCATCCCAGGTATGATCAATAATGATCATGTCTGGGGAATCTGGTGGCCATCGGAAGTATTTAAACTCAGAAGAGTGTTCCTGGAGCAGCTCTGTAGCAATTCTGGACGTGTGGGGTGTCGCATTGTCCTGCTGGAATTGCCCAAGTCCTTCAGAATGCACAATGAATATGAATGGATGCAGGTGATCAGACAGGATGCTTACGTACATGTCACCTGTCAGAGTCTTATCTAGCTGTATCAGAGGCCCACATCATTCCAACTGCACACGCCCCACACCTTTACAGAGCCTCCACCAGCTTGAATCATCTCCTGCTGACATGCAGGGTCCAGGATGTCGGAGATTTGATGTTTTACCAGATTCCCGATATTCATGGTACACTAGTGAAATCGTCGTACGGGAAAATCGGCACTTCATCGCTACCTCGGAGATGCTGTGTCCCATCACTCGTACGCCGACTATAACCCCACGTTCAGACTCACGTAAATCCTTATAACTTGTCATTGTAACCGATCTAACAACTGCGCCAGACACTTGTTGTCTTATATAGCTGTTGCCGACTGCAGCGCCGTATTCTGGCTGTTTATATGTCTCTGTATTTGAATATGCATGCCTACACCAGATTCTTTGGCGCTTCAGTGTATTTCCATTAACATGACGCCATAGAAATTCACTTAACAATTGCCCCATTAATTTTCAAACGTGATGATAAAAATAGTGAAGTGGTTTATTTGTCATTTTAGTTGTTGTGTTTTGATTTTAGTTCAAAATGGTTCAAATGGCTCTGAGCACTAAGGGACTTAACTTTTGAGGTTATCAGTCCCCCTAGAACTTAGAACTACTTAAACCTAACTAACCTAAGGACATGACACACATCCATGCCCGAGGCAGGATTCGAACCTGCGACCGTAGCGGTCGCGCGGTTCCAGACTATAGCGCCTAAAACCGCTCGGCCACCCCGGCCGGCTTGATTTTAGTGTTACGTTGTGTGTTGCACACACTAAATCAACTTGCTGTTATTTCTCTACAGGGTTGAAGCTGAACCCATCCAAAACCCAAGCGGTGCTGGTTGGTCATTCTAGGCTCATTAGCCCGAAATAAGAGGAATCCCTGCAGTCTTTAACCTTAAATTGGATAAATATCAGCTTCTCTCGTTCAGCAAAGAGTCTAAGAGTAATAACAGATGAAAATCTAAATTGGACTGAGCACGTAACTCCAATGAGCAAGAAGGCATCAGCATCTGTCCATGCCGTACAAAACTGTTAAATGCTCTTCCCTCTTGATCTGAAAGAGAAACTTGTACAAACACTTGCAGTTCCAGTTATTGATTACTGCGATGTTATCCTGCAAGACGGCTCTGAGGAAAGCTCATGGCGCCATGGACTGGTTATGAATGCCTGTGTCTCCGTTATATCGGTTATGTTTGACTCTTTAATCACATTTCATCATCATATGCACAGCTGTCGCGACTGCGTGTACACAAGCACACAGATTTCCATACCTTCTGTTTTCTTTACTGCGATATCAACGTACACTCCCCCTCATGTGTCTCCTCGACCTTAACGGCCTTGTTGTCTGAACAACACGGCAGAAACATCCTCTCCCATCAGAGCAAAATCCTTTCCGTCCCACTCTAGTAGCATTCAGCCACTTTCTGGCGGTCCTCAGTAGCAGGAACCCGACTCTGGAATAACCTCTCGCATTATATTAGAGGACTGAATAACACCTCCAGCTTCAGAACACTGTTAATGGCGTATCTACTAAAGCAACAATAAGGATTACTATTGTCCCTGTACGCACTCATTATCCTTGTACATCCCTCTTTCCAACCTGATCTTCCTCAAAATGGTTCAAATGGCTCTGAGCACTATGGGACTTAACATCGGAGGTCATCAGTCCCCTAGAACTTAGAACTACTTAAACCTAACTAACCTAAGGACATCACACACATCCATGCCCGAGGCAGGATTCGAACCTGCGACCGTAGCAGTCGCGCGGTTCCAAACTGAAGCGCCTAGAACCGCTCTGCCACTCCGGCCGGCGATCTTCCTCACTACCCAGTATTCGTAGCTGGTACATCTCCTTAAATTTCCCTTCCCCATAACTCGCTACATCAGAAAACATCTATTTTGTACACCTATAAATTCTTTTATATCTGCCACTGTATGTCATTATTATTATTATTATTGTTATTCACGTTACAGGCCTTTTTATCAGACCACGTGAAACATTCATAACTATTTGTTCTTCTTGTTCTTCCAGTACTCCTTCATTCGTTCACAAAAGGCTCTCTTCCTTTCTTCAGTCCACTTTGGCCTTTGGGGTTTAGGTGCTGTTTTCTCTGACATCACTTCCCACCTGTACACCTTGTGTCTATAGACGCCTTTGTGCATGACGTTCGCTGAATCTATCTTTGCTCTTTCCAGATCAATTTTGACTTGTGTCATCCACGGTGTAGTGGTCTTGAGTCCGGCCGGCCGTGGTGGCCGAGCGGTTCTAGGTGCTTCAGTCTCGAACCGGGAGACCGCTACGGTCGCAGGTTCGAATCCTGCCTCTGGCATGGATGTGTGTGATGTCCTTAGGTTAGTTAGGTTTAAGTAGTTCGAAGTCTAGGGGACTGATTACCTCAGATGTAAAGTTCCATAGTGCTCAGAGCCGTTTTTTGCTCTTGAGTCCCTGGATGTACCTGAGGATTCTGTTGGTGAGTCTGGTCTGTGGGAGTCTGCTGATGTGTCCATAAAATTTTAGTTGCCTCTTTCTAATGGTCGCTGCGATGTTGGAGAACTTCTCTGTGGTGTCCTTGGAGTGAAGCCTATATCCTTCGTCCGAGAGTTTTCTTCCAATAATTTTCCTAATGATTTTTCTTTCCTGTGTGAGAATGTTCTCTGGGTCGGCCTTTGTATGTAACATCAGTATCTCACTGGCGTATAGCCCCTCAGCTTTGATTACAGTGTTGTAGTGACGAATTTTGGTGCAGGCGGACAGACATTTCTTGTTGTAAATATGTTGTTTCAATCACCTAGTCTTCCGGGCAATTGTCTCCTTTCCTGTCGGTTCGAGCACCTCACCCAGGTACTTAAAGTGTGTGATCTACAACTACATCAACTTGGATACGCAGCAAATCATATTTAAGTGCCTGGCAGAGGCTTCATTGAATCACCTTCGCAATTCTCTATTATTCCAATCTTGTATAGCGCGCGGAAAGAACGAACACATGTATCTTTCCGTACGAACTCTGATTTCACTTATTTTATCGTGGTGATCGTTTCTCTCTATCTAGGTCGGTGTCAACAAAATATTTTCGCATTCAGAGGAGAAAGTTGATTGGAATTTCCTTAGAAGATTCCGTCGCAACGAAAAACGCGAAGCCGGCCAAAGTGGCCGTGCGGTTAAAGGCGCTGCAGTCTGGAACCGCAAGACCGCTACGGTCGCAGGTTCGAATCCTGCTTCGGGCATGGATGTTTGTGATGTCCTTAGGTTAGTTAGATTTAACTAGTTCTAAGTTCTAGGGGACTAATGACCTCAGCCGTTGAGTCCCATAGTGCTCAGAGCCATTTTTGAAAAACGCGAAAAAAATGGTGTCCAGCCCAAATCATGTATCGTTTGAGTGATACTCTCTCCCATTTTTCGAGATAATACAGAACGTGCTGCTCTTCTTTCAACATTTTCGATGTACTCCGTCTGTCCTATCTGGTAAGGATCCCACACCGCGCAGCAGTATTCTAAAAGAGGACGGACAAGCGTAGTGTAGGCAGTCTCCTTGTTAGATCTGTTACTTTTTCTAAGTGTCACGCCAATAAAATGCAGTCTTTGGTTAGCCTTCCCCACAACATTTTCTGTGTGTTCCTTCCAATTTAAGTTGTTCGTAATTGTAATTTCTAAACATTTAGTTGAATTTACGGCCTTTAAATTTGACTGATAAGTCGTGTAACCAAAGTTTAACGAATTCCTTTTAGCACTCATGTGGATGACCTCACTTTTTTCGTTATTTAGGGGCAAACAACCTAAGACGGCTGCTCAGATTGTTTCCCAGATCGTTTATATAGATAAAGGACAGCAAAGGACCTCTGGCACTACCTTGGGGAACGCCAGAAATCACTTCTGTTTTACTCGATAACTTTCCGTCAATTACTACGAACTGTGACCTCTCTGACAGAAAATCACAAATCCAGTCACATAACTGAGACGATATTCCATAAGCACGTAAAGTCACTACAAGCCGCTTGTGTGGTACATTGTCTAAAGCCTTCCGGAAATCCAGAAATACGGAATCGATCTGAAATCCCTCGTCAATAGCACTCAGCACTTCATGCGAATAAAGAGCTAGTTGTGTTTCACAAGAACGATGTTTCCTAAACCCATGTTGAATGTGTGTCAATAGACCATTTTCTTCTAGGTAATTCATAATGTTCGAACAGAATATATGTTCCAGAATTCTGCTGCATATCGACGTTAATGACATGGGCCTGTAATTAAGTGGATTACTCCTACCGCCTTTCTTGAATATTGGTGTGACCTGTGCAACTTTCCAGGATTTGGGTACGGATCTTTCGTCGAGCGAAAGGTTGTATGATTGTTAGTATGGAGGTAACGCATCATCATACTCTGAAAGGAACCGAATTTTTATACAGTCTGGACCATAAGACTTGCTTTTATTAAGTAATTTAAGTTGCTTCACTACTCCGAGGATATTTAGTTCTACGTTACTCATATTGGTAGCTGTTCTTGATTAGAATTCTGGAATATTTACTTCCTCTTCTTTTGTGAAGGCATTTCGGAAGACTGTGTTCAGTAACTATGCTTTGGCAGCACTGTCTTCGATAGTATCTCCATTGCTATCGCACGGAGAAGGCATTGATTGTTTCTAGCCGCTAATATACTTCACATACGACCAGAATCTCTTTAGATTTTCTGCCAGGTTTCGAGACAAAGTTTCGTTGTGGAAACTGTTACAAGCATTTCCCATTGAAGTCCGTGCTAAATTTCGAGCTTCTGTAAAAGATCGCCAATCTTGGGGATTTTGCGTCTGTTTAAATTTGCCATGTTTGTTTCGTTGTTTATGCAACTGTGTTCTGACCCGTTTTATGTACCAAGGAGGATCAGCTCCGTCGTTTGTTAATTTATTTGGTCTAAATCTCTCAATTGCTGCCGATACTATTTATTTGAATTCAAGCCACATGAGGTCTACACTTATTAATTTGGTAGGAGTGGAGATTGTCTCTCAGGAAGGCGTCAAGTGAATTTTTGTCTCCTTTTTTGAATAAGTATATTTTTCGTTTATTTTTGGAGGATTTGGTGGTTACAGCATTCAATCTCGCTGCGACAACCCTGCGTTCACTAATCCCTGAATCGGTTTTGATGCTCGTTATTAACTCAGGATTATTTGTTGCTAAGAGGTCAAGTGTGTTTTCACAGCCGTTTACTCTTCACTTGGGCTCATGAACTAACTGCTCGAAATAATTTTCATAGAATTCGAATGTTTTATGCGTACGTCCGGAATTATACATGTATTTCCGTCAACATATCGAGGGTAAGTTAAAGTCACCACCAACTATAATCGTATGAGTCGGGTACGTGTTTGAAATCAAACTCAAGGTTTCTTTAAACCTTTCAGCAACTGCATCATCTGAATTGGGAGGTCGGTAAAAGGATACAATTATTATATTCCGGTTGTCAACAATGACCTCTGCCCATACTAACTCACAAGAACTATCTACTTCAATTTCGCGACGAGATAAACTGCTTCTGACAGCAAAAAACACGCCACCGCCAACCGTGTGTAGCCTATTTTTCGGAACACCGTTAGGTTCTTCGCAAAAATTTCAGCTGAACTTATCTCCGGCTTTAGCCAGCTTTCAGTGCCTATAACGATTTGAGCATCAGTGCTTTCTTTTAGCGCTTGGAGCTCTGGTACTTTCCCAACACAGCTACGACAATTTACAACTCTTATGCCGATGGTTCCTGTATCTACGTTCTTCCTGTGTTTGGCCTGCACCCTTTGTGACTGAAGTCCTTCTTGTGTTTTCCGGAGACCCTCTAACCTAAAAAACCGCCCAGTCCACGCCACACAGCCCCTGCTACCCGTGTAGCCGCCTCCTGCGGGTATGGACACCTGACCTATTCAGCAGAACCCGAAACCCATCCACCCTTTAGCGCAAGTCGAGGAATCTGCATCCTACACGGTCGCAGAACTGTCTGAGCCTCAGAATAATCCTACACGGTCGCAGAACTGTCTGAGCCTCAGAATCAGACTCTCCACTCGGCTCTGTCCCAGAGGTCGGCAATCGATCCTGTCGACTAAGCTGCAAATGGTCTACTCATCTTTCATCTTGAAAGCAAGACTGCCAGCCTTTACCACTTCCTTTAGTCGCTCGAAACCAGAGAGAATTTCTTCTTATCCAAAGTGACACACATTACTGGTACGGACGTGAGCAACCACTGCAGTTGGCTGCACCCTGTGCTCTTCATGGCATCCAGGGTACCCGTTCCACATCTGGAATTTTTCTTTCCCTTCTTGGGTGCTATGTCCCTAAGGGGCCCTATAACGTACCTAACGTTGGAGCTCCCAACTATCAATAATCCCACCCTCTGTGATTATCCGGACCTTGCAGGCTGAAACAGGACAGGCTACAGCATCTGGCTCAGCGACAGTGTTAGCCACAGACAGCACCTGGATCCTGTTTGTTAGACAAACCGGGGATGCCTTACGTGCGGCCGCCTAGGAAGTCTTTCCGCCTGCTACGCCCCGGGGCGACTTCCCGTTCGACTACAGGTGAGGGGTCAGCCTCAGTGCGAGCAGTAACTGGGTTGGCCAGCGGCGAGGACCGATCGGAGGACTCGGACGGGCTGGACGTCCTTTGGATCACCACGGCCGGCCAACAACAGTGGTGCCCATCCACTGCAGTCTCAAGCTGTGTAACCGAAGCCATCACAGCCTGAAGCTGAGAGCGAAGTGTCACCAACTCGGCTCGCATCCGCACACAACAATCGCAGTCCCTGACCACACTAAAGACGGTGGAAAATTAAGCTATGCAGATAAACGGACTATCGGCACGTGCTGCGGAACTCTACTGTAGACCCTGACAAAAACGCAGGAACTGTGTCTAATAAATTAGATTAATACGCAGAGATTCAAAAACCTAACTACCGAAGCACTCAGGTGAGACTAAATAATTGGCCCCTGATTAGGAACTTGTAATATGTCACAAAATTGGCTTACTTTTCGCCGCAAACGAAAGTGCGAGAACTGTGGCTGTTAGATATTAAATAAACACGCAGAAACTCAAGAAACTAAACAATTCAAGCACACAAATGATATTATAAAATTCGCTCGTGGTTAGGAACTCGTGAATGTGACAAAATCTGTTACTTCCCTGTTGCTGCTTATGTCTCGACAGCTAGTGCTGCTATTGATCTTGCCATACTTTATGTTCAAACTTGGTATGTTTAATTTCGTGCAGAAGAACTCAGTTTTCTGAAATGAGATCTGTAGCCCTAATTTTTCTGCGCACTCTTTGAGTACTTCTGTATGTCTGATTGCTGTGGTTTCGTTATCTGTGAGTAGTGCCAGATCGTCTGCGAAGGATAGACAGCCGTCCTGCAGCTTGTCCTTGGGTCGTCCAAGTCGCACTGGCTTCCAGTGGCTTTGTATTTGCAGCTCTTTGGTTCAAATGGCTCTGAGCACTATGGGACTTAACATGTGGGGTCATCAGTCCTCTAGAACTGAGAACTACTTAAAGCTAACTAACCTAAGGACATCACACACATCCATGCCCGAGGCAGGATTCGAACCTGCGACCGTAGCAGTTGCGCGGTCCCAGACTGAAGCGCCTAGAACCGCTCGGCCACACCGGCCGGCTGCAGCTCTTTCTCCCATTCCTTGATGACCTTATTCAGCACTAGGGTGAAGAGTAGCGGTGAGAGTCCGTCATCTTGGCGAACTCCTGTCTTGATCTCAAAGGGTTCGGAGATTTCCCCCTTGAACTTCACCTTAAATGTCGTGTCTGTCAGTGGCTGTCTGCAGTCGCAGTGCCTTGCCATCCAAACCTTGTTCATGTAGAAAGTTGCACAATGTCTGGCGGTCGATTGAGTCATATGCCTTCTTGAAGTCAACGAAGGTGCATATTACTGGACGGTTCCTAAGGGCTTTGGTTTTCAAGGTAGTTTTCAGACTGAAGATTTTTTCTGCATAGGTACTCGCCGATCTTATGTTCCAGTTAGCTCCGTGCCCTTTGGGGTAGGCACGCTGAGAATACATTATTATTATTATTTCTTCTTTCTCTTCTCAGACGTTATGTCTGGTCAAAAATGGAAAGTGACGCGGACCTTGATCAAGCGTGACTTCCTTTTAACTGTTCGGTATATGTTATATTGCATTTAGGAACTTTGGGGTAATTGAACATGTATCAATAATTACAGATTTCTGTAGATGTATTGCGTTGATGTACTGGTGGATATTGTGTGGTATGACTCCTGTAGTTGATAGTATAATTGGTATAATGTCAACTTTATCCTGATGCCACATGTCCTTGACTTCCTCAGCCAGTTGGATGTATTTTTCAATTTTTTCTCCTGTTTTCTTTTGTATATTTGTTGTATTGGGTATGGATATTTCGATTAGTTGTGTTAATTTCTTCTTTTTATTGGTGAGTATGATATCAGGTTTGTTATGTAGTGTTGTTTTATCTGTTATAATGGTTCTGTTCCAGTATAGTTTGTATTCATCATTCTCCAGTACATTTTGTGGTGCATACTTGTATGTGGGAACTTGTTGCTTTATTAGTTTATGTTGTATGGCAAGTTGTTGATGTATTATTTTTGCTACATTGTCATGTCTTCTGGGGTATTCTGTATTTGCTAGTATTGTACATCCGCTTGTGATGTGGTCTACTGTTTCTATTTGTTGTTTGCAAAATCTGCATTTATCTGTTGTGGTATTGGGATCTTTAATAATATGCTTGCTGTAATATCTGGTGTTTATTGTTTGGTCCTGTATTGCAATCATTAATCCTTCCGTCTCACTGTATATATTGCCTTTTCTTAGCCGTGTGTTGGATGCGTCTTGATCGATGTGTGGCTGTGTTAGATGATACGTGTGCTTGCCATGTAGTGTTTCCTTTTTCCAATTTACTTTCTTCGTATCTGTTGATGTTATGTGATCTAAAGGGTTGTAGAAGTGGTTATGAAATTGCAATGGTGTAACCGATGTATTTACATGAGTGATTGCTTTGTGTATTTTGCTAGTTTCTGCTCGTTCTAGAAAGAATTTTCTTAAATTGTCTACCTGTCCATAATGTAGGTTTTTTATGTCGATAAATCCCCTTCCTCCTTCCTTTCTGCTTAATGTGAATCTTTCTGTTGCTGAATGTATGTGATGTATTCTATATTTGTGGTATTGTGATCGTGTAAGTGTATTGAGTGCTTCTAGGTCTGTGTTACTCCATTTCACTACTCCAAATGAGTAGGTCAATATTGGTATAGCATAAGTATTTATAGCTTTTGTCTTGTTTCTTGCTGTCAATTCTGTTTTCAGTATTTTTGTTAGTCTTTGTCTATATTTTTCTTTTAGTTCTTCTTTAATATTTGTATTATCTATTCCTATTTTTGTCTGTATCCTAGATATTTATAGGCATCTGTTTTTTCCATCGCTTCTATGCAGTCGCTGTGGTTATCCAATATGTAATTTTCTTGTTTAGTGTGTTTTCCCTTGACTATGCTATTTTTCTTACATTTGTCTGTTCCAAAAGCCATATTTATATCATTGCTGAATACTTCTGTTATCTTTAGTAATTGGCTGAGTTGCTGATTTATTATTATTATTATTAAGTGGCATCAGCTGCAGTACTACAGGAAATGCCAGTATTAACTTTATGTTGTTCATTCATAGTGAGTCTAATTTACTCACATAGCCACCTCATACGCTCAAATCATTTTAATACTCCCGAATGAAATTTTCATTCTGCAGCGGTGTGTGCGCTGATATGAAACTTCCTGGCTGATTAAAACTTGTGCCGGACTGAGACTCGAACTCAGGATCTTTGCAGGTTTTGAGGGCATATGAGCACTCGGCCGCGAAAGGCAAAGGTGCCGAGTTCGAATCTCGGTCCATCACAAAGTTGTAATCTTCCAGGAAGTTCCATATTAGCAGACATGCTGCTGCAGAGTGGAAACTTCATTCTAGAAGGAGCCCTCAGCTAAGACATGTCTCCGCAATACCCTTTCTTCCAGGACTGCAAGTCGTGCAAGTTTCGCAGAACAACTTCTGTGAAGTTTGGAAGGGGGGAGACGCGGTACTATCCGAAATAGCCGTGTGAGGACGGGTCACGAGTCGTGCTTGGGTAGCTCAGTCGGTTGGGCACTTGCTCGCGGAAGACAAAGGGCCCGTGTTGGGGTCTCGGTCCAGCATCAAGTTTTAAATTGCCAGGAAGTTAGATTTTAATATTATTGTCACATTAAAATCGTTATTTCTTAGGTACTAGGGTGTAAATAAGGTACTACATGTGTAACCCCTGGTCTGATATCTAGCCAGACTAGCTTAAATAAATAAATAAAAATAAAATAGAAACAAGTAAATGGACACAGGCACGATACATAGACATACATCAGTCTGTGTGGGTGAAGAGTAGCAGCTAAGCTATACTCCCCAATACTTGTCGATTGTGGTTCTATTCCATTTGTTTCTCGAGAACAGAGGTTTCTGCTCTACTCACAACGAGATAGTGGTACCCGTCCCATATCGAGGAACTAGTTGCGCAGTACAGCTAACGGTGATGAGGTATACAGGTTGCGAAACGTTGTACTCTGTATCCCGTTGTTCCTTAAATGTGGACACGCAAACAGATTCGCTCGTTTCATTTGAAAACACAGGGCAAGTCACTGTATTAGCTGCTGTTGGAGGCAGGTGTTGGAATGCAGTAGCATACGAGAAGGGGCTGGCGGCAATGAGTTACTGCGGACCGGCTGTTTGCGGCAAGTAAGAACACTCTGGCGGGTGGACTGCTCTGGTGTGCTGCGTCAGCTACACCAGGGCGGGGGACTTTTGTCTGGGCGGTGGGCCAGTCACTGGTCTGCTCATTCCGTGTGCGACCTCCGCGGTGCGAACATGGGAGCCGGTGAGTAGCTGGCTGCGCCAGGCTCGTGACGTCACGCGCGGGCGTCCGGAAGGCCATTGAGGTACAGTCAACCGCGTCCAGGCGCTCTTTTCTCTCGCAAATTTTCTGTGGCGTCAACTTTAGTTATCGATGTCTGTGCACGCATGGGGGGGGGGGGGAGAGAGAGAGAGAGAGAGAGAGAGAGAGAGAGAGAGAGAGGGGGGGGGGGGGGGGGAGGATGTCCAGTCGTGCCGTCCCGCGTGTGACAAATGTAGAATGGACGTAGAAACAGGAAGAGGAAGTGAATGTAACGGGTTACAATAGATACATTGTTTGCTTTTGGTCATGTCTGTTCCGAGATACTGAAATAAGCGTAAATCGTTTCGCCAGCATCGGATGAGCGGCCGGCTATTGTTAAGTCCCGAAACTGATACATCAGCATCGCCTCTTGATTAGTAACAGCGTTGATGCAGAGGAAATCTTAGGCAGCAACGAGACTTATATAATGATCTTCATTGACTTTACGTCGCCACATAATTGTCCTCTGTTCTGACTTGATTAGGCTTGGACATTGTATTTCGGTCTCGCTATCTTGCCCTCTGCCATACTATAGAACGCCTTCCTAAATAACCCTAGCGCAGGATTTCCTTCTGAATCCTTGACTTTGGTATTCGCAAAATACGTTCTTTCCGTTTGATTTTACGGTTTATTTTTTTTCTGGTACTCGTTGCACACTTAGTTGACTCCATGAATGGCCATATGTGGCTTTATCAACTGAGTTCCAACGCTATACAGATATGAAGAACTTCATTTCGTAACTGAAATGTTATTGCATGAATCACACGAAGTGAGGTTTCTGGAGAGGTACAAATATGTCAAGGACGTACAGTTCTTTTAAGTGCACTGCTATGAAATGATATAATTTTATGGAACATTATGATGTTACGTGCAAATGTAAACTATATAGTTACTTGATATAAATATTTTAAAAGGGTCTGTGAAGATACTTCAAATTATGAGAAATGAATTGGCTATCAGAAGCATTTCAGTTAATTTTTAAACCCAGCTAAAATACTCGCAAGGCGTTTAATATGATCTGGCAGGCTACTGAATATCTGTGTAGTACTCATTTGACTCCATTTGTGATAATGCTTTACCACTGAAATCTTTGTAAGGGTGTTGTTGGTTCCAGTACTACATTCAAGTGTGGCATTATTTTTTTAAGGAAAGAGAGATGTTGATAATTACAAGGACATTGATCTCTGTATGTCTCCTGAAAGTTGTTAAAATACAAATTTTTAGAAGAGGCTCTTGCAAGATGTTCCAAAACTAATGCCAAATATACCGGTAATTCTTGTATCGCATTTATATTCTGAATATTTTCTATAAGTTGCATCTCTCCCAGGACTGTGAGCTTTTTGGAAAAAATTAAAACTTATTTCTACATGGCTACTGGTCAGTTTCGGCCTTTTGACGTGACACCGCGAAGCTAGCAAATACGTCGATTGTCATTGTCTTGGAGTGGGGATGGAGCCTGTGTCTCCAAATCGTTACTGGTAACTCTTTAGTAAAACGATGTATTTCATTTCTGTGTTTGAATTTGCTAGGGCCGTTATTCCCATGAACACTGTATTCTGGCCCATACATTAGCGTAGGCACTGTCTTTCTATGTAAAGTATGAATATCTGGAAATATCTCTTGGCGATGAGAAGCAACAAAATAATCGGAATCTTGCGTAAAACGCGCAACTTCAGGTGGCGAACTAATCTGCTGGTATTGTAACTTATGACACGTAGAACACCGACTGGAGACGACAGTTGCTATGTCCTACTGAAGAAATTTTTTGGCACTTCCCACATTTGTAGTACGTAATTAAATTTTACTCTGGGAATTTCATGCATTTACAAATCCGCTTTTTGACTCTGTATCGTCTTGTTTGCACTTCTGGAGCGCCATAGCAACAGTCGGTTGCCTTCGTTTTGTATTTTAGACGATACTGTTGGTTTTTTTCCTCTCCACTAAACCTGTTGACGTTAGAGTCCATAAGCGCAGAGAACTTAGCATGGTTTTGCCAGGGCTGTAAACTTTTTGACACAAATTAAAATTTATTGGCACGTGACGACTGGTCAGTTTCGGCTTTTCGATGTGAGACCAAGAAGCATTACTGCCATAGGCTGGTGGCTATCCAGTCTTGAGAGACAGGATGCAACCTATGTCTCAAAACCGTTGCTGCTAATACATACGCAAATGTTAACATGTGCACAGACCTCAGGGTAAGGGTGTGAGTGAGGGTAGATTTAATCGTGGATCCAGATCACGGTACGGATTGATATTTATCGTGTAACGTGAAATTCGTCTCCACCAATCCATTAGTAAGTACTGAGAAAAAATCTTTGGGCGAACAAGGGATTGCAAACCAAACCACTGGATTAATGACAAAGATTACAAGCCGAGGTATCGCTTCACTGTATAACAAATGCAAGTAAAGTAATTTTTTGTCTTCTTCTCATAGGCTGGTTTCAACATCACACTACGTCACCAGGTATGGTCCTGATGCGAGTGATGTGCGCGTAAATGTGAACTTGCTTACGTAGCCAGTTTCAAAAATTGTTCAAATGGCTCTGAGCTCTATGCGACTTAACTTCTGAGGTCATCAGTCGCCTAGAACTTAGAACTAATTAAACCTAACTAACCTAAGGACATCACACGCATCCATGCCCGAGGCAGGATTCGAACCTGCGACCGTAACGGTCGCTCGGTTCCAGACTGTAGCGCCTAGAACCGCACGGCCACTCCGGCTGACTACGTAGCCAGTTATTAGGAACTCTGCAATTGAATGTGGTTTTATGGAAATACACATACAGTGTACGCAGTGTAAAAGTGTTTGAAGAGATGAGAGAAGCGATAACTGAAAGAGAAGATCCTAGTTCAGTTAATAGTGTGCTTTCGCGTGTTCATCAGTTTCGTGCAGAGTTTTTCGACGAGTGACCCAGTCGTTTTCTTCGGGTGCTGCGGGCTGTTTTGTTGTGAACACCCGAAAGGACATATTTAATAAATAAGGCCGAGAAAGCGTGAGAGGTTAAGCTGTAGTTTACTCTGATGATCAAAGGCATACGTTCGTATTTGATTCAAAAATGATTCTAATGGCTCTAAGCACTGTGGGACTTAACATGTGAGGTCATCAATCCCCTAGAACTTAGAAATACTTAAACCTAACTAACGTAAGGACATCACACACATCCATGCCCGAGGCAGGATTCGAACCTGCGACCGTAGCGGTCGCTCGGTTCCAGACTGAAGCGCCTAGAACCATTCGGCAGGCCCCTTCGTATCTGGCGCCAGGCATTCACTCCCAACGTGTTACAGACGTAATGCGGATTAAAACGACAAAACCTTTCTGAATTCTCTCCCTCCCTTTCTCTTCTCTCCCGTCCCCATCCTCTTTCCTCCCCCTCCCCCCCCCCCCCCCCCCCCACCTCCTTCCTTGGGACGCACGCGCCGGCCGGCCGCAGCTGTCCTTGGCGCGGGCAGGTGTGTCGTCACGGCGTGACGCGAGTTTCCGCTATTTCTGTCTGATTGGCCGCTCCGCTCTGGTCAGGCCAAAATGCAGCTGGCCTGCACTGCACCTGTTGCTGCAGCGTCTACATCTCCGGGGATCGATCATCGTAAATTCTCGTTGAGGTTCGTGGAGGATCCGTGCCGCGTGCAGCTGTTTGTCGACGTCACAGTCACGCGATAAGTACGTCGCTGCGCCGACTGAGCTGTAAGACCTTTGTGATTGGCAGTGATGGACGATACAGCTTCATCATCATCATCGTCACCATCATCATCATCATCACTGCCCGAGATCAGGCGTGACGCATGTTCCGTCTTTGTGGGTTAGACCACTTCTTCCATATAGTACATATTTCATGACAGTGATAATCGGCGCTATGACGTGCCTTTCACGTGGTCCTTTCATTTAACTCTATATTTATGAAGCTTTTGACGGTAACTTGCATAAATGCTCAAAATCGAATTTATGGTTCGCGCTCTTTCGGTTTAGTCAAAAATCGTTTGGATTACATTCTCTGACATGAAATGAGAGGATTGGTTGTATGTTAGAAAGAGCGCGAATATGTTCGCATGCCAAAATGTATGGTACCCCACTTATCAGTCACACTTTATCAGTCACACTTTTTAAAGAAACAGGGACATGTTTGTTTGTTTGTGCTCCGATAGGAACATTTTTCCACTGTTTCAAGTATTGGTCGAACAGGTATTCTGTAAGCTACTTACTGTGTTTACGGGCTACTTTTCCAGAGGATTGTCTCAGTGAATCTCAGTCTGGCATGTGTCTTACCTGCGATTAATTTTATGCTCTGTACGCATACTCTTAGATATTTTATGGAAGTAACTAATTTCAGTGATTGTTCTGCAATCGTATAATCTTACAGTAAACAGTCCTTATGTATTCGCAATACTCAACAAGCGTCGAACCTCTACAGCTCTTCCAGCATTTCGCTACAGTTTTCTAGCATTGCGACTTCTCCGCGGAAAGCCTTATGGAACTTCCGGCGTTATCCACTAAGTTACTGATACATAGTGTGAAACGTGGTCCTAGAACACACTCTTGGGGCATGCCCGAAGTTACTTTTATATCTGAAGACTTCTTCTCCGTTGAGTATAACATGCAGTGTTTTGTCTGCGAGAAGCTCTTCAATCCTGTCACACGGTTGGTCTGATATTCTAGACAGAGCACTTGGTTTTGTTGTATGTTACTAGCATCGCAGTAATTTTTTGTTTTCTTTTGTTCCTAACAGTTTATTGTGCCCAATAAATGTGATAAAAAAACCGTGACATAACTGATTTACGAAGGTGCATGTTTCTGTCCGGGTGTCTTTTTTAAGTGTGTATATCTTTGAAATCTATGTCATTGTGAGGGAAAATATTTTCGCCCATTCTTTTTGAAGATATTTCTGAAACTTTGCCAGCGATGTTTCGTAAGTCTCTACTATCATCCTACTAGTCTCCTGTTTAATGTAACCAGCGTTCTGCGTGTTTCTCTCATTTGAGTCGAATAACGTTTTCAGGGCGTCTGCTGTATCTCTTACAACTAGTAGATTCTCGATCACCATCAGCCATTTGACATTCACTGCCGAATAAAGACCTCTTCCATGTTTTACCATCTTCAGCTACATCCATCCATGAAGTACCGATACGTTTTCCAACGTCTTCCTTGGTCGACCTACAACCCACTCTACCACTCCATCTACAACTCACTAACTTGGCTACATTTTCGTTACAGTCAGAATTACGTCTACCACTCAGCTTTGTTCCTTGATCCTTTTTCTTCGTTTTCCTGTCACTTTTAGTAAACAATAATATATATTTCCCTGTATTTTTCTCTTCTTTCAACTTTTGCCCCCCGTGGATCACGCAAATCACTACTTATTGTTCAACTCCCGGTTTTTATTCAATCGGAGTGCTGCTGTTTCCGAACTTTTGACCAGTTTGGCTTACTTTAGATGTGGGAATCTAAAACGTTCTTTCGAAACTTATCCTTGTTCAGAATTCCATATTCTTCAATCTTCATCTGTTTCAGATTATTTCTGATTTCTTGGAGCCACTTGCACTAGGGAGATCTTTTGCAGTGGACCTTTTCCAAATTTCTTTTCCGTATCCTGTTTCCAATCATCCAAACCAGATGACTGTAAAATGTCATTCTAATTTTTCTTATAGTCACATTTAGTTGTTCATTTTTCTTCTACAGATCTTCAGTACTCCTTTTCCAGTATTTATCGCTGCTTTTTTTTCACTCTTTCCCTTCCATGTTTCCGGCCGCTCTACGGTCACGGGTTCGAATGTTGCCTCGGGCATGGATGTGTGTGATGTCCTTATGTTAGTTAGGTTTAAGTAGTTCTAAGTCTAGGGGACTGATGACCTCAGATGTTAAGTCCCATAGTGCTTAGAGCCATTTGAAACTGTTTCCTTTCCTGAATATTGGCGTGACCTATGCAATTTTCCACTCTCTACGTACGGATCTTTCGTCGAGCGAACAGTTGTGTAAGACTGTCAGGTTTAAAGCTATTGTGTCAGAGTACTCTGAAAAGAACATAACTGGTATACAGTGTGGGCTGGAGGCCTTGTATTTATTGATTTAAGCTGCTTTGCTACACCGAGGAAATTCCAAAATTTTGGCGTTTACGTTAGTAAACTACCATTTTTACACCAGAATAGTTGTAAGTTTCTGTACACATTCTCTTACTTGTTGCACCTAATACATGAATGCAGATCTAAGTAATGGCTTAAGGTGATATCCGTAAGTGCTGTAAAAGAGATTTCAATTGGTATTGTGTTGCTGGGGTTGTTCGTGACTAAACGCATCTCGCGTGCAAGTCACACACACTGTCACTTGAGAACAATGACGCCCCGTTGGTATGGCAGTGAAAAACTGGAATTTCACAGCGGACATCCATTCCAGTCACGTCGCGCTAACTGAGGAAAACCCATCACGCAAGCGTAGGTATGTCAGACGAGACTAGTCCTTAGTAATGACTTTACCACAAGTCAACAAGGCGTAAAATGCTTTGTGAAAAGTCATGGAAGGAAACAAAATGTATAATGATTGGTTGTGAGAGTAGCATACATCATAAAGTTGCCCTCCGATTTAAATGAAATTTCTGGAAAAGAACAATGAGCAGTTAATCAGGTGGAGGAGGAGAGCGTAGACTTGTAGCCCTGCAGAGTCATCAGTCTAGGTTGCAATCACTATGTCGCCTGTAGTGCTCATTCGTGCCCAGATGCACTGCCGAAAAAAGAGGTACACCCTTCCCAATTCACTCAAGATTTATTGTTGCGACAGTGCTTATGGAGTACATGAAATGATTACATTTACAACACAGCACAAGCGATTCTGGGGTACCAGGTATCGACCAGTGCTGAAACACCCCTAGTAGGACGTGGTGTAGCGTCCACATAGGGAAGTGCAGGCACTGACTCTGGAACCCAGTCGATCGTACAGGTGGCGAACAATGCCCTGGGATACATTACGCGACGCTCGCTTGATCTGTTCACGTATTCTGTAACAGTTGTTGATTGACGAGTCGGACAAGTCACTTCTTGTCCCATCGTAAGCCGCACGTGCTCGATTGGAGATAAGTCCGGAAATCATGCTGGCCAGGGAAGTTGCTGTACGTTTTGCAGGACACGTTGAGTTTCACTGGCACTGTGTGGGCGAGAATTATCCTGTTGGAACAGCACATCACCTGGAATGCTGTTTATGAATGGCTGCACAACAGGTCGAATCACCAGATTAACGTACAAATTTGCAAGCAGGGTGCGGGGAGTGCTCTTGCTGTCATACGAAATCGCAGCCCACGACATAACTCCAGGTGTAGGTCAAGTGTGTCTAGCTTGCAGACAGGTTGGTCAGGCCCTCAACTTACCCCCTTCTAACCAACACACTTACATCACTGGCACCGGGGCAGAACCGGCTTCCACCAGAAAACACGACAGACTTCCACTCTGCCCTCCAATGAGCTCTCGTCTGACACTACTGAAGTTGCAAATTGCGGTGGTTTGGGGTCAGTAAAACGCACGCTACAGGTCGTTTGGCTCGGAGCTGTCTTTAAAGTAACCGATTTGTTACAGTTTGTTGTCACTGTGGTGCCAACTGCTGCTCAGATTGCTGCTGCAGATGGATTACGAAGCGCCAGAGCCATATACCGAGCACGATGGTCTTCCCTCTCGGTAATGCCACGTGGCCGTCCGGAGCCCGGTTTTTTTGCGACCACACGTTCCCGTAACCATCACTGCCAGCATTTATGTACAGTGGCCACACTCTTGCCAAGCCTTTCTGCAATACCGCGGAAGGAACATCCAGCTTCTCGTAGGCCTATTACATGACACCATTCAAACTCAGTGAGGTATTGATAATCGCGTCTTTGTCGCCTTAAAGGCATTCTTGACTAACATCAACTCACCACGTCCAGTCTCAAAGGAAAGTGAACGTTCACGACCGTTACAGCGTGTATTTAAAGCAAACCTGATTTGCATCCTCAAAGTGGCTCTACTAACGCAACTCTTATGCGACTGGCGCAAAATTTGAATAGACATCATATGTAGAAACGCGCCTAGCAACACTTCGCTGGTGTTGCGATCTTTTTCCCGTCAGTGTTTATGTAACATACTACTACCAATTCGTGATTAGTTGCGCTTGGCAAACTGGAGTAAAATATGAGCTGTACAGCTGCGCGATTAGGAGTATGGGATATTAAAGTATATACTGTGTCAGTAGTGTTATAAATAAGTAGTAGTATAAATACCATAATCCCAAAAGTTTGTATATTATTGCGCTAAATTTTTAGATGTTATTCAACAGCAAATCAAATGAATCCACATCGTCGAAACATTTATCGGTGTTGAAGAAGAAGATCGTGTTTACTCGATGCAGAACTGAGTGCAGAATTATACGTTTGGACAGAAATTGGGAGCGATGACGCGGTGCATTTCCTTGCTTGAGGGTACGTAGTGTTGTAGGCAAACAAACGGAAGCGTCTCTTTCGCATATTTGATTGATCATAATAGTTGTAATTCGAACTATTAATTCGTGATCAAGTAAATTCCCATAATCAAAATTGTCTGTGTTTTTCTGATTTTGTCCATTATAAATTATTTTCTGAAAGTCTGCGACTGTGAAAAGAATAGTTTTCTGCTACAAGTCACGATTTTGTTTTATACATATTTTACACGACGCTCTTCGAGAAATCATTCCCATTTTCAAGTGTGTTTTCTCTTTGTACTGTGCCATTTTTACATAATGCTTTCGTTGTTTGAGGTTCTGCTTTGTTTTGTTGACTTTACTACAATGTATAAAAAGGCGCAATTTTTGGTTAGTTATTGGTGTTTATATGTAGTTAGTGACGAAATTTGGAAGAACTTGTACTTATAGCTTTCTTGTGGTCCATTTGTACAATGTCTCAAACATGTTAAACATCACACCCAACTTTAAGTGCACAGTATACATCGAAATAAATTATATAGACCAACAGTTACAAATGTGTTATTAGATGTAGTTGATAGTGATAATGTTACAGGCTTCCAGAGAGTATGATTTGCTTTTGTACAGATGGTATTTATCTTAACAATATGGATCATAATTTGCTTATATCTATTTGACAATGGTGGTTATATGTACGTGTTATTATTTTTTAAGTATATTGTCGAAGCATCAGAATTTTACTTATTCACTTTCAAGTTTTTCGTTTAACATTTTGTCTTCATATTTTCTGTAATGTGAATATATCTCCATTTCTTCTAACAGATCCATTTTATGCCCTTTATTTAGTCGGTGGAGTATTTTGAAATTTTGAGCTATTTTTCCAAATGGTTGTCCTATATTATGTGTATGTTTAGAGGGGCCCTCAATTGGTAATACCTGTAACATCTCCCTGGACAGTGACCTGTTGGCAAGCAGAATGCAATGATTTGTGTTGTTTTCCACGTATCCGTACCATGCCGTGAGCGTATGCCAATGGGTACTGCGACTTATCAGTCCAGGCGACCTTCTTCCATCCTTGGAGTGCCAAATGGCGGGGTTCCAGGACTCAGGCTAATCTGTGCCCGGTGATGCAATGAGCAGGTGAATATGCGTGGGGCAGGTAGTTCTGTAACTCATAACGGGTAAAGGGTTCTAATGGTACGGCTGCTCGCAAGTTGTTTATGTCGAGAGCTGAATTTCTGAGCGATTTCTGCAATGTAGCTACAGGCCACGACAGTCAACGACGACCCCTGGATGATTCAGACTTGACACGGTAACGCGGTAGGAGCCCTCTGCCTGCAGCGACGTGACCGTGATCCAGTCCGCTAAAAGGTTGCATCTATCCCATGCTGCTCCTGTCAGTACAAGACCTGATAACGCATCAACTATTCTATTCGCTATGGTGACAGTAGCATTTTCTCCTTTTCTTCATAACATAGTTTCTTCAGAGTTCATTGAACTCACGGGCAAGTTAACAAGTGCGAACTCATAATTACTAAGTAAGAACACAGTTTGCGAGGAACTTGCACATACCCGTACTGAACGTGAGTGTTAACTGAACCGCGATCCACTGTGTCAACCAATGATAAAATACTATACACGAAGCACTCGTCGAACTTCTACTCATACAGCATTGTTAGGCTAATCAACAGACTGTCGAAGTCGTCAATCTAGTTGACCTTATTCTGATTGTAGTCTAACAACGTATTCGTGACCTAGTCCGGGAACTCCGCCAGTTATTGCAGAATTTACTACGTAAAATTTCTTTGACGGCCTGGAGAACTTATACTGTATTGAGTACATTACGATATTTTCACCTTTTTTAAGCAAAGTGTGTTGTTTTGTCGACCTCCAAAACAACTGTCATAACATCGCCTGCAGAGGTATGCAAACAAATACTGCGCACTACTACCTGAGTAGCTACGAACATTCTTTAGTACAAAATATTCTAATTCAAATTTTGTACACTATTGCACGCTTACAACCTATTCTTGTTACATTTTTCCACAGCAGTTTTGGTTCCTCTTGAGGTGATGAAATTCGTTATCCGCCGATTTTTTGTTTGACATAAAGGAACAAAAAGAAGTCCTTAGGTGAAAAATTAGGGCCCGCATCTCGTGGTCGTGCGGTAGCGTTCTCGCTTCCCACGCCCGGGTTCCCGGGTTCGATTCCCGGCGCGGTCAGGGATTTTCTCTGCCTCGTGATGGCTGGGTGTTGTGTGATGTCCTTAGGTTAGTTAGGTTTAAGTAGTTCTAAGTTCTAGGGGACTGATGAACATAGATGTTAAGTCCCATAGTGCTCAGAGCCATTTGAACCATTTTTTGAAAAATTAGGCGCATACTAGTCATTCATAAAAAAATTTTGTTGGTGAATAATGCCACCAGCAACAAGTAATTTTATAATGGTTTATTTCAGTAAAATAAGCTGTTCCGTGCTATCGTGCCCATCATCAGCTGGCTAAAGTTTCGGTCTACGTTACTGTTTTCGTCAGCAGCATTTCGCTGGCTCCTGCACAGACAAGAACATTTGCAGTTTTAGCCAACTAAAGATAGATAGGAATCGCTTATAACATTGAAATAAAGCGTTTCAAAAGTATTTGTGGCGGGTTGCGTTATTCATCAACAATCCATAAGAGAGATCCGTCATGGATAAAATAATATTTATTTGATGTTTCGATGTTTCAGGAAATCAAACAATTAACTGTTGAAAATGGACACGAAACAAACGTGATAGACGAACTCAGTCAGAAAATTAAAACAAAGATGAATGGAACACTCGAATCAGACATGATTGAAATAATTTCCCTATACAATTTTTAAATTGTACTGTTGGACACAGCCTATCACGTAAACAAATAAAGTTGTTAGCACGTTCCAAAAAGAAAGAAAAGGACATTTTGTTTGCAAAACGCCTTATTGCTAGTGACGCGTTTAGCGCGGTTTTCGCATCTTCAGATTATCTGAAAACAGCGAAAACCGCTTTAGTCACATAGTGGAAAGCCTCAATAACACAAGGTTAAAGCGTAGCACAGAATCGACAAATTTGGACCCGGAGTGCGACCGTAGCTGAAGAGGAAAGCAGTGCGGAGGTAGAAGGCGATCAGAAACATCTAATATGCTACGTGAA
The DNA here is from genome assembly GCF_023864345.2 of Schistocerca serialis cubense. Classification (NCBI taxonomy): domain Eukaryota; kingdom Metazoa; phylum Arthropoda; class Insecta; order Orthoptera; family Acrididae; genus Schistocerca; species Schistocerca serialis. Next base: position 967,106,002 of record NC_064639.1, read on the forward strand.
CAGGCAATGCAGCGAATCTACATTTAACTGTGTCTGCGATTTTGTTCCACTTTGTTCGGTCGTTGTATAGGTTATTTTTTGCTTTCGCCAGATAGAATACTGGGATGTGTGCCTTCTTCGTGATTACAAGGTGGCTCAAAATTACTTAATTGTGGATATCAGTTGAAATACGTAAAACGAATTACGTCTCTTCACGTCATAACTGCAGATAGCAGAGCTCAATCAAAGTATAAAAACATGCGTTTATGCAGTCTTCCCCATACGAATAACACAGCGATACATCGGCATTACGAATTACGCTGAAGTTAGGTGCTATTACCTAATGAGCTTCCTTTTCACGCTGTCTTTCAGTTTTCGCAACTCTAATTCTCATTCTGCTTCCTTTCGATCGCTCTCCCATGGGTAAATAGCCCTCCATGGTTATCGAAAGTGCACAGTCATGCAGTCAGCACCACACCGTGAGCTGCAAGATGAAAATAGCGGGCACAGTCAACAAAAGAGCAGGCTAAATAACGAAGGCTAGGAAGTATGTCCTGAATATAAAACGTTTCGAACCGTCGGCTGCGGTGTGCATAATACGATGTGATACGATTCATATTATTCAGCACTAAATTACTATAGGGAAGAATGTAAAATGACCAGATCTGACTTACAGTGTTAAAGAGCATACCACTATTGGGGTGAAAACGCATCAAAATGTATTTTGACCTAGTTGGCTGCATTTAATACGTTTTGAAACGATGCTCCTCATTTGACACAATCGTTTTCGCAGCTAAATGCTCATGCGAAATCAAATGGAGTGCACTCATCATTATACTTAAGGATGCCTATTCTTACCGTAAGCAACGTGGAACTCTTCAAACATATTGCACATAGCAGTTTCTTAACAACAGCCGATTTTGGTCGATCTCCACGAAAATTCATCGCTCTCTGAAACACAACCACGACGAAATTCTGCAAAACAATTATAAACACTCTTTTCTGAGGGTGAAATGGAATGAAATGATCGTGTAGCATTGATGTCCGTGATTCTCCACCTGGGGAAGTTCGGCCGCCGAGTTGCAAATCATTTCAGCTGACGCCACACTGGACGACTTGCGTGTCGATGATGGTGAAATGATGATGACAACACAACACTTAGGTACTGAATGAAGAAAATCTCCGACCCGGTCGGAAACCGAACGAGGGCCCGCTGCATGGCAGTCAGACGTGCTGACGTCTCAGCTTAGGAAGCGAAATGAGGGTGATTAGTTGCCAAAAGTTGAACGAAGCGATTCGCTGCATTGTTGTTGACTTGGCCTGTACGAAAATCTTATAAAATCATCGAACGAAAACTTTCGCTTGAAGTTTCCACTTTCTTCACATCGCTGTTTCATCGAATTTCTTATTCTCAAAACAATAACTGCTGAAACTGGCCCCGTGAATGCTCGCTATAAACAAACTAGTTGGCCCGTTTCCGAGCTGCCACTGTTTTGGCAGTAAGAAGTCACAAGTTTTAAAACAGTGGTAATGTCACAGCAGTAGCACAAGGTGCTGATTGTTAGTAAAAATGTATAAGGCGGCTCTCGTAGGAGAAAAAGTAAAGTACTATCAACCCTTAGGTTGTTTGAACACTATAGTGCTTTCCTAACGGGTTCTGTTGGAAGTCGAGGGTGTGCCTTTTTCCTTTTTGCTGTAGTCATCCGTTTTTCGTGGATTCAAAGGCTGGAAGAAAATCCACTACCACCGAAAGGAGTTGCTGTTATGAGGTGGCTTCCTTGCACGCAACAACTAACTACACAGGAGCGTTACAGGGCCAAACGGGGTTGGGCCACAGCTACGGCAAAATGGTGGCAACGCAGATTAGCAGCAATTTACAGTAATTTACTTATATAAACCTTACAAGTATTTAGTAATTACAGGCTGTTTGAAAAAACACTTAACAACTTTAAAAATTCATGTAAACCTATTGAAGAAGATGTAGAGCTGGTTTTAGTGTTATTTGTAGGGAAACACGTAAAGTTTTTTTTTTTTTTTTTTTACCTTAAACAAAAGATGTTGTACGTAGCTTCCGTTGGTTATCCTGCACACATCCCATCGGAAGTAAATTTCTTCCCAAACTCGCTGTAGCATTGCAGGTGTAACTTGCTCTGTGGTGGCTAAATCCTTGCTCTAAGTTCAGGTAGGGAAACCGGCACAGGAGGTTCAAAAAAATCGAGTGGTGTCAAGACTGGGGAACACGGGGGCCATGCAGTTGGCGATCTCGGCCAATCCATTGACCTGGAAACTGGTCACTGAGAAAATCCAGGACGTCAGCCAGGTAGTGGGGTGGTGCACCATCGTTCTTGGTCATCCTCATCGATCTGTGGTATCAAAAATTGTTGTAAAATATCTAGGTATCCCGTTGATGGTTCTCTCACGAAAAAAAAGGAGCCTTGCACTTTGTTCTTGCTCAGTGCATAAAAAAGTTCAGATTAGAGCTATCACGAACATGATGCAATGTTTGATATGGATTTTCACTGCCCCAAATCCTACAGTTATGTCTGTTAATCTTGCATCTTAAGTGAAAAGTCAACTCGTCAGAAAAGATGATTTTGTTCAAATCGATTTAACAAATTCGCTCAGAAGTTCTTGCGAGCAATTTTATCACTGTCTTTTATTGCTTACACGATCGTCAGTCTGTACGGTTTCAAATGCAAAAGATTTCTCAACACACGCCAAACAGTCGAATGTGGGATCTACAGCCCGTGAGATGCACGCCGGGTCGATTTCGTAGGGCTGTTGACGCAACGTTGTCTCACTCGCTCAACGACTTCGTCAGATATGCTTGGACGACCTGGTGATTTCACATGTCTTACCAAGCACCCTGTTTCTGCAAAATATTTATACCACTCATAAATTTTAGGCCTACTAGGAGGATCTTAAGCGTGCTTGGTAGGGAAATTACGCTAAACTGTTGTCGCCGACTTCCATTCTTCAAACAAACCAAAACACACAGCTGGCGTGCTCGGGTCCAGTGAAGGCAGCCATCTTTAACGCAACTGGCGCTAGCGCTCCTTACGGTGCGATTCGACACTAGCGAACTACGCGAGACAAAACTTGATGTGTTTCCTTACAAATTGACACTAGAGTCACCTCTGTAGGTACTATGCATTAATTTATACGAATTTTCAAAGTTGTTAAGTCCTTCTTGAAACACCTTATATAGTATGAAGATAGTGTATGGCAATGGTTCAGAATCATTTGCAGTGATTATTTTTAACTGTGGTATAGTTGTGCGTCCAGTGAATAAGAACTACGAGGAATGGTAGAAAGTCCAGTTTGGCTCTTCTTGTTGGCGACCGTGGACGCGGCCCTGCTCCTGCCTTGAGGTTTGGCAGATACTGTGCGACACTTGATATTAACTGAGAGGGGCCGGTGTCTGCATTTGGCAGATTGATGCCCACTTGGAAACTATTTGAGTGACGTATCGCAGATACATAAAATAGTCCTTGCCGAGAGGCGCCCTCTCTAGAAGCTGGCCCTAACTCAGTTGCACGTGAATACTAGGCGGCTCGGCGCTGTTCCGTGTATGGCTGTGCCCCGTATCTTCCGTAGTACACAGCACACTGTATTGGAAGCGGTGTGGCCTTGCTGTCCTTTGAGCTGGAGACTGTATCACTGTCGCTTATGGGGAAACTCAGAGCTTAACATGAAATCATAAACGTGCTCCTCCTTAGCATTATTGGCACATTGTTGTGTCCTCGCCAATAGACGGAACCGGTGTTGGCGCGTTGAGACAATATCCGTCTGGCGCCACGGGCAGCGCTTTGCCGCCAACCACAAACGCGGCCCAATCGGCAACCTCCACGCTGCCGCCAATGACATGGACTTCCGCGTTGTGATAAGCCGCGGCGGCCAAAGGCAGTAAAGGACAGTTCTGTTCGGCGTTGGCGTGCAACAGTTCTAGTACGGAGTTCCACGACTGCAGTTCGTAGTGAGAGATCAGTCTGCGAGATTTAGTCTAAAAGTGGAATCGCCTATAGGGACAAGTGTTTACTACAGTTTGACAGTATGGAGCGTAGGACGGACATAGTTTTGTTGAAATTGTATTCAGTAATGCATACCTTGACAGACCACTGCTTGCTTGTATCTGTCCGCAAGCACATCCAACGATTTCCGTACAACTTCAGTTAAGTATCGCAGTGCAATAAAGAGTATATGCGTGTGTCACTAGTTTGTTCGCACTGACACAGCCCCGTACCATTGGACTTGCAGATAGGAAAGCAAAACTACCAACTGAGTTTACAGAACATTGTTGTTCCAGAAAAATTCGTTCTCCAAGATTTATGCGAATTGGCAAAAAGAAAAATGCTGTTGGGAGCGAAACAATGCCCACCCGATGACATGCTTTATAGGTGTAAACTCATTGGCCTGCATCCAAAATTAGCAGCCCTGCGGAACACGGCACCCGCAGTGGATCATCTTATTCTTATTGTCTTTCGCAATTTTTTGATTTATTACAATGCGACAGTGGCGGCCCTCCCCCTTACGCCGCTCTGTTGCAAACTGTATGCCCCTTGCGTTGTCGGCGCTTAACCGGCTAGTGGCGAGCGCGCACTGCGGTGCAGGATGTCGGTTCGCTACCTTGTCGCGTAGGAAGTGTCAGCTGTCTGGCCGCCCTGAGATCGAGATCTCTCCTGGAATGCCAGCGCCTGCTATAAATAGCATCGCGCGCGGCGCGGCCGTTGCTGCAGTGTCCCGTTATAAATCACGCGCGCTGACACCTGACCGGCCAGCCGCAGGAATTCTAGCGCCAAAACTAAAACAGGGAAGTCCGCCGTCCGCTCCTTTCAGACTACACTGAGGTGACAAAAGTCATGGTATACCTCGTAATATCGTGTGGACCACCTCCTGCCCAGTCTACTGCAGCAACTAGACTTGGCATGGACTCAACAAGTCATTGGAAGTCCCCTGCAGAAATACTGAGCCATGCTGCCTATATAGGCGTCCGTAATTGCGGAATTGTTGCCAGTGCAGTATTTTGTGCACCAACTGGCCTCTCGATTTTGTCCCATAAATGTTCGATGGGGTTCATGTCGGGCGATCGGGATGGCCAAACCATTCGCTCGAATTGTCCAGAGTGTTCTTCAAACAAATTGCGAACAGTTGTGGCACGGTGACAATTGCGCATTGTCATCCATAAAAATTCCATCGTTTGGGCTGCAAATAGTGTCCAAGCAACCGAACATAACCATTTCCAGTCAGTGATTGGTTCAGTCGAACCAAAGGACCCAGTCGATTCCATGTAAACACCATTATGCAGCCACCACCAGTTTGCACAGTGCCTTGTTGACATCTTGGATCCATTGCATCGTGGTGTCTGCGCAACTCTCGAACCGTATGATGAGCTCTTACCAACTGAAATCGGGACTTGTCTGACCAGGCCACGGTTTTCGGTCGTCTATTGCCCAGCCTACATGGTCATGAGCCCAAGAGAGACGCTGCAGCCAATGCTCTGCTGTTAGCGAACTCACTAGATCGGTTGTCTGCTCCCGTAGCCCATTAACACCACATCTTGTCGCACTGTCCTAACGGATACGTTCGTCGCACGTCCCACATTAATTGTTGCGGTTATTTCACTCTGAGTTTCTTGCCTGTTAGCACTGACAACTCCGTGCAACGCGGCTGCTCTCGCTCGTAAAGTGAAGGCCATCGGTCACTGGGTTGTCGGTGGTGGAAGACAATGCCTGAAATCTGGCATTCTCGGCACATTTTTGACACTGTGAATCTCGGAATATTGAATTCCGTAACGATTTCCGAAATAGAATGTCCCATGCGTCTAGCTCCAACTGCAATTGCGCGTTCAAAGTCTGTTATTTCCCGCAGATGACAGCTCCGCCAATGCACTGCCCTTTTATACCATGAGTACACGGTACTACCGCCATCTGTATATGTGCATATCGCTATCCCATGATTTTTGTCAGTATACTTCTTTTCAGTGTCCCGGCTGGCAGACTGTTGACTCAATTTTCATTAAAAACTTTTGTATATTTTCGTTCTCATTTTTTCTTTGTCCAGATGTTGGTAAAACGTAAATAAATATATTTTCGCTTTCATATATTTCGGCTCTCTACTGTAAAAAATACGAGGCCTTCGTACAACGTTTGCTATGTGTCACGAAAAGAAAGAAAAAAAAACAAAGATTAAGAAGCACAAAATCTATTAATGTGATAAGAGCAAACTCTGCAAGAATACGTTAACTTCCTGGTTAGCAGATGAGGCTACGCTCTCCTGTTTCTCAATGTTTTAGGATTCCACACTCGGCACAGTCCTTTGATCATCGGCGCCTCTTGTCTCGCACCTTGCGTGGCTGGCTGCTGATTCACATGCAAGCACATGACGCATTCCCACAAAGAGTGATCGATTTTGACCAGAAGGTCATTCGCGTAAAACGGGCCTTAGAGATTGTGCAAAATATCGACTTCGGGAAGGATGTGTAAAGAAATCGCCTGTGTCCATTTCGAAGGAACCGTCCCAGCATTTGCCTTCAGCGATGTAGCGTAACCACGGAAAACTTAAATCTGGATTGCCGAACGCGGTTTTGAACCGCAGGACTCTCGACTATCCAGCAGGCCTATCTACATAGGTACTCTGCTGCTTCGCTCGATGACAGGATGTCTTTGATAAAAGGAGATCAGTCCGCACTTGTAAAGATGGATTGCATGCACGGTTCCTCATTGTTTTCATTGTAAGTAGGCCAGTAAAGTCTTTTGCTAAATTAGTGTGTCTCGGAGCGAGATCTTTGGCTTTCGTCTACTGCTCTCTTACCAACTTAGCCATTTGACACGCTTCGCCCATATTCAAGACCCAACATTCCGCTAGTTGTTTTCTACCCTGCCAGCTAACAAAGAAGATCACACGAATGGCCGAGCCCAGGTAGCCTTCCCATGAAACGTGTCCAGTTTGGTCAGTGGATGTGAGATTTCTGGATGTTAAACTCAATCCGGTTCTCGAATATTATCTGCCGTGAAGTTTCACACCTAATACTACTTTTATCCCTGACATAGCTTTATGCAGGAGACAAATAGTCATAACACTGTTGTATAATTCAAAATTGTTTCCGGCTAAATGGCCAGTTGTACACTGATTAGAGTGGGATAAGCAAGTTTACTTCCCTATTAGCAATAAGGCTCTCTGCCTGCAAACCAACACTACAACTGACGAATCAGTCACTTTCGTCACCTAAATCGTATCATCAAGCGACGCGGCACAGAAATTAGAAAGACTGCCATTCTAGAGAACGTCTGATGGAATCCCCCAGCCTGATCATTCAAATAAGTTTTCCATTGTTTCCCTAAAACACCTAAGGTGAATGCAAAGCTAGTTATTTTTAAAAAGGACACGGCTAATTTCCTTCCCCAACTCCGTCTTTAATGACCTTGCGTCGACAGAACGTTACGTCACAGTTCCTGTTCTTCCGTAAAGGGTTGTGGGAAGATGAATGAAATATATGGTTACAGTTATTTGTGTATTTCAATTGATGTCCACAACAGTCGCGGTAGATATGACGTACAGTTTTCGGTTAACAGGCCTTGCCGTTGTCAGAGGCCTGAGCTCAACCCGACATTAGCCATCGCCATACTGCAAAAAAGAAAAAAAATCAGCTTCATTGTATCGTAATGTGTTGGAAAGTCGTCACTGCCAAATAAAACATGCGTTACCCGCGAAATTAGATCGTACTCGCCGCTGGTTACATGGATGGACTCTTTGAAATGAGCCTTTATGGTTGCACCGAGATTTTTATCCACATAGTGTAGTCGCAAACTTGTCGCTCAACGCCGACACTCGTCAGCTGAGAGCAATTTCCGTGCACAGCTTGCATGCAATGGAGGTAGTTATCTTATCGCTGCGGACAGTGAAGTGGGCTTTCACGAATGTATGTCAACACTGTGTTCCGCTGATGGACGCGCAAAGGCAGATTATTTATCAGTTCCCTGTTGCTTTCTGCTAATTCGCTGTTAATGATATGTTTCGCCGACATTTGTTGCGTTAGTCCTTTTCACGGTATCCTCTCTGATGGATACACGCCGTTTGACAGTTGTTTCGAGGCAAGAATGAAATAGTCATGCCGAAATTCCCTTTTTCACAAATGCCTAACGGCAGTTTGAATCCCACCAGTCGCATCTTTATAGGCTGCCTACGAACCACTCCCGTCGGATCGCGATTGGAGTAGGACCGCCAGATATCCGCGGACAGGTAGCAGCACACGTCGCTCATGCAAAATCATGACAAAACTTAAACTATTTGCTCTACGGGACACAACCAGCAAGGCAGCGACCTGGATCTATAAAAGAGCTTTCTAAATACCGCCGGTGAAATCGCCACCGCACCCAAAGCAACACGGGAGCAAAAATGAATTGCGCATTTGAACGACCCACAACGGTGGATCTGATCTCAAAGAAGTGGAGATCCATCCGCCGAGACTGGCGAGAATTTAAGATAATGAATAAAATGGGGGTTCCGTACAAATGATAGCAGCAATGTGTGTGATAGCAGCAGTGTGTGTGATTGCGGCGAAATTAAAACTACAGCGCATCTCCCACGATGTTCTGTTCTGCCTTACGGTGTGCGGCCGAGAGTACTGTGTGTACCACTCTCACTTCCCCTCTTTCTTGTTCCAGTCACGAGAGCATCACCGTAAAGTTGTCGCCCTCACTAAACGAGACTGTGACGAAACATGCTGCCCTTCTTTGGATCTGCTGTATTTACACTATCAGTCCTATGTGGTACGATCCCTGACTGACGAGCAATATTCAAGTATCGGTGCAACAAGAATTTTATAAACTGCCTCCTTCTTGGGTGGACTATATTCCTGGAGGACTCTTCCAATAAGTCTCAGCGTAAACACAAAGGAATTAAAGACATAAGCTACCAGTGGGCATTGATTTATATCAGTGGGGCAAGTTGAAAATTTGGGCTAGACCAGTATTCGAATCCAGGTGCCCTGCATACAGTTAGACAGATGCGCTGACCGCTACGCCATCTGGACACAGTGATCACCGTAACTGCATGAACTACCATAGCGCGCCTCCCATCAGACCGAAATTCTCACCTTATACCAAACAATGCTGACGTAGTTGCCCCTTTTCATTTCCCTCATTACTCGCGGCATCTCGCCAGTTTCCGTAAGATTTCGAGTTTGGTATGCATCTGCACTGAAGGGATCATTGGCCGTCATCGTCTTAGTTAATATGTGTGGTGTCTGTTCTTTCAGGCATGTACGAAAGAACACATACCGTTTTCATATTGCAGTTTCTGTAAATCAAGACACAAAGTAATTAAAGATATAAATCACTGTCCACTGGCAGCTAATGTCTTTAAATCCTTTGTGTCTTGATTCATAGTGGCTGTAAGATCAAAATGGTGTCATTTCTTTCGGGCATGGCCGAAAGCACACACACTACGTGTATAGAAACCTCAGTCTGGCATCTGCTTTAGGTCCGATTGGTTTTGCGATCATTTCCCCGTACGCATACTCTGATATTTAGTGGATGTGGCTGCTTCTGATGACTCTTCGGCAATCGTATAATCAAACAGTAATGGGATTTCTGCCTATTTATGCACAGCACGTTACATTTTTATATTTTTATGGTTATAGTGACCTATTAGCTGGGCACGGAAATGTATGTTACGCAGATCGCTGCAACTGTCTAATTTTTTTTTTAAGAAATCTATTTGTTAGCGGTATGTGTCTACCTGATTTTTATAACTATGCCAGTATACATGTTATACTTTTATGCGTTCCTGACACGAAATAAATGAAGTGAATTTGGGGGGGGGGGGGGGGGGGGAAGGGTGCACAGTGATTCTCAACTACGCGCACACTTTATCTTGGCGTCCGAGCTTTCCAGTTTTGAATCGATAGATATCGGGCTGGACGTTGTTTTGTTTCCATCCGCTGCCAACTTTATCTGTCAAACAACACGCAATAACATTTATTGAACGTGACATTACATGAGGTAATGTATGTTTCAGTTTACATTGTATGTAACATTTACTTGTGTTATTGGTCTCTCTAGTGGCTCTAAGCAGACACAAAATGTGTTCTTAATTTTAATTACGATCGAAGTTACGTTTTTCCCCTTGAAACAGATGTACAGTTTCCTGCTTGAAAACCGACAGGCACAACGCTTAGTGAAGTGAAAGTGGCAACGCAGTGGGAGCCAGCAGTGCCATTGCAGCTCCCATTGCTGTGTTGCTGGCGGGAGCAGTCCTCTGTCAGATGCCGACTGATTTAAACCGGACACTTCGTGGTCGTCATGATGTAGTTCGACCAGAAGTGAAGTTCGTGGATCGTGGGTCGCCAAGCTCAAACAACTGTCTGACATTCAGTTTAGGTAGGGATCACTGATCCGCTACGTTTAGTAACCGCGGGAAGTCTTGGAAGCGTAGCTCGTGTGGATCCCTTGGCCGTGGGTAAACCTCTCCTTTAGAGTTGTGGCGATTTGTGAATGAGTCGTTCATTTGAACGACTCTAAATAAAGAATCGTAAGAATCGATTCGTGATACGGACGAATCGTCGTTCAAAAGAATCGTAAGAACGATTGCGTGTTTCCGAGTCGTGACGATTCCAAGTTCCAACGATTCATCGATTCTTAGTACGCTATGCTTCGAAGTTACTTCCGAATCATGCCGAGTCGTGCCGAATGATAACGACAGCCAGATGGCAGTCAAGTGGAGGATGCGTGTGAACAAAGGAAGCAATTTTGAACCACCTTTCGCAAAAATCGACTCCTCTTTCCTGGCATACTGAAATAAAACAATAGATACAATCAAATCAAAAGAGACCATTCATCAATTAAGGCATTACACATATAAATCGCGAATCACACTTGTAACGTCATATGCATGTTTACTCATAAATAAACTTTTTCTGGTATATCTTATAATGACACAGTTCGATTCTAACCCCATTGACAATTTCAGACATGTCCTGCCATCTGTGAGTAAGATGTAGAACTTTTTGCATTCCGTAAGAATCGTGCCATCGCAGACTAGAATGAATCGTGAGAAAATCGTAGGAATCGATTCGCAGTGTGTGATTGAACCGTAGGAATCGAATCGGGAAAAAGAATCGTGTTGCCCAACCCTACTCTCCTGTAGACTGCAGCATTACATCAACTTTATAACGGTCCTGTACTGGTCGGGCAGCGCAAGCACACTCTGAGCGCGGTGGCTGATGGGAGTAGGAGAATCGATAAAAGTCGCAAGGTCTGGACCGATATTCACTTGTTTCGTAGCAAAGCAAACAACTGTATTGTCCTTGTTGTGCTGAATTTTATTTCGGATGTCAATTACTCGTATCACGTCTACTTTCACATGCAGAAAGCAGACACCATCCAAAACTCAGTGCTATCAGCCAACGAAATGAGGCCACGTTGACAGCTGCGAAAAGCTGTCAGTGCCGGTCGAACACCTGTGCTTTGCGTCATTTCACCTAACCCCCACCCCCAGCCACCCGCCGAATGCGTCCAAGGAGTGGGCGAGTACATCTACGTAGTTACTCTGCAAACGACTGTTAAGTGCGCAGCAGAATGTACTTCGCAGGGACTACGTGTTAGGGTCTCTTCTCGTTTCAGCAGCGTATGGGGCGTGAGAGGAATGAGTACTTAAGTGTCTGTACGTACTGTAAGTAATCTAATCTTGCCTTTGTGGTCCCTATAGAAACGTTATATACGAGTCTGTAGTAATTTCTAGTTTCCTCAGTTGACACTAGTTCTCGAAACAGAGGGCTGTCGTGGGATACATGTCGTCTATTTCCAAGAGTCTGCCAATTCATATTTTCAACATTCCCGCGATACTCTCCCGTGACTCAAAATATTCGTGCCGCCTTTCTTTTGCCAGCGTTCGATGTCGTCTTGTAGCGTAACGGCCTGTTTGCAAGTCTTTCAACTGGATGCTACTTCGTTAACTTATGTATCTCTTAACGTAATCCTGTAATCATACCGGGGCAAGTGGATAAACAGTTTATCGTGGAATCCGAACCATGTGTCCTTTGTGGTTGGTCTTCATATCAGAGAGAGCCGAAGGCTAGGTCGAAAGGAGACTGAAATTTCCGTGGTCCAGCCGGGATTCCGTTTCCATACACGCGATTTACAGCTAGGCCATCAGGCCCGACTGCTCGAACAATACTCTAACGTGAGACGCACAAGCTATTTGTAAACAGTGATCTCCCTAATATGGCTGTGTTTTCGCGTTATCCTGCCAATGAACCGAAGTCCACCGACTGTCGTACATGCGATACCGCTCATGTTCTCACTGCATTTCGTATCCGTACAGACTGCTATACTCAGGAATTTGAATAAGTTTCAGATTCTAGTTGTCACTCTTTAATATTGTAGTTACACACTGATCAGCCAGAACGTTATGACTACCGACCTACTATCAATATAAACCCGTCGAGATGATAGAAGCGCCACCTGTCGACGAATGATTGCTGGTCAGACACATGCACGGTGCATGTAGTCTCACTGAATATTCTTTTCTTGTGTATAATGGGGAAGGCGCGCTTTCTATATGAGTCTGCCCGCATCTCGTGGTCGTGCGGTAGCGTTCACGCTTCCCACGCCCGGGTTCCCGGGTTCGATTCCCGGCGGGGTCAGGGATTTTCTCTGCCTCGTGATGGCTGGGTGTTGTGTGCTGTCCTTAGGTTAGTTAGGTTTAAGTAGTTCTAAGTTCTAGGGGACTGATGACCATAGCTGTTAAGTCCCATAGTGCTCAGAGCCATTTCTATATGAGTCTGACCGAGGGCAGATTGTGATGGCCTCAAGGCTCAGCACCAGCATTTCAGAAACTGGACGACTTGTTTGCTGTTCGAGGAGTGCTGTGGTAAGTGTCTTCAACACGTGGTGAAACCACGTTCACACTTCGTTGGATTGGGCGGCCACTGGTGGGCAGAGTACAAGTGTGTATCGTCACACAGGGCACCGAACGTCCTAACGATGCCTCCGCAGCCAACAACCCATGCATGTGCCAATGTTAACAACACGACATTTGCAACTAAGACTGAAATGGGCACATGACCATCGGCACCGGACGTTGGTGCAGTGGCAGAACGTTGCATGGTCTGACGAATCCCGATGTCTTCATCATGCCGATGGGATGGAGTGAAACCGTCGTCTTCTAGGGGAACATCTCCTTGACATCTGTACTGTGGGACGGAGAGAAGCTGGCGATGGCTCCATTATACTCTAGGGAACATTAAAGTGGGCATCCATGGATCCAGTGGAGCTCGTGCATGGCACCATGGCAGCCAAGATGTATCGTACACTGGCTGCAGACCACCTACACCCCTTCATAACGATCACGGTTCCCGACAGCAGCGACAATTTTCAGCAAGATAATGCGCCAAGTTACAAGACCAGGAGTGTGATGGAGTGGTTCGAGGAATACAATGGCGAGTTCCAATTGATGTGCTGGCCCTCCAGCTAACCAGATCTTAACCTGATCGAACAAGTCTGGGATGTGATTGAACGGGGCGTCAGAGCTTATCGCCCCCCCCCCCCCCCTCCCAGGAATTTACGGAAATTAGGTGACTTACGTGTGCAGATGCGGTGCCGACGGCCTCCAGCGACCTACCAAGGCCTCATTACTTCCGTGCCGTGATGCGTCGCCGGTGTTACCCAAACCAAAGGTGGACATACCGGCTAATAGGTAGGTCGTTATAGTATTCTGGCTGATCAGTGCATGTCATATCTCATATCGTTGATTTCGTTTTGTGATGTGTATTTTACCATTCTGAACATTTAAAACAAGTTACCAGTCTTTGTATTTCTTTGATGTCTTTACCGAGAGGTTATTGGACGCTTGTGCATCCTTTTATTTTCAGATAGTACTTGATTATATTTAACTGCCTCATCTGCAGGGAGTGTGAGAGAGTATTAGTGCTGCTGCCGGTTGAACCTGATTGTTGTCTGCAGCCAGTCTCTCCCAGCCGCTCACCTCCCCCCCACCCTCCCGCTTCCGCACTACTTGAGCGACGTCGCATCGCTGCTGCAGCTACAGCCCCGTGTTTTCGGTGTGTGTTGCAGAGCTGCTGGCGCGCCAGCTGGACCGGAAGAACCGGCTGGAGCGCGCGCTGCGCCGCGAGCAGGAGAAGCTGCGCCGCATGCAAGAAGAGAAGCGCGCCATGGAGGCCGACCTGGCTCGGCGGCGCGCGCACCAGCCCTGCCTCTGCCCCGTCTCCTCCGTCGTGAGTACCACTCCACACTACACTGTAGCGCGCTCATTTCCTGCACACAACGCCCCCCTCTCCTCCCCACACACACTCATGTAACTCCCTTTCTACAGTTATTTCTGCGTAGCTCTAGCATATTTTGTAAAAGGTTCAATTAAATGAAGCCCAGCGAAAGTGACTGTGCAGTGAGATTTGATACGAGAACTACGTGGGTTAAATTTTTAGCATGGTAATGAGCATGTAAAGTAAAGACTTTCATTCCTTCAAGATGTATCATAGGTACATCTGTACTAGAACAGTGGTTCCTAGACCGTCACTCCTGAGTGCAGTAACATACGAGGCCTGTTAGAAAAGTATCCGAGCTTTAGCCGGAAAAAACTCGCTTACTTTGAGCGTTGGACACGTAATCACTCTCAAAGTAGTTCCCTAGGGACTCCACACACTTCTCCCAGTGTTGCCGCCATTGTTGGAGGCATACCAAAAAAGCCTGAAAAAGCCTCTTTCGGAATAGAGCTTAGCCCGGCTGTCGTTGCTGCCATAAATGTTGTCTCTTGTCTGAAATCACGTTCCTTTCAGTGGGCTCTAGAGTTTGGGGGACAGCCAGAACTCGCAGGGAGCCATATCAGGGAGATGTAGACACTTGTGAGAAACTCGAATGTGGCGAAACTTGTGAGAAATCCGGGATACTGAGGGACCGGCACAGGGTGTGTCGAAAATGCTGCGCCACTACCTGCTCGGCCACTACCTGCTGGCGCTTGGTGTGACTGAGCGCTCGGCTTGTGCCGGCCCGGGCAACTGCCGAGGTACATTCACACTCCTACAGTGCAGCCAGGTTACATTATTTCAGAATTGTCTTGGGCAAGGAAGAGTGGCCTTAGTCAGATTAGAAATCGGAGCTGATTTTGCCCGCACGATATCATGTCAACCATTAGTTGCAGCACAGTTATGCGTAAGACCTTTTCCATTGGAATTTTTGTACTGATTACTGTTACATAGGGCATAATTTTCGCTCAACCTCATACTTAACGATGCATTTTACAGAAACTGTAGAAACGGAAAATGTTTTCCATCTTTCAACCCCTTACCCAAAATTTGATATGACAGGAGTGGCAACCTTTTTACCATATGTTAAGCGGAGCCAACTAAAGAATTTGGTTCTTAGTAGAAACTTTTTTCTTTAATTATTTCGAAATAAACCTCAATTTTCCCGTACTACGCAGGGAAGTGTACTGAGGACTAATGTGAGTCCTGCTAGCAATTAGCGTTGAGGAGTGCAATTTATGTATTGAAACAAGATGTATTCATCGTCCAGACATTGTTTCTAAAATTCTCTACACAAAAATGCTGATTGTGATTGTTAGAAACTTCATTAGTGAATCTTCTACAATTTGCAAGAGACATTTAACCGACTTTGTGTCGTGTCCAGGGAACACCACGAGGAGGTAGCCTCTCTTCGTCCCCCATTATATGTATTTCCAATATTTACAGGATGATTATTTATTTACAATTTTTACAATAGGGCGATCGGCATGAACTGAACCCCTTTTCAATATTTACAAGTATTGCTGTAGCTTCAGCCATTTCCTTTTCATTGTAATTTCTGTGCATAGGCCACGCAAGTAAGAAATGATTTTATATTGCCGTCAACTTGGAGTCTTGTAAGGGCCTTAGAAACTATCTCATCTGTCTTAATTGCGGACTTCTTTCTTCTTTTCCCGACTAGATTTAAAACTAGTCGGTCAAATTGGAGCCCATGATAGTCTATTCTGTGTCCTCTCTGAGAATTTTTACTAAGGAGTAAAAATTTGGATGAACCTTCGAAATTAATGTATTTATCCTCCGATTCCATCCTTCTGAAACATTGTTGGTGCGGTGACGCCTTCCTGCGCAGTTCCATATATCCCTTTGGCATGTCTTCATTATCCATCCATTGTTCAACAAAATAGTCGCAAAAATCCTGCAGTTTTTCATTATCTGGCGCGCTCTCCTGAATCCATAGCCATCCACCATCTAACATGTTCAGTGGAATGTGAGCCAGAGCGGAACACAATCTTATGTGAAAACGAATTTCTTCGTTTTCCCTGTAGGCAGCAACAAGACCGCAATTCTGCACTTGCCTCCACAAGCACCAGTTGAAATGGTAGTTGCAGCCATTAATCTTTGCATCAGGAAACAAATGTGTTACTGATTGGATGACTGCAGCTTCAAAATCCATCGTGATAGTTGTCTGATTCCATCCAGGTACGTTGCTCTTAACAGCTGTGAAAAAGCGATCGTACGTTTCTCGCTTTTTGTTGGGCAGCAAGGCGTACACTGTTGGAACTGTGTTTGTTTCCTCCTCAGAACTAGGAATATCAGCATGAACAATAAATAATTGTCCAAACTGCTTGCTGGAGCTTTTGAACGTTCCATGGACAAAGAACGAATTGCAGTCTGTTAAACAGGATTTTCCCCTTTCGCTGGCGAACACCAATATCCTATCATTTGGTACTATGTTGTCATCTGCAAGTAAAAATTTGCTCCCATCATTCATTAGCAAATGATGTTCTTGCAGAAATATTCCTGCAGCATCGGTCGGATCTTGTGTAGATCCCATGTTTTCTTGCCTCATGCTTTGCAGCGATCGTTTTGCACTCCTGCGTGACGGCAGTGATGTGACGATGTCGTATCCTTGATTGAACAGCGGCCCTACTTCTTCGGCGTAAACAGAAGAAACTGAAGTGTCCATTTCTTTTGCAGGCCTTTGGGCGTTTGCCACGTGTTTTCGCACTTCATTAACCGCGACGTCCGGAATACATGTATGGCTGCCTTCACCTAAAACTAAGTTGTTTCTGGTAGATAGTCTTTCTTTACACTTCTTGTTTACGTTTACGCACCGCCAATAACTCACACCTTCAGTGTTGGTATATTCTGCTACATCCACAGCAGTGCTGAACTGCGGTGTGCTACCTGTTTGGTGCCCCTGTAGACCGCCCGCTACCTGTTCGGCCGGGTCTCCTCACAATGTCGTGTCCTACTGACGTGTCCTGAGAGGGAGTGGAAGGACTGCGTTGGTGCGCGTCAGAGAACTTACTTGGCATGAGGTCTCGGTGGTGTGGGCCGCCAACTCCTCACTGCTCCGTTGTAGAGAAGGCTGCAAGGTGAGCTAGAGTACGGAACTCGGATAGGATCTTAGGGAAGCTTTCATATATGAACACTCGATGTATAGAACGATTATACTGGAAGTACCCCTGGCACTTGTGATTTAAATAAGGTTCTATATACAGTCTCCAATGATTGTCTATCTGGCTGTGCAGTTGCCATCCCTAACTTCCCAAACCTAAGTCCTAATACAGCAGAGGCGAGCGCACCAGACTAAGTGTCAGCTGTGTCGATTCAGCCTAAGTCCCTACTTGTTGCTGTGCTCAATACTCTCCTGCAACTCTTGCAGCATCCCGACGCAGACTGACGTGGACCGGCTTCCTAAGTACCTCGCTCCATCACTGTCCCTCGATCTAGCGGCTATCCGCTTTTATAGGGGTTAGTGCACCCGGCACCACTTGTTCTAGAGGGTTCTAGAAGGTTCTAGCACCCCGAACTTTGAGCCCTGAGTAGGCTAGTCACGCGGCAGCATGTGATGCCTACGTGATGAACTAGCCATTCTCCACTGTTTGCTGTGTCCACGGGTTGCCACTAACTGTGTTTGAGCCTCGTGATACTGCAGACTCCGCTCTTGTTAGTCGAGTACACATTACACATTACACATGAGATAGTCTGGTCACGTCCGCCTCGCTTGATCTGTAGCAATAATTTTCCAGCCTACAGCCTACATGATTTTAATTCTATCTTCTACTATTCGCGACACCATCTTCTACTATTCGCGACACCATCTTCTACTATTCGCGACACCTCCCCATCCCCAGGGGAAAATTTTGTAAGCTCGGTCCCTCGAGATTACAAAATTTTCGTTTTCTACTCGCGGTGCCAGTAAAACTTACCAGTCTTTATTGCCATCAAGACTTGACGTTATAAACATGAAAAATACATGGCACAAAAATAACAAAACACAAGAAGTTATAAGATACAGTTGAGTGCCGTCCATAATGTGCATAGAACAAGCAAAATTCATGTCACATATTCAAAAAATGCTACAAATTTTACCAAGAGCATACAGAATAGTTACATACATAAGTACACATTTGAGTTTTATACACATACAAAAGATCTGATTTGTCATCAATTTAGGATACATCAGGAGGGTAAGATTATCAATAAACATACAATTGTGTTATCTCCTGTCTGTCTTGGGGCTTGACAGCTCCATTGCTCTGGCATGGGGCTCAGAGAGTTGTGGCGTTTGACTCTGTTCTCTCCATTGTACCCTATCGGAGAGAGGAGTGCGACGTGTACAACTTAATTCATACTCTCCACCTTCTGCTGCCGCTTCACAGTGCTCGGTTTGTCGGGCAGGGGTGTACCGAACACTTCGTTCCCAGCGGCCATCCGCTACCACTGTATTTGTCACACACACTTTAGCGCAACAATGTCCTCCGATTTCACACAATCTTTTGCCACACATACGGCAACACTTACAATAGATGCATAAACAACATGATATAATTAAGACAACTAACACTACTGAACCCGTATACCCCCATACGGAATATACGCTCTTAGACCATCCACTAAAGGTGGTTCGCTGCTGATATTCTGTTTCACTCTGCAGTTCATCCACTTTGTGACTGGCTACCTTGAGGTCATCTAAGTGTCTAACAATATATTCTAAGGGTAAATCTATAGGTATACGTGTGACCTCTTGCTTTGTTTCGTCTATGATACAGCATTCTATATTTAAGTTTAGCATAGGTACTATATCATTCTTACTTACATTAGTACTAATTATATGGTCAACTTGTAACATGACCTGCGCACCGTATCCTTTACACTGACTCGTAAAGGTTAACTTTCCGGTACCCCTTACAATAAGGTCATTTGGGGGTAATCCGTTACATAATATTGTCAGTCCTTCATCCTTGGGAGCGACATACAGCCACTCATTGTCCTGTATCTGCGTCCAGATACTTTCGTTCAGTATGACATACTTTTGATTGCAATCTTTCGGAATTTCCCTTATAGGCTGTAGCATTCGAGCTTCACATCGCTCGTGATCATAGGTCGACATCAGAACGAAGCGTTGTTTACAAATTTGATTTCTCGCCGTAACCGTTTTACACTGCAATTGGTCCCGAGACAGTAGTGCGTACTGTCGTTTCGCATTGTCAATAAGTAGAAAGTTTCGTTCAGGCTCGATATACGCAAATAACTTCTTAGTTGCATCATATTCTGCGGGTAATGGCCATATTCTATGTAAAGTGTATACACTACTATCTACTAAAGGTATATTTAGTACATAACTTAAGGTATTGCCGGCAAGAACTACATCTATATCTATTATACGAAGTAACAGATACCCTTGGTCCTTCGTGAGTTCAACGGGAAATTTCTTGTCTTTTAAGTCCTCCTTTATCAGTTCGAGATACGTGACTACTTGTACAGGGTTAATCAAGTGTGGTTCCAATAGCCCTTTCTGCGCATTAACTATGGCAGAGATCAATAGATCATATTCCCTTTCGAGCTCATTGAACATATTAGAGATTTGCATCAGTTGTTCCGTAATAGTCAAAACAATCAGGGTGTGTTGTATCTTCCTGTTGGTACTATTTTCGTAATCCTCGACATGTTTACTCAACTTCCTTATCCCATCCGCAATTATTTGAGTATTCCTGGTGACTGCATTAATTGTTTGGTTCACCCCCGTCAGTGACGCCCTCACAATGGTTACTTGTTCCTTGGACAATCGCAATAATTCCCTTTGCTGTTCCTCTAAAACATCTATCTTAGCTTTAAAGAATTCCGCATCATCTTCATCTAGTGTACCAAACAATACCTTGCTTGTTACCCCAATAAAGTTCAATATCCCCCTTTTGGTTCTGGGCCGTTCATGTCTAGCCAACTGGTCAATCAAGTCCTTTGATTTAGAAATCTCTCCCACCTGCCATTTTACAGTTTGTTGTACATTTTCACATTCTCTGGCATCTAACTTTGCTTGATTCATCGTACTTATACAATGTGCTATCGCTCTATTGGCCCCCACCTGCGTCTCTTCAAATTTGTCATGCAATTCCTTGAGGTTGAAATAGGTCACCACTCTCCACGTTGTGCTGTATAGTTTCACACTGCCCTGGTTGTCGTAATACATTCCTGGTGCAGACTGGAATTTTTGCACTCTTACATCTTGTGGGTTTGCCTCGCGTCCTGCGAGTCCGATCTGCCATATACTCCCGAATATCGCTGTCATCCACAAAGCCCTCATCAGTGGCATCTGTAATAGAAACGCACGTGCCACTCTCCTGTTTTGCTATCGCCTGCAATCTGTTCACTTCCTCTACCACGAACAACTAAAAGATATTCTTGCCTGCTTAGTAAAATTCCTTCAGTCTATTCGCGTGCACTTTTATACATTTATTTCCTTTCAGTCTAATTATCACGTTCGGTCCCTGTACATCTACTACAGTAAACGGTCCTCGCCACTGGCTGTCTAACTTCCTTGAGCGTCCCCGACGCACGCTTTCATCATACAGTAATACGCGATCGTCTTTTTTAAATTCCCTCGGGTTCTGTGTTTTATCGTAATCGCTTTTATTCCTGATTTTGCTTTCCTGTGTTGCCTTACGGGCCTCTTGGTGTACTAACTGCAGTCGCTGTCGGATTTCCGTCACGTAATCATCATAATTGTAGATCACGTTGGCTGGCTTCTTCTGTAACCACCCTGGCAGATTACACTTCCTGCCGAAGAATAACTGGAATGGAGTGTATCCCGTGGTACTGTGTGGTGTTGTGTTGTACACAAAACATGCGAACGATACCCATTCGTCCCAATCCGTCTGGTCCCGGTTCACGTAATGTCGTAACATCTCTGTTAGCGTGCGGTGCGTACGTTCTAATGCTCCGTTCGACTGCGGATGATACGCCGTTGTTTGTATCTTCTCAATTCTCAGTAATTTGCAGACTCGTCTCATCGTATCACCAATAAAATTACTCCCCATGTCACTTAATAGGGCGGTCGGAACGCCGAACTTCAAAATAATGTTTTCTACTAACTTTCGAGCTACTGTATCCGCGTCCTGTCGAGGTATCGGTTCAGCTATTACAAACTTCGTAAGAGAGTCTTGAAAGGTCAAAATATACTTGTGGCCAACTCGGGTAACTGGTAAGGGACCTACTATATCGATGTCACATCGCTCAAATACGAATTCGGGAGTCGGCGTTAGTTCCATCGGTTGCTTCGTTTTTGCTTGGGTTATCTTATTCTTTTGACAACTTTCACACATTCTTATGAATTTTTCTATATCGGCTTTCATACCCGGCCAGGTACAGTACTGCTTTATTCGCGCATATGTTCTTCCCATTCCCTGATGGCCTCCTATGGGAGATATGTGCATCTGTTTTAGGATTTCCAATTTGTCCTCTGCGCTTAGCACGTCTTCTTCGTTTATCGGCGGTGCGGCTCCGTCTTCACTTATCTCGGTCGCGTCAGCTGTTTCCTCGGGGTCTGTTATCTCAGCTGTCGCTACTGCTTCTGTCGCTGCCTCGTTATCTACTTCTCGGTTCTCGTCCCGCTGCGCGGCGTCCGCCTTTATTTCTCCTTGCCTCCCGCTATCCTGCGGTACTTCCTTATCGCTGTCTTGTACACTCCGAATCCGTGATAATGCATCAGCTACGCGGTTTTGTTTCCCTTCCTTGTACAGGATTTGGTAATCATATTCCTCCAATTTTAGCCGAAGTTTCATTAATCGAGACGATGGATCTGTGATACTGCCTAACCACATCAGGGGTTTGTGGTCCGTGAGTATTTTGAATTTCCTCCCAAACAGATAAGGACGAAAATATTTAACAGCCCACACTATAGCAGTTAACTCTCGCTCTATTGTACTATAGTTTATCTCTGCTTTATTGAGAGTGCGCGATATATACGCAACCGGTAAATCTTTTCCTATAGGACCTTGACTCAGATACGCTCCTACCGCGTATTTGCTGGCGTCTGTGGTTACCAAAAATTCCTTAGTGAAATCCGGGTACTGTAGTATTGGAGGTTTGGTTAACTTCTCTTTCAAGGTCTGGAAAGCTTCCTGTTGCACTTCACCCCATTCGTACGGAACTCCCTTTTTTAGTAGTTCATGTAGAGGCTTGGCAATTTTACTAAAATTGCTCAGAAACCGTCGGTAATATCCGACCATTCCCAGGTAACATTTCAATTCCGTAGTTGTCTTTGGCGGCGGGTAATTTTCTATTGCCGTTACTTTCGTGGGATCGGGTTTCAAACCTTCTGCCGTTAAAACGTGTCCTAAGAACGTAACTTCTGTCCGCAAGAATTCGCATTTGTCGACCTGCAACTTCAGGTTCGCTTTTCTTAAATGTTCAAATACTTCTTCAAGGCGTGCGTTATGCTCCTCAAGCGACGCACCTACGATGACGATGTCATCTAGATAAATGAACACTTTATTCCCTTGCACGCCCGTCAGCACGGTGTTCATTAGCCGTTGAAATGTAGATGGGGCCGTTTTTAAGCCCATGGCCATTCTATTATATTCGTAATGTCCCGTCGGCGTACTAAATGCCGTTTTTTTTCGATCCTTCTCATCTATTAATACTTGGTAGTATCCCTTCGCGAGATCTAACGTTGAAAAATATTTTGCCTTTCCTAGACTACCTAGAATTTCGTCAATTCTAGGTAACGGGTAAACCATATTTATCGAGACATCATTTAGTTTCCTATAATCAACAACTACTCTCCATTTGGGTTTACCACTAGCATCAAGTTTCTTTGGCAATAATAACAAGGGGAAATTAAAAGGACTGGTACTCGGCGAGATTATGCCGTCTCTCAACATGCCCTGAATTTCCGTTTGCAGTGCATCCTGCTGAGCTTGTGGGATGCGATACGGTCTTTGATTTATAACTGTCCCTTCAGCTTCCGGCGTTAGTGGGATCTGGTGCTCCACTACGGTAGTGTAGGTGAGCACGTCCCCTGGTAAGTGAAACACGTCGTTATACGCCAAGCACAATTCCCGTATGGCGTTGTGCTCCTCCCGATTTAAGTGGTCTATACGCATATTTTCCGTTAACAACTTTTGCCGCGTTTTTCTCTCGATCCTCCTGTTCTGGGGTGCACGTCTAACTTTGTAGCTACTGGGCGGTGGGACCTCTTCTGCTAGTACTTCCGGCACCCTAAACCGCACTTCTTGGGTTCGGGTATTCATTACGCTCGTTATACATGTTCCATCTTGGACGGCCACTATGGCTTCTGGTATATAGACCCCTGGCCTAATCTCTTGTTTGGGAATTACTACCTCCCTACCTATTTTCCGCGTCACGCGGACTCTTATAAACCTCTCTTCCCGGGGTCCTATCCTGACTTCTTCCAGATCCTCCGGGGCTAGTGACTTGTCACGCCTACTCGTCGTGATATTACAGGGCTTCTTTGCTCGTTCTGGCAGCTCTTCGTTTCGAATAACTGCACTGTCATCTGGCGTCGCACAATTCTTACAAGTTGGCGCAGCCGGCACTCGGCTGTCTCGCCTCGTCGGGTATTTGGAGCAACCGCCACCCTTACTATCTGTATAACTTGGACCGCTATCTCTTATTTGTCTCCCAGCGACTGCCCGCGCGCGCGTCGTAACCTCGACCGGCGCCTTATCTCCTCGCGCTACATCTGCGTAACTGGCTCTTACCTCCGTCCCAATCTTACCACTTTGCGCAACTAATCGATTTGCAGTGTCCTCTTCGCACGCTTCTCGTAATTCTACCCATTCGTCTTGCACATACATTCTCCGTCGCCCATAATCCAGCACGACTTTATGTTCGTCCAGGAACTCCCGTCCAAGTAACCCATCAAACGGCAGATCAAGACATTCATTTACAACTTGAAACTGAGTAACCCATTTTCTTCCTATACCGCTACTTAATTCGATTAATACAGGACCCTCCGTCCTGACCTCTTCATTGACGATACTCTTTATTGTCACTGCCCTGTCGGTTTCCTTCTTTACACCATCCCTCAAAACCCTGGATTTAATGAGGTTAATGTGGGCCCCACTATCTATTAGTAATCTCGTCTCAGTTCCTTTTGCATCTTTGCTCCTCACACATATATAGTCATTTTTGCCCGTGCATTCGGCAGCTCTTATTATTCCTGACGCAGCGTAATGGAACTGCGGCATTACGCCCTCTTCTCGTTTCCCTGCATATTCTTCCCACGGATGTTAACCCATTTACTTTCGTGGCAATCTCGAGCATAGTGTCCGTGTCGGTGACACGTGAAGCATGTCACTGGTTTGGCTTTGGTACACGGGGGTGTGTGTCCCGGTAGGTTACATGCTGTACACCGTACGGGTGGAGGACACTGAGCTCGTCCCCCATTTCCCCTAAATTCCCGCACGTCAATTTCCTTGACTGGTAATCGATTTCGGTCTGTCCCCTGGGAGCCGCCCTTTACCACGTCTGTTTTTCGGACGGTATACTTTGTTCTACATTCACGCGCTACATGCCCTTCTTTTCCGCAACTAAAGCATTTCATACTATTTTTCCGTCCTGTCCTGCTTGCAGTCGCCACTCGGCGTTTATCTCGCTCGGACGTTATCGCACATTCCTCCGTTGCGGATAAGTCAATAGCCTCTGACAGGGTTATCCGTTCGCCTTGTGCCCGTATTACTGTTTTTATTCTCTCGTCGTATAATCCCTGTATGAACACGGCCCGTCCTAGCTTCCCTATCAGCGCATTGCATCCTGCAATCTCGTCCTCATCCATGACCCTCTTCATTGCCTCTCGAAAGTGGAATTGCATAGAATCAACGCGAGAGCCCCATTGAGCCACACTTTCACCGTTTCCCTGCCTACTATTAAACATAGTACAAGCATAGTAGTCAATTGTGCGTTTGCTCTCATAATTTTCCAACAATATAGACCTCACGGCAGACCAAGTCTCTGTATGATCCCTAACCAATAGTTTACTGCGGGCTGAGCCCGTTATCTGACCAATAATGAACTTCAGAAACACTTGCTTATAACTAGGGTTCACTAAATGGTACGCATTATCGCAATTATCAATAAATTCGGACAATCTTTCTCTGTCCCCATCAAATTTATGGGGTACCAACTTGGTAGCCTCACTATAACTTAAATATAGCCTGCTTACACTGGAGAGTGTCTGCGGGCCTTCGCCCGAGTCTACTTCATTGGAGGTTGACATCTCCACTAACCTTGACTCCTGCTGGCTGGTGCTGAATGTGGCGCGTCGCGGTGGCGGCGCGTAGATCCGCTCGAGATGAGCGCGGTGCGAGACGGTACAGCTGCTGGGACGGCGCGGACCGGCGCCTCTCTACCCCGGCGGCGGCGCGATGCGACGCTGGTGCTGCGTTGGCGTGAATCAGCACCTTCTGCTTAGACGTGCCGCGGCGACCCCCTGGACCCGCGACGGTGCGCTGCGTCGACCCTCTGGCTCCGCAGCTGCGCGATGTGTCGACCCTCTCGTTCTGCGACGGCGCGATGTGTCGACCCTCTCGTTCTGCGACGGCGCGATGTGTCGACCCTCTCGTTCTGTGATGCTGGTGCTGCTTAACGCCCCTCTGCCTATTCCAGTACTCTATACTGTCGCTTCTTCACCCGTAGATACCTCACCTATACCCCACACCTGGCACCAGAAAAATGGTCTAAACCTCTGTCGTGTCCTACTGACGTGTCCTGAGAGGGAGTGGAAGGACTGCGTTGGTGCGCGTCAGAGAACTTACTTGGCATGAGGTCTCGGTGGTGTGGGCCGCCAACTCCTCACTGCTCCGTTGTAGAGAAGGCTGCAAGGTGAGCTAGAGTACGGAACTCGGATAGGATCTTAGGGAAGCTTTCATATATGAACACTCGATGTATAGAACGATTATACTGGAAGTACCCCTGGCACTTGTGATTTAAATAAGGTTCTATATACAGTCTCCAATGATTGTCTATCTGGCTATGCAGTTGCCATCCCTAACTTCCCAAACCTAAGTCCTAATACAGCAGAGGCGAGCGCACCAGACTAAGTGTCAGCTGTGTCGATTCAGCCTAAGTCCCTACTTGTTGCTGTGCTCAATACTCTCCTGCAACTCTTGCAGCATCCCGACGCAGACTGACGTGGACCGGCTTCCTAAGTACCTCGCTCCATCACTGTCCCTCGATCTAGCGGCTATCCGCTTTTATAGGGGTTAGTGCACCCGGCACCACTTGTTCTAGAAGGTTCTAGAAGGTTCTAGCACCCCGACCTTTGAGCCCTGAGTAGGCTAGTCACGCGGCAGCATGTGATGCCTACGTGATGAACTAGCCATTCTCCACTGTTTGCTGTGTCCACGGGTTGCCACTAACTGTGTTTGAGCCTCGTGATACTGCAGACTCCGCTCTTGTTAGTCGAGTACACATTACACATTACACATGAGATAGTCTGGTCACGTCCGCCTCGCTTGATCTGTAGCAATAATTTTCCAGCCTACAGCCTACATGATTTTAATTCTATCTTCTACTATTCGCGACACCATCTTCTACTATTCGCGACAACAAATCACGCTCCTCACATCTGTCGCTCCTCACAACTGTCCCAACCCCCATATCAGGAGAGTAAAGAGCTTGCTGAAGAACAAATTCTAGATTTTCGCCAAAAAAAAAGGTCTGAATCAAGTGCGAAGAATGTGCTGGAGCATTGTCGTGATGGAGGTGCCAGTTTCCTGTTGGCCGTAAATCTGGTGTCTCGCGCCGCACAGCGTCACGTAAGCGACGGAGGACATCCCTGTAGTAACCTTTGGTAATTGTTTGACCCTGCGGTGTGTACTCGTGGTGTACCACATGGTGGGAGTCAAAGAAAGCAGTCAGCATCACTTCGACGTAGCTGCGCATTTGGCGGGGCTTGTGTGGTGTTTCGGGCGCTGATAACCGCGCAGTTGAGCGCCCCACAAGCCATCATCATCTTGTGTGGACTTGGTGACGAGGAACGCTTCCACTGTGACGAGGGCGATTTGGTTTCCAGCACGTACGTGTACACCCTGGACTCGTCACTAGTAATTATTGTGTTCACGAAGTGGGATTCACTATTCGTGGAGTCCAGCGTGTCCTTTGAGACTTCAAACGAAGTTGCTTCTGCTCCTCCGTCCGCATCTTCGGCACGTAGTTCGCCGACACTCTCTTCATGGTTAAACCTCCGGCCACAATGGAACGTCCCGAAAAAGTGCTGAAGCTCACCTCTTCCGCAATTTCTCTGATAGTCCCACAACGGCCCCGCATCACCACAGTGTTCTCTTTGGCAGTGATGTGCTCATTTCGGCATGTTTGTGACCGACAAGAGCATGGATCGCTCTCCACCGATGTGCAGCCGTCTTTAACACGGTTGTACCACTCCTCAATCTGTGTTATGCCTATAGCATCCTCACCGAAAGCCGTCTGAATCTTCCGAATGGTTCCCACCTGGCGATCGCCTAGTTTGTGGTAAAATTTGACGCAGTAGCGCTACTCCATCGTTCCACCACTTCCCTTGCAACGGAAAACCGATGCGAGCACTACACACTACTTCACTCAACTGCTGCTTGCCAGCTATTGACGCTATCGACAGGCGGGAAAAAAAATCACATATGCGCACGAAGGTTGGCTCATGCAAGCGCGCTAGATTCAAATCCGTGTTCGCAAAGAAAGTAGGGGGGGGGGGGGGGGAGGTCGGATACTTTCCTAAAAAACCTCGTATTAGCTAGTAATCCCCTCCCAATCATTAGCACCTAACTAAATTTTACAGTTGAAAAGAATCTTCTTTGAATACTTCCGTTTTTAAAATGTCGAAAGGTAAACTGCATTTAGTTTTTGCATTTGTTTTACTAAACCACTGATTATTCCTAACAATCTTTTTTTTATGTACTGATGAATCGATGCTGAGTGCATCACGAGTGCTACGTACAACTCATTCTCAGAAAAGAACGCTAAATATCCACATTAAGAGTAGAAACTTGTCACAAAACTTTCTTCCTCTGCACCACTCTTCTCTAGCGACAGTTGTTTCAGCCACGCCTTACACCCCAATTTCAAAGCAACTAAATTAAAATGGATGCACTTTACTTAGATCTGCTGTTTGTAAATCATGTGATTGTTGGACTTCGTACATCTGAACTAGCAGAAATTGGAAGACCTTAGAATGCCAGTGTTTTTTGCCTGACCGCTGCGACTAATGATAATAATAATAATGATAATAATACAGTGTAGGCCCTAAAACGGAGGAGCAGCCATTACAAGTTGTTGTTGTGTTACGCTGTCAATTGGTTGGTTTATTGTTGCGAGGTGAATAATTTCGTAATTGCTGGTCTATTGTCTCAATTTCCTACAACCCGGAGAAGGCGTTTTTATGCGATATTCAAGCATATGTGATGCATGTGTGTCCGTTTTACTGCCACAGATAGTGGTACAAACTATGTGTGTAGTGGGTGGACTATATGAACAACGTATTGTTCGTGCATTCGTGTCACAAGCTATTACCTCCACCACGCTAAACCTAGTACTTGAAAAGAAATGTACTTGTTGGTTATCTGTGTCATCAAGACTACAGTTTTATGAAATAGCGATAATAGTAATGATGTTTTAAATTAATTTTATTTCATTGCCAAAAGGCAATAGAACCCTTCTGTTTTTCCCCTTAGAGAATTACATTTTACCCCTCAGCGGGTAGTTATCTGCATGCTGGGAACCACTACACTCAATAGCAGTGCATTACCCGATACATAAGTAAGGCCTACTTGCAGTGGACCTATGCCACCAGATGCTTGAGCAATGCAGCGAATAAGGCATACCTCCCTCTCTGTCTCTGTCTTTTTTTTAACGTGGCAAATCGTACCACCCGAAACTTGGGAACAGCTGAAGTACTGGTTGAAGGGGTAAGTGAAAGTACATATTCCTTCCATATTTTTTCCTTGCTTCCTCCACCATCGCACCACACTCTCGCCCTCACTCTACGTAAGTCGGCAAGAATCAGAAGCCTTTGGCCATATAGCGTACTCGTATTTTCTTCAGCAACTTCTCGTTTTACCTTAACCGGAGTAGCAGAAAGAAATGCACTGTTGAACATGCTCGAGCTATGTCGGCGGAAGCTCTGTCAACCTAGCACACAATTACAACATAAACATTGTTAGTGATAGACTTCTGTTTGGTAGTAGTTGTTTCCTTTATGATGCTTCTTGGACGAAATTACACTGTGACAAGAGCGTGCGTCTACAGTCGCGATTAGGCGAAAAGGGCTTCTTCTCATAGCTTATTCATAAGATAGGGACGCGATGGGTACGGGAACAGAAGTACCGCTGCCGATCGGTAATTAAACCATCTTTTTTTCTGATTGTGTGTCCTTGTCTGCCTGCTACCTCGGTGGAATCATATCTCGCATCCTGTCGGTATGCTCCTGCACTCTACATCGATACAGCACATGCCACAAGCCCCTAACTGTCAGGAACCCTGCAACTTCACTGCGTATTTTTTCGGAGGAAAATTAACTATCAGAATTTATAAGAGGAACAACAACAAAAGTAAAAAACGGAAATGGATTTAAATCAGGCGTTGCTGAGGCAATTACACTAGGAAACGAGACACTGCAAGTAGTCGACAAGTTTTCCTATTGGAGAGTGGAGTACCTGGTGATGGACGAAGTGGACAGAATATAAAATGCAGATTTGCAACGGAACGAAAAGCGCTTGTAACAGCCGGGATATATTTTGTGAAATGAAACTTCCTGGCAGATTAAAATTGTGTGCCGGACCGAGGCTCGAACTCTGGACCTTTTGCTTTCGCGGGCAAATGCTCTTGCCCGCGAAAGGCAAAGGTCCCGACTTCGAGCCTCGGTCTGGCACACAATTTTAATTTGCCAGGAAGTTTCATATCAGCACACACTCCGCTACAGAGTGAAAATTTCATTTTACTAAGTGTTTATCACTTATTTACGTATTTAGGTACAATTTGCTAGTCGTAAAAGCTGTGTAATATGAATCAGTAACCAGATACATATTATATATTTCATATTAAAATTTAAGATTCCGTGTGACTGCAGGCTGTTGGGGTAAACGTGTATACATGCCAAACAATATTCACTTAACAGTGCTAACAGTGCAATGCTCACTTCCTTTACAAAATTAACTTTCATGTGGCTGCAGTCCCGTTAGGAGAAATGGTTAAAAATCGACAATTAATTGTCCCGAGTGATTTACTCGGACTAGCAGGACGTTTGTGTGAAAACCAGGACTCTACCGGTAAAACGGAAACGCCTGGTCAGCCTACTCAAGTTAATTATCTGATGTTTCTAGCGGCCACCCGACTCCACTGTAACAGTTATAGAATCATTCAAAGAAAGTCTACGCTCGGTAGCGCGGAGTACTGCGATCATATACTATTAGTTGGAGTCGACTTTAACCTAACGTGTGTAGACTAGGACGTCTACGGATTCATGGCAGACGGTACGGGCAGACAGTCTCGTGAGCTAATTCTGAACATATTTTCCGAAAACTGTCTGGAGCAGCTACGAGGGTAATCCCGAAAGTAAAGTCTCCAATTTTTTTATAAGCACATAGACCTGTCTATTTCTATAGTGGTTTACATCAGTTTACAGCGTGAACATTTAGCTATTTTTCGACGTAACCACCATTTCTGTCGATCAATTTTTGTAGACGCTGTGGCAGTTTTTGTATGCCCATGTCATATCAGCTCTCCGCCATGCTGTTCAGAAAGTTATGAACCTCTTCTTTCACTTCGCCGTCGGAGCTGAATCGCTTTCCGGCCAAATGTTCTTTTAACCAGTCCAGAAAGTTGTCCTCTTCGGCTGCAAGGCGGTAAAGAAATGCGCGGGAAGCATCAACTCGTTGCTGCATGGTCTTCAGTCAGAATGCGTGGAACCCATCTTGCGCACACCTTCCGGTAGTTCAATGTTTCCGTTAAAATTGTGTGTGCGGTGCTACGGGAAACCTCAGAAATCAACGTGCAGAGATCATCCAGGGTGATCCACCGATCTTCACGCATGCTTTGCTCAAACTTCAACACTGTCTCCTCAGATATTGACGGTCTCCCGCTCCTTTGTTCATCGTGAATTTCGGTCCGACCAGCTGCAAACTCTCTACACTACTTACGAACGTTTTTGACATCCATGCACGACTCACCATACACTTCCGTCAATTGGCGATGGATTTCAGTCAGCGCAGTGCCCTTTGCGTTCAAAAACCGAATAACTGCGCGCAATCCGCACTTGGCGGTAGCATCCAACGGGAGCTCCATTCTCAACGGGTGCCAAGCGACTGAGCGCCTCAGAGCCTGCGCAGCCTGTAAGCTATGTGGATGGAATAACTACTCGTGGCCACCAAAGAGAGTAGTTAATGCCTGCAGCAGGTTCAGTTCTATGTACATTTGCAGGATCAGTTTCAACTCGTAGCCACGCTCGGCCCTCTATATTGGGCGTGCTAAGTGTGCGATGTCCACAGCGAACCGTCGTCCTTGATGGAACGGGGCGTTGAGGATGTTGTGCAGCATACAGACCGAGTACCATGTTTGTAGGTCCCGCGTGGAGCGACAGCACCCCATTTCACTATTACATTTCACACTCGGTGAAATCATTAATCTTGTTCCGATGCCAGCAGAAACTCAGAACGATACGAACCGAATGCTTGGTGTAGGGGACAGTTGTAAGTATTTTGTCTGACAACTGCATCACAGAGGACAATTACACCAATAAAAATGAGCAATGTGTATCAACCGGAAGATGGCCTACATTGAATACCGCCCGCTCTCGACACTAGTAAGGTGGCCCTTAACCCGTTATTTGTTTCCGTGGATTCGTTTACAGGACCTTTTCCCGTAATTTTGATCATTACTATGTCCTGCAGGAATACGATAGACTTTGTTTACACCCTGTAAAGCATCGTCATCAGCGAACAGCCTTATCGAGCTAAGGGTAGAGGAAATCACTAACTTTGCGCCAAGAAAGGAGAAGTTGATCTCCTTAACCGTAACGGGTTAAGGCCTGTGTCCTGGGATGCAAAAGGAATACTTTTTGCTGACGTCTCGCAAAACGTTAAGTAGCAACTGATGAATACTGCGTATGAAAGCCCGGAATGAATCTTTAACTCTCCAGCGTGTTGCGCGGTTTCGAAAGTTTGTCGCCACTGTAAACATTGTTCTGGAAACAACTCCTAGTCTGTAGCTAAATCATTTTCTCCAAAATATCCTTTCTTGCAGGCGTCCTATTCAAGCAAGGTACACAGAGCAGCTTCTGTGAAGTATATACAGCGGGTAAGAGGTATTGGTAAAAGTGAAATTGTGAGAGAAATGTTGGGTCGTGACCGGTATCCATTAGACCAATGCACTTACCCATAAAGGTGCTTTGGTAACAATATAACTGATAAATTAGAAGTACGAATTGTTTCAATATCCACCCTGTTGGCACCCCTCTACGTTCCACCTATTTCCACTTGTAAATAAATTTGTGGTTGGAAACAGGCGTAGCCAGGGAGGGCCATGGGTGGCACTGCTTTTCATAGCGGGATCTCTTTGGTTGTTATTCGCGACACCCATACAGTACAGCGGTACGTCGAAGATATTCTACGCCTCGTTTTGTTGCCCTTCATGGCGAGCCATCCTAGGCTTACATTTCAGCCCGCATACGGCGAGAGTTTCTACAGCTTATCTTCGTGCTTGCCAAACCCACCTTGGCCAGTAAGGTTGCCCGATCTCTCCCAGATTGAGAACGTGTGGAGCATTATGGGCAGGGCCCTCTAACTAGTTCGAGATTTTGACGATCTATCGCGCCAGTTCGACAGAATTTGCCACGACATCCCTAAGGAGTCATCCAACAAGTCGATCAGTCAATTCCAAACGAAATAACTGCTTGCGTAAGGGCCAGAGGAGGACCAACGCGTTATTGTCTTGCCGGATTTGTGAAGCTCTTTCTCTTCACTAAATCATCCAATTTTTCTGAAATTTTAATCATTTGTTTGTCTGTAGATGCACACCACATCTACCGATTTCCGTTCCATTTGAATAATTCCTTCGTGGCGCGTCTTTTTTTTCTTTTCTTAGGGTGCATTTTAAATGTTTCTGTTATGTAGCCATATTTACCGATGACTTTAAAAAACTTGTAAATTAATTCGTTCCAAGTAATTAGGTGACATTATGGGAATGATTCGCTAAACGAAGCTATGTAAAATGTACTGTAGAGTATCGATGACTAGAAGTGAAATTAGCAGTGTACGAACAACGATTGTCTTGGAGATCATATGACTAAAATTTGGTTTACATCTGCCTAATTTGTCTCACGAAAAAGCAGGTATACTGGTTGCTGGTCATTGAAACTGCAGCACTAGGAAGGATAGGAAATATCTAGGGAACTTGCTGGCCAGGGCATCATACAAACGTGCTCATATCGTGGTAGGTCGGGACAGCATGGGCAACATGCAATCCTGCCTTGTCTTGTTGAATGATAATGTTATGGAGACTTCAGATATAGGGCAAAGACATCGGCCTTAACACGTCAGAAATTTAACTCCTGTTGTCCAAGTTAACAACTATGCAAACCAGAGGTGATCGTGGTAAGTACCCAAGGGCACCTTACACACTCAAGCTAGGTGCTGGTGCCATATGACTATGACGAATACAATCTAGCAAAGTTTGTTCTCGTCATAGACAGCACACATGTATACGTCCTTCGAGATACTGTACGAAGAACTGGTTGTCGCCAGTGTTCAGTGTTGCTGTTGGCCGCACCAATTTCGGGCTCCGGCGCCCGGTGCTGTGTCAGAGGAAGCCGCAACAATGGCCACCGTGCTGACAGTCCGTGTTGCTCCAGAAATGGATGCTTTTCTTTTCGAAAACAAGCTCGTATCTGACTCAAGGTACATATGGAGCTGCACCACCAAGCAGACAGTACAGTCTCACAAACAAACAGCATTCAAATGCGATTTGTGAATGAGAAACACGCTGCGTAATCTTTCTTATATACAGATTTCCTTTGGTCGCGCTCCAATGCTATCATTTACGTAACCGAGCATGTAGTGCTCTTCATGCCAGTTGGACGTTTGTTGCATGGCGCTTTCGTGGTGTTGCAGTTCTAATGGCCACCTGTGTAGTACAGCATCTAGAACAACAAAATGGCTCTGAGCACTATGGGACATCTAAGGTCATCAGTCCCCTAGAACTTAGAACTACTTAAACCTAACTAACCTAAGGACATCACACACATCCATGCCCGAGGCAGGATTCGAACCTGCGACCGTAGCGGTCGCGCGGTTCCAGATTGGAGCGCCTAGAACCGCTCGGCTAGGACGGCCGGCTCTAGAACAACACTCTTGACGCAGTGGCGCGCTGTCTTGAATCTTCTCCCGGAAGGTACTTTTAGTACTGTCGTTATCAGACATTGCACTCTGAAAGATAAAGTTTATCATGAACGACCCATATCAGTCCTGGCAACTTGCTCTGTGACTGAACCGCGTGTGTCCTTCACGTGTCACCATTGTCAGCCTGTCGCCCTAAATGTCGGTCAGTTTTCCCTTCGAATTATTTTTCATGGTTTTTGGGAAAGAGAAATCAAATGTTTTAATTCGCGAAGATTCGTATTGTTTCTGAAAAAGTCTAGACACGGCCGCCATTTTCTATGGGTTAAATGTTTTAGGCAGGGTAAAGTACGAAAATAGGCCAACGCTTCATCAGTCATTACTCTTTAATTGAGCCGCCCGATGCCAACATACGGTTTGCCTCAGAGCTTCGGTTTGTCACTACTTCACTCTTCTTCCATCGCCTCCCCCCCCCCCCCCCCTCCCCAACATATCTTCCTTGTCTGTCACTAGGGTGTATCACAATTAACAGTGAAAACTGACACCGGCGAAGAATAGAAGTAAAGATGATGATGATGTTTGGTTTGTGAGGCGCTCAACCGTGCGGTTATCAGCGCCCGTCCAAAGTTCCATTTTTCGGATGATGATGATGATGATGATGATGATGATGATGATGATGAGGAGGAGGAGGAGGAGGAGGAGGAGGAGGAGGACAACACAAATACTCAGTCCCCAGTCAGAGAAAATCCCCAACCCGGCCGGGAAGCGAACCCCGGACCCTGTGATTCAGAGGCGGCAGAAGTAAAGATGTTCCAGTAAAGATGCATCCACGAACAAACCGTTTGCAAAGTTATTGCGAATGTGTGGTTGTCAGCGGTCACCGACTTCAGTATGAAAATTGTCCTGGTTAGTACAAATGGATTTGAAATGTAAACTTCTCGATAAGTAACCATTCAATTGGGCTCAAATTTCACCCATGGTTTAGCGCAAAAAATAATTATAATACTGCTTCGGCACGTTACATATCACAATTTGTTATACACTCGTACCTGATTAAACATGTCGTCCTCGCAGTTGAATGCAAATCTGGTCTCGTCTGTGTAGCGAGTTAAGAATTATAGCTGCGCGGTTAGAGGCGCCATGTAACGGACTGCGCGACCCCTCCCGCTGGAGGTTCGAGTCCTTCCTCGGACATGGGTGTGTCTCTTGTCCTTAGCATAAGTTAATTTAAGTAGTGTGTAAACCTAGGGACCGATGACCTCAGCAGTTTGGCTCTTTAGGAATTCACACACAAGTGAACTTTTGAACGAATTACGTGAAACACCCCCATATTATCTCGTGAATCTCCACAAGACTACAAATCGTTGCTCCAGTTCTTCAACTTTATCAACGGGAGTGCTGTACACTTCACTTCTGGAGAGACCTGCATGCAAGCTGGGCAGCTGCAAAATGCGTAACTGTACTCTGTAGGATCGTATAATTTTACACACTTTGCGCTTTTCGCCAATACATGCGTCTCATTTCCAACCGAAGTGGTCTGTGGAGTGCTTTTCGCAAAATCCACGCTTTATATTCAAACTATATGCGGACTCCGTTATACGCGGATTTGTTATTCGTGTTGAAAGGTGGCTACACTGAGCCACAGCGCCAGAGAGTTTTGTTTCGCCGCCTCCACTGGCAGTGATTATTGAGAAGTAGCGGAGGGCAGTGCTTGTTGAGAACTCGTAGTAGTCAGTGCTTGCTGAGATGTCGTAGTGAAGAGTGCTTGTCGAGATGTGGCAGTAGGCAGTTCTTGTTGAGATGTGGTAGTAGCGAGTCGGTGTGGAGATATTGTAAGGATTAGAGTGATTTTCATCAATATAAATGAGGTAACAAACTCCTTTTCTTTTTTCTCATTATTTCAATGTCCTGAATAATGCGCCATTACAGGTTCAGTCAACAAAGCATCTGGCTTGTGTTCTTGTATTAGAGTGTAATTCTGGTTTTCTTGCGCAATTATAGTATTTCTATTTTTTTTAAATTACTTCAGTATAAATGGTATTTAAAATTTCTTTATATATTTATATAAATATGAAAAGCAAATTCTTTTTAAATTTTTAGTAGCTGTATGTCCGATTACGAAGTCTCTTAAACGGTTGGCCCTGACTAGTTTTTGTACGCAATCTGACTGTATAGAACAACAACAAAGAATGAAATGAAAATTTCCGTTAATACAATTAATTAATTAAGTCCCCAGCAACTACAAAACCTACGAAACCAAAGCACAAGTATAACTGTTCTGTGTGTGGAAGTATGACTCAACGTACACATCTGGCACGGTTCTTCTTCAACAAGACAAGAAATTTTAAATACCATTTATACTGAAGTAATTTAAAAAAAAAATAGAAATACTATAATTGCGCAAGAAAACCAGAATTACACTCTAATACAAGAACACAAGCCAGATGCTTTGTTGACTGAACCTGTAATGACGCATTATTCAGGATATTGAAATAATGAGAAAAAAAGAAAAGGAGTTTGTTACCTCATTTATATTGATGAAAATCACTCTAATCCTTACAATATCTCCACACCGACTCGCTACTACCACATCTCAACAAGAACTGCCTACTGCCACATCTCGACAAGCACTCTTCACTACGACATCTCAGCAAGCACTGACTACTACGAGTTCTCAACAAGCACTGCCCTCCGCTACTTCTCAATAATCACTGCCAGTGGAGGCGGCGAAACAAAACTCTCTGGCGCTGTGGCTCAGTGTAGCCACCTTTCAGTGTTTTCGCATATATGCGATTTTAGTTATCTGTCCAGTGCTTCCATCTGTTAACATTTGTTCTGTTGTGTTTGTCGAAACAGTAATCGTCAGTTTAGGACAGTAGAGCTGTCAAGGTGCATTTGACAGGGGCTGTGTTTACAGTGCGGGGTAAAAGGAAGGAAAGGTGCCTGTCGAGGGAAAGAAGCGTGTATGAAGAATGTCGTATTCATTAGAAACAAAGTTAGAAGTTGTCGATAGCTATGAGAAAGGTAAGCGTGTTGTTGGCATTCAGCGTGCTTTGGGACGCACAAGGAGGTGTCCCCAGCAGTGCGATCGGCTTCTCGCAACTATCAATACGGTGATGCAGGTTAAGATCCCAGGTATCACACACTGCAGCCATTCACTCAGGTGGGGCCTTGTTTGCGAGTAATTGACGAAAAATTCAGAATTTTGTATGACACACAATGGCGTTAAAAATGTTGCACTGTATATTCTGTTCGCGTGGTGTAATGGATAGGGTAACAGCGCCCACATGAAAGAGGTTTTAGGTTCCAATCTCGGCAGGTGCACTAATTTTCTTTTTTTAAATCGTTACCGAAATTACTTCGACAACACCACACCATCTCTGACCTAGCTCACAAACGCTATCCGCTCTTTAACTCCAGCTAACTACCATTCGTGGCGTACTTTACAGATTATACAGGTTCAAATGGCTCTGAGCACTATGGGACTTAACATCTATGGTCATCAGTCCCCTAGAACTTAGAACTACTTAAACCTAACTAACCTAAGGACATCACACAACACCCAGTGATTATACAGGCCAAAGATGGAAAGCGAGCGTCAAGAAAAATTAATCTTTCGAAATAAATGATGTTTGTATGTTAACAGTATCTGTTCAGATTATGTAAATGAAATTGACAAATTGTGAACAAAAAAATGGCTCTGAGCACTAAGCGACTTCTGAGGTCATCAGTCGCCTAGAACTTAGAACTAATTAAACCTAACTAACCTAAGGACAGCACACACATCCATGCCCGAGGCAGGATTCGAACCTGCGACCGTAGCGGTCGCTCGGATCCAGACTGTAGCGCCTAGAACCGCACGGCCACCACGGCCGGCAAATTGCGAACACATTATAATTTTGTCTTTAGGTCAGAAAAGAAGTTAAAAAAGTATTGGGTGGTATGGATGTGGGAGAAATACACGCACAAGCGTTTTTGACGCAACTGTTACTTAAAAATGGAATCTACAATGATAAATCTGAATCCCATGCCATGAGAAATAAACAAACAGATATCCGACTTAAAGAAATTCCGTATCAGTAAAAACATTACAGCAGGCTATGCGTATGATTTATTTTGTGTGTAAGGCTGCATGCTTGCCACTTACAAATTACTAAACAGCGAAGTGGCGTAAGGTTAATAACAACGAACATAGTATTCAATGTCATTATTCATGTCAACGCTGAAACACAAATTTAACAATGAAGTAAACGAATGTGACTACTGTGTTCGATCTAGGAATCATTTCTTCTGTCTGATTTCTTATATTCTTAGACGAATCTTCAATTAGAATTAAAATTTATCTTGCTACCTATGTGACATTGTAATATTATTAAACAAATGATTGCTGCACACTGAAGTTCTTGTATGGCTACTGCTTTAATAACGAATGCATCTGCATCTGTATTCAGCAGACCGCTGCGAAATGTTTGGGAGACGATACTTCCCATTACACGATACCATTTAACTAAGATTTCTTCCGTTCCATTCGTATGAGGAGCGTGGGAATAATGATAGTTTAATTGCTTCTGTGCATACTGTAAGCACTGTAATCTTGTCATTGGGGGTTGCTGATTTTTTAAACTTTGTAAGTAGGCTTTCTCAGGATAATTTGAACCTGTCTTTTAAGTCCAGATTTTGCCGCGTCTCCGTGCGCTCTCCCTGGGCATACTACAACTTATCTTCTTTGCATTCGTCCAATATTTCCTGTTGGTCCTATTTAGTGTTCATTCCATACACCTGACAATATTCTAGGATGGTTCAAAAATGGTTCAAATGGTTCTGAGCACTATGGGACTTAACGTCTGAGGTCATCAGTCCCCTAGAACTTAGAACTACTTAAACCTAACTAACCTAAGGACATCACACACATCCATGCCCGAGGCAGAATTCGAACCTGCGACCGTAGCGGTCGCGCGGTTGCGGACTGAAGCGCCTAGAACCGCTCGGCCACACCGGCCGGCATTCTAGGATGGATCACACATTTGTTATGTAGGCAGTCTCCTTTCCCTGTTGCTAATTTCCCCGTATCATGTCAATGAATCGAGGTCCTGTTACCACCTCCACCTACGACTCAGCATACGTGATCATGCCATTTCATATACCTACAAATGATTACACTCAGGTATTCTTATGAGTTGACTGATTCCATTTGTGGTTCTTGATACTGTGATCATAGGATACTAAGCGTTTAAGTTCTGTGAAGCGCGCACTTTCACATTTTTAAACATGTAAAGCGACCTGCCAATCTCTACACCACTTTGAAATATTGTAAGGATCTGATTGAATATTTGCGCATCTTTTTTTTCAGACAGTACTTCATTACAGATAATTGCGTTCTCTGTCAAAAATCTGAGATTACTATTGTCTACCAGGTCATTAACATAACAACTCGGACAGCTAGAGTCCCAACAAACTCCCACGCCATGCCTCCGTACTTGATTCTACCTCTGACTGAAGTTGTATTGTTGTATAAGGAGCAGTCAGGTGGAAATAAAGACAGATGGGAAAAGTAAGTAAACTGTTTATTAGTTCAAAAGTAATCGCCATAACTGTATTATGCATTTATCCCACTGTGAGAGAAGACTGTCAGTGCCTTCATGTTTGCTGTTGCCAACGGAACCACGATTGTGTCCAGGCGTGCACCTCTTCGTCCGAAGCAAATCGAAGGCCACGAATGTCTTTCTTCTGAGTTCCAGAATTCTGAAAATGGCATGGCGAGAGGTCGCGACTGAATGGATGATGTGTAAGGGCTTCCCAGTGAAACTTCTGCAGCGCGGTCGAAAATAACCTTGGTAACAACAGGGCACGCCCAGTTTCGCTCGGAAGCCCTTACACATCGTCCTTACAGCCCCGATCGCTCCCCTTGCTATTTCCATATTTTTGCAGCTCAGAAGAAAGATATTCGTGGTTGTCGATTTGTTTGCGACGAAGAGGTGTACGCCTGGGTACAATCATGGTTCCTGGGCAAACCGCAAGCACTTTTGTGTGAAGGCATTGACTGTCTTGTCTCACAGTGGGATGCATGCATTAACTATCAGAGGGATTACTTTTGAAATAATAGACAGTTTACTTGCGTTTTTGATTCTGTCGCGTTTTTACTTGATTGCCCCTTACAGCTGCGAAAATTACTATTCTTCTCAATTTACAATGGAATATTCATGATGAATTTTACTAGCACGTGTATATGTAGGGAGCCCCTCCTGAGAGTCGTCAGGTGTACTTTCGTATTTTCAGTGTGTAGCCAAAGGCTATGTACAACTTGTTCAGAAACCAGACAAAAGCTATAAAAATCGAGGGGTATGAAAGGGAAGCAGGGGTGAGAAGGGAGTGAGACAGAGTTGGTGTCTTTTCTGCAAGCATTTGTCGTGTGTGTAGCCATGTGTGGAAGTGGCACGTGGATGATAAACAGTTTAGACAAGAAGAGAATGGAAGCTCCTGAAATGTGGTGCCACAGAAGAATGCTGAAGGTTAGATGGGTAGATCATAGAAGTAATGAAAAGGTTCTGAAATAGAATTGGAGAGAGAAAAATGTTGTGACACAAACTGACTACAAGAAGCGATTGGTTGATAGCACACATTCTGAGACATCAAGAGATCACCAAGTTAGTATTGGAGGGAAGTGTGGGGGTTAAAAATTGGAGATGAATACAGTAAGCGGATTCAGAAGGATGTGAGTTACAGTTATTATTCGAAGATGAAGAGGCCTGCACAGGATAGAGAAGCACATAGAAGTGAAAAAACCAGTCTTCGGGACTGAAACCACAACAACAACATGTAGTTTGAGTCAGCCCAGAGAATTACTGCTCATCACGCCTTTCATACGGTGCCCAGTGTCGACGAAAAGTGTCGATTTATTTCCCATTACAAACAAAATGATTTTTATAGCTGAATTCCACATGTCCATTCGATATAGCGACCCCAAATTAGTGTAGTTTGATATTTGTTTTATCGATATGTGTTAGCAGGGACAGTAGAACCCGAAGAATAACCAGTACCCCGGCCGCGACCAAGAAGAGCTCCTTCATGACGGTAGCAGGTCGTAAGGGCCAGCTACAGACTGCAAAGACAAAATTGCAAATATCTGCCAGTCAGAGAAAGTACGCCAGACGAGTGTTAGGAGAGACTGTGTATATACATTCAAGCACTTGCACGCGCTAAAATGCGGTAATGCGCAGACATCTGTGAAGCCGTGAGTTACTACTAGTTAAAAATGTACTCTTTTCGGAAGCGATAAAGTTAAGCTGGGTGGCAAAAGATAAGTTTGTCGGTTTTAGGAAGTCAAACGAAGAACACGTTTGGCGAAACCATCTCTGGCATGCTGTATGCATATGTGCGTGAGGAGCAATCACTACTTTATTTCTAAGATAATTATTTAACGCACTAAACTCTTCAGGGAGGCAGTGCATTGGCAAGACATTGGACTAGCGTTCAGGAGGAGTCAGGTTCCCATGGATTGCCTAAATTGCTTAAAGGAAACACAAGGAATTTCCTTAGAAAAGGATGCAGCCAATTTCCTTCCCGAGTCTGAGCGTGTGCTCCGTCTCTAATGACTTCGTGGTCGCCGGGGCGTTAAACCTTAACCTTCTTTTATTCCTTCCACTTTAGTTCCAGCCTGACAGAAATTTTCATCGAATTGGGACAATCGCCATGCCCAGTGGGCGGTTGATCCACGTGGTCGGCGGAGCCAGTGGACAAAGCGGCACATCGTCCCGCCGCGGCTTTCGTGCGCTTGTGCACCCCGCCGTGGTCACCCCTCGGCGAGTGGCGCGCTGCCATCCGCAGGTGTCCGGTCCGCGATCAGCTGTGTGGGCGCTGGCTGCGGCGCGGCGCGGCTGCTTTGTTTTTGTAGGAAGCGGCGCGACCTTGCGCCCAGAATAGCGCGCCGCCCACGCCGCCCCTCCGCCGCCCACCTGCTGCGCCCCCCACCCTGCTTCACTACTCCCCGCCTTGTTTACTGCCCCTCCACGCCTCGCCCCCTCCCAGCTCCTCCCTCTCTCCTTCCCTCCCACACGCGCCACCTGCCTTGGTGCCAAGCGCCCGAGCGGGACCGCTTGTCACATTATCGCCAAATGTCACTCGAGAATGCGCTCGGCCACCATTGTCCGCGACGAAGAAGCAACTGAGATTGGGATGATTTTCTGGTCACTAGCGCATGTATTTGTAAGTGTCTTTCAGTGGTGACTTCATTGTTTGTGGCCTCACTGATGAATACGAACTGCTTCCAGCTATGATACTTCTACATCCACATCTATACTTTCCAAACCACCGTGAGGTACATGGCAGAGGGTACATCTCACTGTACCGGTTATTAGGGTTTCTTCCTGTCCCGGTCACATATGGAGTGCAGGGAGAACAATTATTTGAATGCCTCTGTGCATGTAGTATTCTTCTAATCTTATCCTCACAATCCCTATGTGAGTGATACATAGGGGATTGTAGTATAATCCTTGAAACACCATTTAAAGCCAGTTCATGAAACTTTGTTAATAGACTTCCTCAGGATAATTTGTGTATCTTCAAGAGTATTCCAGTTCAGTTCCTTCAGCATCTCTTTGACACTTTCCCACAGTTCAGACCAGTGACCATCTGTGCTGCCCCTCTCAGTACACGTTCAGTGTGGGGTCCTGCCCATTCGTCACCCTGTAGTGTGCCCAAAGGATGCTGCATTCTCAGATAGCTATACAACAACTCCAGCAAATCACATTAATAGTTTTTATTTCAATAAAGCAGATTGACAGTACTTAACTTTGAAATTAGAACAGTGTCGCAAGCGATGGGCGACATGCAAACAATCAG
The DNA here is from genome assembly GCF_023864345.2 of Schistocerca serialis cubense. Lineage (NCBI taxonomy): Eukaryota > Metazoa > Arthropoda > Insecta > Orthoptera > Acrididae > Schistocerca > Schistocerca serialis. The sequence goes on from NC_064639.1 coordinate 967,149,424, forward strand.
TCTCATTGCTCTCTTGACAGCCAAATGCCTTTCATGCTGCTTTTCTCTGTCTGTAGTCTTATGCTTTGTTTTACACCTATTAAATAAAGTGTTTCTTCATCAGAAGTGACCAATGAGAATATTATGTAAAATAAGTAATAACACTTCTCAAAATTTTTATACGCACTTTGCAAATATATTTACTCCTTAGTGGATTTTGTTGGTCACAAAAAAATCACTTTAAGCTGAACGGTGATGTATACAAACGCAACACAAAATACAAAATAATTTCTATATAGTCTTTGTCTCCTTGTGAATAGAATGGTGGTGGTGGTGGTCATCATCATCATCATATTTACTTGTGGCCTTAGGGCTTCAGGACCAACTAGAGAATTCTTTTACATGATTCTTGGACTAATTAAAATTTTGACGTACTGGAATTGAACCCAACAAGAACTCCAAATGCTAAGTCTTCTACTTTTTGATTAGACTAGTGTTGAAACTCAGTTGTCAATTTCTTTGATGTGGCCCTACCACTTTAGGTCAATCTGGATAGTTACTCCTAGGTATTTTACGGTAGTTACTGTTTCCAGTGGTATGTCACCAATAGCGTAATTGAACAGTAATGGACCAGTTAATCTATTTATGCATAGTATGCTACATTCATTTACGTCAGAGAAAATTAGGGAGTGTGTACAGTGTTATATGCATTGAAAATAAGTTTCTTCAAGTGATGTTGGTAAACTTTAGGAATGCGTCACCTGTGTTGTTATTATGCAGGCTATGTGTGTGTGTGACCTACAATCAATTGCAGATGAGTAAACAGTTAGGATAATATCAAAATTTGTGTTTTTTTTTCACATAATCAATCATTAGTATGGAAATCTCTTATATTGTGTAACTATACGTAAAACTAATGTTTTTTTCAGCTTCAGAAGGTGCAAAGGTTGCGGGATGAGATTCATCAGTTGCAAGAAGAATGCAAGAAAATGAGCCAGGAGGTTGATCTTAGTGTTGATGCCAGAGGTCAGTATTAAGTCTGTTTGTTGGACTTACATTTAATGTATTTTAAACATAATCTGATAAGGTGCTGATTTTGCCCTTCAGTTTTTTGTTGTTGTGGTATTTATAGATAATATTTTTATTTGTATGAGTAATCCTCCTATTACTGACTGAGTGGGTCAGTTCACAAGTCAGACATTGCCCTGTAGTATTCAATGAAACCTTTGAGAGTCATGTGCCTAGTTGCAATTATTCAAAGTATCAGGCACTAAGTGGTGTGTGAGCTCTCATCATTCCCTCTGTGTTGGTATTATCTAGTAGTTACGCATGTCATTTTATCATCAGACTGTTTGTAAGTCTGACTGCTCATAGTAATGCTTTGAAAAAAATCAAAATATTAAATGGCCCAGTATTGAAGACTCTTTTTCTCTTTTAATCCTTTTGTGCAAAAAGTTTCATCATTTGAGGAGGAGTAGGCTAAAATGAAAGATATTGCCTCAATGTTATTGCTTAAAAGAAGATGACATTTTAGCATTACCACTCCAGTAGATTACACCTCTGTATTATATACTTGAAATATTTTTACATTAAGGAGGCATACCACACGTGCTTAAAAACTATAAAGCCTCTGCATCCATATTTGCAGTTCCTCTGGGTGAAACAGATGAGGAATTCTACAAAAACATCTATACAGGCCAACGTGGTGTGGTAATGCCTCCAGAGGAAATGCCATTCTCTCCTGATAGCAGATCACGGCAGTTTCGTAAGTAGTTTTATAGCATGGTTTGTTAGTTTGCAGAAGCGAAAAACGAGCATAACTCAAGATTTTTGAGCATGCAAAATAACACAATGGCAGAAGATAAACCAGTTAGATATTTTGTATATTCGTGTATGAAGTTGTGTCTTTTTTTTTTGGGGGGGGGGGGGATGAGACTTTTCTTCCATACAATCTTATCCTTCCTTATTTGTGTTTCTGTACATCTGACCAGAATATTCCATGGCTTGGGTCCTACCCCAGAGATTCTTTTTTTCTTTCTGTGCTAATTACATGTAACCTGTTGTAAAGGTTTTGTATTGTAGCCAGTACAGAGAATTTATCGCTACTGTTTCAGCTTCTGTACCTATCCTTCACTATCTGTATCTAGCACATATTACCCAAGATAATGTCTGTGTTAAAAGTAGTATATACTATCTTAAAGCTACAGCATAAGGAACAAGCTTATAGTAATGTTCATTCCCAAACAATCTGCTCACTCCATAATTTTCAATTGTCAGACTCCATCTCAGATGCAGCACCAATAAAAAAACTGCAGCTCATTGACACTCAGGCTTTATCAGTAAGTGTCAGTACATGTGTCATATGAGATAAAAATAAATGATTTTACAAGTTGTGTAGGTTAAACACCATCTTTTGTAATTTTAATGAAAGTCTTGCTAGGACTTTCATTACAGTTGCAAAAGATGGCATTTAACCTATACAAGTTGTATATCTGGCACTGCAGAAAAAGGGGGCTGAAAAACAAAGAGACCAACATGTAAATGACATTAACTATATCAAAAGGAAAATTCATTTGTGGGAGCTATAAAAACACCCCCCCCCCCTCCCCCCCACACACACACAGGGCACAGTCCAGGTTTGGAAATGTTAGTTTCTTCTTCATCAGGGAGTAAAAAGGAATAGGTTGAAGAAAGTTAGAAAAGAGGTTCAGTCCCCAGGATGAGAAGGTCCAAAGTATTTATAATTTATGTGTATGTACTAGCAGTACACCTTGTGAAGCCGCTATTGGCCAACCATTTTTCTGCCCTTGTTTATTTATAAATTAATGCATTTGAAAAACAAAGATTCTGTACCCTAGATCTTAAAAAGTGGCATGAAGGTGAAAGACATCTTGCAAGCCGGCTCCTTCCTGATGGTAACTGTGGACGGATGAACGTCTTTTGCTAGCTCTGTTTAGGACTGGGAGCCATTTTATGATTCCAGACAGTGAAAGCTTGTCCATGATCATTTTATTATTCCATAATGTTGACATTGGCAAGAGATTTCTGCAATTTATTTGGCAGATGTATTTCAGAGTAGCAGGCACTCACACTGAATCACTTCCTGTTTATACCAAACGATGTATCTGTTCAGGTTTAGCAAACACTGACCCATGCCTCACTCAAATATAGATCTGAATGCTGCTCAAATATAGATCTGTTGTTTGTAAGGTTGCTGACATGGAGAAAATTATTATTCACTAGTTGAATCACTAGTTCATTTTGTATCACTCAGTTCATGATGATATTCTTGAAACAGTGCAAATTTATTGAGGTGATGAGAATGATTCCAGGATGAGTTTAAACATGCATTGTCTGAAATATCTTTCTGAGACACTGTATCACTGAAAAATTTCCTCTTATGAATCCACGGAGCTCATAAAAAATTGAAAAAGTGGAACTACTCCACCACCAAGTACAAAACCCATAGCGGCTCTCCATAGTATTTCATTTAACTGACTCTTAAGACTGCTATGTCATATTTTTTTCCACTGAACATACTGTGAAAATTAAGTATAAAATAAACTAATTCGATGGCAGTCAGCCAGTATGAACATCGTGCTTAACGTGTAGACAGTTGTCACTTTAAAATATTGTCTTTTTTTTCACAGTGGCAAGAAAGAAGTGAGTATGATATTCCCAGTTAGAATGCTGCTCCTATAATAATGTCATTAATTTGTTCAAATTCCGTCTCTAGTTAGTGAATGACATGCATTTGCTAAATAGTATTAATGAACACAGAGAGAGAAATGTGTTGTCTGAATAGAAAGTAGAAAAGTGGAGGTGATAATTATTTGTTTTTGTTGTTGCAGGGCATGATCATGCACATCCTACAGCCACGCATCAAGCCCCATCCCCCACGGCGCCAGCTGGGGAGTCAACCACTGACGGACCCAGTTGGATGTGTTCAGAGTGTACATTCCGCAACCACCCTTTGCTGGACAAGTGCGAGCAGTGTGAAATGCCGCGCATCCTGCTAGGTACCCCGACCACCACTGATGGCCTCTCAGTGTGTTGCTCTAAGCTTGGATTGCTGGGCCTAGACACACAGCCTGTATCATCCCCGCCTGCATATTCCTAGCAGTGTGATAACTCTGTCTAACCTTTACATCCTCTCCAGCTCCAGAAAAATCATGCCAAAGTATGTCTGTGTAATGTTGAAGTCAGTTAAAATTAAAATGGACTCAAAGTAAAGGAACGAAAGGTTTTCACAGTTCATACTGTCACTGTGTGTGACGTAAGTTATGCATAAAAGGAGGACAGTTTTTTCTGTAATATTACAAGTATTGATCCACAGTTGGGACATGTGGACAAGCAATTACTTTGTAATTATGGAAGAAAGTATTTCTTAATTACAGAATGTGACTTTTAACCTTGAATTTTTATAGTGGGGGCAAACACTGGAGGTAACAGTGCGCAACAGCACAAGTTGAACCCATAAAAGAAGGATAAATTCAATGTATACACATTTTCAGTCATTTATAAACATAATAAGAGTTTTGCAAATTTATGAATGAGAGGTTACTATCTTCTTTCAGTAATCACTATATTCTGCCTGGTTTCCAGTGAAATATTAGAGATTAGAGATTGTATGATCAAAATTAATTACTGCAGTTGGGTACAAGCATTGGGTAATTCTAATATTCAATCTGAAACAGTTATAATTGGGAATTTTGTGTGAAAACACCTGTGGAGATCACAGTAATTTCTGAGGATTTACTTTTTAAAAATTTCCTTGTTACATAATGTGCTGTGTGATTTATGCTTCCACTAATACAACCTAAACAGTGTGTGTTATTCTTGTACGATTTAGTGTTTGCCAGATTTGTGATAAATGTCTTCCAGTAAGGGAACAGGTGTTCCGTGTGCCTTTGGACATACAGGACAACACACTAACAACTAGAAACATTGCTCATTTCATTTGTAGTTTTAAGGTTAATAATATATAAGTGATAGTATACTGTATTTGTATTCTTGTGAATTACATACAAGTATGTTTTAGAATTAAATTAACCCACATAACCTTTGTAATGTGAAAGTAACTAACTACATAATTGTGTGGTAAGCTGTAATAGTGCACTTCACATAATTCCTTGTAGATTTATTATCATTTTGTTGTGAAATGTTCTGTTGAATAGACTGATTTAATTCCTTTACTCTGGAATTGTATCCCATGCATTTTCATTATGTGAAGGTAATTTTATATTTTTAATTTTACTTCTATGGTACATTTGATCTACAATATTTTAAAATGGTTTGCAAGTATTTTACTGCTCAGATACCATGAATAATAAAAATTACAATCATGCAGAAATAGTAAACATTTTAGTGTCTTTTGTGTGCATGCTGATTTCTTTCTCAAATTCTATGTGTGCGCTCACAAAAGCACATTGATATTTTTATAAGAACTTGGCAAACAGTTTATAACAAAAGGAGCTGCAAAAACCAGGCTTGTAGTTTTGTGTTAACTCTGTTAACAAGTAAATTTACATAACAAACTCTTACTTAATGGGTCTCTTATGGTCTACATTTGTTGGAGACTTTTTTGTATTATAGGTGTACAACAGAGGAGCCGATTTACAAATTCCATTCTTTTATTTGTAAACATTTATAATATATTAAGCATACAGATTAAAGTATGTGTTGCACCATATGACAAAAAATTAAAACTTCATCAGCTTGCAGCTTATTATTATAATGTATTCGATGCATCTTATGATTGTGCTTCTCCTCCAAAATGAACATTTTATCAGTAGTGACCATCAAAACGGTATTATTAATAGGACTTTCCAAGTTGAATGTAGCTTTTTATTAGTCATAAAGACATAAGGGAAGTGGAATCAAAAAATGCTTGGAGATTAAGCTCAAAGAAGAGCTCATAGTAGCTGCAAACACAGATAGGTAGGCAGATGCTCAGTCTTCCTTATTCTAAAACATGTGTTTACTGTTGAATGTGAGGAATTTATGTGGGAAGCATAAAATGCTTCCATAGAATTTCTATGGGATCATGTCTGTTCAAGACAATCTGCATTCAGTTTTTTAAATTTTTTGGTAACATTGATGGATGTTCAGCTTGAGGTTCAAGCTCATTTTTTGGTCTGTGTTTGCTTTCAAATAAATAAATTTAAGGGAAAAGGAGTGTGCATTGAACAAGCACAAGAAAAAAATCGTATTTGTTTAAGGCAGAATTCTTTTTTCCAAAACATTTATTGTTATTCATAAATAGACATTGGACACACAAAGTACAATTCAGAACAAGTACTACTTGTTTGTAATCCACAATTGCTTGCATTGTCTTCAATGTTACAATATAACCTCATTTGTGCCCCAATCAAGATGAGTACATTGAGCCCAGTGACACATTAATATTCTCATTTTTTGTATCTGCTTTTAGCAAATGATTAAACCAACTGTTCTGAAGTTAAGAAAACTTCATTATCAGATTTTATTTTTATTATAGAAGAGGAATATTGATCATGTCATTCCATTAATTCCATTAGAAAGACTGCTGTTTATGTGGTTTTTTCTGTCTGATTTGTTGATGGTATTTTGCACACAATATTTTTGGCTAGGTTAGCCACCTTCTTCAGATGCTCCAAGCATGGGTCTCACATGTAGCTCACTGCCAGGTCTCCATCCAGACTGTGGCATAGTGTTTAGTTCTGTGGTACTGTTTGTAGCTAAGTTTAACATCTGGTGCCTGCTGGACCCTTAGTGCACATTTGTTTTCTTAAGTCAAGGTCATTTTTCCATGAACTGCAGATGTCTCTGTATGTACTGCCTGTGGCAGATGAGAAGACAAACAAAACTCTTTTTAAACTAAATGTCAGGTCCCAGAGCTTAAATTGAAGCTTCCATCTCTTAATTAAAGTTGTCTTAACAATTTGAAGTGGAGTATGCACCACAATACTGGTCTTATTTCACTCCTAAACTGAAAACAGTGTTTGGGGACAGTTGATATGCAGACCTAATATATTCACATATGACATGCCATATTACCACAAATGTGAAATATGCCTGAATTTTGGAGGCCATTAATATTACAAAGCTTTATTTACAATAGTCTTCAGCATGGCATTTCTTGCGATGGATAATGGTGACTGGAGCTTCGGAGATAGGGGTCCTTCCGTGTGGATTTTCTATACACATGGCTAAGAGATACGGTCGATTTTCTCATAAACAATGGAAAATCCAAGGTGGAATGTACGTTCTGAGAGTCTCTTTGTTGTGCCTATCTGTGACTCAGCATCTCTAATTTTCTCATAACTAATACGTGAACTAAATGTTGCTGCTCCCTTTTCCAAATTCTGTAGTTAATTTTATATGGTATTTCAGGTGTTCAGGAAGTCCTGGAGTTTTTTCATTCTGTGTGGCCATGCCACAAATGTGTGATCAATGAATCAAAGGAAACATTTTGGCCTGAATTTAGCACATTCTACAGCTTTCACCTCAAAATGTCCTATGTATTTACTGGTGATGCTGAGTAAGTGGTTAAGGAGACCAAACAGTCATCAGTCTCCTATTCACCTCCCAGGCCAGAAGCAGTGTACCCATTCTGTCTGCATATAGAATAAATTCTACGTCCAAGTGTGAGAAGGTATTCTAAATGTTTGCGGAGGATGTATCTGAGGCAGAACATGGGAGCTAGTCTGGTATTCATGTAGTGGGATGTGGAAAACTGCCTAAAAATCACATCCATGCTGGCCAGCACAATGACTCATCATCATTAATCTGTTAGGCAGATTCGATCCGTGATAGGCATACCTCCCCATACCAGAAGTGATCACATTAACACACAAGGCTACCTGGGCAGGTTGTACTTAACTATCAGTAATAAATAGCTATAAATTTTCACTTGACTGTTCTGTTCATAATACTTTCCATCAAAAGGGACAGAAGCATGAAGAATTAAGTGAAGCTATCACAACATTTCATCAGTTTGTTCTAAGGATTCCAAAAGTAGGACTATAAAGAGAAAGACCACTTCAAAATTGTCATAGCATCAAACTTGACAGAGGCAGTGCTCTAATTTAGGCAAGCAAGTAGTGACTACTAAATGTAAGAAAGAATGTGACACACCGAGCGAGGTGGCGCAGTGGTTAGACACTGGACTCGCATTCGGAAGGACGACGGTTCAATCCCGCGTCCGGCCATCCTGATTTAGGTTTTCCGTGATTTCCCTAAATCACTCCAGGCATATGCCGGGATGGTTCCTCTGAAAGGGCACGGCCGACTTCCTTCCCCATCCTTCCCTAATCCGATGAGACCGATGACCACGCTGTCTGGTCTCCTTCCCCAAAACCAACCAACCAACCAAAGAATGTGACATAGGCAATACCAATACCACTGCAACTTATGATGAAGCTACAACCATTTATCTCAATACCAAGCAGTCTGTTGGGATTGCAGGTGATGATCACACATGTGAGACCCACACTCAGGACAACTGGGGATGACAACTTGGTCAGTCATCTAAGTAACATGTGTAAAACTAAACAGTTGATTTTGTTAGAAACCAGAAACACATCATCAATATTCATCCTCTTAAAACTAATGTATGATTTTTATCTCCTGGGGGAGCTGATAATTCCAGGAAATCCTGAATGACAGCACACTGTGTCTTAAGAATGTAGTGGTGCATAAATGCAAGGGCAACAGTAACCGTCAAATAAACTGGAAACACCATTGATTTCTAAGAAATCAGATTCAGAATTTCCAACAGTTTATAACACATAGACAATAGTTAATACTAACCAGTTTACAAATGTGTAATATTTGGTTGCCACTTTCATTCATTTCTTTTCGATTATTGATGCCATATCCTTCTATACAAATATCCCACAAGTATACTACCACATTCTGTCAACTGCCATCTTCCCACTGAACACCCAATATTTCAGGTAGTGATACGGATTGATTCAATCATTTCGATCAGGTCTATTTCTTCTTTGCAGAACCTAGCAGTCAGTGCAGATATTGCATCACGGATGAGTGTGTGCAGTGAGGACAGGATAGATACAATTTTGTGTATAAGTAATAGTAACAGTAATAATAATAATAATAATAAGCATATCAGGGAATGTGTATGGGTATTTAACAGTTACATTGCAGACCCATACACATTCCCTGATACACTTACACATGGAATAACTTATCTGAAACCTAAAGATCAAGCAGACACAGCAAACCCAGCTAAATATCGCCCCATAACATGCCTACCAACAATATACAAAATATTAACTTCAGTCATTACACAGAAATTAATGACACATACAACACACAACAAAATTATAAATGAAGAACAAAAAGGCTGTTGCAAAGGAGCACGAGGATATAAAGAGCAACTGATAATAAATGTAGAGGTGACATATCAAGCTAAAACTAAACAAAGGTCGCTACACTACGCATACATTGATTACCAAAAAGCTTTTGATAGTGTACCCCACTCATGGTTACTACAAATATTGGAAATATACAAAGTAGATCCTAAATTGATACAGTTCCTAAACATGGTAATGAAAAATTGGAAAACCATAATAAACATCCAAACAAATTCAAATAATATCACATCACAGCCAATACAGCTTAAGCGTGGAATATACCAAGGAGACTCATTAAGTCCTTTCTGGTTCTGCCTTGCTCTGAACCCACTATCCAACATGCTAAATAATACAAATTATGGATACAATATTACTGGAACATACCCACACAAAATCACACATTTGCTATACATGGATGATCTAAAACTACTGGCAGCAACAAATCAACAACTCAACCAATTACTAAAGATAACAGAAGGATTCAGCAATGATATAAGTATGGCTTTTGGAACAGACAAATGTAAGAAAAATAGCATAGTCAAGGGAAAACACACTAAACAAGAAGATTACACATTGGATAACCACAGCGACTGCATAGAAGCGATGGAAAAAATAGATGCCTATAAATATCTAGGATACAGACAAAAAATAGGAATAGATAATACAAATATTAAAGAAGAACTAAAAGAAAAATATAGACAAAGACTAACAAAAATACTGAAAACAAAATTGACAGCAAGAAACAAGACAAAAGCTATAAATACTTATGCTATACCAATATTGGAGTAGTGAAATGGAGTAACACAGACCTAGAAGCACTCAATACACTTACACGATCACAATACCACAAATATAGAATACATCACATACATTCAGCAACAGAAAGATTCACATTAAGCAGGAAGGAAGGAGGAAGGGGATTTATCGACATAAAAAACCTACATTATGGACAGGTAGACAATTTAAGAAAATTCTTTCTAGAACAACCAGAAACTAGCAAAATACACAAAGCAATCACTCATATAAATACATCGGCTACACCACTGCAATTTCATAACCACTTCTACAACCCTTTAGATCACATAACATCAACAGATACGAAGAAAGTAAATTGGAAAAAAAAAACACTACATGGCAAGCACACGTATCATCTAACACAGCCACACATCGATCAAGACGCATCCAACACACGGCTAAGAAAAGGCAATATATACAGTGAGACGGAAGGATTCATGATTGCAATACAGGATCAAACAATAAACACCAGATATTACAGCAAGCATATTATTAAAGATCCCAATACTACAACAGATAAATGGAGACTTTGCAAACAACAAATAGAAACAGTAGATCACATCACAAGCGGATGTACTATATTAGCAAATACAGAATACCCCAGAAGACATGACAATGTAGCAAAAATAATACATCAACAACTTGCCATACAACATAAACTAATAAAACAACACGTTCCCACATACAAGTATGCACCACAAAATGTGCTGGAGAATGATGAATACAAATTATACTGGAACATAACCATTATAACAGATAAAACAACACCACATAACAAACCTGACATCATACTCACCAATAAAAAGAAGAAATTAACACAACTAATCGAAATATCTATACCCAATACAACAAATATACAGAAGAAAACAGGAGAAAAAATTGAAAAATACATCCAACTGGCTGAGGAAGTAAAGGACATGTGGCATCAGGATAAAGTTGACATTATACCAATTATACTATCAACTACAGGAGTCATGCCATACAATATCCACAAGTACATCAACGCAATACAGCTACATCCAAACATATATATACAACTACAGAAATCTGTAATTATTGATACATGTTCAATTACCCGAAAGTTCCTAAATGCAATGTAACATATACCGTACAGTTAAAAGGAAGTCACGCTTGATCAAGGTCCTCGTCACTTTCCATTTTTGACCAGACATAACGTCTGAGAAAAACAATAATAATAATAATAATCACATCATAAGCGGATGTACAATACTAGCAAATACAGAATACCCCAGAAGACATGGCAATGTAGCAAAAATAATAGATCAACAACTTGCCATACAACATAAACTAATAAAACAGCACGTTCCCACATACAAGTATGCACCACAAAATGTACTGGAGAGTGATGAATACAAATGATACTGGAACAGAACCATTATAACAGATAAAACAACACCACATAACAAACCTGACATCATACTCACCAATAAAAAGAAGAAATTAACACAACTAATCGAAATATCCATACCCAATACAACAAATATACAGAAGAAAACAGGAGAAAAAATTGAAAAATACATCCAACTGGCTGAGGAAGTCAAGGACATGTGGCATCAGGATAAAGTTGACATTATACCAATTATACTATCAACTACAGGAGTCATACCACACAATATCCACCAGTACATCAACGCAATACAGCTACATCCAAACTTATATATACAACTACAGAAATCTGTAATTATTGATACATGTTCAATTACCTGAAAGTTCCTAAATGCAATGTAACATATACCGTACAGTTAAAAGGAAGTTACGCTTGATCAAGGTCCACATCGCTTTCCATTTTTAACCATACATAACGTCTGAGAGAAGAAAGAGAAATAATAATAATAATAACTTGCTTACGCCAAAAACTGAACACAGATTTTGCTTTTTGACTATACAATTAAATAGGTTTCACATTATTCTATGTTAATTATGTTGATCTATAAGTAGCTGGAAGGGGGGGGGGGGGGGGGGGGGGGAGAGAGAGAGAGAGAGAGAGTATCTCGTCTACTTCCTTAATAATAATGAAACTTTATTCAACATCAAATGATTCATTGCATATGTTTAAAAATAACTTAAGGTTACAGTTCTAGATAAACAACACAATAATACATTCTTCTGAATAAACATCTGATAAGATTACCAAAAAATGGTCTGCTGCTGTTTACATGTTTTGCAGAAAGAGTTTTGTTGACGTAATTTCATTAGATGAAACTTAAACTTCACTGTGATGAGAGTCTCAGGGACAGGAATATTTTGTGTAAATGATAAAGCAGAAAATAATGTGAAATCTATGATTTTTAGCATCGTAATGTGAATACAGCAGTTTTTACAGAATTTTGTGAAATTCAGCAGTTTCCCTTTTCCTGGGTGCAAAATATTGTAACTCTGAGGGTAGCAGTTTACTAATGTTGGTGACTGATAGTTATTGAATGATGACATTGGCCTTCAACCTTTTTTCTCAACAATGACAATTGTGTATAATCATTGCTGAGAATTATTGTATATATGACAACTGATTTCTGTTGTAATGAACTATAGTTCTAGATGTGACCTCAAACAAAACTGCATATGGAAGGTAGGCAGTTTAGTAGGTAGTTGTTTAAGGCACTGGCAGAAGTAAAGCTGTGAGTACAGGTCGAGAGTCATGCTTGGGTAGCTTATTTGGTAGAGCACCTGCCCAAGTTTGAGTCTCGGTCTGGCACACAGTTTTAATCTGTCAGGAAGATTTGTATCAGCACAGACTCTGCAGCAAAATTAAAAAATCATTCTGTAACCTACATATTTTTGTAGCTGGTATAAATATAAAAAAGCATGTAAATCAGCATGGCTTCTGAAGCCATTTAAAGTTAGCCTATGCCCTGGCCTACTCAACAGCACACTGTCACCACAAACCCCATTCACAAAATAGTAAAAATAATAATTTAACAAACAGTGAAATAAACACTCCAATTGTTCTGTTGTACCACCAGAAACAAGTTTGCATCACATCACTTGTCCGATGCTCTGTATGGCTGGTAGAAGCAAATGGAGTGGGTGCCATGTCGATTTGTGTTTGGTGATTTTTGTATTTATATTTACATACTACAAAAGAATGTGCAGTTTAGTGATTCACTGCTTTTAAGACCTCCACATCCTTTGTGGTACAGTTTGATGTACAAAAATATCAGGAAATCTGACATTTCTCAGTAGAACCGTTACCTGTATTCCAAGTTAAAAGTGAAGATTACTTCATTTTTGTGGGAAAATAAGTATTTAGTGACTAAACTAACAAGCTTCAGAAAAACATTAAGGGACAGATACTTCATACAGAGGTGAAAGAAACATTGATAAGTGCTGGGTTGCACCTTCAATGTAGACTAACAATATTTGTGGCCATAGACCCATGTAACCTATATTGACAAATCTTCTTTCAACCATGGGATGATAATGAGCTTTATTAATGCTGATGTGGCAAAGAGTCTGTTAAACGTCCTAGAATAGCAAATCTGGAATGCTTATGATATCCTGAAGGTATACAAATATTTTCATAATTTAGTGAAAAAGCAACTTTCAATGCCAGCAGGATATGTGGATATTCTAAATGTCTGATGTTGCACTGAAGGCAGTTTGTGTTGTGTGTTCAGTTTTATTTCCTGGATGGCTATTTTCACCCTAGAGTGAAGCGTTGGTGGGTGGGGTGGCATTATGTCTCAGAAGTGAACTTTGAAGTTTTATTTAATTTTCAACGTGTCATGAAGAAGTAATAACCTAAACAAAAAGAAGGAATGAGTGGTGCTTCACAAATAAACTGTCAGAAACTAATACAAAATTTGGCAGAAAAAACCCAAAAATTGTCAGAAAATAACACCAAAATTGGCCATAGAATAAAACTTAATTATACTGGGCAGTGCGTTGGCTAATTTCATTCGTGCATTTTGTGGACCCTTTCCATAGAGGGCTGTTCATTGGCTGCCTATGAATTTTTTTTCTTTATTTCTAGTATTGCACTGATGAAAATATGATGGTGTGCACGCTTTTAACAAGCAACAACTTTTAGAATATACGTGTGTATTATGGTCAGCACACCAGTTTTTGGACACAGGCCATGACACAGTTCCATATATTTAGCTCCACAGATGATTCTTATACCCTCTTTTTGTAGAATCAACATTTCATCATGAGTCTATTGTTATGCCCTCCATGAAACATGTATTGCTTAAGTTTTTGAATAATGAAAGTTGAAACCAACTGTTGTATTGTCATTCTGATTTCATTTATTCAAAACGTGTTACCAGTCTGCGAAAAATTGGCATCTTCAGACCCTAGTGTATGGAAACATACATAGCATGATAATAAAGTACAATGAGAGTACTTACAACAAAAATCACAGCTGGTGATTAAAATGGGGATAAATCATAACATAAAACTGCAAAATAAAGATATACTATCGGTACCTGAAAAAACAAAACCCAACATCTAATTTATATTGCTTAGCTATTTTACAGTAATTGCATACTCCATCAATTTAATGTACCCAAGGGGAGCCCACACATACAATGTATTACACCACCAAGCAACTGAAGTCATGTCTGTCACTAATCGGAACACCTTTGAACATAGGGTGTACCAATAATAATTCAAAACAACGTAATAACATAAAGCCAAACAGCTGGAGTAAACAAATGAAACAAAAACCTAATGAACAAACATTCATTGAATAACACAAACTCACCGAAATACACTGACAGAAAAAAATCACAACACCAAAAAATAATTAATATGGAGTAATGAAATTTTGGGACTATATTTGTCTAGGTAATATATTTAAGTGATTAGCATTGCAATATCACAGGTTAATGTAAGTGCCAGATAACCCACAGCAAATGTGAACTGCTGGTATGTTAATAACTGCCAGAATGTTAAATACAAGCAGGAAAACTTTGCGCTTGGTCGGTCAATACAGGGACGCTTAATGCTGTTTGATAGTGACACTGGAGTTTTCACCCGGTGGTGTCTGATATCTGCTCTACTGGGGACAGATCTGGTGATTGAGCAGACCTAGGCAACATGTCGAAACTCTGTAGAGCATTTTGGGTTACAAAAGTGGTATGTGGGTGATTGTTACTATGTTGATAACAACCCCAACAGTGCTGTTCATGAAAGGCATCACAAAAGTTTGAATCACCAGATTAACATACACAGTCAGGGTGCTCCTGCTGTCATATAAAATTGCACTCCAAAACCTTAACTCCAGCTGTAGGTTCAGTATGCCTAGGCCACAGACAGGTTGATTACAGGCTCTCACTGGCCACCTCCTAACCAACAAAAGGCCTTCACTGGCACCAAGTGGCAGAACCAGTTATCATCAGAAAATGCAGCAGACCTTCATTCTGCCCTCCAATGAGCTCTTGCTAGAAACCACTGAAGTCCCAAATGGCAGTGGTTTGGGGTCAGCAGAATGCATGCTACAGGGCGTCTGGCTCAAAGCTGTTCTTGAAGTAACCAATCTGTAACAATTCATTGTGTCCCTAAGGTTCCCTCTGCTCAAATTGCTGCTGTAGATGCAGTGCGATGTGCCAGAGCCATATGCCAAACACGATGGCCTTCTCTCTTGGTAGTGCCATGTGGCCATCCAGAGCCAGATCTTCTTGCGACATACATTCTCTTAACCACCGCTGCCAGCAATCATGTGCAATGGCTAGATTCCTGCGAAGTCTTTCTGCATTATCACAGAAAGAACATCCAGCCTCTTATAGCCCTGTTACATGACCTCGTTCAAACTCAGTGAGGTGTTGATAATGGCATCTTTGTCACCTTAAAGTCATTCTTGACTGACATCAACTCATCACATCCAGTCTCAAAGGTGATTAATGTTCACAACCGTTACAGTGCGTATTTAAAACAAACCTGATTTGCATCCTCATAGTGGTGCTACTAGTGCCATTCTTGTGCAACTGGCACAAAATTTGAATATACATCATCTTTCAGATATAGTAACATGTGTATCAACTTTTGTTTATGTTGCAAACTCCTGCCTGGTATTGCAATTTTTGTCCATCACTATAATATCACATATACTCTTATTATTTCAGTGAGTTTGCATTATCCAATGAACGTTTGTCCATTACGGTTCTGTTGCATTTGTTTACTCCAGCCATTTGCTTCTGTGTTATTGGGTTGTTTCATTATATTATTGGTCCATGCCGTATTTGTTAGAGTTTCGATTAGGGATGTATGTGACTTCTGTTGCTTTACTGGTGTAATTAATTGAATGTATGGGATTCCCTTGGCTATATTGTATTGCTGGAGTATGTAATAATGTACAAGTTACTACTGTACTATGTATGTTTTCATATACAGAGGCCTGAAGATTATGCTTTTTCCTTCGAAAGTGGTAGCATGTTTTGAGTAAATAACATTTGAATTACAATTTTCGTTATTCGTGTACTTCATGTCTGGTTGCTGTTCCACTATCCTCGATGGATTTTGAGGGAATGTATTACTGATGTTTACGTGTAAGTGGTTTTCATTAAAGTACTGAACAATTCAAAGGTGCATCAGTCTTGTGGACTGCCATTTTGTGACCTTAACAGTTTTCTTCTTCTGGTGCCTCAACAAATGCTCTAGAAACCTGTTTGTTTCTGCTAGTAAGATAAGTGCTTTCCATAGACTTCCTTTGCTGACTGCTTGATTCAGTGTCTCTTCATTTTATACTTTATCTGTCCACTTCATTTTCAGCATTGTAACATACTACCACATTTCTTCCACCATCCTGTCTTGTCAATTTTTTGTTCACAGCCAGTACTTGCATTATTGCGGATGTTTTTTTATGGGCATAATGACATGGTCCAAGGCTTAATTATCTGCCTAACTTTTCATCTTCCACTGGAGATATCATCAGAGGCTTTAATGACTCAGAAAGCAATTACAGATTCAAACAAGCTCAGAAAACTGACTGTTGTGTGGACACATAAACAGTGTGGTTTGCTGAACATGTTTGAGATGGTAACTGCTTTGTGGTCATTAAAGTCTCTGATGATGTCTCCAGCACTGGGACAAAACATTAGGCAGAGAATTATGCCTTGGACCACTGGCATATGCCCATAAAACAAATATCAGAAATTTTGAGTAATTTTTTGGTACTTCATCCACCTAATTTTCAGCATTTTTAACATCTTACTCCACTTTACCACATGAAAGGCTTTCTCAGGATCATAAAACACTATGAAGATGTCCCATTGTTATCAATATTTTTTATTAATAATTAATAATATTAATAATCTCCCATAACAAAATTGAGTATCCAAATTAGTTTGTTGACCTAATCATTTTCCTGTGCATGTCCAACTTTTCTTTCTATTGTTTTCTTTATTATTCTGGATAACAGTTTACAGCTGTGATATTTCAATCAAAATCACATGTGCCTCTTCTCTTTTGCATGTCTGTTGTTTCATAAATAAAATAACATTTTAGTTTCTGAACCTCCCAGTGATTTTAATAAATCTGAAGGTATCTATTCGATTTTTTTGAGTTTTCTGAGCTCAGCCCACGGTACTGGATCATCTATTGTGCTCACTTCGGCCTCCCCTTCTTTTATCACATGTGGGACAACTCTATAATACTGATTTTTGATGTACTGCTGTCATCTGTCTGCTCTGTTTCAATATCCAAGAGAACATTATCATAACAGGTTAGACCCTTACATTTTGCTTTGCTGAAATTGTGTTTAATCTTTCCGCACCCAAATAAACGCTTCCTATGGTCCTACATTTTTTAAAACTTATTTACCAGTCATTCTCATTCATTGTGATTTTGTATGTTGGCATTTTACATCTTCAGCATTCTTACACTTTCATCTTTCAACAGTAAGCTAGAGATATTATGAGTTTGCATGATTTTTACATCCATGTCTTTGTTGTGCCTATTGGTTATTTTCTTCTTTATTCTATT
The DNA here is from genome assembly GCF_023864345.2 of Schistocerca serialis cubense. NCBI lineage: Eukaryota > Metazoa > Arthropoda > Insecta > Orthoptera > Acrididae > Schistocerca > Schistocerca serialis. The sequence goes on from NC_064639.1 coordinate 967,167,498, forward strand.
CCATCTGCAGAAGAACCATCGGTACTTTCACTTAGCCCATTAACCACTGACTCAGTGAATTTTTACCTTCTCGAATTATTTCTTTATTTGTCAGTACTGAACTGCATCTTTGGTCCGGTCTCCTTTCTTCTCTTTTATTCTTATGAATTTTAGCCTGCTATTCATAACTACTATGTAATGATCAGAATTTGTACGTGCACATGGATATGCTTTACAGCTCAGTTATTGGTACGTAAATCATCTAACCACAGATAAGAATATGATTTAAGAAAATCTTTAGATGGGATGAGAAGTTGTTTTATGCACCAGTGTGGTGGTGTGATACAAGAGAAATACCCCCACCTTTTTTTTTTTCAAACTTTCTATACAGATTATGGATGACCACAATATCTCTAAATGCCAGAAATCTTTTTTTTTGTGTAGATTATGGTCAGTTTTGTTCCCTCATCCTTGTCCAAATAAGGAATCACTTCACTTCAAATGAATATTCTGTCAACAGGAAGTTAAATTCCAATGTTCTTTCCTTAAAGAGGCAATGCCTTAAGTTTTGTGGTAGATCAGGTGACAAACACTAAAAAGTTCTGTATACCATCATGCTACACTACTCAGTGGAAAAGTTAATAAAGAATGCACTGATCATTGATCAGAATGTAGTTCATCGTTAAACGTATTGAGTGGTCAGTAAAAAATATAAAAATACTGATACCTTTCAATAGCTGTACCTTTATATGAAGTCGTGTAATACATGTCTGCATGTATCCTGTACTCTAATCATATGTTTAGTAAATATGTGTTATGAGATGAATATACCTGGAAAAATTTCATATTAGATTGTGCTGTCTTATTAGAGAAATATGAAATTAATTGTATATTATAGAGGTAAGTAATAATTTCTAGAGTGTTCTGGCTAATTAGGACATTTTCAGCAGTTAATGAAGGTTTCAGGATAACAAACTGATGTTTTTATGTAAAAAGTATGTAAATGACTGACTCCTTTGCTGTATAGTTAGTCTGTATAATATTCACATGTCATGCAGAACTAGATCAAAGTAATACACTCCTGGAAATGGAAAAAAGAACACATTGACACCGGTGTGTCAGACCCACCATACTTGCTCCGGACACTGCGAGAGGGCTGTACAAGCAATGATCACACGCACGGCACAGCGGACACACCAGGAACCGCGGTGTTGGCCGTCGAATGGCGCTAGCTGCGCAGCATTTGTGCACCGCCGCCGTCAGTGTCAGCCAGTTTGCCGTGGCATACGGAGCTCCATCGCAGTCTTTAACACTGTTAGCATGCCGCGACAGTGTGGACGTGAACTGTATGTGCAGTTGACGGACTTTGAGCGAGGGCGTATAGTGGGCATGCGGGAGGCCGGGTAGACGTACCGCCGAATTGCTCAACACGTGGGGCGTGAGGTCTCCACAGTACATCGATGTTGTCGCCAGTGGTCGGCGGAAGGTGCACGTGCCCTTCGACCTGGGACCGGACCGCAGCGACGCACGGATGCACGCCAAGACCGTAGGATCCTACGCAGTGCCGTAGGGGACCGCACCGCCACTTCCCAGCAAATTAGGGACACTGTTGCTCCTGGGGTATCGGCGAGGACCATTCGCAACCGTCTCCATGAAGCTGGGCTACGGTCCCGCACACCGTTAGGCCGTCTTCCGCTCACGCCCCAACATCGTGCAGCCCGCCTCCAGTGGTGTCGCGACAGGCGTGAATGGAGGGACGAATGGAGACGTGTCGTCTTCAGCGATGAGAGTCGCTTCTGCCTTGGTGCCAATGATGGTCGTATGCGTGTTTGGCGCCGTGCAGGTGAGCGCCACAATCAGGACTGCATACGACCGAGGCACACAGGGCCAACACCCGGCATCATGGTGTGGGGAGCGATCTCCTACACTGGCCGTACACCACTGGTGATCGTCGAGGGAACACTGAATAGTGCACGGTACATCCAAACCGTCATCGAACCCATCGTTCTACCATTCCTAGACCGGCAAGGGAACTTGCTGTTCCAACAGGACAATGCACGTCCGCATGTATCCCGTGCCACCCAACGTGCTCTAGAAGGTGTAAGTCAACTACCCTGGCCAGCAAGATCTCCGGATCTGTCCCCCATTGAGCATGTTTGGGACTGGATGAAGCGTCGTCTCACGTGGTCTGCACGTCCAGCTCGAACGCTGGTCCAACTGAGGCGCCAGGTGGAAATGGCATGGCAAGCCGTTCCACAGGACTACATCCAGCATCTCTACAATTGTCTCCATGGGTGAATAGCAGCCTGCATTGCTGCGAAAGGTGGATATACACTGTACTAGTGCCGACATTGTGCATGCTCTGTTGCCCATGTCTATGTGCCTGTGGTTCTGTCAGTGTGATCATGTGATGTATCTGACACCAGGAATGTGTCAATAAAGTTTCCCCTTCCTGGGACAATGAATTCACGGTGTTCTTATTTCAATTTCCAGGGGTGTATTTTCAAGTATTTTTTTTAAACTAAAGAAACACATTTTTCACTTGCAACAAATTGTAATCTAGCTTTGGCCAGTGATGCAGCACCAATTATTACTTAATGAAATTCAGTGAGTTGTAATGTGAGGTTCACTTCAAATCAATGAGAGAAAAATTGTGCCAGGTCAACAAATCTACTCTCATTATCACATGAAGAACATTGCTAAACTCTTACTTAAAAGTATGTGGTATAAGTCAATATTACACTGCTTGGGATATCATGTCACATCTCAACATATTCTGTTATTAATAACAGTCACATGCTACATTTCTCACCCTATTCTTAGTCTATTACCAAAAACTACAATTCATTTTCTTGAATTATTTCAGAACATCATAAGTATTCATGTTAGCATTACTCTTGAGTGAACAATGCTGCCTGTCTTTTTGAATATAGTCATTCATAGGTTCATATTGAGGACTGAAACAGAAGTTCTTGTTTCTGATTCCAATTGCAAAATACTGGTCTAAAAAACATTTCCTTTGCAGCTCAATGTACACAAATAGAGATTAATTTGTTAGAATTTCTTCATTGATGCACTTTTTTTTCTTTACCAGGTGGGGAAACGCAAGATATTCATATCCACGTGACTCATCATCACAATTTTCCTATAAGAAGTAAGTCAGCTGTTGTTCCCCAGAGTGCATCCTTGTTTTATCATTTAAAGAATGCTAAACATCATCATTCCATTTCCCATTCTGACACCTTTTTGGCATGTCATATTAATGCCATACTTACACATTTTGAATTAAACCAATAATATCACAAACAATTAACTTCTTTATAGGATACTCACAATGCACTGATACCATAGACAAAATAATATGGTTATAAATCATGTGGTTAGTGCGGCAAGTTGTTACCCACAAAATCTTATTATACTTTTGTCTCCTCCATCATGCTGACAGTAACATTTATATGCACTGTGTGGTGGAAACATTAATTCTGTTGTGGTGGAAACATTAATTCTGTTGCAAACTTTAACACACATCCTTGAAATTTAAAAAAAATTATATTTTCTGTGACATTTTATTGTAAAACAAACTAACCCAATCACTAGGACACTATGTAACAGTAATGTAGAGATTTCATTGAACCAATGCAAATAAAAACTAAGGAATGCTAATTATATTGAAACTCAAGGACAACATTATAAATACTCTTATTCACTACTACAATAACACAGCACTTGATAGGAACAATTTGGTATTTGCAGATTTTTGAGAATCATCTGATTCTGTATTACAGTTACACCTTCCAAAGAATACAAATTTCTATGGTGTGACTGATGTTTGCAGATGGATTCAAGACTTATTGAGAGGTAGAATACAGAACATTGATGTGAACAGAGAACAGAGAACCATTCACAGAGGCAGATATATTTTTTGATAGTTCTGTGGAAGTGTGATACTGGTACAACTATTCTACATCTACATCCATACTCCGCAAGCCACCTGATGGTGTGTGGTGGAGGGTACTTTGAGTACCTCTATCTATTCACGAAGATTTCTGGCAGATTAAAACTCTGTAGCAGAACAGAACTATAATCTTTGACATATACCTTATGCAAGAGATTTCCTTACCAACTGAGGTATGCAGTACACTCACAATTCAGCTTAAAGCTTCAATCTGGCAGTGCTCCCTCTTGTACTTACAGAATTCTATTGAAGGTTCGTGTAAGATAGCTTGTTTCTAAATTCTCATTACTCACTTGGAGTTCTTGTAGTGTGGAATAAGTTGGTATAATTTTGAATAGGAACAAATGTGCAGAAATGCATTTTATTTGTGCTGTGGGTGCAAATCTGTAACAAAATGTATTCCATTCCTCCAAAGGTACATTAATGGCTAATGTTTATTTTAACAGGAACTTAGTATGTAATGTGATAACACACCTGATATTAGAAGTCAAATAAAATCTGTAATTCTACATGTCATATTACACACAAAGCATCTTTGCTGCCATTGACAGTCCACAACTAAGGCTACCTTTAGCATTGTAACCATGCCTGGTATTTGCAATATCATTGGAGAAAATTTGCTTATCAAGTGGTGGCAGATGGAAGGATGCAGAAAAACATAAAGTTGTTAGCTTTCATGACAAGTGTCTCCTTCTTCTGACAGAAGATGAAGGTTTTGATGGAAAAGGGCTGGTAATGCTTGAGGGTGCAGGAAAAGTGAGCCAGGAGTCCACATGAAGGGGGACCTATATGGTAGGACCAGAGAGAAAAACAGATCATTGGCAAGTGCCATGATTTTAAACCTGGAATTATCAAAGAAAGTGATAGGTAACTCATAAATGAGTCTGAATCCTTAATATATGAGCTTTAAAGATGGAGGGCTTAAGTGCAGGGAAAACAGAACCGGAGAAATAAATAAATAAATTGATAATAGAAGAAAATTGGAAAAATTATTGTCTGTTGGCAAGAACTAATCACTTGTTCAAAAAATGGTTCAAATGGCTCTGAGCACTATGGGACTCAACTGCTGAGGTCATTAGTCCCCTAGAACTTAGAACTAGTTAAACCTAACTAACCTAAGGACATCACAAACATCCATGCCCGAGGCAGGATTCGAACCTGCGACCGTAGCGGTCTTGCGGTTCCAGACTGCAGCGCCTTTAACCGCACGGCCACTTCGGCCGGCTAATCACTTGTTGATGAGCAAGTTACCATCTATGAACCTGTGAGGATCTGGTATCATGAGGCTGAGTCCAGATAGCTTTGTCATATAAAAGGTGCCAGAACTACAAATATAATGTAGCAGATCAATAGGATACTGAATGTTAGCAGTCTACAGTCCGCGTTTATTTTTCGGCATCCTTATTGGCAATGTGATAGTTGTCATACCAGTTGCACATAGTTGGATAGCTGACGTGAGTTGTTTCAGAGGCTGTAAGTTTAATGACCTGATTGATGCTTCAGAAGTCCTGTTTTTCTCAGTGTCCTTTAGACAATTTCATTTTAGTAGTTTTTAAAAAGGCTTTTTTTTATTTATTTTCCAATCAAAGTTAGTTTTCGTATGGGACATATTAATTATAGCTGTTCACAATGTATATAATAAACTTCATAATTGTAACAATAAGCTACATAGACATTAAGGAGTCTAAATTAAACAGACGTTTACTTCTAATGGTGGGTACTCCAAAAAGTTCAGTTAAATCTTTACACAATTGCCTGAACATAGCACTGACTTCAACTAAACTGTGCTCATTAATTAATTAAAACAGATTGACTTTTTACACAATGGTGACTTTCATGGAAATTTATAAAATTATAAAAATTTATAAAATTATGTATCAAAATGGTAGGAAAAGATAGATTGCTGTTTACTGTAAAGAAGACACGTTAAGTTGCAGACAGACACAATTAAAAGACACAAGAAGCTTTCGCGTATAGCCTTCATCACCTAAAGTGAAACACACACCATTCATATATACAAGCAAGCACACCTCAAGCACACGACTGCCAACAACAGCAGCTCGGGCCAGAATGCTGGAATGCATTCCAGCCCGTGCTGCCAGAGTTGGCAGTGATGTGTGCATGAGGTGTGCTTGCTTGTGTGAATGAATGGTGTGTGTTTCTCTTTTGCTGACAAAGGCTGCGACCAAAAGCTTTATGTAAGTGTCTTTTAATTGGGCCCGTCTGCAAGTTAATGTGTCTTCTTTACAGTAAGTATCGATTTATCTTTTCATACATTATTGTTATTCCTACCTGGAGTTTCCATTGTTAGATATTATGTATTATTGACTCTATGAACATTACTTAATGGAAGCTGTTCGTGGACTGTACAAACATTACAGTCTGCCTGTGGCATTATTCACAATGTCTATTTAAAGAAAGAGTTTTGCAAAATGATATGTACAAAGTTATTACATATCCCATAATAAAATAATCCCATAATAAATAATCCTGGTTCATACAATTTCTAACCACCCATCATTTCATGAGATATATTTTAAAGCAATTCCACATTTTTTTGTACACACTATACCACATCTCAAAACTTTGGTGAACGCATAATGCCGAAAACAAATTGTAGTCCTAGATAACGAAGAAAAATAGATTAAAATAAATTTATGCCAAAAGTACATTCTGCTGCACTGGTTTCATTTTGAAACCACTTGTAAAAGCAGTAGTACAAACATAAATTCATGTTACAATAACTTTATATATACCTACTAGTACTGTTAATGACCTTCTCAGTATGATCACAAAAAAAAAAAAAAAAAAAAAAAACGTGTGTGACAACCTCTTCAGAATTTCATAACACCATCTCCATGCTGACTGTTACTTTGAACACTGTGAGTGATTGGTTCAATGCTTTACATTTGTAGAAGTACCTCATGTTGTAATAGCATTGGTAGTTCCTTATGAAACTTAACAACAATAATAAAAGAGTGGTTTTGGGCAGAAAACACTAGTACTCAAAGGGTTAATAGGAATACCTTTGAGTTGCACAATTTTCGGAGAAGGCAAGATGTTTTTTTAAAAAGAAGACTTTTAAATAACAGATGTCAATCCTAAAACAAACTATTATTTATGAGGCTGAATTTCAAAGTGTATGTGGTTTACATGAATTGTAAATTTTGAATATTTCTTTAAGGAAAATATTTCTGTTCAATGTACTCATACTATCATTATTGTCAGAATGTGAATAATACACCAAGTAATAAGCGTCAGAAAAATGCAACTTGGGAACGAATCTGGAGATTTTTTATGTGCATGGAATATGGATTAAGTATAAAAAAAAGGGTATAAAAGAAAAAGGTAGTAGGGGACTATATTTGGAGTAGAATTAAAACAAGTGCAGTTACTCCTTTCACCTTGCTTTGTTTTAAGATGGCTATCATTCTGATGGAATAGATCTTGCAAGTGACAGGACTGGGGCTTATGGCTGAGGTTGGGGTGTTTAAGCTTCCTAATCTAGATAACAAACTTACTTCTGAAATGATGTTCCATTTGTTCCAAAAGGGTTTTGTGAAACTTACCCATAATATCTTCCATCTAAATTTGTGCTTGCAAATGGATAAAAATTTTCAAACGGGACGTATTTATTGTCACTGTTCACACTGTAGATAATAAATTAATAATAATAACAAAACAGGTCAGTAAGCTACATAGAGTTTGAGAAGTAAACAAACAGGCATCTCTAATGAGCCATTCATTATTTGCATACACAATCAAAATACACTGCCAGACAAAAAAGTGAAGCATCCAGAAGATATGTTGGGATGTCAATGTAACTTCATACATGTACACACCATTGCCGGGTATGTAAATGATTTAGAGTTGCAGTTGTCTATGATAAATAGTGTGGTCTCCAGAGAGCATTAGTGGTGTTTGTGTTTAGTTTTGTTACCAGGCCTGGTAGGAAATATAAGCAGTGTGTACAGATCAGATCAGATCAAATGGTCATCTTGAAGGATAGGGATGTGCTGCTTTCTCACAGGAGTCAGGATTATCAGCATCTAACATAGCCTGAAAGGGAACTCATTGTTGGACTCCATTTGGTAAACTGGTGCAAAATCCAGTTTTGTGGGACATTTGGATGTGGCAATGTCACAACATTCGACTTCTTGGGAATGTGAGAGCAGGTATACTCATCTTCAGAGTTCTGGTCGATCACACCTGACCATCACAAGGAAGGACTGCCATATCATGCACCAAGCATGACATAACACCTTCACATCTGCACATACCATCCAAGAACAAGTAATGGACTCCCTGCATCTGCACTATTTCTCAGGGACTGGCAACAGCCACATTAGAGAGTTACCATTGCGTGCATAGGCTGCTAATACCACAACAGAAATAGCTGTGTTTGGAGTGTTGCAATGACTGGGAAGCATGGACTGCTCATGGATAGCATGGCATTGTGTTGAGCAATGAGTCTCAGAGGTCCATCGTTGATGAGTATGGCAGCAACCTGAGGAGAAGTCTCATTCTTCCAAACTTTTGATTAGGCACAGTAGTGTTAATCCTGGCATCATGATGGAGAGAGCCATGAGGTATGACTTCAGGTGACAGCTGGTAGTGACTGAGGGAACACTGATGGCACAGTGGTATGCTGCAGACATCCTGCCCCCTCACGCATTACCTCTCATGTGACAGTGACATGGCATTTTTCAACAGTGCAATGCTCCACTACACATGGCAAAGATCCCCAGATTTATTCACAATAGAACATGTTTGGGACCAGCTCAGACATCAACTCCAGCCCAGTGCTAGTACATAGGATGTCAGGGATGAGTTACAACAGTCGTGGGACAGCTTGTCTCAGGAGAGGATGCAGTGGCTTTACAACACCCTTCTCAACCAAATCATTGCTTGTGAACAGGCCAACATCATAATGATAAAGGTACTCATACTACCAAATTCTTTGTAAATTTGACTCAACTTTGTAACTGCTGAAATAACATCAAATACCATCTCAACCTGTAAAGTTTCATTTACAGAATGAAGTTTTAGTCTGCAGTGAACTGTGCACTGATTTGAAACATGCTGACAGTTTAAAATTGTGTAGCGCACTGGGAATCGAATCGGCACACACACCACTGCAGAGTGAAAATTCATTCTGGAAACATTTCCTCAGGCTGCAGCTGAGCCACATCTTTGCTTTATGCTTTCTTCCAGGAGTACTAGTCCCAAAAGGTCTGCAGGAGGACTTCTGCAAAGTTTGGAAAGTAGGAGATGAGGTACTGTGGAAGTCGAGCTTTGAGGTCAGGCTGAAAGTCATGGCTTATAGCACAGACAGTAGAGCATATGCTCAGGAAAGGCAAAGGTTCGAGATTTGACCTCCAGTCTGGTACACAGTTTTAATCTGCCAGGAAGTCTCATGTTTCATTTTGTTCCCTTCTCCCCATCTGGATGCTTCAACTTTTTGGTCAGCCAGGGTTGCAGAAGATACTGTCATTCAGCTGGCTGGCCGGGCGAGCTACACTACACAGGAATGAGAACCACAAGGCAAGGCTGTGGGTTCATTCAGAGAAGTGTAGTGTCTAAATAGGGTGATTTGGTTTGGATATATATATATATATATATATATATATATATATATATATATATATATATGTGTGTGTGTGTGTGTGTGTGTGTGTGTGTGTGTGTGTGTGTGTGTGTGTGTATTGGGGGGGGGGGGGGGGATGTTCATAAAACCTACTGTAAATTTTGAGAGAAGAATACTAGATAGAAAGAATCTCAATACAAACTACAATTTCAGGAAATCTTCTTCAGTACCCACAGTCCATTTTTATTTCTCATCCTGTTTGGTAAGTCTCCTTTGACCTGAGGCCCTGGGTGACTTCTTCTGTACACTTAAACCAACCAGTCTTTTTTTTAAACCCATTCTCCAAAAGTAAGCAATGTTCTGTCTTTTCTAGAGTTTTACACCTACTTCCTCTTGGTGAGCAGACTTTCTCTATCCATATTAGAAATATTTTCAGTTTATTGATCACTCTAAAAGCTACTTAGTTAACATATACATATTGTATACTTTGTCTCAAATGCAACAATTATCAAGGTCATATAGAATTATTATTGCTCAGTCACTCAGCAGATACTGCTGGATATATTATTTTACATTTTTGTTCCTATAGCATAGAAACTGCATGTTTCCACACAAGTTGTTGTGGCCATCAACCTTGATGTTGGTTTGGTGCAGTTCTCCAGTCTTGTCATTTAGCACCAATGGGTCGCCTTAATTTCATCATAACTGCACCATGTTACATCACCAATAACTGAGTTAGATAGCCTCTGCATTGTTTCCGTTCCGCTATTCCTGTAACCACAGTTTTCAGACATGAATACCTATTCAAAATGATGCCATCTGGCCTCCATTAGAAGGTCTCAGTGTATGTGTGGTATCATATTCAGGAGGAATGAATTTCAAATCCCATCTGATCATTGTTATTGTTGCAGTCTTCAGTCTTGAGACCGCCGGCTGCAGTGGCCGAGCAGTTCTAGGCGCTTCAGTCTGGAACCACGCGACTGCTACAGTTGTAGGTGCGAATCCTGCCTCTGGCATGGATGTGTGTGATGTCCTTAGGTTAGTTAGATTTAAGTAGTTCTAAGTTCTAGGGGCTGATGACCTCAGATGTTAAGTCCCATAGTGCTCAGAGCCAGTCCAGATACTGGCTTGATGCTCTCCATGCCAATCTAACCTGTGCAAGCTTCTTCATCTCCCAGTACCTACTGCAACCTACATCCTTGTGAATCTGTTTACTGTATTCATCTCTTGGTCTCCCTCTATGATTTTTACCCTCCACACTGCCCTCCAATACTAAATTGGTGATCCCTTGATGCCTCAGAATATGTCCTACCAAGCGATCCCTTCTCCTAGTCAAGTTGTGCCACAAATTTCTCTTCTCCTCAATTCTATTCAATACTTCCTCATTAGTTATGTGATCTACCCATCTAATATTCAGCATTCTTCCGTAGCACCACATTTCGAAAGCTTCTATTCTCTTCTTGTCTATTTATTGTCCATGTTTCACTTCCATACATGGCTACACTCCATACAAATACTTTCAGAAATGACTTCCTGACACTTAAATCTATACTCAGTGTTAACAAATTTCTCTACTTCAGAAACACTTTCCTTGCCATTGCCAGTCTACATTTTATATCCTCTCTACTTCCACCTTCATCAGTTATTTTACTCCCCAAATAGCAAAACTCCTTTACTACTTTAAGTGTCTCATTTCCTAATCTAATTCCCTCAGCATCGCCCAATTTAATTCGACTACATTCCATTATCTTCCCCATCAGATCATTCTAGTTTAAATTTTCAGTAGTTTTCCTAAAATGATTAAAGTAAATGTAAGAACGTTGTTGAAAAGGAAGTGGCTTATTTCCTTCCTCATGCTCATTGAATCCTTTCTTCTGTGCTGTTTCTAATACCTCATCATTACTGGGGTATTAAACTCTAATCTTTCTTCTTCCCTTGATTTCAAAATATGTAATGGGACCTAACACTCTGTATGACGTAATGAGTGGTATTAGTGATCTCTCAGACTTTTTGGAAATGACAAATTTGGTAACTGCACATGAGATCTGTCCAAAAACTATCTGACTTTCATCCAGGAAAAGTATGATTTGGTTACATCAACACTTCCACTTCTGAAAACATCTATGGAAGAACATTTCCTCTGCAGCTTTGCAGTCACATTCCAAAAGACCTGCCCTCTGCCCTCAGAATGGAATCCCTTCAGTAGTGTACTGAATTTTGGGAACAACCAGTAGGCCCGTAATGCAAGGGCCATATCTGGAGGTTTCTCACTAAAGTCCAACCACTTTATAGCCAATTCATCCATTCCTGTTGTTTTTAAACATTATTTCCAGATCTTGTTTTATTATTATTATTATTATTGAGAATTGCCACCTTTTGACAAAACTTCATACAACACATTTGCTCAACATGGCCAGCCATCTCAAGCAAACCAGAAATCCAACAGATATGTGGTACACCACCTCATAAGCTGCCATTAACAACTGAATGATGAATCTGATGATGGGGTGAAAATTAGGTTTTGCGTGGAGTGGTTTCTGAACACTGTGGAAAATTGTGCCAGCCAATGGACGTTACTGTGGGACAGGAAATTTTTACAAAGGGCTCACAGATCTTGATTAAGCATCAGTCTGGTGCAAAGCTATAACTAGCTCTTAACACAGAGAAAGATTTAAATTTGTCTAGTTCACAAATTGTAACTTTTGAGAACATAATTCATGAGTCACAACTGGAGTCAGTAATGTAATACAAATTCGTAGGAGAAACATCACGTGTGGATATGAAGTGAAGTAAACATAATGACTGAACTGCAAGTAAAGCAAAGGTCATACTTTGCTTTGTTGATAGGATCCTGTGCAGATGCAATTTGTATATAAAAAGATATTGCCTGCAAGACACTTACTCAGATTGTGCATTGGAATACTGCTCAAGCTATGGGACATGCATCAGTTTTGAGTAATTTGAAGGTTCATTTTAATACAAAGAAGGGTAGCATATATGGTCAAAGTCTAGTTTCTTGGCAAAAGAATGATAGAAATGCTAGAAATTCAAATAGGCGATCGTCTGAAGAAAAATGCATCTATAACATGAAAATGTATTTCCTATGACATGAAGATATATTTAGTTAATTCCAAGAACTGATTTTCAGGACGGAATCAATCAATTTGCTTGTGGTCTGTACATATCACTGTTGAAAGAAGATAAAAATATTCAAACAACAGCTCACACAAACACATAAAAGCAGATGTTCTCCCCACACTCCATCTGGAAATGGAAGAGGAGAATGCCGCAACATATGGTGCAATAAAGCCACACACTGTACAATAATATATTCACAGATTCATCTTGTCCCATGTTATCCACTGCATGACTGTAGAAAATAAAGAAAAGCTGGTTGATTATCCTTTGTGTCTGTTCTATATGCTTAGTTATTCCTCATAAACAAAGAGAAACAAATGTGTAACATGATTATATTTAGATTTTTACTGCAGTTTGACTATATTTTAAGTCAGGATATTGAAATGTAGTTTTATCTACCTTAGCATTCATAAACTTCACATCATTCTGTAGGAAATATGATTTTATTTTTGTCAATTGTGAGATTTTGATAGTAGAATTTTTCAGCATGCTATTTAAGAATTTTTTAAAGATAGTAAACAGTGTTCACTATTAGCTTTCATAATATCTACCATTTACAAAAAGCTGAACTGAAAATATAGTTCCATAAAATCACATTTTATAGATGATAGAACAGTGACAGTGCATTGCTTTTACGTATCATTGTGTTGTAGGGACAAGGTGTCAGCTCATATGCTTCATTATTACTACTTTTCTTTTTTGAATGCCTGCAAGGATACATTCCTTGACAGTTCTATTCTTTTGTAACTAATTATAGGAAATAGTCTTAGGACCTGTGACTTCCATGTTGTCAACAATTTAAAAAAGATATTGGGATTGATGACAGTTGTATTAGCAAAGGATTTGAATTCTTGAATTTGCTCATTTGTTTGTGTTTAATAGATTCCATTGTGAAGGAGAACCTTTAGAGAAGTGGAACAAGTCAATGTACACATTAACACAGAGAAGCAGCTGTTAGAAACTGCTTTAATTAACTAAACTGTGATATAGATATGTTATTTGTGATATTTGACCTAAATTTAACAGTTACAGTTGTTTCCTATCTACAGTGAACATAACATTGCTGTGTGTGTAGACTTATCTAGAATACACTACTGATGCAAAACTCTTGGGGTCTCCAGCCAGGTGGCAGTGTCAAGATGCCATAGTGTTTCAATGGGTGTCATATTGTGGATGTTCCCATATTTATTTTCAAGGCCAGTTGCATCCACAACCTAGCTGCAGGTGGCAGTGTCATGTGGCTAGAGGAGGGGGTGATGGGTCAGAAGCTGTGTTTCGATGTCTCATGGGCATTCTTGATCCACCTCATATGCTGTCCATTGTTAGGTGTGCTGTCGGCATACAGTCAATAATGTGGGATTCCATGCTGAATTTAGTTGATAACCATCCCCACTGGTCTGTTCTTGTTGATCTTTATTTACACACACCCCTCTGTCATGCTTTCCCAGTAACTGCTGGCTCAGCACAGTAATATGGTGTTCTCAAAATCAAAAGTATGTTCATTATCTAGGCTGTGCTCCACCACTGCTGATTTCACTGTGTGTCCCAAACATGCACCCCTTGTGTGTTCTTTGTAACATTTTGTGCATTGTATTGGTGGTCACATTCACATGGGATACTGTATATCCCTTGTATTTAAATTTGCAATGGGTCCATGCAGAGCCAATTATCTCTTTGATCTTCATTGGTAATTGGAAGATAGTTTTAATGTCACATGTACCAAAAAGCCTTGCATAGGGAAGAAAACCAGCCTCATCTACATTTACCTTGTGTCTCCTTCCTCTTCTTCCTTATTTGCTCCATGTGTTCTTTCCTTGAACTGCTTATAATCTAGGTTTTACTATACTCATTTTGATGGTGCACTTCCTTAGGTGATGTAGTTCGCCCTGGAGACTTTCTGTGTCACAGATGACTTGCATGAGCTATCCCATTGCATGTAGGTATAGGTCTGTGTGGGTCTTCTTTCCTGTCCACTGTATGACTTAGTGTACCATCAGCCCTCTTTTTTATTAGAATATCAAAGAAAGGAAGACATCTGTTCACTTCTAGCTCCATCATGAATGTAATGTTTTGATGGATGCTGTTTAAGGGGATAGATCAAAGCCAGGAAGTCACTTGATTTTGGAACCAATTTTCATGATTTTTTTAAAAAGTAAAATAACTAACAAATTACAAAACTGACTTTTGATCTCTATTGACACCAATAAGATGTATTATGTATTTTTTAAAGTAAAAGACTTGCACCCAGAAGACACTAAACAACATCGATGAAAGGCCTTTGTGAAATGTGAGGGGGGGGGGGGGGGGGGGTGGAACCTCTGAATGCCACAATTTTTTCAGCCTAGAACAAAATTTAAAATGCTGCCTTGAAACTGATATTTTTTAACATAATATTTAGGGATAGTTTAAAAGATATATATATATATATATAAGTGCTGGCAGGTCGACAGACACACAAACAAACACAAACATACACACAAAATTCAAGCTTTCGCAACAAACTGTTGCCTCATCAGGAAAGAGGGAAGGAGAGGGAAAGACGAAAGGATGTGGGTTTTAAGGGAGAGGGTAAGGAGTCATTCCAATCCCAGGAGCGGAAAGACTTACCTTAGGGGGGAAAAAAGGAAAAAAGGACGGGTATACACTTGCACACACACACATATCCATCCACACATATACAGACACAAGCAGACGTATTTAAAGACAAAAAGTATTTAAAGACAAAAAGTTTTGCCCAAACTCTTTGTCTTTAAATACGTCTGCTTGTGTCTGTATATGTGTGGATGGATATGTGTGTGTGTGCGAGTGTATACCCGTCCTTTTTTCCCCTCTAAGGTAAGTCTTTACGCTCCCGGGATTGGAATGACTCCTTACCCTCTCCCTTAAAACCCACATCCTTTCGTCTTTCCCTCTCCTTCCCTCTTTCCTGATGAGGCAACAGTTTGTTGCGAAAGCTTGAATTTTGTGTGTATGTTTGTGTTTGTTTGTGAGTCTGTCGACCTGCCAGCACTTTCATTTGGTAAGTCACATCATCTTTGTTTTTAGATATATTTTTCCTACGTGGAATGTTTCCCTTTATTATATATATATACATACACACACACACACACACATATATATATATATATATATATATATATATATATATATATATATATATATATATATATATATATATATATAAAAAAAAACCAAAGATGATGTGACTTACCAAATGAAAGTGCTGGCAGGTCGACAGACACACAAACATACACACAAAATTCAAGCTTTCGCAACAAAATGTTGAATGTTGCCTCATCAGGAAAGAGGGAAGGAGAGGGAAAGACGAAAGGATGTGGGTTTTAAGGGAGAGGGTAAGGAGTCATTCCAATCCCGGGAGCGGAAAGACTTACCTTAGGGGGAAAAAAGGACGGGTATACACTCGCTCACACACACACACATATCCATCCACACATATACAGACACAAGCAGACATATTTAAAGACAAAGAGTTTGGGCAGAGATGTCAGTCGGGGCAGAAGTGCAGAGGCAAAGACGTTGTTGAATGACAGGTGAGGTATGAGTGGCGGCAACTTGAAATTAGCGGAGATTGAGGCCTGGTGGATAACGGGAAGAGAGGATATATTGAAGAGCAAGTTCCCATCTCCGGAGTTCGGATAGGTTGGTGTTAGTGGGAAGTATCCAGATAACCCGGATGGTGCAACACTGTGCCAAGATGTGCTGGCCGTGCACCAAGGCATGTTTAGCCACAGGGTGATCCTCATTACCAACAAACACTGTCTGCCTGTGTCCATTCATGTGAATGGACAGTTTGTTGCTGGTCATTCCCACATAGAATGCGTCACAGTGTAGGCAGGTCAGTTGGTAGATCACATGGGTGCTTTCACACGTGGCTCTGCCTTTGATCGTGTACACCTTCCGGGTTACAGGACTGGAGTAGGTGGTGGTGGGAGGGTGCATGGGACAGGTTTTACACCGGGGGCGGTTACAAGGGTAGGAGCCAGAGGGTAGGGAAGGTGGTTTGGGGATTTCATAGGGATGAACTAAGAGGTTACGAAGGTTAGGTGGACGGCGGAAAGACACTCTTGGCGGGGTGGGGAGGATTTCATGAAGGATGGATCTCATTTCAGGGCAGGATTTGAGGAAGTCGTATCCCTGCTGGAGAGCCACATTCAGAGTCTGGTCCAGTCCCGGAAAGTATCCTGTCACAAGTGGGGTACTTTTGTGGTTCTTCTGTGGGGGATTCTGGGTTTGAGGGGATGAGGAAGTGGCTCTGGTTATTTGCTTCTGTACCAGGCCGGGAGGGTAGTTGCGGGATGCGAAAGCTGTTGTCAGGTTGTTGGTGTAATGATTCAGGGATTCCGGACTGGAGCAGATTCGTTTGCCACGAAGACCTAGGCTGTACGGAAGGGACCGTTTGATGTGGAATGGGTGGCAGCTGTCATAATGGAGGTACTGTTGCTTGTTGGTGGGTCTGATGTGGACGGACGTGTGAAGTTGGCCATTGGACAGGTGGAGGTCAACGTCAAGGAAAGTGGCATGGGATTTGGAGTAGGACCAGGTGAATCTGATGGAACCAAAGGAGTTGAGGTTGGAGAGGAAATTCTGGAGTTCTTCTTCACTGTGAGTCCAGATCATGAAGATGTCATCAATAAATCTGTACCAAACTTTGGGTTGGCAGACCTGGGTAACCAAGAAGGCTTCCTCTAAGTGTCCCATGAATAGGTTGGCATACGAGGGGGCCATCCTGGTACCCATGGCTGTTCTCTTTAATTGTTGGTATGTCTGGTCTTCAAAAGTGAAGAAGTTGTGGGTCAGGATGAAGCTGGCTAAGGTAATGAGGAAAGAGGTTTTAGGTAGGGTGGCAGGTGATCGTCGTGAAAGGAAATGCTCCATCGCAGCGAGGCCCTGGACGTGCAGAATATTTGTGTATAAGGAAGTGGCATCAATGGTTACAAGGATGGTTTCCGGGGGTAACAGATTGGGTAAGGATTCCAGGCGTTCAAGGAAGTGGTTGGTGTCTTTGATGAAGGATGGGAGACTGCATGTAATGGGTTGAAGGTGTTGATCTACGTAGGCAGAGATACGTTCTGTGGGGGCTTGGTAACCAGCTACAATGGGGCGGCCGGAATGATTGGGTTTGTGGATTTTAGGAAAAAGGTAGAAGGTAGGGGTGCGGGGTGTTGGTGGGGTCAGGAGGTTGATGGAGTCAGGTGAAAGGTTTTGCAGGGGGCCTAAGGTTCTGAGGACTCCTTGAAGCTCCGCCTGGACATCGGGAATGGGGTTACCTTGGCAAACTTTGTATGTGGTGTTGTCTGAAAGCTGACGCAGTCCATCAGCCACATACTCCCGACGATCAAGTACCACGGTCGTGGAACCCTTGTCCGCCGGAAGAATGACGATGGATCGGTCAGCCTTCAGATCACGGATAGCCTGGGCTTCAGCAGTGGTGATGTTGGGTGTAGGATTAAGGTTTTTTAAGAAGGATTGAGATGCAAGGCTGGAAGTCAGAAATTCCTGGAAGGTTTGGAGAGGGTGATTTTGAGGAAGAGGAGGTGGGTCCCGCTGTGACAGAGGACGGAACTGTTCCAGGCAGGGTTCAATTTGGATGGTGTCTTGGGGAGTTGGATCATTAGGAGTAGGATTAGGATCATTTTTCTTCGTGGCAAAGTGATATTTCCAGCAGAGAGTACGAGTGTAGGACAGTAAATCTTTGACGAGGGCTGTTTGGTTGAATCTGGGAGTGGGGCTGAAGGTGAGTCCTTTGGATAAGACAGAGGTTTCAGATTGGGAGAGAGGTTTGGAGGAAAGGTTAACTACTGAATTAGGGTGTTGTGGTTCCAGATTGTGTTGATCGGAATTTTGAGGTTTTGGAGGGAGTGGAGCTGGAAGTGGGAGATTGAGTAGATGGGAGAGACTGGGTTTGTGTGCAATGAGAGGAGGTTGAGGTTTGCTGGAAAGATTGTGAAGGGTGAGTGAGTTGCCTTTCCGGAGGTGGGAAACCAGGAGATTGGATAGTTTTTTGAGGTGGAGGGTGGCATACTGTTCTAATTTACGGTTGGCCTGTAGGAGGATGCTCTGAACAGCCAATGTGGATGTGGGAGAGGAAAGATTAAGGACTTTTATTAAGGATAGGAGTTGACGGGTGTGTTCATTGGCTGAGTTGATGTGTAGGTGAAGTATCGGGTGGGTGAGGGCAATGGATTGTTCAGTTTGAAACTGGTATAGGGACTGATGGAAGGAAGGGTTGCAGCCAGAGATGGGAACTTTAAGTGTGAGGCCTTTGGGGGTAATGCCAAATGTCAGACAAGCCTGAGAAAATAGAATATGGGAGCGTAATCTGGCTAGGGCGAAGGCATGTTTGCGGAGGGAATGTAAATGAAACTTAATGGGGTCGTTGTGGGGGTGTTGTGAGGGTGACATGGTATTAGAAGGTGGGAGGTGAAATGAAATTAAAAATATATGGGGAGAGATAAAGGTGAACCGGAAGGTAACTGGAGATCTGGAATGAAAAAAGGCGAAAAGGTGTTGGTTACAGCTGGGCTATGTTGGACTTGGGTTGGTAGACAACGATGTGCATAAAGGGTAGGTGGTTGTGTTGCCGCCAAAACACGTTAAAGGACGGAGAAATTCGGGAAAATTTCGAAAAAACTGCGTGTAGTATATTAAAAGGAGTGGTTTTGCGGTGGCAGATTATGAAAATGAGGCTAACAATTGTCTGACGAAGAAATAATGACGTTAAAACCTGTGGGAAGCGGCTAAAAATTATAAGTGATGTGGGAAAAACGGAAATGGAAATAAAGCGAAAGTTATTAGAACTGGCCGAAATGGTTGTTTAAAAGGTGAAAGGAACTGTTTGTGAACTAGAAACGGTGGATATTATAGTGGCGGTAGTGCTGAAAGCGGCAAAAAAATTTTTTTGGTTGTGGTCTGGAAGTGGGTTGCGTATTATTGAGTATATATAGGCGGGATAAAATAGTGTAGCAGATTACAGTAAAAAGGAGTAGGTGAATACGAAGTGAAACTACTGGCAAAAACAGAAAGAGGAAAATAAGATGACAGAAAAGATTTTGAAATGCAACAGTGACAATAACAAACGTAATTGTTGGATTCAAATTAATGATATCAATATAATAGAGGGAAACATTCCACGTGGGAAAAATTATATATAAAAACAAAGATGAGGTGACTTACTGAACAAAAGCGCTGGCAGGTCGATAGACACACAAACAAACACAAACATACACACAAAATTCAAGCTTTCGCAACAAACTGTTGCCTCATCAGGAAAGAGGGAAGGAGAGGGAAAGACGAAAGGAAGTGGGTTTTAAGGGAGAGGGTAAGGAGTCATTCCAATCCCGGGAGTGGAAAGACTTACCTTAGGGGGAAAAAAGGACAGGTATACACTCGCACACACACACATATATCCATCCACACATACAGACACAAGCAGACATATTTAAAGACAAAGAGTTTGGGCAGAGATGTCAGTCGAGGCGGAAGTGTAGAGGCAAAGAAGTTGTTGAAAGACAGGTGAGGTATGAGTGGCGGCAACTTGAAATTAGCGGAGATTGAGGCCCTTGCGGATAACGAGAAGAGAGGATATACTGAAGGGCAAGTTCCCATCTCCGGAGTTTGGATAGGTTGGTGTTGGTGGGAAGTATCCAGATAACCCGGACGGTGTAACACTGTGCCAAGATGTGCTGGCTGTGCACCAAGGCATGTTTAGCCACAGGGTGATCCTCATTACCAACAAACACTGTTTGCCTGTGTCCATTCATGCGAATGGACAGTTTGTTGCTGGTCATTCCCACATAGATTCACCTGGTCCTACTCCAAATCCCATGCCACTTTCCTTGACGTTGACCTCCACCTGTCCAATGGCCAACTTCACACGTCCGTCCACATCAGACCCACCAACAAGCAACAGTACCTCCATTATGACAGCTGCCACCCATTCCACATCAAACGGTCCCTTCCGTACAGCCTAGGTCTTCGTGGCAAACGAATCTGCTCCAGTCCGGAATCCCTGAATCATTACACCAACAACCTGACAACAGCTTTCGCATCCCGCAACTACCCTCCCGGCCTGGTACAGAAGCAAATAACCAGAGCCACTTCCTCATCCCCTCAAACCCAGAATCCCCCACAGAAGAACCACAAAAGTACCCCACTTGTGACAGGATACTTTCCGGGACTGGACCAGACTCTGAATGTGGCTCTCCAGCAGGGATACGACTTCCTCAAATCCTGCCCTGAAATGAGATCCATCCTTCATGAAATCCTCCCCACTCCGCCAAGAATGTCTTTCCGCCGTCCACCTAACCTTCGTAACCTGTTAGTTCATCCCTATGAAATCCCCAAACCACCTTCCCTACCCTCTGGCTCCTATCCTTGTAACCACCCCCGGTGCAAAACCTGTCCCATGCACCCTCCCACCACTACCTACTCCAGTCCTGTAACCCGGAAGGTGTACACGATCAAAGGCAGAGCCACGTGTGAAAGCACCCAGGTGATTTACCAACTGACCTGCCTACACTGTGATGCATTCTATGTGGGAATGACCAGCAACAAACTGTCCATTCGCATGAATGGACACAGGCAGACAGTGTTTGTTGGTAATGAGGATCACCCTGTGGCTAAACATGCCTTGGTGCACAGCCAGCACATCTTGGCACAGTGTTACACCGTCCGGGTTATCTGGATACTTCCCACCAACACCAACCTATCTGAACTCCGGAGATGGGAACTTGCCCTTCAGTATATCCTCTCTTCTCGTTATCCGCCAGGCCTCAATCTCCGCTAATTTCAAGTTGCCGCCACTCATACCTCACCTGTCTTTCAACAACTTCTTTGCCTCTACACTTCCGCCTCGACTGACATCTCTGCCCAAACTCTTTGTCTTTAAATATGTCTGCTTGTGTCTGTATGTGTGGATGGATATATGTGTGTGTGTGCGAGTGTATACCTGTCCTTTTTTCCCCCTAAGGTAAGTCTTTCCGCTCCCGGGATTGGAATGACTCCTTACCCTCTCCCTTAAAACCCACTTCCTTTCGTCTTTCCCTCTCCTTCCCTCTTTCCTGATGAGGCAACAGTTTGTTGTGAAAGCTTGAATTTTATGTGTATGTTTGTGTGTCTATCGACCTCCCAGTGCTTTCATTCGGTAAGTCACCTCATCTTTGTTTTTATATATAATTTTTCCCACGTGGAATGTTTCCCTCTCTCTCTCTCTCTCTCTCTCTCTCTCTCTCTCTCTCTATATATATATATATATATATATATATATATATATATATATATATATATATATATATATATATATATATTATTAATCCCCTTAACTCCTTAAGTGGAGCATAGCGCTGTAACAAAGGATTCCTATATTGTTCTCCAAGTATTTTCACTTCTTCCCATCCTATTCCTTGCTGTTGACCTTCTGCTTCAACTGATCTCCACATCATTTTAGGCCTGCCTTGTCTCCATTGTCCCTGCGGGATCCAATAAAGGGCTTTCTTCGCAATGTGTTCATTTGGTCTCCTAAGTGTATGTCCTAACCATCTCCACTTCCTGCTTCTTATTTGCAGCTCAGTAGGCTTCTGGCTGGTTCTTTCCAAAAGTGTTTCATTAGAGATGACATTTGGCCGCCATACCCCCAGGATGTTCCTCAGACATCCGTCGTTGAATGTATACAGGTTATGGATTAGCCGCTTTGACACTTCCCATGTTTTACATCCTTATAGAAGCACAGATTTCATATTACTTTCAGTTTGGTACTCAATGTTATTTCCTTCAACCTCCAGATAAAGCAGAGAGTTGTAAAAGTGCCTTTGGCTTTATTGATGCGGCTGTTAGTGTCCTCTGTTGCACCACCATACGGTGTAATCATGCTTCCAAGGTAGCAAAACGTATCCACCCTTTCGATTAGTTGACTCCGAAGCTTAAGCTCTGCGGTGCTGTTATTATTTACCCGCATGTGGATCTTTTGTTTTCTGGCTATTAATTTTCAAACTGAGTTTCTTTGTTGTAGATTTCTGATCTTCTAGTTTCTCTTTCATGTTGTTGTGGCTGTGTGATAGAAGGCAAACATCATCTGAAAAATCTAGGTCTTCTAAATGTGTTCCATTGCTCCATTTTATTCCTCTCACTTTATCCATTGCTTGCGCCATTACAAGATTCAGTACAGTGTTAAATACAGAGGGGTCGAAAAAAATGTATCCACTGTTTAAAAGTCCATAACTTGCAAACTAACTGACGGAGTTGTCTCATTTTTGGTGAAAGTGTAGCTCAAAGTCCAACTTAAAGATATCACTATAGGTGTTCGAAATGGTCGCCATTAACATCCACATACAAACGATGCCGCCAAACTGCAGCACAAACTACTGACTGCAATGTGTTCAGTTGGATATTTGCACATGAATGTACGATGGACTCTCGAAGTTAATCCACTGTGTGTGGCTTTTGTCAATAAATGACATCCTTTAGTGATCCCCACAGGTAAAAGTCCAGCGGAGTTAGGTCTGGGGAATGTGGTGGATACTCCACAGCACCTCTACAGCCTATCCATCTTCCTGGTAGATTTTTGTCGAGATATGCCCTGACACAATTTTAGTAGTGGGCTGGGGCACCATCTTGTTGAAAGTAAACTCTTCCATCTCCATATAAGTCTCGGATGGCAGGTAAAATGGATGTCTGAAGATTCTGAAGGTACACCTCACCGGTAACTGTGCTGTCAAAGAAGAATGGCCCAATCAAGCCCTGGTGAGACAACCCACACCACACATTTACTCCTGGCAAATTCACTTTGTCTATGTGGATGTTCGGATTTTCAGCGGTCCAGTAGATGCAACTGTGGTGATTTACTGTACCATTGAGTTTGAACTGTGACTCATCAGACCACACAATCATCTCTGCAAACTCTTCATTGTTGCGCACCATGTTAGTAAACCACTTGCAGTACTCCATTCTATGATCTGGGTTGTCTTCGTTAATTGCGTGTAGCAATCGTGGGATGTAGCACTTCCACTTTGCTGTCTTCAAAATTTGCCGAACACTTGAGCGACTCACTCCAGTTTCATCGGCACACTGTTTCACAGACTTCTGTGGTGAGCGAGTGAATTGTTGTAACACACAACAGGAGTTAGCTGGACTTGTTACTGTTACAGGTCATCCAGATTGTTGTTTGTGTACATCTTTAACACAGCCTTTGGATTCAAATTTGTCTCAAACGCGACTAATTGTTAAACATGTTGGTGGCTCTGTTTGATACTCATTTTGCCATTGCCGTTGAACCTCATTAATGTTTTCGTACTTAAAATACCACTTCAAAACTGACTTCCTTTCATCGAATGTAAGCCTTGCGCAAGCCATGTTCACTCAAGTAACTAGGTGCAACTAAGAACAAAACACTGACTACCTGGCAACTGTCATCTGGTAAAACAAAACAACGCAATACAGTGCTTGTGTGGCGATTGCCGGAACTACTAACTATTACACTGCCAAAGATGAGACAACTCCATAAGTTAGTTTGCCATTTATGGACTTTTAAACAGTTGATACATTTTTTGGACCCCCTCTGTAGTATCAGTTAGAGCAAGCAGCCTTGCTTAACTACTGTTTTCAGTGCTATTGGATCGGAAAGCAGACCTCAATGTTGAACTTGGCACATGTAGTTGTCATACATGCACTTGAAAAAGCAATTATTTTCTAGGGAATTCCAAAAGTTAGAAGTGAGCTCCATATTTTTGTTCTAACTGTACTTTCAAAAGCCTTTTTAAAGTCTACAAACAGCATGTAAAGCCGTGGGTATTCATTTGAATGTTCAGATATTATCTTCAAGGTGTATATCTGGTCAATGCAAGAGTGACCTTCCTTGCACCCTGCTTGTTCTCTTCTTATTTTCTTGTCTACATAAGCTTTTACCCTGTTTAGAATTATTCATGAGAAGATCTTGCTTGGGATTGACATTAGGGTGATGCCTCTCCAATTATCACAAACTAATAGGTCTGCTTGCTTGGGGAGCTAGATGAGCATACCTCTGTTCCAATCACTCATTAGTTTTTTGTTCGTCCATATGGCTGTCAAGAGTGGATGTAAAATTTCTCCTGTTATAGAGGGATCTATAAAAAAATGGTTGTTAAGAAAACAGTGGAACTCTGAAATAAAAGTAAATTTTTTGAACAAAAAAGTCATTATAAAAACATGCGCCAAAAATTGGGATAAAAATATATCACAAATATCCTACAAATTACAGTAGAAAAAACATGCCACAGAAAGGTGTAATGTAACTGCATGTATATTTTGTGAGTTATAGCTCCTACCAACTTGAAAAATGTTGTTTTGGAAAAACAGGTGTTTAAATTTTAAACTTGTGATTTTTAATTTTGAAACTGAACAAACCTTCAACAATCAGCAGTACTGTAGAGTTGGCTTCCATCATCCCCCACCCCCCTCCCCTTCCCCCTGTGTCGAAACAGCCTCATCTTGACAAAATTTATTGATTAACTGGCTTCCCCTTACAAATTTCAGCATTTTTTGCACAGTTGGAATTACTTTTCAAACCTTTTCTGGCCATATAAATATGTTTCTCTGTCATTTTCAAGCGCTCACATATTACTACATCTAAGAAACAAGCAAGTGAAATGTCAAGTTAAGCAGATGTAAGACAAGCATGTAATTTCACACTGTGTACCATAAACAAATCATATTACAAAAAGAAACCTTGTTGAAAATAGTATTTTAATTGATACTAATGCCCTCTGCGATACTATCTGAAACTAACAGGACCTCAATTCCATCAGTAACTATTATAGTATTACATCGGTTGCATTCAAGTGCTTGGATGCTCCAGACCCCTATGCAGTAAATTTTGGTTTTAACATATTTTAACATTTATGGCACACTTTATATGAATGAACTTTAAAAATAGACTCTCTAAGGAACATTTTAAGCCAATAAAAAAATTAGGCTAAAAAATTTCTGCCCTTGTCTACCACCTTAAAGGATCCAGAAACTCATCCAGCACCTGTCTGCCAAGCTCTCGCACTACAAATGTGTCATCGACATAGTGTAATTCATTGGTTTTAAGTGGATAGTTTGAAGTGCCACCTCTACAGAGTGTTTGATTGTTGTGATTTCTTAATGAGTCTGCGCACATGCGTAACTACTATGAGGTGAGGAAGCTAAATCTGCCAGTCCATCATGATGTAACTTACGGAACATGATTTTTGAGTGAATGAACAAATGAATGCATGAATCAATATCGGTGCTTCCAACTCTACATGCTGGAAATGTCATTCAAATGTAACAGGCTCTAACCATTCAGATAATCTTAACTTGAGCTAGTTTCCTCTCCTACTTTCTACTCCTTGAACTTAGCTTTTTTCACCTTCTTGCCTCTTTACTTTCTCCTGTACCTCCCTGCTATTTCCTGCCTTTTTTTTGTTTAAGAAAAAAATCTTGTATATTTTTCCCATTTTCACCCCTCTCCCCTTCCTTACAGATTTTTTCTGTCTTTTTCTTCTATTTCCATATTTCTCCCTTATGTAACTGTCTAGATTCATATCATTAATGTTTGAAGGGTTGATGACAATAGCTCAGGAGGGTATTAATAAATTAAAATTCGAATCTGAGTTCTAAAGTTTTTCTTCTTCTTCTTCTTCTTCTTCTTCTTTTTTAAACTTTCTTACGTGGGGCACGCTGCAGTCATGACACAAAGAATTCATGGCTTTAATCTCCAAAAACTTTCACATATCTCTCTCCTTAAGGCTCCAATACAAGAAGCAGAGCATGCACATGCACACAGAAACTGCAATATTATCAGCTTTCATTTTTCTTTTATAAATGAAACACACTCAGCTTACTATCTTATTCTTGCAAAGTTCTTAGAGGGAGAGAGAAAAAATTTCTGCAAAAAACCAGAAAACTTTGTGACACATCCCTCTATACAATTTTTCTTTGTTAAAGCTATTGTTCATCAATCTTTATTATGATGATTTTTTAAATTTCTAATTTAAATTTTAACTAAAGCTAATTACTTAGCCTACATACATATCATTTCTCTTAATTTAAACTTTATTACGTTCTTGTATTTGAGTCATGTTTCTCAGAAGTTTTTGGTGTGAAGGATACAGCATAGGGGATTCAAACTGTACAGTGTCAACAAACACATCATTAAAACTGGAAATTTAAATTACAGAAAGACTGCTGCTGGAGATGAACTGTGACATCAGATACACAGACCAATTGAGCTGTGTTTAGCAGTTAGCAGATCAGTTAAAATATTGCTTGGAAGAGCAGTTTTTCATGTATGCTTAATTGCAATGTGATACTAATGTGGAAAGACAATGATCCCTCCTTCCATGAGAACTTGAAGATATCATCTGTTCAAGGAAAGTATGCATTTTGGAACTGTTTACACACATTATCTCAAACAAAGACTGGAAAATAAAAATTTCAAATGTTATCAATCTTCAAAACATTTTTCATTCTTTTAAATATTTGATTTCTGAATTTTAAAAAGGAATGTTTCCAATTTCTGTTGTTATTTAGATTCAGCCATTGTTGTTTGTTTGGAATACAGATGCTGCACAGAAAACACAACTTTTATACTGTACCACATGTGGACCAGGATATAGTTACTCAGAAAATTAAAACTGAAACCATGTGGAACTGACCATCCACTTATTTACTCAAAATGAAAAAATTGAAAATAAAAAGAAAGATGTGTCTCTTCTGTCACACATATTGTTGATATGGACTGTATGGTAAAAATCTTTCTGATATTGAATGGGCCATTATGATATAACATGGTTGTTTTTACCTACCAATCATCAAGGAAACTTCTCAACAGTTTTCACGTCTTTCATTTTGTTGGCATTAAATTAACTACAGAACCAGGTGCTCTCGATATAGTGCAGATACTGAGCAGTGAATAGATTTATGAACAAGAACTAGAATGTGGTAACTCAGCTTATGAACTTCCATTCTTCTTTATACCAAACAGGTACAAACATATACACAAGGCTACGCTGTCTTGACACTTTGGTCTGACTGTACACCAAACAACTTGTTCTGAACTTCAAGAAGATAATCTGAGGAGCTGAGTTTTTGTTCATTTTTGCTCCTCATAATCATAGCTCAAAATAAAACAGTGAAAAGATGATTAATATCTTCATTAGTATTAGTATTATGAAGATTATAAATTCAAGCAATATTCATAACTATCATTTAAAATTACTATTCCAAAGAAAATAAACTGATTGGGGGATCAAAGTTGTACTTCCTTATATAGTGAGTAATTACAGCATACATTTTGCTGTAGTGTGGAAGAACTTCATTCTCCAATAATATATAAGTACATATCATAGGACAGCAGCATACACACATTTTCTCAACAGTATTTGAATCTCCACTATATTTCTCTTGTAAGCAATAACTAAATTAACTGCTACTTGTAATAAGCTGTATTTTGTCTCTCATCCAGTATGCCAACTTCAACAAATTTTCTTCATTGTCTGATTATATATTTACATCATTATAAAGCTATGATACAACTAACAAAAAATAACTCAGTTGGAGAATAAAAGGTTTAATGTAATAAGTAACCCATGGATAAAATATGAGACATTTATATAAAAATTCATGCTTAACATATTTATATACAGTACAACCTACAGGTCCTGTTACTGTTGAAAATAATATGAATAATGGAACAATAATATTATGTAATTGGATAGATAAAAAAAATGTACTCACCAAGTGTTGGCAGGAAAAATACATATAAAGGTACTGAAATTTGCAAGCTTTCAGAGCCAGAGGCCTTTTTCTTCTGGCAGAAGGGTTGAGAAGGAAAGATTGATTGTTGGGGACTGCACCAGACAAGATTTGAAAACCTGAGAGCATAAAGACAAAAGCTGGGGTAACATGCAAGATAGAGATTACAGACAAAACATTGAGCGAGAGTTATTAAGACAGGAAAGCTAAGCACACTGTAAGTGATAGAGGTAGAAGGAGGGGGGAGGAAGGATAGAAAGGAAAAAAAAGAAACAGAAATCTGAAATGAAATGAATAAAGGAATAATTATAGAGAAGAAAGGTAGATACTGAGGAAATTAAAGAAAACAATTAAAGTAAATTAAGGCCAGTTGGGTGACAAGAACCAAGGATGTGTTGTAACTCCAGTTCCCACCTGTGGAGTTCTGAGAAAATTGTTTCCAGAGGAAGAATCTAGATAGCATATGTGGTGAAACAAGCTCCAAAGTCATGACTGTCATGTTGTAGAAAATGCTCTGCAGCAGGGTATTGTGTGTTTCCAGTATGTGCCCTCTGCCTATGCGCATTCATCCTAACTGATAACTTTGTGGTAGTCAGCCAATGTAGAAGGCTGAACAGTGGTTACGCAACAGCTGGCACATGGCATGTGTAGTTTTGCAGGTGGCTCTCCCTTTGGTAGTATATGTTTAGCCAGTTAAAGTGCTTGTGTGTTTGCTATTCTGAATTCCATGTCACTTTCCTTTATGTTGATCACATACTCACTGAGGATTCAGCTAACGATTTCTCTTCATATTAAGTCTACTAATAAACAACAGTACTTACATTGTTCAGATGCAGGCTGTTTACAGCAATGCACCACCATTCCCATCTCAGGTTGCACTGGACGTAATTACCCCACCAAGCTATCTCAAAAGCATATTTCACAAGCTATAACATCCAATTCTGGTACTGCTGATCCCTCCAAAATACAGCTTAGGAGTTCATCTCTTGTCACTCCATATTATCACGGTCTTGTATCAGCTACTTCGACAAGTCTATGACCTCCTAAAACTGTGCCCTGAAACGAGGTCCATTCCATCTGTCACTTTGCCCACCACACCTAAATAGCTTTTCATCAACCTCCCGATCTCTGCAATGTCCTTGTCAGATCCTATGCTCCTTCTGCACCCACTTGCCTACCCTGTGGCTCCTACCCCTGTGACAGTCTCACTGTAAGACTTGCCCTATGCAACCTACTACCATCTGCTACACAAGTCCTTACACTGGCAAAACATATACTACCAAAGGAAGAACCACCTGTGAAACAACACATGCTGTATGTCAGCTGTTGTGTACCCACTGTTCAGCCTTCTACATTGGTTGACTACCACAAAGCTATCAGTTAGGACAGATGGGCATAGGCAGAGGGCACATACTGGAAACATACAATATCCTGCTGCAGAGCATTTTCTACAACATGGCAGTCATGACTTTGGAGCTTGTTTCAACACATATGCCATCTAGATTCTTCCTCTGGAAGCAATTTTCTCAGAACTCCACAGGTGGGAACTGGAGTTACAACATGTCCTTGGTTCTTGTCACCCACCTGGCCTTAAATTGCATTAATTATTTTCTTTAATTATCTTGGCCCCAGCATTTCTTCTCCATAACTATTCCTTTCTTCACTCACTTTCAGTTTGCTGTATCTTTTTATTTTCTGTCCTGTCTTTTCCCCCCAACTCTACCATATAGAATGCTCTCAGCTTTCTGCTCTTATTAAATTTAGCACAATTCTTTGCCACCAATCTCTGTCTTGCATATTGCCCTATCTTCCACCTTCAAGCACTCAAGTTTTCAAATCTCATCCAGTGCAGTCTGTAACAATCAGTCTTCCCTTTTATTCCCATCTGGTAAGTCTGCCCTGACCTGGGGTTCTGGCCAACTTTTCTGGACTCTCCCCGTTTCCTAAATTTCACCAGTCCTTTTCCTTCCCCGCTCTTCCTTCCCCTTCCACCTTTCTGCCAGAAGAAAGAGCCACTGGCTCTGGAAGCTTGCTATGTGTTTTTTCCTGCCAGCACTTGATTTGCAGACTTTTTATCAATCCAATTACATCATCATATTTTTAAAAATTATTTTCATTGAAATAATAATGCTGATTTTTTGGAATATATATCCTTTCTTCTGTAAGTAATTAGAACAATAAGGTAGAAACATATACTAAAACAAGGGAATGAATGAAAAATTACTGTGAATTGCTAAGAAATCACTTGAGGTAAATTCATTGATGAACATTGTAACTTTGGTAAATCCACAAACTCAGTTTGTTTCAATAGGAGGGGAGACTTACAAAACTCCAGGAGAAGAATCTCTAACTTATCATCACTTCTTTCTTTCATGTTACTATTGACTGTGTCACAGTCCAACCTTTAAAGTGAGTAAAACAAATTCCAGCATATTTTTTCTTGGAAATACAAAAATGACAAAAATTCAACCTCACAGTGAAAATACAACTCTTTTAGCTAAATGGCAGACATAGCTGAGATACATAACTCAAAGAAGATGTAAATAGAGCTAGGACTGTTGTTAGGTTTGTGTTTTGAACCTAAATATGAAAGCAATTTAACACAAATGATAATAGCAGATGTTTGTTTTTGTAATGTAGTTTCATTACAGTGGTTGTGGTCCAGAAAGCGTATGGCTGTTACTGTTTGCTGCTACTATTCTGAGAAATTGTTGTGTTCAGTTATTCTAGACAGAAACAGACTACTCAGTTGTTTAAGCATAGTGTTAAATCACCATATACTTGCAGACAGAATCTATAAATTTATGTATAACCACATATGTCTTGTAAATCTAAGCATTTTAGTATGAGAATTTCACCTGAAATCATACATGTCCATATGCAACAGTTCATGTATAGTTTGGTTTGTGTTGTCAGCATGAAATTAAAGATTGAAACCGCTGTTATGTATTTTGGTAACCAGTACCTTGACTATTTTAATTTTGAAATGCTGCAATGAAATAGTTGATGTAAAATATCTTCCAGAGTGAGGTGGTATAGTGATTAAGGCATTATGATCACACGTAGGAGGTGCAGTGTTCAGATCCTCTTCTGGCCACCCTGAGTCATATTTTCTGTACTTTTCCCTAAACTGCTTCAAGCAGATAGCAGGATAATTGCTTAATTGGTTTGAAAAGGAAATGACCAAGAGCTTTCCCCATAATTGCCCATTTAGAGTTAAGTTCCATTTCTTATGACATTGTCATCATCTGAATTTTTAAATCTAATCTTACTGCTTTCCCCTGTAAGATTTAAATATTTCCAGTGGAAAGTCAATAAGTACACATTGCACATAAAATGATGGATCAGTCCAGCATCCAGTTAAGTAATACAAAAACAGCAAGCCAGATCAATTTGTATGTCAGACCTTGTATAATATTGTGTCTACTATAGACAAACTGTATATGCATATAATTCTATTTCTAAATGGCAGATATTTCAGGGATTTAAACAAGCTAAACAATACATGTTGTAAAACACCACTTCCATTTTCCATTTTTTGGCTTGCACAGTGTTTTTCGGACATGTCATGCAGGAAATCTGCATACCTCACACAAAACCAATAAGAGTGTGAATAGTGTTCTGTAACAATCAGTTGAATCATAATGAGTTGATACAGGAAATGGGATGATTTTCAAAGACGTGATAGTCTGAAGAAAGTCCATACACTGCTGAGTTTGCAAAATAGGCAGTACAGTACAAAAAGACACCATTAATGAACTCACACAGAAGTAGAGAACTGTCTCAATTACTTGCTGTGGTAAAATCATTATCTTCTGAAACTATATGACAGACTGTAGGCACTTTCTCTTCAGGTTTGTTGTACTACTGAGAGATGGGTATCCTGCTAATGGCTGCACTCTTTACCTATTGGGTAAGTGGCTTTGTATTTTGCCTATAATCCTCAGCAGTGTCTTTTATCCTGGTAGTTACTGGAAGTGTTTGCAAACATTTTAAATACCAGTTTCAGTTACTTACATCATCTAACTGAAAGAAACTGACCTATTTGCAAATGAAATAGGATTATAAATTGCTATTAACTGTTGTAAGAGACAAAAAGATTACCCAACACTCACCCATCCAGAATATGGTTGGAATGGGGCTTCTTCTGCATGAAATGAGATTTAATGATACTAACCACTGATAAATCAGAAATCACTAATGAAGTCTAGACAGATTAATTTAAACATATGTGATTAAAAGAAAACAATAGAGAACAGTATTTTATCACAAGATATATAGATTTTTGTTAATCACCACAAAGAATAATTTATAGACCACAGCAAAAAATGCTGTCTGGAATCAGAATTCTTATTTTAGTCTATTTCCCAAAAACAGTAATAGAAATCTGAAAATATTTAAGCCATTATCAGGAGAGAATAGAAAAGAAAGAATTCTTTCATGAAACTGATGGTGATAAACCCCAGTTTTGTTTAAAAAATCTGGTATGGGAACAACATTTCTTGAATGAAAAGACACTGAAACATTTATTTCAAAGAAAATAGAAGAATTTATGTGATAAAACAGTTAAGAAAATTTGCTGTCACGTCAGACAGTAATTAAAAATTAAGATTTAAGAGTTGATGTATGCAGTATCCAACCTCATTTTTGGACAGAAGTTTTATTAAATATATTCCCTGCCTCTCATTTGCTGAGCTGACACTAAAATACTGATGCTCTTTATTAAATTTTACTCACTGGTATGAAGAGCCCTTCTTTCCTTCAGTTCCATGTAGCTTGTAGAACAATGTTGTGTAGGATGACAGATCACTATCCACTAAATAGAGCTAGAGCTAGGCAGCAGACTGAAACATAGAAAGGATGAAAAACTGACTTTCAAATTCCTTCATCAGATCACTACCTTTATTTGGTGCTTTGGTCCATACTCACACAAAGATTTTAATTGAGTAAAGAAGTAAAATACATATGATTCCATTTTGGAGGAGATAAACAAAGAATAAAATCATCAATCATTGAGGCAGGAGAAAAAAAAATTGATTCATCACTACCAGGAAAGATTAAGCCCATGGTTCTTCCTTCAACTACTTCTACATTTGTGCTATGTGAGGTTTATACTCCACAATGGTTTTGTCACAGAGCCTATGTGGTTTAGTTTCCTATTACTGCATTCTCCATCTCATTACTGAATAATTGAAAAATCAAAGAGACGTTGATCAGTGAGACTATGTGTAATATCTGCGAACCGGAGGTTTGGCTCTCATTATTTTTTTATTACCTTAACCATGAACAAACAATGGTAAATCCAAAATGAAATAACAGTATGGATTAGGATAGATTGCTACCCACATCTAGATTACCTTATACGTTTTATAAGAACAGTAGCACCTTTGAAATTAGACACTACTCTGTTTTTTACTTACATCACTCAGCTGTTGTGTGTGTAGGATTTGTGTAACAAACACAATGTTCATGATGTGTAATGACTGTCAGTGTTACCAATTCACATACACACTATTTATTTACACACATTATGTGGACAGATATAACTTAAACACTTGGCGTCTCAACAAACTGCCGAAGGTCCAGAGATACTGTTTTTTGCAGCAATATTCTTGGGGACAGAAGTCCATAGAGCTTGTGCCCCTACATGTGCATCTACTACTTCATGCTAAATGTTTATTTAACTTCACTGATTTTAGAGAACACTATCAGCTATCTATACAGTGGAAATTTTAAATAATTTTAATATTAGCATCGGTGTTAGTCAGAATTTTCATGCCAATGACAACAATATTCAATAGCTTCCTTTGTGAAAGATTACAGAGTATCCTCCCATTCATATCTTCAGGTGAGTTTTGCCTTGGAGTTGGTTACCAGCAGGAAGAGGTACCAGGATAACATTTTACAAACCAAAGCGTGGAATGCTTGTGATGAGAAAACAGAAAGAATATTTGAGAAAATTGCAGAACTCATAAAATGAAGGGCAATGAAAATGTTCAATTGTATCAGTCAATTTACTAGAAGTGGAGGGAATGAAAATCAGATTTACTGAACTACATATCTTTTTGGGTGGGAGTGGGGAAGGAGGGGGGGGGGGGGGGAGGGGAAGGGGGGGGGGGGGAGGAAGAGTTGGAGAAGTAAGAGGTAGCTTTTAAAATTCTGCAGTAGTTTCCAACGTGTTGTAACATATACACTGTTCAAAACTCACAAGAGAAACAAAATGTGCCATCAGAATTATATTGCAATTAAAACACATTAATTATATTGGTTTATTGTATGAACAAATCTTTTGAATATTCCATTGAAGTTACATACAGCCAAACATTAGAGAAGCAGGTGTGTTGTAATAGATGTGTTGCATATTGTTTATACACTGTGCATACTAAATATTGAAAATTATTATGTATTTTAACATTTTGTGTCTTTTTTTTAAATTAAAACTGCACCTTCTAATGTTGGTGTTGATCTGAAACTCAGCACAGGTGTTTGAAACTAGTTACAGATAAAAAACAATTATATGCAACTGTGATGGAACTTGTAATAAACTGTAAGTACTTAGAAAAGATGTGAGGTCACAGGAAAATATCAGCAGGATACAGAATGGTCAGAAAAATCTTTGGAATGAATTGTTGAGCTGAACTGGATAACCAGATATATACATAGACTTAGCTTGTAGACTACTAGTGGTGAAAAGCAGAATAGAATTAAAAACAATAAAAAAGGGAGAATGCAATGGAAATTTAAAATTTAGGGTGGAATGGGAGCTAACATTCAAAAGATTAAAGAAATAGGACTGTATGATGAAGTGGAATATTGAACATTCAGGGTAGAATTGGGCAATGTAGAAGCTCTCCTGGACAATGGCTCATGAGCAGTTCAGTAAAAAAAGGTGTAGATACAATACAGAAGGAAATAATTTAGGTAGGAAAGGCACCTAAAGTTCAATGAAAGTGTGAACCAGAAAGCAGTGCAATCTCAGGAAAGAAATCAGTTTACTGATGAAAGAAGAAAATATACAAACAAAAAGAATGAGAAATGAGACAGGTAGTCAGCTGTACATGTTATTTAGAAATGAACTCTGATAGATGAGAGAGGCATGAAGAAATGGGAAAGAGACCATTGACAGAAAGTCTTCTGTAACCTACAAAAATATGCCAAGGATGGTTCTGGCAGAATATAAATAATTTAAAAGTAATGGAGATCACTCACTGAATATTTGAACAGTAGAGGCACACAAGAAAAGAATTGAACTTTGCTAGCTCACACACACAAACGTGCATCTACCTTGTGCTGGTTGAACCCACAGTGCTGGGCCTGCACTTCAGCAGGTAGAGTGGCGTGAAGATTAGTATCAGGTGGGTTGGGCAAAGGAAGAAAGAGGCTGGAAGTGGCAGGAGGAGATGGGGAGGGGTAGCTGATCGCTTGCAGGGAGGCACCAGGTGTGCAGGATAGGAAAGTGGGAAGGAGATGATGTACCTGCACGAGATGGGAATGAAACATACTGACACCAGAACTGCTGGGTTGTGTGGTGCACGATGACAGTGATGTGGAAGCATGGATTGGGAGGGGGTGCTGGGCAGAGGTAGTAGAGACTGTAGGGCAGAGGGTGTGGATGCCATAGCTAGTAGAGATTGAGATCAAGGGGATTATGGGAGCAAAGGAAATGTTGCAAGGATAACTCCCATCTGTGTAACTCAGAAAGCTGGTACTAGGAGGACAGATCCAGATGCACGGGTTGTGAAGCAGCCACTGAACTTGACCTTGTTGTGCTCAGCAGCGTGCTCTATTTGGTAGCACCTCCCTCCGAACCATTAGCTATCCCTTTCCACTCCTCTACCTGCTTCTTGCCTCTTTCTTCCTCTACCCAGCCCACTTGACACAATCTCTCATTCTAGTCTATTTGCCGAACTACAGTCCTTCAGCCAGCACAGTGTAGCTGCATAGGTGTGTGTGTGTGTGTGTGTGTGTGTGTGTGTGTGAAATCTATCAAAGTTTTCATTCTTTTTTGTGTACCTGTTGATGACTCAACATCTCTGCTATTCGGTGAGTGGTCCCCTTTACTCCTAAATTACTCATGTGACCTACAGGAAGATATAACACAATTTTGAAGAAGTAAATTGTCCAGAATTATGAAAAGGAAAGTTACTACTCACCATATAGTGGAGATGCTGAGTTGCAGATAGGCATAACGAAAACACTTACAAATAAAGGTTTCAGCCTATAAGGCCTTCATAAAAACATAGACACACACACACACACACACACTCACGCAAACGCATCTCACACACATGACTGCAGTCTAAGGCAACTGTAGCCACACTTGTGTGGCTACAGTTGCCTTAGACTGCAGTCATATTTGCGTGAGTTGCATTTGTGTGTGTGTGTGTAGGCCGTACAGGCTGAAAGCTTTATTTGTAACAGTTTTTTTTTGTTATGCTTATCTGTGACTCAGCATCTCCACTATTAGGTGAGTAGCATCTTTCCTTTTCATAGTACTGTATACCTTAAACCTATTTTGGAAAGTAACAACATTGTGAAAGTAGCTCATATTCTCTAGCAAGCCTTAATAAATCACTGTTACATAAAAACATGGATGAATTTTAACTTTTCTTTTTCATCAGTACACATAAATCAAAGGCCACACATGTTGTACATTCAGTGCCCAACCATATGCCACCACAAATTCCAGTGAACTTCAATGTCAATAGATGTTAAACCCTAAACCTTGTTCCTTCAGTTTGGCTTGTTATACAGGAAATGGAACTTGCCCTTGTTGCATGTCCCCATTACTTTCCATTTCCAGATATCCAAGAGAAATGTGAAATTCTCTAACTGTTGTAGTGCACTGTCTTTTCTCCCATTACAAATGGTACTTCATGATGATTTAATAACAGTTATCTTAATATTCAGGTACAGCTTGACATGTTTCACATATAGTTGTTGGCATTATAATAGTTAGCAGGCTGCAAATAATTTCTTTGTTCTAGGAGTGCTTCGCAGTTGGGTTGTCTGAAGCTTGTTTGGTGGAGGCTGCCCAAGGTACTATTCGCTTCTGTTTTGTCTGCTAACTTAACACAAGGTACTGCAGCTATACCAGCATGTTTTATCCTCCAAGAGCATAGTAGTAACCCACAAATAGACTTCTCACACTTTGATGATAGAGGTAATAGTTTTTATTAATAAAATATCAAATTTCCACAGTGCATCAGGCAGTACTATCTAATCATACAGTGCAGACTGTCGCTGGCAGTATTTGCTTTTTCAGTGATATTTGTTTTATGGGCATTATGCCTTTGTCCAAGGCATATTTCTCTGCCTACTCTTCCAATACTGGGGTTATTATCGGAGGCTATAACAGCTCAAAAAGCAGTTACAATCTCAAGCAAACCCAGCAAACCGAACTTGCTGAGCTTGTTCGATATCGTAACTGCTTTCTGAGTTGTTAAAGTTTCTGATGACGGGTCCAGCATAGGAGGACGAAACATTAGGCAGAGAAATATGCCTTGGACCATGACCTAATACCCATAAAACAAATATCAACAGGAAGTATTACTGGTGTCTAATGGCTTTTTTCCAAATGATGCAAATGAACAAATGAATCATAAGAACATATTTAATATATAAAACAAGGGAAAGGCAACCATTCACCTATTGCAAATTGAAGTGTGAAGCACAGAAAACAATATTCATCTCAGCTTTTGAGTACTAGCTCTTTTTCCACCAGAAGTACACACATTCACACACAGACATTCAAACATATGCTCTCGTGGCCATAGAAAGACTAATTATTGATACTTGATAATTGCGGGCAGTTGCCTGAGCTGATAGAGGTGGGGAGGGGTTCAGTTGGACACAAGGAGGGGGTAGCAGGACAGGGGCAGGTCTTTGGACAGATGATTCCACAGCTGCACAACAATATGAAAAGAGTACAGAGATTAGAAAAAATGAAATACAGGAAGAGGGAGATGGGAAGGAAGGGAGGGGGAAAGTGGAGGGGAAAGAGACAGAAAGCTGAAGATGAAAATGAAGAAACAGAGGGCCAAAAGAAGAGAGAGGAGTTGAAAGGGGTGGGAGAGAAGAGAGAGAATTCCCACATGGGGGGTTGGAAGTGTGGTGGGAGAAGGCAGAGTGCAATCTGGATGGAGAAGGAGTTGGGAAGACAGAAAGAAGAAGGGAAAAGTTAAAGGCAGGCAGTGAGAACAGGCTAGTGGAGGTTGAGGCCAGGGGGATTGTGAGGGCACAAAACTTTCTTCCTTCTGTGCACACCACTTCTTCTCCATTCAGATTTTGCACTGCCTTCTTCCATTACTCTTCCTCTTCTGCTTCCACCCTGTGGACTTTCTCCTTCCCTCCTCCACCCCCCCCCCCCCCCTCTCTCTCTCTCCACTTTTCAACACTTCTCCCTTTTCTCACCCCTTCCTTTCTCCCTTTTCATCTTCACTTTTCACACTTTTTCCCCATCTCCTTTTTGCCCTCCCTTCCCCCCTCTCCCTCTTCCTAAATCTCTTTTTGCTCTGTACTCTTTTCATCTTTTTGTGTGGCCACAGAGTCAGACTTACCACTTTCTCACTACTCCCTCCTTGAATTCTTCCTTACCCCTTCCTACCTCCACCAGCTCAGGCAACTGCTTTCAGTAATCAAGTATCAATAATCAGTCTTCTCATGACCACAGGAATGTGCATTTGGGGACCTGTGTAGTTGTGTGCGCGCATGTGTGTACTTCTGTTAGAAAAAGACGTAGTGCTCAAAAGCTAGTGTGAATGCTGTTTTCTGTTAAGTGTTTCTGTGCTCCACGCATTGATCTGCTGTAGGTGAGTGGTTGCCTTTCTCTTATTTTATGCATTAATCTGTCCTTGAATTTCCCTGATTGTTGTGAGAATGTATTTAATAAACA
Source organism: Schistocerca serialis cubense (assembly GCF_023864345.2). NCBI lineage: Eukaryota > Metazoa > Arthropoda > Insecta > Orthoptera > Acrididae > Schistocerca > Schistocerca serialis. The sequence continues at coordinate 967,206,822 of NC_064639.1, forward strand.
ACAATCTTACTGGTATGTCTATGCAAATATTAACAAAAACTGCCTGGTAAATTAAGATGCCTGTTAAAAAATGCAATGAAAATTAATTTCTCAGAAATAATGACATATTTATTATTAAATTATAATACACATTAAGATACAGTATCAATACATGAAATTTTCAAGGTAGTGTTACATTTTATTACATTGCATTGGTCATATTCTATCGATTCTGCAGAGAGAGGTCTCAGGCATGTAGAAAGAAGTCAATGATGAACATTTTATGAGGTACAATTAGTACAATGTAATACACTGAAATAGCTTAACATTATGAAAGGCTGTTGTATTACATGATATTTATAATATAACTTAAGACAGTACTTTTAAAAGTTTATGCGGAGATACTCTCCAATGGAATAGAAGGAGCTGCATAACAAAAGGTTCTTAAACTTAGTCATAAACTCCATGTCATTACCTACATGGCACTTAATATGCTCTGGAAGACTGTAATACTTCATTCATTTGTTCATTACGTTCCATCAGCCCCACTAAGAAGGAAAAACCTTCAGGATATACATTAACAGAAGAGAGGCAAATCACAGAAACTTAATCTGCATAGTGATTATTAACAATAAACTAAAACTATACTGATAATACTATTTGTGCTTCTGCTAGCTACATTTATTTGAGCATACTAGAAAGAAAACTTCTGCTTTTGTTGCCTCTTCAGTTACACCAAATGGCTGATGTTTATTTCATATAGGGAGCTTAATATTTATTTGATTACATTGGAATTTTTTAAAGAAAGTAGTTACTTACTATGCATCTTTTAACAAAAAGTCCTATTTACAGTAGGCCTAGTTTAGTGCAATTGTACACTGAACACAGCTTTGTAGCTACTAATGTATGTTTTAAGTTGTCTTTTGAACAGGTTGAGATTGTCAGTTCTCTTCTTTGTGTGTAGGAGATTCTTAAATACTTGTGCACCAGAGTACATACCTCCGCTCTGAACCCTAGACAAGGAGGCAAAGCCATCATCATTGTCATGTTACGTACAAGGATTAGGCATATGCTTGTGCCATCTTCATAGGATTCATGTCCATCATTTCCTTTGTCAACTTGCATCTCTCCTTCCTTTCAATCTGTAGTTCATAATTTCCCAGTCTTTCATATTTCATTCTATTCACAAGGAGACAAAGTCTACATGGAAATTATTTTGTATCTTGTGTTGTGTTTATATACATCACTGTTCAGCTTAAAGTGAGTTTTTTGTAACAAAATACACTAAGGAGTTAATAAATTGGGAAGTGAGTAAAAAATTTGAGAAGTGCTATTACATATTTTACATAATATTCTCATTGGTCACTTCTGATGAATAAACACTTTATTTAATAGGTGTAAAATAAAGCATAGGACTGTAGACAGAGAGAAGCTGTGTGAAACACATTTGGCTGTCAAGAGAGCAATGTGTGATGCCTTTTATGATTATCATAGCAGAATATTGTCAAATGATCTTTCGCAAAACCCAAAAAAAACTGGTCATATATAAAGGTTGTTAGTGGCACCAAAGTTAGTATCAAGTCCCCAGCGAATGAGCAGGAACTGAAATTGAGGATAGCAAAGCAAAAGTGAACAGCTTATCTCTGTTTTCCAGTGTTCCTTTACAAAGGAAACCATAGGAGAATTTCTACAATTCGATCCTTGTACCACTAAACAGATGAATTAAATGCGTATTAGTGTCAGTGGTGTTGGGAAACATCTGAAATCATTAAAATTGAACAAAGCTCCAGGGCCCGGTGGAATCCATGTCAGATTCTGTACTGAATTAGTGGCCCTCTCCTAACTACAATCCATCATAGATCCCTCAAACAAAAAACTGTGACCAGTAGTTTGAAGAGAGCACAAGTCACATCTGTTAACAACAGTGGTAATAGACGTGATCCCCAATACTACCATCCAATATCCTTAACATCCACTTGTAGAATCTTAGAACATATTTTGAGCTCAAATGTAATGAGGTATCTTGAACAGAATGACTGCATCCATCCCAACCAGCATAGATACTAAAAACATCATTCATGAGAAACTCAACTTGCAATTTTCTCACATGACATACTGAAAGCTTTGAATGAAGGCAGCCATGTAGATGCAGTGTTTCTTGAATTCTGAAAAGCATTTGACTCAGTATCACATCTATGCTTGTTGTCAAAACTTCAATCATATGGGGTACAAGTGAAATTTGTGACTGGATTGAGGACATCTTGGTTGAGAGGATTCAGCATGTTTTCTTGGATGGACAGCCACTGTCAGATACAGAAGTAACTATGGATGCAGCCCAGGGAAGTGTGTTGGGACCCTTGCTGTTCATGTTGTACATTAATGATCTTGCAGATGATGCATGTATCTACACTCCTGGAAATGGAAAAAAGAACACATTGACACCGGTGTGTCAGACCCACCATACTTGCTCCGGACACTGCGAGAGGGCTGTACAAGCAATGATCACACGCACGGCACAGCGGACACACCAGGAACCGCGGTGTTGGCCGTCGAATGGCGCTAGCTGCGCAGCATTTGTGCACCGCCGCCGTCAGTGTCAGCCAGTGTGCCGTGGCATACGGAGCTTCATCGCAGTCTTTAACACTGGTAGCAAGCCGCGACAGCGTGGACGTGAACCGTATGTGCAGTTGACGGACTTTGAGCGAGGGCGTATAGTGGGCATGCGGGAGGCCGGGTGGACGTACCGCCGAATTGCTCAACACGTGGGGCGTGAGGTCTCCACAGTACATCGATGTTGTCGCCAGTGGTCGGCGGAAGGTGCATGTGCCCGTCGACCTGGGACCGGACCGCAGCGACGCACGGATGCACGCCAAGACCGTAGGATCCTACGCAGTGCCGTAGGGGACCGCGCCGCCACTTCCCAGCAAATTAGGGACACTGTTGCTCCTGGGGTATCGGCGAGGACCATTCGCAACCGTCTCCATGAAGCTGGGCTACGGTCCCGCACACCGTTAGGCCGTCTTCCGCTCACGCCCCAACATCGTGCAGCCCGCCTCCAGTGGTGTCGCGACAGGCGTGAATGGAGGGACGAATGGAGACATGTCGTCTTCAGCGATGAGAGTCGCTTCTGCCTTGGTGCCAATGATGGTCGTATGCGTGTTTGGCGCCGTGCAGGTGAGCGCCACAATCAGGACTGCATACGACCGAGGCACACAGGGCCAACACCCGGCATCATGGTATGGGGAGCAATCTCCTATACTGGGCGTACACCACTGGTGATCGTCGAGGGGACACTGAATAGTGCACGGTACATCCAAACCGTCATCGAACCCATCGTTCTACCATTCCTAGACCGGCAAAGGAACTTGCTGTTCCAACAGGACAATGCACGTCCGCATGTATCCCGTGCCACCCAACGTGCTCTAGAAGGTGTAAGTCAACTACCCTGGCCAGCAAGATCTCCGGATCTGTCCCCCATTGAGCATGTTTGGGACTGGATGAAGCGTCGTCTCACGCGGTCTGCACGTCCAGCACGAACGCTGGTCCAACTGAGGCGCCAGGTGGAAATGGCATGGCAAGCCGTTCCACAGGACTACATCCAGCATCTCTACGATCGTCTCCATGGGAGAATAGCAGCCTGCATTGCTGCGAAAGGTGGATATACACTGTACTAGTACCGACATTGTGCATGCTCTGTTGCCTGTGTCTATGTGCCTGTGGTTCTGTCAGTGTGATCATGTGATGTATCTGACCCCAGAAATGTGTCAATAAAGTTTCCCCTTCCTGGGACAATGAATTCACGGTGTTCTTATTTCAATTCCAGGAGTGTATAAACTGCTTAAATATTCAGTCAGATTTTGATAAGATTTCAAAGTTGTGCAAACATCAGTAACTTGCTTTAAATGTTCAGAAATGTGAAACTGCGCTCTGCAAGAGTGTTACAGAGATGGTGAAGAAACTAAACTGGCAGACTACTGACAACAGATGTAAACTGTCCTGAGAAAGTCTACAAATAAAGTTTCAAGAATGGGCTTTAACTGATGATTTTGTAAATATACTACTACCCATATGTATCACTTGTAATCTTACCCTCCCACACATCACCAATAAATTTTCAGTCAATTCATTAGTTACAAGAGCTTCGAGAGGCGTAAGATACACAAAAAAACTGTTTTACTTATCTTCATTTTCTTTTTCTTGGCTGCAGTACATCTACGGGTAGATTCTTGAGGCTGTAATTTTCACTTTGTGAGTTCCAGTTGACAAGATAATTGATGAAGAAATTTCTGTTTCTATGACTTTTTTATTTTACCCATTCTTCTATGTCACACTGTCTTTACAATCTCCACTTTCGAAAACAAATTCACATTGTTATTGCCAAAATTAAAAAACATGTCCAATTTCATCAGAGGCATGCCCACTACTACTACTACTACTACTACTACTAAATTCATTCTGCGGTACTAACACATTCCAAACAGTTTACAAAACAAAATAGTTTACAAACTTTCTTGACAAAAGAAGAATCATCACCAAGTTATATCATTATTTTGTAAGTGAATCCAGAAATAAATTAAATGATTAGCATTAGATTGTGCAATTAATAATATGAATTTTAAGTATGCCAGATATTTTGTAATCCCAAATATTTCTAAAAGAAGAATAATTCAAGCTATACAAACAGAGCCTTTAACTATTGATTGTAACAAATTAATTTCTTTTTATACACATCAGCCTGAAACACAACACATCTTATACAAAATCACATGAAACTCTTTCAGTGAAACAGCCAAGATAATGTTCACCTATACAAAATTTGAAAATATCCCTGGTATCGGCTATTTCTATAAGGGAAGGTAATTGTGGCAGACTACAAGGCTTGCCAAACAGTGCAAAAAATTATCCCTAGAGATAGATTACAGACGTATAGAAGTATCTGATACATAACATATTACATAGAACACAAGAAAAATATCTATTATACCAGTCACAATCTATACCTATATCAGGATATGGTATTCAGATCTGTGGAACAAGTCACAAGACAATTGATACAAGGTCAATACTACAACATTGCAACTCTAAACTATACAAATAAATACAGAGATATGGTAAATTGTTAGAATTACAAATTGTAAGTTTACATCCATAAAGTCTTTAAAAGAGAAGAGAAAAATTTCAGAGCCTAAGTGTACTATGAGTGAGCCGACTCGAAAAACTCACAATGACAGGTACAGACCAGAAGAATATGCTCAACCATGAGTAGGCATATAACACAAAATCAATCAGCCACATAAACCAGAGTATTTGAGGATTTGTTGACTCATGCTTCTGCCATTTTTTCCCTAACTTTTGAGGCTTTAATGAAACAAATTGGTTACACATGTATCATTCAAAGTTTTTTCCATCACTGGCCACTACTATCTCCAATCTTTCGGGCAGTGTACGAATCCCGCATTGAAAAAATTGTTCATCTTTGAAGCGATCCACGAATTGATCCAATTTGTGACTTCTTCATGAGATTGGAAGTGTTGGTGAGCCAGGCCATGTGCCATTGATCTAATCAGGTGATAGTCAGAGGGAGCAATGTCTTTTAATGCTCTGCTCAAATGCATTAATTGCATTCAATAACGAGCACCTGTGATTGTTTCACTTGGTTTTAACACCTCATAGTACACAACACTGAGCTGGTCCCACCAAATGCAGAACATGATCTTGGAGCCATGAATAATCGGTTTGGCTGTCGATGTGGAAGCATAGCTGGGATATCCTAATGATTTTTTGCATTTTGGGTTATCGTAATGGACCCATTTTTTGTCCTCGGTCACAGTGTGATGCAGAAATCCCTTCCGTTTTTGCCTCTGAAGCAACTGTTCACAAACACACAAATGCCGTTCAATGTCTCTTGGTTTCATCTCACACAGGACCCAAAGTTCCATCTTTCTGAATCATACCCATAGCCTTGAGACATTTTGAAATGGCTTGCTGTGTCACTCCCACTAATCATGCCAATTCTTCTTGAGTTTGATGTGAGTCTTCACTCAGCAATGTCTCCAATTCTACATCTTCAAAAACATTCTCTCTTCCACCACTATGCCAGTCTATTATGTTAAAATCACCGTTCTTGAAGCGTTGAAACCACTCATGACACGTTCTTTCACTAATAGCATCCTTACCATATGTACTTGAGAGCATTCGATGAGACTCAGCTGCTGTTTTCTTCATATTAAAACATAAGAGTAACACCTCCAACAAATGACAAGAATTAGGCTTGTAAACTGATATTTTCAATCAAGAACAACTTCATGATGCAGACAAAAATTGACTAATGTTTAAATGAGTTTATGTTGACTGAGGTCCAAGCTAACTGCCTGATGTCTGTGATTTGTTTCTTTCAAACTCTACTTACTTTTGTTGCCACCTATCGGCAAACGGCGGAAGCAAAGTTGTTCACCTTGTATTAGGGCCTAAGTTTACGATGTGGTGACTGACCCATGAATCCAAACCGAGTACAAACCGGCAAAAAATGTTTCGACACTATAAAATGAAAAAAAGTTCATAATCTACATCTACATCTACATCTACATGATTACTCTGCAATTCACATTTAAGTGCTTGGCAGAGGGTTCATCGAACCACAATCATACTATCTCCCTACCATTCCACTCCCGAACAGCGCGGGAAAAATGAACACCTAAACCTTTCTGTTCAAGCTCTGATTTCTCTTATTTTATTTTGATGATCATTCCTACCCATGTAGGTTGGGCTCAACAAAATATTTTCGCATTCAGAAGAGAAAGTTGGTGACTGAAATTTCATAAGTAGATCTCGCCGCGACAAAAAATGTCTTTGCTTTAATGACTTCCATCCCAACTCGCATGTCATATCTGCCACATTCTCTCCCCTATTATGTGATAATACAAAATGAACTGCCCTTTTTTGCACCCTTTTGATGTCCTCCGTCAATCCCACCTGGTAAGGATCCCACACCGCGCAGCAATATTCTAACAGAGGACGAACGAGTGTAGTGTAAGCTGTCTCTTTAGTGGACTTGTTGCATCTTCTAAGTGTCCTGCCAATGAAACGCAACCTTTGGCTTGCCTTCCCCACAATATTATCTATGTGGTCGTTCCAACTGAAGTTGTTTGTAATTTTTACACCCAGGTAGTTAGTTGAATTGACAGCCTTGAGAATTGTACTATTTATCGAGTAATCAAATTCCAATGGATTTCTTTTAGAACTCATGTGGATCACCTCACACTTTTTGTTACTTAGCGTCAACTGCCACCTGCCACACCATACAGCAATCTTTTCTAAATCACTTTGCAACTGATACTGGTCTTCGGATGACCTTACTAGATGGTAAATTACAGCATCATCTGTGAACAACCTAAGAGAACTGCTCAGATTGTCACCCAGGTCATTTATATAGATCAGGAACAGCAGAGGTCCCAGGACACTTCCCTGGGGAACACCTGATATCACTTCAGTTTTACTCAATGATTTGCCGTCTATTACTACGAACTGCGACCTTCCTGACAGGAAATCACGAATCCAGTCGCACAACTGAGACGATACCCCATAGGCCTGCAGCTTGATTAGAAGTTGCTTGTGAGGAACGGTGTCAAAAGCTTTCCGGAAATCTAGAAATATGGAATCAACTTGAGATCCCCTGTCGACAGCGGCCATTACTTCGTGTGAATAAAGAGCTAGCTGCGTTGCACAAGAACGATGTTTTCTGAAACCATGATGATTACGTATCAATAGATCGTTCCCTTCGAGGTGATTCATAATGTTTGAATAATCATATCAATATGTTCAATTATATGCAAAGAGTAATTTTAAGAAGCATGTAGCCTCAATCAATAGGTGTACATCAGGGGTACCAAAGCAGAGTTAAGCATGAATCTGCCCACAACTCAAGTTCCAATCAGATACAGTATTGCACTACTCAGGATAAATACAGGTAAATAGAGTCATAGTTAGCTTTGAATGATGACATAATCGAGTATCTTGAGGACCAAACTCAGTGTATAAAAGCAGACATGTATTCATCTTGTTATATTGTCTATACTAGTAAATGTCTTCCGCACTATTTGCTAGTTGTCCATACAAACTAACCTACATAAATAAAACCCTAGAAGATTCATTTACAATTGATAAAAAAAATACATGCAGATTTAAAGTTACATAATGTATTGGAAAGTCAATACCGCTACTTGAAAAAACATGCATTTATGTGAAATAACACTGTCTTTAGCAGTCTTGGCTAACAAATCACAAATATACAACACTGATGTAATTGACAGATGCCTGAGTACATCACCCAGCACCCATGACATCTAGCAAGCTGACTGGTTCAGCAGAGTACATACATACTGCAGTGTGGGGAGTGGACCCGCCCACATCTCTCATTTTTCTCCTTAGAGTTCATATCACATGCTCCAATGGATAAATAACTTCCTGTCTAGCATCCACATCAAATCTTGAAACATTGTTTTGTGTACCAAATAAGCTGTTCAATACCTTTTTCACATCACATGAAATATGCTCTCCCTATTCATTTTTCAAAGTCAGTTAGGGGGATTTATATCAGAAATGATTAAAAAAACAGAGTTAAGTGAAATGAAAGAAGAAAATTAACTAAAAAAGTGATACAGACAGATTATACTACGATACTATTCCTAATTTCTGCAGTACAGATTATGAACATTGTCCCATTTCAAAATTGCAAAAGCATCTATTCATTTTGCCTCATGGCATATATGTATCAAATTCTAAAGCACAAATATATTACAGCACATAATTATATACTGTATCAGAGATTTTAACTCAATCAATAGATAAGACAGAACTGTAGAAATCACATGATCTTACATACTAAATTCCAGACAAACAAAATACAGTTATATAGTCTTATAAATTTACTAACATAGTGTATATTTTCTTCTAGAATAGGTATCAGTGTGCATTCATGTTCATAGGTCTTGTCCTCTATGTACTAAATGTTAACAGTACTTGACATTTTACATACTTGCTTTGCTTACCTGTAGCTCCTCTTATCTTTACATGTGTAATGGACATTTCCACAAAATTCTTACTAAACTGGATCTTGTCTTTAAATTGTTCGGATATACCACAAATCAATCAAGCAGTTCTCTTCCCATTAATCAATCTTAATCTTAATGTAAGGACATCCAAAATCTGAATCATCATCTTTGTTATTAGACATATGAGAACCCATATGAGCAAGAACTTTAGCAAAGAAAACTTGCTAACATTTAGTGAGAAGCTAAAAGAGAAAACATGGCCTTTTGATCATTGTAACTCAAGTGATTTCCACCTAGACTCTGCAGCAATAAAATAATAAATAAAGTAAAGTGGATTACCCAGGGCATAAAAATTTCCAGTGTACGGAAAAGGCAATTGTACAGAGTACTGAAGTATAACAAAGATATTGATTTCATTAAACATGTAAGACTCTATACAACCATATTTAAAAGAGTTGTCAGGGCAGCAAAACAACTGGCAAATAACAGGCTAATATTAAATAATAAAAATAAGACAAAGGCTATGTGGTCAGTCATTAAATCTGAGTTAGGTGTTAAAGCCTGTAACCAAGAAATTCCAAAAATTGACATTGAAGGAAGTACTATTGTACATCCAACTCAAATACCAGATTACTTTAATGAATTCTTTATAAATGTAGAAAAGTCTGATGTAGTAGTAGTAGTAGTAGAAGAGGGGTTTTGTGGGCGCACGACAGCAAGGTCTTCAGCGCTCTGATGTAGATGTAACAGATTTTCACAACAAAGTAAATCACTTTGGCCTAGGTGAAAACTCTGAAAACTTTACAAACTTCTTAAAAGTTTCTGTGGAGGATGCAGAAAATGATATTCTAACATTAATAAACAAAAAGCCTGCAGGGTGGGATGGAATACCCACCAAAGTTATTAAAGTGGTACACAATAGAATTGCAAACCCACTAGCTCAAATAATAAATTAATGTTTTGAAGAGGGCTGTTTCGCAGAAGAACTGAAATATTCTGAAGTCAAACCACTCTTCAAGAAGGGATCAAGAGTGATCATGGGAAATTATCATCCTATCTCGACTATCCCAGTCCTATCTAAAATATTTGAAAAATTTGCTGTTGCACGAATCCAAAACTTCATTGCAAAATATTCTGTTATTCTAAACAATCAATTTGGTTTTCAGCAGGGGAAAACACCATAGATGCAGTAAACAGTTTCATTGAGAAAATAAGTACATCATTAGACAAGAGAAAAAGGTGGCAGGAATTTTCTGTGATCTCACAAAGGTGTTTGATTCTGTAAACCATGAATTACTTATTTACAAAATTGAAAAGTATGACATTAGCAGCAGTGCCCTACAATGGCTTAAATCCTTCTTATCCAACAGAAAGCAAAGAGTTAGCATTTCTTCAGATGGCACATATTATTTTTCTGACTGGGAAAAAAAATATATATATATATATATATATATATATATATATATATATATATATATATATATATATATATATATATATCAGGGTGTTCCACAAGGCTGCATATTAGGCCCAGTCCTATTTCTCTTTTATGTTAATGACTTACCATTAAATATCAGGTCCCCATCAGTTCTGATCACAGATGAAACTTCTGTCTTAGTCGAAGATCAGGACTCAGAAAAAATTCCCAAATCTGTGATCAGTATCCTCAGTACCTTAGAAACTTGGTTTCAGCTAAATGGGTTGAATCCAAGCATATCTAAGACTCACGTGATGCAGGTCAAAACCAAACAGTCAAAATGTGAGCAGATTAAGATTGTACATGACAAAGGTATAGAAGAAGTTGACTCAGTAAAATTCTTAGGTTTAAATGTAGATAAAAGTTTGAGCTGGCAGGCACACATTGAATGCCTGGCAAACAAACTGAGCAGCTTTGCATTCGCATTGCAAATATTATCAATTGCAACTGACATCGACACATGAAAAGTAGCACATACAGGCTACTTCGAATCCATTATTAGGTATGGTATTGATTTTTGGGGTAACTTGACATAGTGTGGATACTAAAAATACAGAAAAAAATCTTGCGAAATATGTGCACTGCAAATCACAAAGAACCATGTCGACCATTATTTAGAAAACTTAAAATATTAACTCTGCCATCCTTATACATATATGAGATTATTATATTTTTGTACACCAGACATGATGATACTCATCATCATCACTAGCATCATCATATTCTTCCAAAATTACTTCATCAACAACATCATTAACAACACAAGTCTCATCCCCATCAAAGTCACACACCTCACCTACATTCATTTGCAATAAGCTACTAGTCTCAGACTTACCACCTTCAGTCATTTCACAGCACTCATTCACATCTACATCAAAAATACCACCTAATTCAGATCTAATTCCATCATTACCTGTTTCACATACATCAATAACACTGTTTTCTGACCAAGAGAAGAAATCGTTAGTACACACTACATCAAAATTCTCATTTCTCTCACATTTTGGTTTGTGATTAGTACCTACATCACTATAATTAAACATAGTATTTCAAAACTTGCTTCAAAACATAAATGAGAAATCTGATGTTCCTTCTGTTCAACTTCAGATACCTGTGCCACATTATTAACACTGTTATTATTGTCTATTTCAAGTGTAAATTGGAGGTCCTGTGGTGGTTGTGTTTCCTCACCCTAAAACTGTGGACCTTCATTGAGGCGAACTGCTGTTTCCCAAGTAGTTACCTCTATGATTGTTTCTCCTATTAAATTTCCCATGATTATCCCCATTATTCCTATTCTGTTGATGTTCAAAATTTCTGTCTCTATTAACATTTTGACCCTGATAGAAGTTACCATTATCTCTGTTTCTGTAGTTGTTATCATTGTGATCTCTATCATGTTGATTGTTATGGTACATGTTCCTTTTTACTGCCCTATCCAGCCTGTCAACATATCATAAAAACTGTTCAAGACGATTGTCTGGTCTGTGCACTAAATCCCACTGCAACCACTCTGGTAATCTCCTTTTGAGTGCGTCAATCAAAGTCATTTTGTCAAATGGTTTGTCAAGGTGTGTTAATTTCTTAGGTTGATTCTTACAAAACTCTTTCAGAGTACTGTTCCTATTCCTATAACTAGGACCATTCAGAAATTCACTTTTAATTCTCCCCTGTTCAGCTTCCGACCAAAATTTATTTAAAGAGCTCTTTTTGAAACTTTGATATGTTTTCCAGTGACTTAAATTTAGATTTACCCAAGCCTTCGAGATATCATTTAAAAAATTTAGTTTTTGATTGTCCCTCATGCCTGACACAAAACTATCTCTACAGTGGTGCAGAAAATCCACTGGATGTAAATTGTCTGATCAGAACCTTTTGATTGGAGTGTTGGACCATGCAACACTAGATTTTTGGGATACAATTTTCCTGAACTGCTGAAATTTTTTGATCTAAAACATTTACATTAGTTAGCATACTAAAATTTTTGATCTAAACTCGTAAAGTTCTGTTCCATTTTTACCACAACAGCCTTCTGTTCAACTCTGACATCATTAACATTCTTTGTCTGTTGTGCAGATTGGGCAACTAACTCATTTTCCAAAACCATAAATTTATTTTCTAGGACACCGACTTTTTCAGTCACATTTTTAATCCCTCTGACAACCCATTTTTTAGCTCTGAAACCTGATTACTAAGTTGGTATATTTGGTATTGTACCCTATCCATGTTATTATTGTTTTCAGTTCTAATTTTGCCAAAATCAACTGCAAAATATCGGTTTTAACTGTTTCTTTGCTGATTACACTTTCTCTTGATTCAAACATGTCTTGGCTGGGTCCTGCAGCTTTCACTTCATCACCACTGCGCTTGCCTCTATTCATTTACCTAGTAATCACATGAGCCCACAAAAAAAAAAAAAAAAAAAAATAAAAAAAAATAAAAAAAAAATAAAAAATAAAAAAAAAAACCACAAATAATTTGTACTTATCTTTTTACTTATTGATGTCCCTCATCATAGTTTTAAAATCCTCTTTCAATTCATCCAGTCCATCATTGTTGATAGTATCTTGTCACTGTTGATACAACTTTGTTGGGCACCTCTCAATCTTCTTTCTTCGAGTGATTGGAGTTTCAAATAAACTGCAATTGACACAAATCACTGTTCTTTCTTCTTCTGCAACAGACAAGACTTCATTACCAGTCAACTGATCCCAGATGATGCCCACAATTGTAATCTTACCCTCCCACACATCACCAGAAAATTTTTAGTCTGTTCATTAGTTTCAAAAGCTTCGAGAGGTGTAAGATATACAAAAAAACTTTTTTACTTATCTTCATTTTCTCATTGTTGGTTGCAGTACGTCTAGGGGAAGATTCTTGAGGCTGCAATTTTGACTTTGTGGGTTCCAGTTGACGTGATAACTGATGAAGAAATTTCTGTTTCTATGATTTCTTTATTTTACCCATTCTTCTATGCCACGCTGTCTTTACAATTTCCACTTTAGAGCACAAATTCACATTGCTATTGCCAAAATTAAAAACATGTCCAATTTCATCAGAGGCATCTGTGGAACAGCTGAGATAATGTTCACTTATACAAGATTTGAAAATATTCCTGGCATCGGCTATTTCTATAAAGAAAGGTAATGTCAGAGGACAGTGTCCCATAGAGATTTTGAAGAAACTGTTATAACTGGTACAATGGGACATATCCTCTGCCATGAAGTTCATAGTGGTTTGCACATTTACATTAGGTGTGCTGCTCCAGAAGCTACTTCCATAAGACAATAAGACATGCTTCTAAGGGCATAACATACTGATATGAGCTTCTTGATTAATGCTTACTTCTGGTGGTAGCAAGTCATTTTTGCTAGTTGGATATCACATAAGTCTTTAAACAATGGAAAGTCCTGGTAGGAATAGCAACAATTATGAAAAGGGTAGATTGCTACTCACTGTAAAGATGACACATAAAGTTGCAGACAGGAACAATGAAAAGACTGTTACACACTGAACTTTTAGCCAAAGCTTTCCTCAGAAAAAAGGAAAAAAAACACACATTCACACAAGCAGGTACATCTCATGCACACATGACCACTATCTCTGGCCATTCTGATGCTTTTGCATTGAACGAAAGCAGCAATCTGGACTGGGGAGGCAAGGGGGATGGATATAAGGTAGGGAAAAGAAGAGTATTGTCTGGTGGAGCATGCAGGGACTAGAAGGTGACAGGGAAAGCCTGCCAGATGCAGCATGTGGCACCAGGAAGCTGTGTGGAAGGGGGAGAGGGATATGGGGAATGGGAAAGCTGACGATCAGAGAGGGGCAAGAACTGGTGGGTGTGTTGGCAGAGAGCAGCACACAACGAGAGTGAGGGCACATGAGTTGGGAGGAGTTGATAAGACATAGGAAACAGAAACAATAGATGGAGATTGTGAGGACAATGAGTTATCATAGGTTGAGAGCAGAATAATTTCAGAAGTGGTCATTCATCATGGTGGTCAGCTGGTTGGTAGCCATAGTCATACCAATATAAAAAAGTGTGCAATTTTTATATTGGTGAGACTACCAACTGGCTATCAACCAGAAAGAATGGCCACTGCCAAACTGTGGTCAAGAGCAAAGTGGACCACCCTGTGGTACAACATGCAGCTGAAAATAACATGCTTGATTTCAATAGCTCCTTCACAACAAGGGCCATCTGGATCCTCCCCTCCACCACCAGTTTTTCTGAACTCTGCAGGTGGCACCAATCCTTACAACATATTCTCTGTTCCTGAAATTATCTCAGCCTCAACTCACAGTAATGCACTGACCCCACACCCTTCACCCGACAGCTTCCACCCCCTCTGTACTATCCCTCCACCCAGTTCATATCCCCACACTCTCATTGTGCATCACTCTCTGACATTGCACCCACCAGTATTTTCCCCTCTCTGCTCCTCTCACTTCCTGGTCCTGGAAAGAGTGAAATAGGTCTTTAATTAGAAATTGTTCATTTGTCTCCAGTTTTATACATAGGTGTTGCTAAATCCATGTGAAATATGCCCTGAGTCATTGATTGATTACAAAGATAATTGAAGGGTAGCTGCATAAAGTCAGCAAAGGATTTTAATGTTCTGCTAGAAATATAGTCATTGAGCACCAAAATTACTACCTTTTAGTTACCCGATAAATTTTAATCTCCTTAGGGGTTGTATTTTTTAAACTAATATTGTTGATGGTGCTTGCAGTGTCTGCACAAGTAAATCTAAAGTATGGGGATTTGGTTGTTTATTGGTGGAAACAGTGTTTGGCATCATTGTGAGGAAGCATCATTGAATTTGACTGCTGACAATTTTAATATGTCACCATTTCTATCACAGCTATTTCTGGGACCTCAATTTCATTTGGCTTGCTATTTTTTATTTCTGCTTTAACAATCTTCCAAAATGTTTTCCCATAATCCCTGTGTGCTTTATTTTTTTAGCATAGTGTGTGTGTGTTTTGCTTTTTTAATGTTTGTGGTGATATTGTTTCAACTCTTGACTACAATTTGTCCTCTGAATTAAGTAAAGCTCTGTCTTACTATCATAAGATACTTTAATTTCAGTTTGTTTTAAGAGAAAACAAAAGTCAAAGATTACCATAGCAACATGTTTAAGAAAGAGTTAGATTTCCATCTACATTATTTGCTTAATATATCTCCCTCCATCCCACCCCAATGCTCTTCCTGTAATTTCTGACTACATGAGTCATTATTTAGATTTCTGCTTTTTTTCTGTGATCTACAGTGAGTATAACTTATTGCAAACATTTGACCATCACAGTCAGGTAAACCAATCACTATTAGTTTGACAGCTAAATCACTGTGGTTTATTGGATCTAAAACTAAATTGTCAGTGAATGTTGCAATCCTCTAATACTCCTGAGAAATTTTACTGCGCATCACTGTTACATACATTAACCTCAGATTTGACTTGCACATCCTTATTATTCAGTTTCTACACTCAGTGACTGCTTTGGATGATTTTCATATATTAAATTCAGTTTTATATGTATATTGTTTTGCATGGTTCCCTCAATAAGCTAATACAGGTTCAAACCACTTATGGGATTGAATGAATTTTCTAATTCCTATTATGCTTTCCACTTAAGCAGTAAAATTCGTTGCCAAAATATAAGAGTCAATAGAATTAAACTAACTGCATTAATTGTGATATATCCAGGAAAGATTGTAACAGTAATAAAAACATGAAATGTTATATGTTGAGAAAGTAGTGCAAATTGCTGCTTTTCCAAAAAATGTCTTTACACCTTTCTAAGCAAACTTTGCCAAGCCATAAGCATCAGTGAAACTTTCAACAAACCTTGAGAGACATCCTTCATCTTCTCACTATAAATGACTTATTTCTCAAGAAGTTGTTTTAATGCAACTGGTAACGATTTAGATTCTCTCTTTGTCTCACTTTTAAGTCTTTAGTCTTTTCCTGTCTCGTGCTAATCGCTTCATAACTAGCACCAAACATCCTCTATAGTCAGCTGTAGATATTCCACTCTTGATTTATCTATACTATTTTCCCCCTTAACTGCTCCTTCCAGTTAATTATTTGTGGATGCCACAGCAGATTTTCCTTCTTCTAGTGCATGTCTTCCATAACCTTCAGTTATACTTACAGTGCTTTTTAATTTTATGTATTCACTTAAAATTTAGCATCCTTTGACAGCGTCACATACTTCCAGTTTCTTCCTTTGCAAACTTCCAATGGTCTACACAATGTTGTGCTCCAGATGTAAACTCTCAGAAAGTACTGCCTTGGCTCCATATTCTGATATGAGTAAAGCTCTTCTATTGAAGAAAGCTTTCTCTGATTGTGCCAGACAACTTCTGATTATCTTTCTTGCGGCAGCTAGTCTGTGAATTTTCCTTCCGAGATAAGAGAATTCATTCACTTCCTCCACTAATGTGTAGCTGCCAATGCCAAGGAAGGCATTATTCTGCTTTGTACTACTATTTGTCACCCTTGTCTTTGCTCCATTTGTCCTTAACCCACATTGTGAGCTAAATATGTTGTCCATGTTTTTCACCAGGTTTTCTAAATCTTCCTTACAAACAACCAGAAGTGCTATGTCATCTGCAGATATTTGCAGTAATATCTGTTCTCCTTGTGCCTATATTTATCTTCTGAAATTTTCTTTCACTTTCTTTACTGCTTCATTCCAAACAAGCTGAACAAAAATAACAATAAACTGCAACCCTTTTGGGAAAGAACAATATTTTGGTCATACTAAAGGTGTCAGTGATTGTTCAAATAAGTTTATTTTCTGGCACTATCATACATAATTTCTACAATTTCTACAAGAAATTACCGGTTTTAGCCATCCTCCAATACTAAAAAAGTGGATGCAATAGTTGACCCCAACCACATTGACAATGTGGTTCTCACAGTGGTTGGAGTGAACTGCTGCACACATTTTACATCTGAAGATGGCTGGTGGCAACTGAAATCAGTAGTGTCTTATTGACATTGTGTGTGGTTGTGCTGGAAAATAAAGAATTAAACTATTTTCAAAACAAACTGCAACCCTGCCTCACACACCTCAGAGTGCAAACCTGTCTTTTGTGACCAAGGGTTTTGTAGATATTGTAAATTTTTTTCTGTCCCTATACTTTAGCCCCAATCTTTTAATGAAAGTGAACATTTTGTTCCACTTTACATTCTCTAACATTTTCTCTAGGTCCATTAATGTCAGGAAGGCGTCCTGATATTTTCAATTTTCTTTCCATTACCAGGGACTGACTGTATCTCTGGTAAATTTTCCCTTCCTGAAACCCAACTGAGCTTCCTGTAGTATATGATCAATTTTTCTTTCTTTTCTTCTGTATATTAGTTTGGCCAGCAGTTTATAAGCATGACTTACCAGATTAATTGTCTGAAACTTTCATATTTATCTGTTTATACCTTCTTTCATTGTTGTTGTTGTTGTTGTTGTTGTTGTCGTCTTCAGTCCAAAGACTGGTTTGATGTAGCTCTCCATGGTACTCTATACTGTGCAACCCTATTCATCTCTGAATAACTACTGAAACTTACATCTACTGCAACTTACATCCTTATAAGTCTGCTTACTGTAGTCATCTCTTGGTATACCTCTATGATTTTTGTATCCAACACTTCCCTCCAATACTACATTGGTGATCCCTTGATGTCTTATGTGTCCTATCAACAGATCCATTCTTCTTGTCAGGTTGTGCCACAAATTTCTTTTCCATCCAATTGATTCAGTACCTTCTCATCAGTTATGTAACCTATCCTTCCCTTCTGTAGCATCACATTTCAAAGGCTTCTAGTCTCCTTTTGTCTAAAGTGTTTATCGCCTATGTTTCACTTCCGTATGTAGCTACACTCCAAAAAACACTTTCAAAAAAGACTTTCTAACATTTAAATCTGTGTTCAACGTTAACACATTTCTCTTCTTCAGAAATGCTTTTCTTGCCATTGCCAGTCTACATTTTATATCCTCACTACTTTGGCCATCATCAGTTTTTTTCTACCCAAATAGCAATACTCATCTATTACTGTGTCTTGTTGCCTAATGTAATTCTTTCAGCATCATCTGATTTAAATTGACAGAATTACATTATCCTTGTTTTGCTTTTGTTGATGTTCATCTTATACCATCATTTTACGACAATGTCCATTCCGCTCAAATGCTCTTCCGTCCTTTTCTGTCTCTGACAGAATTACAATGTCATTGACAAACCTCAAAGTTTTTATTTCTTCTCCCTGGCCTTTAATTCCTGTTCCAGATTGTTCTTTTGTTTCTTTAATGCTTGCTCATTGTATAGAATGAATAACCTCTATGATGAGCTACAATCATGTCTCTCTCCCTTCTTAACCACTGCCTCTTTGTCATACCTCTTGATTCTTATAATTGTTGTCTGGTTTCTGCACAAGTTGTAAATAGCCTTTTGCTCCCTATTTTGCCCTGCTATCTTCAGAATTTCTAAGAGAGCATTCCACTCAACACTGTCAAAAGCTTTCTCTAAGTCTACAAATGCTATAAATGTAGATTTACCTTTCTTAACCTATCTTGTAAGAGAAGTCATAGGGTCAGTATTGTCTCGTGTGTTCCTACATTTCTCCGAAATCCAAACTGTTCTTCCCCATGGTATGCTTCTACCAGTTTTTCCATTCTGCTGTAAAGAATATATGGCTCTGAGCACTATGGGACTCAACTTCTCAGGTCATAAGTCCCCTAGAACTTAGAACTAATTAAACCTAACTAACCTAAGGACATCACAAACATCCTTGCCCGAGGCAGGATTCAAACCTGCGACCGTAGCGGTCTCGCGGTTCCAGACTGCAGCGCCTGGAACCGCACGGCCACTTCGGCTGGCCTGTAAAGAATATATGTTAGTATTTTGCAACTATGTCTTGTTGTTGTTGTGGTCTTCAGTCCTGAGACTGGTTTGATGCAGCTCCCATCCTACCCTATCCTGTGCAAGCTTCTTCATCTATCAGTACTTAATGCAACCTACATCCTTCTGAATCTGCTCCCTCTACAATTTTTACCCTCCACACTGCCCTCCAATGCTAAATTTGTGATCCCTTGATGCCTCAGAACATGTCCTACCAACCCGTCCCTTCTCCTTTCAAGTTGTGCCACAAACTCATCTTCTCCCCAATTCTATTCAATACATCCTCATTAGTTATGTGATCTACCCATCTAATCTTCAGCATTCTTCTGTAGAACCAGATTTAAAAAGCTTCTATTCTCTTCTTGTCCAAACTATTTATTGGCCATGTTTTACTTCCATACATGGCTACACTCCACACAAATACTTTCAGAAACGACTTTCTGACACTTAAATCTATACTCAGAGTTAACAAATTTCTCTTCTTCAGAAACACTTTCCTTGCCATTGCCAGTCTACGTTTTACATCTTCTCTACTTCAACCATCATCAGTTATTTTGCTCCCCAAATAGCAAAACTCCTTTACTACTTTAAGTGTCTCATTTCGTAATCTAATTCCCTCAGCATCACCCAACTTAATTCGACTACATTCCATTATCCTCATTTTGCTTTTGTTGATGTTCATCTTATATCCTCCTTTCAAGACACTTTTCATTCTGTTCAACTGCTCTTCCAAGTCCTTTGCTGTCTCTGACAAAATTAGAATGTCATCAGCAAACCTCAAAGTTTTTATTTCTTCTCCATGGATTTTAATACCTATTCTGAATTTTTCTTTTGTTTCCTTTACTGCTTGCTCAATACACAGATTGAATAACATCGGGGAGAGGCTACAACCCTGTCTCACTCCCTTCCCAACCACTGCTTCCCTTTCGTGCCCCTCGACTCTTATAACTGCCATCTGGTTTCTGTACAAATTGTAAATAGCCTTTCGCTCCCTGTATTTTACCCCTGTCACCTTTAGAATTTGAAAGAGAGTATTCCAGTCAACATTGTCAAAAGTTTTCTCTAAGTCTACAAATGCTAGAAATGTAGGGTTGCCTTTCCTTAATCTTTCTTCTAAGATAAGTCATAAGGTCAGTATTGCCTCACGTGTTCCAATATTTCTACGGAATCCAAACTGATCTTCCCCGAGGTCAGCTTCTACCAGATTTTCCATTCGTCTCTAAAGAATTCATGTTAGAATTTTGCATCTGTGACTTATTAAACTGATAGTTTGGTAATTTTCCCATCTGTCAACACCTGCTTTCTTTGGGATTGGAATTATTATATTCTTCTTGAAGTCTGAGGGTATTTTGCCTGTCTCATACATCTCGCTCACCAGATGGTAGAGTTTTTTCAGGACTGGCTCTCCCAAGGCCGTCAGTAGTTTTAATGGAATGTTGTCTACTCCCAGGGCCTTGTTTCGACTCAGGTCTTTCAGTGCAGTCTTCACGCAGTATCGTATCTCCCATTTCATCTTCATCTACATTCTCTTCCATTTCCATAATATTGTCCTCAAGTACATCTGAGCTCTTGATATTCATACAAGTGGTTCTCTTTTCTCCAAAGGTCTCTTTAATTTTCCTGTAGGCAGTATCTATCTTACCCCTAGTGAGATAAGCCTCTACATCCTTACATTTGTCCTCCAGCCATCCCTGCTTATCCAGTTTGCACTTCCTGACGAAGATTTATGATTCTTGAACCAAGTGTTAGCTATGATTAAGTTATGCAACTATGTCTTATTAAACTGATAGTTTGGTAATATTCACACTTGTCAGATCCTGCTTTATTTGGAATTGGGATTATGATATTCCTCTTGAAATCTGTGAGTACATCATCAGTCTCAAACATCTTGCACACCAGATGGAAGAGTTTTGTCATGGCTGACTCTCCAAGGATATCAATAGGTCTCATGGAATGTTGTCTGCTCCTGGGATCTTGTTTTGATTTAGGTCTTTCACTGTTCTGTCAAATTTTCCTTGCAGTATCATCATCATCTATGTCCTCTTCCATTTTCATAATATAGCCTTCAAATGTATCTTCCTTGCAACGACCCCACTATTTAGTCCTTCCACCTTTCCCTTCTTTGTTTAGTACTGATTTTCCATCAGAGCTGTTGATTTTCATACAGCTCCTTCTCTTTTCTGAAAAGGCCTGTTTAATCTTCGTGTAGGTGGTATCTATAGTCCCCCTAGTGATACATGCTTCTACATCCTTACATTTATCCTCTGGCCAATCCTACTTAGCCATTTTGCACTTTCTGTCAATCTTATGTTTTATATGTTATATATAAAAACAAAGATGAGGTGACTTACCGAACGAAAGCACTGGCAGGTTGATAGACACACAAACAAACACAAACATACACACAAAATTCAAGCTTTCGCAACAAACTGTTGCCTCATCAGGAAAGAGGGAAGGAGAGGGAAAGACGAAAGGATGTGGGTTTTAAGGGAGAGGATAAGGAGTCATTCCAATCCCGGGAGCGGAAAGACTTACCTTAGGGGGGAAAAAAGGACAGGTATACACTCGCACACACACACACACATATCCATCCACACATACAGACACAAGCAGACATATTTAAAGACAAAGAGTTTGGGCAGAGATGTCAGTCGAGGCGGAAGTGTAGAGGCAAAGAAGTTGTTGAAAGACAGGTGAGGTATGAGTGGCGGCAACTTGAAATTAGCGGAGATTGAGGCCTGGCGGATAACGAGAAGAGAGGATATACTGAACGGCAAGTTCCCATCTCCGGAGTTCGGATAGGTTGGTGTTGGTGGGAAGTATCCATATAACCCGGACGGTGTAACACTGTGCCAAGATGTGCTGGCTGTGCACCAAGGCATGTTTAGCCACAGGGTGATCCTCATTACCAACAAACACTGTCTGCCTGTGTCCATTCATGCGAATGGACAGTTTGTTGCTGGTCATTCCCACATAGAATGCATCACAGTGTAGGCAGGTCAGTTGGTAAATCACGTGGGTGCTTTCACACGTGGGATACGACTTCCTCAAATCCTGCCCTGAAATAAGATCCATCCTTCATGAAATCCTCCCCACTCCGCCAAGAGTGTCTTTCCGCTGTCCACCTAACCTTCGTAACCTGTTAGTTCATCCCTATGAAATCCCCAAACCACCTTCCCTACCCTCTGGCTCCTATCCTTGTAACCGCCCCCGGTGCAAAACCTGTCCCATGCACCCTCCCACCACTACCTACTCCAGTCCTGTAACCCGGAAGGTGTACACGATCAAAGGCAGAGCCACGTGTGAAAGCACCCAGGTGATTTACCAACTGACCTGCCTACACTGTGATGCATTCTATGTGGGAATGACCAGCAACAAACTGTCCATTCGCATGAATGGACACAGGCAGACAGTGTTTGTTGGTAATGAGGATCACCCTGTGGCTAAACATGCCTTGGTGCACAGCCAGCACATCTTGGCACAGTGTTACACCGTCCAGGTTATCTGGATAGTTCCCACCAACACCAACCTATCCGAACTCCGGAGATGGGAACTTGCTGTTCAGTATATCCTCTCTTCTTGTTATCCGCCAGGCCTCAATCTCCGCTAATTTCAAGTTGCCGCCACTCATACCTCACCTGTCTCTCAACAACTTCTTTGCCTCTACACTTCCGCCTCGACTGACATCTCTGCCCAAACTCTTTGTCTTTAAATATGTCTGCTTGTGTCTGTATGTGTGGATGGATATATGTGTGTGTGTGCGAGTGTATACCTGTCCTTTTTTCCCCCTAAGGTAAGTCTTTCCGCTCCCGGGATTGGAATGACTCCTTACCCTCTCCCTTAAAACCCACATCCTTTCGTCTTTCCTTCTTTCCTGATGAGGCAACAGTTTGTTGCGAAAGCTTGAATTTTGTGTGTATGTTTGTGTGTCTATCGATCTGCCAGCACTTTCGTTCGGTAAGTCACCTCATCTTTGTTTTTATATATAATTTTTCCCACGTGTAATGTTTCCCTCTATTATATTATGTTTTATATGTTTGTATTCCCTTTCCCCTGCTTCATTTACTGCATTTTTAAGTTTTCCCCTTGCATCAGTTAAATTCAGTATTTCCCGTGTTACCCAAGGACTGCTACTAGCCCTTGTCTTTCTACCCATTTGATCATCTTCTGCCCTCACTATTTCAACCTTCAAAGCTTCATGTTTCTCTTCTACTATATTCCTTTCTCCTGTTCTTATCAATTGTTGCCTAATGCTCTCTCTGAAACTCTCCAAAAGCTCTAGTTCTTTAAACTTATCCAGATCCCATCTCTTTAATTTCCTTCCTTTTTGCAGTTTCTTCAGTTTTAATCTACAGTTCATAACCAATAAACTGTGGTCAGAATCCACATCTGCCCCTGGAAATGTGTTACAATTTAAAATCTGGTTCCGAAATCTTCGTCTTCCTACGACTATTAAATTTTCGCCTTCCTTCATTATCTGAATAGTTTCTTTGATCTACTCATACATTTCTGCAATATCTGCATCATCTGTGGAGCTAGTTGGCATATGAACATGTACTACTGTGGAGGGTGTGAACCTCAACTCTGTCTTGGCTATAATAATGTGTTCACTACCCAGGTAGCTTACCTGTGTTCCCGTTTTCTTATTTATTATTAAACCCACTACTGCATTACCCCCATTTGATTTTGTATTTACAGCACTGTATTCACTTGAGCAGAAGTCCTGTTCCTACTGCCACCGAACTTCACTAGTTCCCACTATATCTAACTTCCATTCCCTTCTTAAGTTTTCTAACCTACCTGCCCAAATAAGGGATCTTCCATTCAATCCTCAAATCCATAGGATGCCACTTTTGTTTCTCCTGATAACAACATCCTCCTGAGTAGCCCTGCTGGTGATCTGAATGGGGGGACTATTTTACTCCCAGAATATTTTAACAAGAGGATGCCACCATCATTTAACCACATAGTAGACCTGCATGCCCACCCTCAGGAAAAATTAAGGCTGTAGTTTCCCCTTGCTTTCAGCCGTTTGTAGCACCAGCACAGCAAAACTGTTTTGGCTGACCTTATAAAGCCAGATAAGTCGACCATCTAGACTGTTGCCAATGCAACTACTGAAAACACTGCTGCCCCTCTTTATGAACCACACATTTGTTTGGTCTCTCAACAGATATCCCTATGTTATGGTTGCACCTGCGGTACAGATACGGCGATTGGTTGCAGTAATTCCTGAAACCTTTAACAGATATCTGTATCGCTGAGACACGCAAGCCTCCCCACCAATGGCCCATGGTTCATGCAGGGCCTTCTTTCATATTGTGATGACAATGCTTCTCTGCAAATAAGGCAGTAAGTCACCGGATCCATAGAATTTTATGACCAACTCAAATAATCTCCTACATTTCATATAGTAATTTGGAATATTATTGAAAGGGAAACAGGGCAACCAAGAGCACAGGAAGACTTTAGTGCCATAAAACTGAATGACAAGTGTACTAACAAACAAACAGAAATTGAAAATATTTTCAATAATCATTTTTTAATGTTGTGGAGAAAATAGGATCTAGATCTTCACTAGAAGAGGCAAGGCTACTAATAGAAGAGGCCATACCTGTTCAGTTTGAAACAACTGTAATTCCACCAACCTCTCCCTCTGAAATCAGTAAAATAATAAACTCACTGAAAAGTAAAAGCTCTTACGGAATTGATGGCATTCCCAGCAAGGTACTTAAAGCTTGTTCCCCACAGATAAGTAGGATTCTCAGCCACGTATGTAATAGCTCTTCGGAGCAGGGTGTTTTCCCCGATAGACTGAAATATGCCACTGTAAAACCATTGCATAAAAAGGGGGATACGCCGGATGTCAACAACTGCCGCCCAATCTCTCTTCTGACAGCTCTATCAAAAATTTTTGAGAAAGTAATGTATTCAAGAGTAGCCTCCCATATTTGTAAAAATAAAGTACTAACAAAATGTCAGTTTGGTTTTCAGAAAGGCTTTTCAACAGAAAATGCTATATACACTTTCACGGATCAAATATTAAATGCTCTGAATAACCGGACATCACCCAATGGTATTTTTTGTGGTCTCTCAAAGGCCTTTGATTGTGTAAATCATGGAATTCTTTTAGATAAGGTAAGTCGTTATGGTTTGAGGGGGCAGTGCACAAATGGTTTAATTCATACTTAACCGGAAGAATGCAGAAAGTTGAAATAAGTGGTTCATGTAATGTTAAAACATCGGCTGATTCCTCAAACTGGGGGGCTATCAAGTACGGGGTCCCGCAGGGTTCGGTCTTAGGTCCTTTACTGTTCTTGATATAGATTAATGACTTACCATTCCACATTGATGAAGATGCAAAGTTAGTTCTTTTTGCTGATGATACAAGTATAGTAATAACATCCAAAAACCAAGAACTAAGTGATGTAATTGTAAATAATGTTTTTTACAAAATTATTCAGTGGTTCTCAGCAAACAGACTCTCTTTAAATTTTAATAAAACGCAGTATATACAGTTCCGTACAGTAAATGGCACAACTCCAGTAACAAATATAGACTTTGAACAGAAGTCTGTAGCTAAGGTAGAATTTTCAAAATTTTTAGGTGTGTCCATTGATGAGAGGTTCAACTGGAAGCAACACATTGATGGTCTGCTGAAATGTCAGAGTTCAGCTACGTATGCTATTAGGGTTATTGCAAATTTTGGTGATAAGAATCTCAGTAAATTAGCTTACTATGCCTACTTTCATTCACTGCTTTCGTATGGCATCATATTCTGGGGTAATTCATCGTTGAGTAGAAAAGTATTCATTGCTCAAAAACGTGTAATCAGAATAATTGCTGGAGCCCACCCACGGTCATCCTGCAGACATCTATTTAAGGATCTAGGGATACTCACAGTATATATATACACTTATGAAATTTGTTGTTAATAATCCAGCCCAGTTCAAAAGTAATAGCAGTGTGCATAGCTATAACACCAGGAGAAAGGATGAGCTTCACTATGCAGGGTTAAATCTGACTTTGGCACAGAAAGGGGTAAATTATGCTGCCACAAAAGTCTTTGGTCACCTACCAAACAGCATCAAAAGCCTGACAGATAGCCAACTAACATTTAAAAATAAATTAAAAGAATTTCTAGATGACAACTCCTTCTACTCATTGGCTGAATTTTTAGATATAAAATAAGGGGAAAAAAACTTAAACATTAGTGTCATGCAATATTTTGTGTAATGTAATATCTTGTACAGACATCTTTTATTAACCTGACACGTTCCACATCATTACGAAGTGTCGTATTCATGATCTATGGAACAAGTATTAATCTAATCTAGATCTCAGTAACTCTGGCATAATCACAACTACTCCAACAGACCTGTTTGAGCTCAGATCATTCTCTGCTTTGTCAAAATCTGACCACATAACTGGATCACTGGTTTATTACCCATAAAGCCCCAATTTGTAGGAGAAGAGAGACTGTTATAAAGAACAGAAAGAGCTTTCTTCTTCATTTAAAGTCAGTAGGCAGCCAGTTTTAAGAACAAAACAATTTTGAATTCCTATTGTCTTCTATAGCATTTAATTATGAAGAATTCTCTTCATGAGACATCTTTAGACTAAATTCAGAATACAGAAGCTAATTCCAACTAATGCAAAATTTTAAATGTGTGAGAGAAGAGGAACACCTACTTACCAAAACAGCAAGAATTGTGAGATACAAAAGTAGATTTAAATTTTTGTAACTTGCAGTGTGTTCCATCACTGGCAGAAAAAAGGCAAATTAATGCACAAAAACCTAATGGGAATATTTTTAGGTGACAGAGGCAGTTTGAAATAGAGATTGCTATAGTTCTTGCAGTTTTAGCAGATGGTTGCAGACAACTTTCATTTGTCTCAAAATGTGTAAATTTTTAAAATTGGTTGGATACCTAACACACATGGATTTTCTTTTTACATTCTACATCATTTAGCTCCTATTTCTATGGGAAGTGAGGTATTTAGACATCTATTCTTGTTTCAGGAGGAGACACCTGAAGAGTTGTCTGCTGGGAATTGCTCCACGTGAATGAACCTTGCTTTCTGACTGTGAAATGATGCTGACTGAAAAACAAAGCATCTTACTTCATTGGTTTGGAAATACAGTCACCTGCTGCTGATGTCTGGGGGGCAATTCCTTTTTGTAATACTATGTGTATCTGTCTGGAACAGAGATCAGTTGTAGGTTCAGTGGCATTCCTCTTGCTTCCTGTGTACATACAAATATATTGAGGGAGCTGTTGCAAGTATGTACAAAAACTCAAAGTAAACCAAAGTTTTTTTTAAGACTGAGTTTACTTAAGACTGTGATATGATCCTTGTTATCCATAAATCTATATTTAGAATCCAAAAAAAAAAAAAAGAACCTTGAGTGATAAAGAAAGAAACAATATACAAACCTTAATGACAATTCAAAAAATGAATTACATGAACCATTCAAACTGTCATAATTTTCTTATTACATTCCCATAAAATAGAATGTTAGACCTTTTTTGTAAGCTATGCTTAGCACAGGCTATATTCTTTGTTGTGACATGGACCTCTCTGCAAGTAGTCATCAACAATGAAGACAGTTAATGTTGCTTTTTCTATGATCATCATGTTATGAGGACTACATATACTCTCCAAAGCACTTCACAGTTATTTTCTAAATGCAGATGTACATTAAAAAAGACATCTTTTGAAGTTTTCAAATAAATATGACGGTGGATTTTTAAACACAAAATTGAAATTAGTAATTGTGTTCTGATGTGGAACACCCAGTACATTTTAAATAATAGTTGTGGGTATCTTAAAGTACGTATCTGTCCATTTCTAGTATGGATCTGAAATCAGGAACTCCCTGACTTTAAAAATTGGAGTAGCAAATAATAATAGCTTTTTAATTAAAGAAAATTATGCATGCTGTTTACACATAATCATCCTGTTTGACACATAATTAATTTCAGTGAATTCTAGAAGGGACAGTACATTCTGTTAGCTTTTCTCTCTTTCCATATTTTATGTTCCTATAAATAATTATTTAAAATACATACATCACTAGTCACACAATAGAAGTGCTGAGCAACAGATAATTATATTCACTACGGATTTTCTACAGATTTATTTTTTCTAGTAGTAAGGAACTTATGTCCAGTACAAAATTATGGTAAATACTCTACTTGGTATAATTTGCACAAAAATATTCCTCTTTTTGTTCTCTCTCTCTCTCTCTCACACACACACACACACACACACACACACACACACACACACAAACACAAACACAGGGGGGAGGGAGGGAGAGGGATGGAGGGAGAGGGAGAGGGAGAGGGGGGGAGAGAGAGAGAGAGAGAGAGAGAGAGAGAGAGAGAGAGAGGAGAGAGAGAGAGAGAGAGAGAGAGGCACTGATATGAAACTTCCTGGCAGATTATAACTGTGTGCCCTCTCTGCTGCAGAGTGAGAATCTCATTCTGGAAACATCCCTCAGGCTGTGGCTAGGCCATGTCTCTGCAGTATCCTTTCTTTCAGGAGTGCTAGTTCTGCAAGGTTCGCAGGAGAGCTTCTGTAAAGTTTGGAAGGTAGGAGACGAGGTACTGGTAGAAGTAAAGCTGTGAGGACGGGGCATGAGTTGTGCTTGGGTAGCTCAGATGGTAGAGCACCTGCCTGCGAAAGGCAAAGGTCCCGAGTTCGAGTCTTGGTCCGGCACACAGTTTTAATCTGCCAGGAAGTTTCAAATTTAAAGTAGTTAAGAACCACTATAAAATATGTCTTATGCATCTCCTTAATCATACAACAACAAATTAGTGCCACCCTAACACTAATGTTCTTAGTGGTTGAAATAGTTCCGAGTTTTCAGTGTTTCATAACCGTCCCGATTGCCCAGCAAGGGATACATTGTCTTCTGAGCTGGTCTGAAAACTGTATCAGTGACATATCAACAGCACAGTGGATCATGGTAGTGATGTGATCCATCCACTCACAGTCACTGTTTTGTTGTTCACTAGAAGCAAAGGATGAAGATTAGAGTTTAACATCCTACGTCATTACAGATAGAATACAGTCCAAATCTGGAAAAGGATGGACTTGTCTAAGTAGCCATTCTGAGACGTTATTTAGTGAAATATAGGAAAGATTAAATACGGGTGACCACAACCAACAGATACGTCCAGCAGGTTGAATTATGTTTAAACACAGACAGTTCTTTTGGGTTGTTTTCTTTCAGTCTGCTGTTTGTAAGATGTTTCCAAACTGGAAAATTGTCACTGGAGTAAAAACTGAAATTTCTCATGTGAAGGTGGGACAGCATAACAAAAGACTGCCACACCAGCACTCTGTCCTCTGTTAAGAAGACATTGAGTATGATTTAGTATGTAGTTCCTAACATCTCAACTCATGGTTAGAAAGGGAGTAGAGGCCAGTCCAACAATCTCAAAATTCAAAGTGCCAACTGGTATGAGATAAATGAACAACAGTTATGGAAGGACAAGAGAAGTTGTAGGGACTGCCTCTACAATGCTACCTTTCCTTCTAGAGTAGAAAAATAATGATGATCCAGTATAAATCTGTGCTGGTAACTCGCATCAGGCTATGTTACTTAATTTCAGCAACCATATATGTGGTTCGATTCAGATGAGCAGCAAAACATGCTCAATTACAGCAAAGACATATGGATATGGAAACGAGTGAAGTCAAATAAGAATGTTTATCTGATCATGTCACTCGTATGGAAAACAAAATTTGAACTGTAGGAAACCGTAGGGAACAGGAGCATTTGTACTATAAACAATCCTTTAAAACATGTAGAAAAACAAGAGTTTATCTGCTTAGGGTCTACACCTACATATCAAACCCTTTAAGATATTTTAAATAACAGCAATTTTGGGCTCTACATACTTCATGTGAGGACAAGACAATTTGCAGAAAGTATAACAATGTTGCTCCTCAACTACAAGCTGCATACTCATTTTAGCAATGATTATTGTGGCAGGCAAGCCATCTGTAGTCAGGATTGCAGTGTCTGCTTCAAAGAGATGATCCAAGATATTTTAGAGGAGTTAGGAGAGTTATAGCTCATACAAAGACAGCTATAGGGAGCATATAGTTGTCTGTTATGCTTCTGTACAGACAAATTAATGGCTTGCAAGTTAGTTATAAAAAGCAGAGGTTTGGAACTACGTATTCTTTACTTTGGGGGGGGGGGGGGGGGGGGGAGGAGGAGGAGGAGGAGGAGAAGGGAGAAAAACTAGCCACTTCACCCTTACCCTCTCCTTGCTGAGGATGTCACTTGTGAGGTTACTTCTATTTGTTACAAAGTTTTATGTATGTTTTAAATGGGTTTCCTGTAAACACAGTAACAGGAGTGTTCCCCACACAGCATGGTTATCATTTCACTGAAGGAGCTTTTCTTTTTCTTTCCCTTTAACTTTTCACTCTTTTGTATGTAATCAGATGGTTGAAGAGAGGAGGGGGAGTTGACCAACCAGAGATTCCCATTATCTACCTTCATACTCTACAAGCCACCTTATGAAGTGTAGGAGATTACTTTGGGAATCACATCATTTCCCCCTTACCTGGTGTGTGGAAAACTTGACTTTCAGTAAGGCTCCATATGAGCTTGAATTTTGTTGATTTTTTCCTTCCATAGGTCATTAAAGGAGTTAAACAAAACTAGATTCCTTGTTCTGACAGTATTGGACTCCTTTTTGCTTTTCAGCTGTGTGTGTTTCTCTCAGGAGAAATGGTGGATTTACTTTTATCTAAATGTTCTGCAAAATTAGGTAGATGGTGCACACCAGATACTATAGGCTTTGGTGGTAGCCGAGAAAGGTTTTTTTATTTTGTAATAGTGACACCCCTCCTATGAACCATGGACCTTGCCGTTGGTGGGGAGGCTTGCATGCCTCAGCAATACAGATAGCCATACCGTAGGTGCAACCACAATGGAGGGGTATCTGTTGAGAGGCCAGGCACACTTGTGGTTCCTGAGAGGGGCAGCAGACTTTTCAGTAGTTGCGGGGCAACAGTCTGGATGGTTGACTGATCTGGCCTTGTAACACTAACCAAAATGGCCTTGCTGTGCTGGTACTGCGAACGGCTGAAAGCAAGGGGGAACTACAGCCGTAATTTTTCCCAAGGACATGCAGCTTTACTGTATGGTTAAATTCTGATGGCGTCCTCTTGGGTAAAATATTCCAGAGGTGAAATAGTCCCCCATTCGGATCTCTGGGTGGGGAATACTCAGGAGGACGTCATTATCGGGAGAAAGAAAACTGATCTATGGATCGGAGCATGGAATGTCAGATCCCTTAATCGAGTAGGTAGGTTAGAAAATTTAAAAAGGGAAATGGATAGGTTAAAGTTAGATATAGTGGGAATCAGTGAAGTTCAGTGGCAGGAAAAGCAAGACTTTTGGTCAGGTGAATGCAGGGTTATAAATACAAAATCAAATAGGCATAATGCAGGAGTAGGTTTAATAATTAATTAAAAAAATAGGAGCGTGAGTAAGCTACTACGGACAGCACAGTGAACACATATAGTCTGTGGCCGTGAGCTCGGCTCCAGTTCACCACCGGCAATGGAGGGTGAAGCTTTGACAGTGCCAACCACTCGTGCTGGCAAAATGTCAGAAAAATCATTAGATGAACGTCGGCCAAAGAACCTGATACAGAAGCCAATAGGCAGTTTGTGAACACATTATTGTAGTCAAGACAGACACAAAGCCCACGCCTACTGCAGCAGTACAAGTTTATATGCCGCAGATGATGAAGAGATTGAAGAGATGTGTGATGAGATAAATGAAATTATTCAGATAGTGAAGGGAGACGAAAATTTAATAGTCACGGGGGACTGGAATTAGACAGTAGGAAAAGGAAGAGAAGGAAAAGTAGTACGTGAATATGGAATAGGGTAAGGAATGAAAGAGTAAGCCGCCTGGTAGAATTTTGCACAGAGAATAACTTAATCGTAGTTAACACTTG
The DNA here is from genome assembly GCF_023864345.2 of Schistocerca serialis cubense. NCBI lineage: Eukaryota > Metazoa > Arthropoda > Insecta > Orthoptera > Acrididae > Schistocerca > Schistocerca serialis. Next base: position 967,239,225 of record NC_064639.1, read on the forward strand.
GTTTAAGAACCATGAAAGAAGGCTGTATACGTGGAAGAGGCCTGGAGACAAAGGTGGGAATTTAAGGAGGTGGGACCTGGATAAAATGAAAGAACCAGAGGTTGTAGAGAGTTTCAGAGAGAGCATCCGGGAACAATTGACAAGAACAGCGGAAAGAGATACAGTAGAAGAAGAATGGATAGCTTCGAGAGATGAAATAGTGATGGCAACAGAGGATCAAGTAGGTAAAAAGATGAGGGCAAGTAGAAATCCATGGGTGACAGAAGAGATATTGAATTTAGCTGATGAAAGGAGAAAATATAAAAATGCAGTAAATGAAGCAAGCAAAAAGGAATACAAACATCTACAAAATGAGATCAACAGGAAGTGCAAAATGACTATAGGACAAATGTAAGGATGTAGAGGCATATATCACTAGGTGTAAGATAGATACTGCCTACAGGAAAATTAAAGAGACCTTTGGAGAAAAGAGAACCCCCTGTTTGAATATCAAGAGCACAGATGGAAAACTAGTCCTAAGCAAAGAAGGGAAAGCAGAAAGATTGAAGGAGTATACAGAGGGTCTATACGGGGGAGATGTACTTGAGGGCAATATTATGGAAATGCAAGAGGACACAGATTAAGATGAAATGGGAGATATGATAGTGTGTGAAGAATTTGATAGAGCACTGAAACACCTGAGTTGAAAAAAGGCCCCCAGGAGTAGACAACATTCCATTAGAACTACTGATAGCCCTGAGAGAGCCAGCCATGACAAAACTCTTCCATTTGTTGAGCAAGACAGATGAGACAGGTGAAATACCCTCAGACTTCAAGAAGAATACAATAATTCCAATCTTAAAGAAAGCAGGTGCTGACAGGTATGAAAATTACCGGACTATCAGTTTAATAAGTCACGGTTGCAAAATACTAACACAAATTCTTTACAGACAAAGGGAAAAACTGGTAGAAGCTGATCTCAGGAAAGATCAGTTTGGATTCTGTAGAAATGTTGAAGCACACAAGGCAATAATGACCCTACGACTTACCTTAGAAGATGGATTAAGGAAATGCAAACCAATGTTTCTAGCATTTGTAGACTTAGATAAAGCTTTTGACAATGTTGACCGGAATACTCTCTTTCAAATTCTGAAGGTGGCACAGGGAGTGAAAGGCTATTTACAATTTGTACAGAAACTAGATGGCAGTTATAAAGAGTCGAGGGGCACAAAAGAGAAGCACTGGTTGAGAAGGAAGTGAGACAAGGTTGTAGCCTGTCTCCGATTTTATTCAGTCTGTATACTGAGCAATCAGTAAAGGAAACCAAAGAAACATTTGGAGTAGGAATTAGATATAGGGAGAAGAAATAAAAGCTTTGAGGTTTGCTGCTGACATTGTAATTCTGTCAGAGACAGCAAAAGGACCTGGAAGAGCAGTGGAACGGAATGGACAGTGTCTTGAAAGGAAGATATAAGATGAATATCAACAAAAGCAAAACGAGGATAATGGAATGTAGTCAAATTAAATCACGTGATGCTGAGGGAATTAGATTAGGAAATGAGGCACTTAAAGTATTACATGAGTTTTGCTATTTGGGAAGCAAAATAACTGATGATGGTCAAAGAAGAGAGGATATAAAATGTAGACTGTCAAAGGCAAGGAAAGCGTTTCTGAAGAAGAGAGATTTGTTAACATCAAGTATAGATTTAAGTGCCAGGAAGTCCTTTCTGAAAGTATTTGCACGAAGTGTAGCCACGTCTGGAAGTGAAACATGGACAATAAATAGTTTAGACAAGAAGAGAACAGAAGCTTTCAAAATATGGTGCTACAGAAGAACGTTGAAGATTAGGTGGGTAGATCATGTAACAAATGAGAAGGTATTGAATAGAATTGGGGAGAAGAGAATTTTGTGGCACAACTTGACTAGAAGAAGGGATCATTTGGTAGGACACGTTCTGAGGCATCAAGGGGTCACCTATTTAGTATTGGAGGGAAGTGTGGAGGAAAAAAAATCGTAGATGGAGACCAAGATATGAATGCATTAATCATATTCAGAAGGATGTAGGTTTCAGTAGTTATTCGGAGATGAAGAAGCTTGCACAGGATAGAGAAGCATGGAAATCTGCATCAAACCAGTCTCTGGACTGAAGACCACAATAACATATTTAATAGTACTTAATTAATAAAAAATTACAATGCTATTCTTTTTCCTAATAGTAGCTCAGGTTTTCCCAGATGGATGTCATACATTTTATTATTTTTTTATCCTAAATAACTTGAACACAATACCATTTTTTTCATGTAAGCGGCATTTGAGAGTGAACAAAAACTTGTTAACAAATAATACAAGAAGTGAAGCTAACCATTCATTGTATAATTAAGGCGTTGAGCAGCAGATAAGCAAGTAAAGAAAATAGGGAACCATGCTGAATCACAGCCACTATTATTTGTCGATTTCTTAATTGAAATAGGAGGACGTGGGAGAAGCTAACTTTGCCAATTACAATGCTGAGCTGCAGACAGTGGATGGATATGAGGCAAACAAATTTTGCATTCTGCATGCAGACTGATACTATGTACATTCTACTGAGCACCTATGAAAGTAGAGGTGATACATAGAATCAATGATGGCTTAAAGCTTTTGTGTATGTGAAGAGACAGAAGTGGCACCTGCAATGGATCTGTAAGTGCTTAATCACTCATTCTGAAGAAACTAAAAATGAGTGGCAGCATAACATTGTGTTCAATAAATATTTTACAGATTCAGGATTATAAAGCCCAATGAGCAGGGAAAGTTTAACAAATAGTACTTCTCCTGTTGCTCAATTATTCTAACTAGGCAGAGTGGCCACCATTCCTGTCATCCCACAAAGGAAAAACTTTTGACAAGTACCGGGAATTGAACAATGATCCTCTATGAGGCAAATAGTCACAAAGACAATTTCGCTACCGAGATGGATTTTACTGGAACATATGATTTTACTGGAAGATACAGCTACAGATACAAAAAAGATTTGAATAAGAGCAATATGACATAGCATTTGTTTCAGAAACTCTCAATACTGATTTAGAAACCTCCTTCTAATTGTAAATAACATGATTTCTTCTTTGCTGGTAACAATACGCAGTTATTTGGCACTGTTGTTCTTAAATGAAATAAAGTAACAACATGAAATATTGTGTCCTGCACACTTGATTTTTATTTATTATTGAGCATTGTTAATTCTAATTTATGTCAATGATACTTCCTATACAATATAATGGAAGGAAACATTCCACGTGGGAAAAATTATATATAAAAACAAAGATGAGGTGACTTACCGAACAAAAACGCTGGCAGGTCGATAGACACACAAACAAACACAAACATACACACAAAATTCAAGCTTTCGCAACAAATTGTTGCCTCATCAGGAAAGAGGGAAGGAGAGGGGAAGACGAAAGGAAGTGGGTTTTAAAGGAGAGGGTAAGGAGTCATTCCAATCCCGGGAGCGGAAAGACTTACCTTAGGGGGAAAAAAGGACAGGTATACACTCGCACACACGCACATATCCATCCACACATACAGACACAAGCAGACATATTTCAATATGTCTGCTTGTGTCTGTATGTGTGGATGGATATGCGCGTGTGTGCGAGTGTATACCTGTCCTTTTTTCCCCCTAAGGTAAGTCTTTCCGCTCCCGGGATTGGAATGACTCCTTACCCTCTCCTTTAAAACCCACTTCCTTTCGTCTTCCCCTCTCCTTCCCTCTTTCCTGATGAGGCAACAATTTGTTGCGAAAGCTTGAATTTTGTGTGTATGTTTGTGTTTGTTTGTGTGTCTATCGACCTGCCAGCGTTTTTGTTCGGTAAGTCACCTCATCTTTGTTTTTATATATAATACTTCCTATACAGATATATTACAATGTTCCACATCTTTTCTGAGTTTGCTTCACCATTATAAATAATTTCAGCACAGCATGATTTGTCAGTAAATACACTCCTGGAAATGGAAAAAAGAACACATTGACACCGGTGTGTCAGACCCACCATACTTGCTCCGGACACTGCGAGAGGGCTGTACAAGCAATGATCACACGCACGGCACAGCGGACACACCAGGAACCGCGGTGTTGGCCGTCGAATGGCGCTAGCTGCGCAGCATTTGTGCACCGCCGCCGTCAGTGTCAGCCAGTTTTCCGTGGCATACGGAGCTCCATCGCAGTCTTTAACACTGGTAGCATGCCGCGACAGCGTGGACATGAACCGTATGTGCAGTTGACGGACTTTGAGCGAGGGCGTATAGTGGGCATGCGGGAGGCCGGGTGGACGTACCGCCGAATTGCGCAACACGTGGGGCGTGAGGTCTCCACAGTACATCGAAGTTGTCGCCAGTGGTCGGCGGAAGGTGCACGTGCCTGTTGACCTGGGACCGGACCGCTGCGATGCACGGATGCACGCCAAGACTGTAGGATCCTACGCAGTGCCGTAGGGGACCGCACCGCCACTTCCCAGCAAATTAGGGACACTGTTGCTCCTGGGGTATCGGCGAGGACCATTCGCAACCGTCTCCATGAAGCTGGGCTACGATCCCGCACACCGTTAGGCCGTCTTCCGCTCACGCCCCAACATCGTGCAGCCCGCCTCCAGTGGTGTTGCGACAGGCGTGAATGGAGGGACGAATGGAGACGTGTCGTCTTCAGCGATGAGAGTCGCTTCTGCCTTGGTGCCAATGATGGTCGTATGCGTGTTTGGCGCCGTGCAGGTGAGCGCCACAATCAGGACTGCATACGACTGAGGCACACAGGGCCAACACCTGGCATCATGGTGTGGGGAGCGATCTCCTACACTGGCCGTACACCACTGGTGATCGTCGAGGGGACACTGAATAGTGCACGGTACATCCAAACCGTCATCGAACCCATCGTTCTACCATTCCTAGACCGGCAAGGGAACTTGCTGTTCCAACAGGACAATGCACGTCCGCATGTATCCCGTGCCACCCGACGTGCTCTAGAAGGTGTAAGTCAACTACCCTGGCCAGCAAGATCTCCGGATCTGTCCCCCATTGAGCATGTTTGGGACTGGATGAAGCGTCGTCTCACGCGGTCTGCACGTCCAGCACGAACGCTGGTCCAACTGAGGCGCCAGGTGGAAATGGCATGGCAAGCCGTTCCACAGGACTACATCCAGCATCTCTACGATCGTCTCCACGGGAGAATAGCAGCCTGCATTGCTGCGAAAGGTGGATATACACTGTACTAGTGCCGACATTGTGCATGCTCTGTTGCCTGTGTCTATGTGCCTGTGGTTCTGTCAGTGTGATCATGTGATGTATCTGACCCCAGGAATGTGTCAATAAAGTTTCCCCTTCCTGGGACAATGAATTCACGGTGTTCTTATTTCAATTTCCAGGAGTGTATAAATGTATTTCCATCAATACAGTAACTTGTCATAGTGAAATGTAAATACAGAAAGTAAACTCATAATATGCTGATACCCTCTGAGAAGTATAAATACAAATCACAATGGGTAGCACTTCATAATAGACAGAAGAAAAATGCGTATGGTGCAAATACTGTTTCTGCTGCTCCACTGTCCCGAGGCAGAGTGATCTGCCAACCCTCTGTGTCACAGGCAGACACATTGACTTCTCAGGTATGGATATAAACTTTATTTCTAACTGAAACTAATATAATTCATTTTCTGAAATAACTCTATTTAACTAGAACAAAAATTTTATATGCACTGAAACAGATTACAAAAAATTTTAACGATTTGAGCAAAATAAAATACATTTCTCCTAACTCCACACAAATATCATCAAGAGGTTAGAAAGCAATAGTATTATTTTAAGTTAATTATTGTCTGTTTCTTTCAACATGTAAAAAATCAATACAACGAAGAAGTAGTCATTTCAAACAAAATCTGCAACCAAGTTCTTTAGCGAATTAATTAAAACAGCTACAAAAATTCCCAACAGGACAAATATCTCATTTACACCAATGCTGTATGTTACAGGAGAAAAAAAGATGGAAGAGAAATAAGGATCGGCATGGTGTCACTATGTACATTTATTTTCCAGATAAAAATTCCCACCTGGAATTTGTATTTGTACATCACTTATAACTATTTTACATATATATTTTTACAGTATCTCCTTTTATCCTAAATGGTTAAGAAGGAGCCACTTAATTACTCTTCGATCAGCCAATCTGAATTCACGAAAAAAATAGTTTTTGACAACAAACAGCTGAGGAGTTCCAAGTATGGTGACACAGTTTTGGATGGAAATAGTATTTCAGAATCACTCAAACAGCTGTTCCTCGCTCAAGATTCTGCTTAATTTCTGTTGTGTGTTCACCATAGAACCGTTCCAACTTCTTGTTGAAATTCATGTTACGTTCATTGATGTAATCGATATCAGCATCATCATTGTGGGTGCGGCGGCGGCTGTATTTTTCCCTCTTGGCAATCCTATAATAAGAGGATGAACAATGAGTTTGGCAATCCTATAATAAAGGATGAACAACCAAGTTTTAGAGAGAGAGAGAGAGAGAGAGAGAGAGAGAGAGAGAGAGAGAGAGACTGCAGTTGGAAAACATATGAGGTGCGCCTGGGTGATAATTTATTATGGATATCGAATAACTTAATTGTATTAAGAAAAGGAAAGTTGCCACTCACCATACAGTGGACATTTTGAGTCACAGATAGGCATAACAAAAAAAGACTGTGACAAATAAAGCTTTCGGCCCATAAGGCATTCATAAAAATAGATGAGAGAAACACACACCAAAAATGGATGATAGAAATACACACATTCACGCAAACACAACTCACACACACACGACTGCAGTCTCAGGCAACTGTAGCCACACTGTGAGCAGCAGCACCAGTGTATGATGGGAGTTGCGACTGGGTGGTGGAAAGGAAGAGGATGGAGCAGGAAGGTAGAGATAGTAGGGTAGGTTTGGCAGACAGTGCAGAGCTGCAGGGGAGCATGCAGGGATGAGGTAGACAGAGGGTAGGGCAGCTATGTGCAGCACAATAGGAGAGAAGTAAGAAGACTGGGTGTGATAGTGGAATGAGGGCTGTATAGTGCTGGAATGGGAACAGGGAAGCTGGATGGGTGAGGACAATGACTAACGAAGGTTGAGGCCTCAACTTTCATCAGTCATTGCATGCATGCATGTCCAAAGGAACATTGCATCGTAATCAGAATAACACAGGCACTGCAATATCATATTTCTCTGCAAATAGAGGGCAAACAACTTTCAAGTACAACATCTGACCTGTACAGGAATATACATAATGAATGGTACTAGCCCAGTTCGCAGGCACACGACTGACAACATACGGAAGTTTGGGTCTGGCCATGAGTCGTGCGTGGATAGCCAAATGATAAGACGACCGCTCGCAATAAGAGGGAAATCTGGGTTTGAGTCCAGGTCTGGCACAAATTTTCATTGTCGTCATTCCATTCTACAGCTGATGGTTTTCCTTATTCGCGATTGTGAATACATTTAATGCACGTCCAAAGGAACTTAACATTGTAATCAGAATATCTCCAGTGAGTGTTAATACCATGAGAGCACCTCGGTAAAGTTTGGAAAGAGTGGTTTGAGTTGATCTCTGAGGCGTGCTCAGAAATGAAATTTTTAGTACACTGCCAGCAAAAGGAAAAGCTCTGTTTTACTTATGTTCAACAAACAGCTTTAAAAATCTGTGTTCTTTGCTCTTCACTTCACTAATTCCAACTACGTCAAACTTTGGTCTTCTGACTGCCCAATTCCACCCATGATAATCAGCTTCTAGCATTTAAGTTAACCTCTTCCTGGAGAATCTCTCCTTAACAGTTTCCATTCAGAGAATTGAAGAGGGCAGTAGTTGATTTCCAGAACTTTATGTGTTGAAAAAGGTCAACATGGGAATATTTTGGAGTGATTCACGGCACATGGCTGCATTTTCTGCGTGTTTAATACAGTAGGTTTCATTACTTAAACAAATCATAATTTGATGAAAAACTCTTGTGTTTCCCATCTGGTGGTAGTGTTACAACACCACGGTGTCTTGACAAATGCCATACTCGTCATCTTCTGGTGAAGTGGCCAGATATGCGGATCCTGTAATATTTACACTGGTGGTGTGGTCACCTCCACTTGGTTATGGGCAACCTTGTACTGACAGGCCAGCTGGTGGGGAAGGGAGTGAGGCTGCATTGGTGGAGCTAGTAAATGAGCCGTCCAATCTCTGTGTGGGGATTCTGGCCAAGTCTTGCAAATTGGAAAATACTGGCTGTGCATTCGTCTTATTGCCACTAAAAAAAAAAAAAAATTAAATAAATAAATAAAAAATCCATGCTGCACTCTGCAGGTATTTTTCATACCTGGTGACCAGATTCTCGTGAACCCAAATTTCAACAGTTCCTTTATGATGCTGTCCCAAAAGCTGACAGCATAACATATTGATGTTTGTAAAGTTAAAGGTGTGGTCTTCCTTGATGCTATGCACTGTTATTGCTAACTTCTCTGCCTACCCAAGTAGCATGCACTTAATGCTCCTTGCATTGTTTCGATATAAAGTACTGCTTTTGCCCAATGTACTGCTGGTCACATTCACAGGTGATGCTGTATATGCTATGTACATTCATTTTCAGTGGGTCTCTTGCAGAGTCAAGCCACTATTTCGTCTTTAGTGGTGGTAGGAAGACCGTTTTTATGTTGGATTTTTCAAGTAGACTCACAATTTTGGTTGACAGCAGGTGGCTGCTTGTTGCATGCAGGAATAGGTCTGTATATGTCTTCTTCCTATACACTGAATGGCCTAGTGTACCATCTGTCTTCTTCCTTATTACGTCCAAAAAAGGAAGACAATCATTCCATTGCGAAAGCAATGTCTTGATGGATGCTGATATGGTGGCCAAAAAACTCACCCAATGCCTGTCTGCCCTGCTCCCATACCATGGAAGTATCATCAACGTAATGAAGAAGTGCCATCTCCTCACAGTGTACCAAGTAGAGATGTGTGATCCCTGCAGTGAGCAGAACCTATGGCCACTCTATACTTCTATTGATAAAACTTTCTGTTGCACTTGAAGCACATAGTTGTCAGTGCATGTTTAATGAGTTTAACTGTTTGTGGCTCGAAATGGTGACACAGCAGCACCAAGAAGTCTTGCAGAGCAATGTAACATCAAGACTCATGAGTGCATGTCCATAAGTATTTTCATGAAATCAGACGAGTTCTCAACATGGTAACTACAGTGTCCCACAAGGGGTTTTAGACGAGTTACCAGGTATTTGGCCGATTCAGAATTCCACAGGATTTTGTTTACAGAACATCTGCAACTGAGCTGCAGGATGAGATTGAAAATATCTCCTTCAGTTGTGTCTTTATTTTATTATAAATGTGACCTGTTTTGGGAAAATTATACTCCCATCTACATCTACATCCATACTCCGCAAGCCACCTGACGGTGTGTGGTGGAGGGTACCCTGAGAACCTCTATCGGTTCTCCCTTCTATTCCAGTCTCGTATTGTTCGTGGAAAGAAGGATTGTCGGTATGTTTCTGTGCGAGCTCTAATCTCTCTGATTTTATCCTCATGGTCTCTTCGCGAGATATACGTAGGAGGGAGCAATATACTGCTTGACTCCTCGGTGAAGGTATGTTCTCGAAACTTTAACAAAAGCCCGTACCGAGCTACTGAGCGTCTCTCCTGCAGAGTCTTCCACTGGAGTTTATCTATCGTCTCCGTAACGCTTTTGCGATTACTAAATGATCCTGTAACGAAGCGCGCTGCTCTCCGTTGGATCTTCTCCATCTCTTCTATCAACCCTATCTGGTACGGATTCCACACTGCTGAGCAGTATTCAAGCAGTGGGCGAACAAGTGTACTGTAACCCACTTCCTTTGTTTTTGGATTGCATTTCCTTAGGATTCTTCCAATGAATCTCAGTCTGGCACCTGCTTTACCGACGATCAACTTTATATGATCATTTTAAATCACTCCTAATACGTACTCCCAGATATTTTATGGAATTAACTGCTTCCAGTTGCTGACCTGCTATTTTGTAGCTAAATGATAAGGGATCTATCTTTCTATGTATTCACAGCACATTACATTTGTCTACATTGAGATTGAATTGCCAATCCCTGCACCATGCTTCAATTCACTGCAGATCCTCCTGCATTTCAGTACAATTTTCCATTGTTACAACCTCTCGATACACCACAGTATCATCTGCAAAAAGCCTCAGTGAACTTCCGATGTCATCCACAAGGTCATCTTCAGTGTATAAATTTAGCAGTCAGCTGCAAGGTGGTGGCATGCTATGGAAAAGGTGGACATGACAGTGTGGAACATGTCGGGCTGTTGCACAGTGCAGTCCGGTCTCCATGGCATGTGACCATCTCATAGCTGATTACTACACTTGTACATCTAAAGATGGGAAAATTATTTTTCCAAAACCATTCTTGTTTATAATAAAATTAAGGTGTAATTAAAGCACATATTTTCAGTCTCACTATCAGTAATTGTGCGAACTGACTGTATCGAGTATTGGCCTAAGGGGCATCCCTTCCCTGTGGATTTTTGGCAGTCTGTACAGGCATGCTGTCGATGGTGTCCTGGGTTACAGAACTAAGTTTGACAGCAAAGTCATGGTTTTTGTGGTTATCATCGAGGCTGGATCCTTCTTTAGCTTCCTGTAGGCTGGGTCTTGTAGCAGCGAGCCAATATTATGACTGTAATCATCAGTGGGCATCAACACCATTGCATTTTCTTTGGAAGAGTCACTGTGTCAGCGCCATATCTCTGTAAGTGGATAGCCTCCCATTCTTCAGTAATTATGTTTGCTTTCAGAAGTCGGGATTGCTGATGAATCTGCAGGTTTTCAACAAGATCTTTTCTGCTTCCTAATTTGGCACACCTTGGATTGCTTCCTCCATGCTGCTAATGTTCCATTTCAATATGGTCCTTGGGGTGGGTGTGAAGTCCATCCCTTTCACTACGGTTGAAATTTTAACTGAATCCAGTACTTTTTATCTGTCAAATTGATAACAACTCTGATGTTTTTTGCCTCCTTTTTGGTGGTTTGAGCTCCTGACAGACGGTCAAATTTGCTGATCAGTTTTGCAGTGGCACGCAGTTTCTATACCGCACTGTTGTCAAAAGAGCTACACAGTCTGCCCACACCTGATGTGTGCTGGTAGTGCCTTTGCCATATGCGGGTGGCATGCGAGGATGGTACGTGCATTCTTGTCCAGCTCTTTCTGAGTAAGTGAAAGTGCTCCCTCACTATGGCCATGCCTGCTCATTGTAAGATGTGTTTGGTCTTCTTTGATTTCAGTGGATGTTGTAGTTCTGCAAACTGAGGTAGGATGTTCTCATCTTGATGTGGTTGAAGGAAAGCTAATGTGCACAGCAGTTTTGCCTTCTACCTGCATCCTTTCTGCAGCTGATTGAATCAGAGCATCTCCTTCATATGTGGTGAACAGCAAGTTGGACAAACATAGCACTTCAAATTGAAAAGCTGTGTAGTACATCAGGCATGTGCGATGGGACAGACAGAGAAATCAGCAATAGCAGAGCACAGCATCCAGAACACACCTTTGACCTTCAGAACACTAAGGTGCTTTGCTGTGCAACTGACTATTGGGACAGTGTCCTAAAGGAATCTACTGAAATACGAGTTTACGAGAATCTGGTCAACAGAGATGATGAATACCAATGAAGTGTGACATTGAATCCCACATTAGAGCAATACAAGAGGGTGACCAGAATGCCCACACAGAGATGTGAATGGCATACCCACTACCTCCACCACTGCAGCCTCACACCCCTTCCCAACCACCGGCCAGCAGTACACGGTCGCCCTTAGCCAAGTGGACGGGGGCACACCGCTGATATGAATATTACAGCATCCAAATATCTTGTCACTTTGCCAGACGATGACAAGTATAATACTCATAGGAATGTCGTGGTATTTTAACATGGCCATCTGGCAGGAAACCCAAGAGCTTTTCGCCAACAGTATACGCTGGAAAGGCTCGCATTCACAAATCATAAGTTTATAATTTATTGATGTTAAGTAATTTAAATTCTGTAATACTCTTAGTATAGAAGTGGCACTCAAAGGAGAGGAAACAATTTGTTTATAGAAATGAGAGAAATAATAGTTACTGTTTTTCCAAATCTTCAACCATTCTGTCAACCCCCTCTTTTGTGTCTTCCTGCAAGCCATGCAGAATTGTGTTTCTGCTGCCATAGAAAGCCTCTCCAAGTTTTTCACGTTGTCGACTGTAGTGTTCCATATCTGGCTTCAGATTTTTTACTAGTCGGTTGTACTGCCTGTAAACAAAGAGTACAGTGTAAAGCAGTTTATTTTATTTTAAAAGTTATAGCACTACTATTAATCATGCACTTTCTTTTGTACATTACTGTAGGTTCTTGTTTCATACTGTAGGTTCTTGTTTCACACACTGAGACAAAATACAATAAAATCAACCCTTATCCTTTTACTGATTCTTTGCATTTACACTATAATTCTATAGTAACAGTTCCATATAGTTAGTACTAACATACTGAAGACAAAGAAGTAATCTTCTGAAACAGCAGTCAATTTTAATGCAACTTAATAATCATGCTCAAATGGTTTTCAGACAGGCTGAGAGCATAAAAAAGAGGCTCCATCAGTTTTGTGACAATCTCAAATGAGACTTCCACTATCAGAGAACTGTAGACCCATCAAAAGTGTGGCAGATGCTCTCACAGCAGAGTACCTGCACTAAATTTTTGTGCAATTTATGTTTACAGTAAATATGACAGAGAATCCACATTCACATAGACATGAACTTATTACACCAATTCCTCAATTAGTTAGCTACAAACATGTATGGATTGATATCTGGGTTTCATATTAGCAAAGTTTTTGAAATCCATGTTGGTAGCCTTGAAGGAGATAATTTTATTCCAATTTTACAAAACCTTTCTACATAGACAGATAATTGACACAAGATAATAATTCTGTAAATCAGATCTTCTGCCTGCACAAGGGATCTTCAGAAAATTATGGACATGAGTAAAGCTAACTAAATCACAAACTATGTATCAGTGTTAACAGGAATTTCATTGGGCACTTTTTTTTTTTTTTTTTTTTTTTTTACAGCACCAGCTAGCCTTCACAGCAGTTCAGCAAAAGAATAGTAGCAACATTCTTTGATCTTCATTTGTGATAGAACATTGAAGATCAAATTCAACATTTTGTCTTTTATTTACAATTTCCTGTTTCAGTTCTAGTCTCATCAACAAGGTCTGAATACTAATTTATGTGCCATTGATAACCTTGACATATGATAAAAAAAAAGGGTCTTACTCTCACTAATAGTAGCAGCTATCACACAGCAAATTTACAACTAAGATGGAAGTGTGCTACAAGTAAACTCCCAACTTATGCTACAGCAACAGCATGATATTTCAATTTGCCAACAATATACATGAGGGACACATATACTTAGCATAATTAGTGCTGACAAATATTCACATGGTATTGTGGTGTGTCTTTTCTGCTAATTACCTTGCTAAGTTTGTTACAGATCCCAATCACAAGTGATAACACGTCAGATTTTTCTAGCAACAAACATGCAATCGTGACCATAAGACTGTCAGATGATCAACGATTTTTAGAGTTGAATGAAATATTTAAAGAGGAAGGAAAAGATTTCAGTTTAGCATGCACTTCAAAATTATTTTCTACAATGGAACACAGCAAAAAAATTCAGATCTGAGGAGGAGTGATTTTTAGCTCAAAATGGGAAGTATTGTACGGTGTAATGGTAGATAAGTGTGTGCCATGCATTGTAGCAGGGACAGTTCAATAGCAAAGTTGAGCAATTATTTATTAAAAAATGTGCAAGTTACATTGTAGACTGAAAAGTTGAAGCCTTTCTCACAAAAGCTGAACCAACACGTTACAAAAATACCTATACTATCCCCAGTGAACCACCTTGTCAACCCCTCACAGTGCTCAGACTTTGCCATGCTGACCTTTTACATGCACCAAGTCCCCAAATTGCCCTCCCAACAATGCACAAAACCCACAACCCAAAACATTACAGTCAATCTATCTACCAGAAAACCTCAGTCCCACAAGTGTTTCAGTCCTATCCAAAAACAACTCAGTGCCCCCTCGGTCCCACAGAAGTTAGAGCTCTCTCCAAAGGCCTCTCACCTTCAGTCTCACAGCCAAGTTCAATCATCCTTTTCTCCCATCAGTCCCTACAACCAAAACCCAACATTGAGTCTTACCTCTCCCAGTTCATAACTCCCATGTAACTACCCCCTTGTTATTTTCCAGGAATTCCTTACCTCCCACTTGGCCTCACCTTCCTTTCCTATGTCATTTCTTAAGAACATAAACATCCCAGTGGAGAAAAGAAGGCTTTCTGCTCCCTATATAACCTTATGTCCTTATAACATACAACTTTTTCAGAGACTGAACAAATCCACAGCAAGAATAAACAGAGATGTTACAAACATCAACTGTAGGACACTCACAAGACCAAAAATGTCTGTATATACTAGGGTCCAAATTAATAACAAATCTTTTACATTCTGGAAGCCTTTGATACAGTTCAGCATACCATCTGGTCAATAAAATATGTGCTTAAGGAGTATTAGACTAGATGTGAGACAGGTGAAGTTGTTTTATGAAGCATTAACTCCATACAGTAAATATGACAGGATCTTTACTATTCACCCTATTTATAAAAGACCTGGTACATAATTTTAGTAACTCACTGAACAGTTTGCATCATTTTAAAATTCTATGAAATGTAGGAAGACCTGCAGATTAGCAGTGTCATGAGTAATGACCACAAAGAAGTGTAATGTGTGTAAAAGGCAAAAATATGATGTGACTATACCACAATCAAGCAAACATTAAAATCAGTTACATTAGTCACATATCTAAGGGCATTTCTTCAGAGCAATGTAAGGAGTAATCACCATATTCATCGGGAGTACCCTGTGCAGAAAACAGCATTTGTTTATCTGTGTGTTTCTTCTTTTATAAAATTACTATCGTATGCCTGATAATGTTATACAGGCAAAATATTTCATAACAGCTGCACACCAGTACAATCAGTAATTACTACTAAGAACGCTGTTTTTAAAATAACAATTCTAGCTGCAAATACTGCACACTGCCACAGAACAAGAAAGTCAGTGTTGGAGCCTAGCTTTTGTATGACTAATATCACTCACCTACTTGTAAGGACTATCAGTTTTTAATTGTTTAAAAGTGTTGGCTTCATACCATACATGAGTTGGGGAAAGCAATCAATCATAGTATTGCACAAAGTATTCTCATTTGTGTTGTTTTTCTCACAGTGGATACTCAAGATTTGGTTTATATCAATTAGCATGGACATAAAGATTTTTTTTAACAACAGTGACACTAGCTGCAGGTATAAAAACAATTAAACAGAAAGATAAATGGAATTGCTACATGGCAACAGGTGCTCAGGATGGCATTTCAGCACATGGTGATATTTCAGCAGTAGTTACAATATCACTTTATGTAGAACTGAATCAAGTGTGTAGAAGAATTTTAGCATTGTGATAGATCCAAAACTTCTTAGACATTATTCAGTGACTATTATTTTGACATGATTGATAACAAAGGAGTGTGACTGAAAAGGTTGGACCAGCTATAGACAATGTTATGAATGTTGACACCAGTAATCTATGTCTACATAAATACTCCACAGCAAATATATTGTGCTTGGTGAAAGGTACATCAAGTGAAAATTATCAGTTTCATTTTTTATTCAATTCAAGAACTGAGCAAGACAAAAATAACTCTATATGCCTATGTACATATCTCTTACCTTATTCTAGAGATCTCTGCACAAGATATAAATTGGTGGCAGCATAAGGGCTGCACAACCTTCTGTGAACACAAGTTCTTTTAATTTACCTAGTAGGGTTTCTCGAGAACTATGTCATCTTTCTTCCAAGGATTCTCATTTCAGTTCCCAAGCAATTCTGTTACACTTTCGCATTCACTATACCAACTTGTTACAGTCCTAGCAGCGTGTTCTAAATTCGTTCAATGGCTGTCGTTGTGCTTGCTTCATGCAGAGTTCAACAATTGGAACAATTTTCAAAGATTGGTCACACTAGCGTCTTGTGTGCAATTTATTTTACACTTGCACCGAACTTTCCCCCATCCAAAAAATCTACGTCTTCCATTCACCTCTCCTAACACTGATTTTATACGACTGTCCCATTTCATATTACTTCTTAGCATTACCCATAAATTATTAGTTTTGCGATGTCTTTAGTATGTAATCTTGACACAACTGTGTGCCTCACAATATCACTGGGCATGTAACATTTTAAATCCATCTGGCTTTTACTTTTACTATTTGGATGTTGTTTCCCTGAAGTATAATAACTATTTGAAAATGGCCTAATATAAAGGCCAAAACTGGTAGGGGACTCAATAAAGTTCTCAACAGCAACTGGAGCAGTTTTTCATTAGTTGCCTCTAAATACTCATATGATGTGATACACTCAGGATGTTCACCACTAATCTTGTAATCAGATGCTATACTGTAATTTATAGTAATGAAATTTCTGGAATGTGCAAATTCAGAAAGCCAATACTACACTAGACAATCACAATTGTGACCCGTTTGTCTAGTGGGGTTTTACTAGTACTTAATAATGGCATGCTATTTCAATTTCTGCAAGAAATGAAAAAAAATCTCCAAAATGCCATATATAAATCGATCAGAGAAACTACATAAGTTAAGGAGAAATTAGAGAATTTGATCAGTTCAAGGAATAACATGAAGAATCTTTCAAAAAGTCGGTTCCCGAAATTGAAGAGGAACTTCAAAAAATTGGTTATCCTGACATAAAACCTGAATAAAGCCACTGTCATGAATTGTGGGACGAGATCACGGATATCTACTAGAACAGATCATCATGGGAGGGATCCTCTATGGTACTGTAACATAATAATCCACTCACTTGGTATGACAACCTGCAATTTCTATTTTTACGTGTGTATCTTTTTCTGTCATTTATTGTTGACTTTATTGTGCTGCTCAACTGTCCAAAAACAAGCACATCAGATTTACTTTCGGATATAGGAGATGGACTGTAGGAGCATATATTGACACAGTGGTACTTTTATCTTTGCACAACATTAGCACACACTTGCAGCACTGCCAAGAACCAACCAGTAATCTAATGACAGATTTCAGGTATGTAACATACACAGGCAACAGCCGCAAAGTTTAAAAAGGGATTATATCACCAAAGGATTCATCATTATCTGAGTGTGACTACTTAATCTTTTTAAAAAAGCACCTATGTAATTTTATTCAGTACCAGACATATTGTATCTCACTCTCTTGTTTTTAACACATCGCTAGGATAAGCTGTACCTGCTGAGAGATCAATTGTAATTATTGATTGACTAAGTTGAATCCACATAACACAGTATAAAATAATATTGTAAGAGAAAAAAATATCCAAGATTATTAGAAACTAATTGGTTTTTGTAATGAATAACTGAGTGGTAAACAAAATGGAGGGAAATCACCATAGTTTTTCTATTTGCAATAAAGAAATATTTCATTCTTTCTTGGCGTAGAACATTTTTATTTTTAAAATGATTAATCCTGCTGAAATCAGTCACTAGTTAATTAATTTGTCTAGAAGTGATGGCTATAGACTTATAGATTCAACTGACATTAAGACAAATGGAAAGAACTGTAGTAGGAATTGTCTCATCAAAAATTACTTTCACCAACACGATGAAACCTAGTCAGCTACAGCATCCAGTTTCTTTACAGGTCATCCTGCAAACAAAATTGAGCTGGCTGAACTATGTATCAAGAGAAGAGTTAAGCTGAATTTTTTTATTCACACTGTTGCCATCATAATCTACTAACGCCAGCCTGATATGCCATGGAAGGTGTTGAAATCTGCTAAGCACATTAGATGCTTGGTTTGCATGGTTATCTGGATACATTTTTCAGCTAACTTCATCATAATATGTTGGCATATTAATAAGTTGGTTGCCATGGCAACAAATATCAATAGTGATGATTTTTAATACTAAGAACAGTGTGGAACTAATGTCACAGTTAAATTCTCACACCACTGCAAAAATGAATGATGCACAAATTAATGTCAATGGCATTGAGAGACAGCAGAAATCACTGAAATTTAGCATGGCTTCTGGATTAGCCGGAAACCCTGCCAGATTCCACACAGAATTGGTTGTTGAGTTAAGTCTCAATTTAACCATAATAACTATAGATCCCCCAAACAAAAACTCTGCCCAATGATTAGAAGAAAGCACAAGGCACACCAGTCCACACCAAGGGTAAAAGAAGTGATAACAAAATTACTGTTCCAATATCAATGGCATCCATCCATTATATAATGTAATAAAACATTCTGAGCTCAAACAATGAAGTGTCTCAAATAGAATGACCTCCTCTATGCCAACCAGCATGAATTCCAGAAACATTGTTCACATGAAAGCCACTTCACATTTTTTTCACATGACATCCTAAAAGCCAGTACCACACCAACATTTATTAAACAAACTACAATAATATGGGGCATGAAACAAAATTTATTTCCTTCTCATCCTGTGCGGTATGTCTTCTCTAACCCGCAGTTCTGAGTGACTTTCGCAAAATCTACGCCTTTTCCTAGACCTCTCCAGTCCTTTTCCTTCATCCCTCTTCCTTCCACTTCAACCCTTCTGCCTGAAGGAGGAGCCACAGTCTCTAAAAGCTTGGCAATTACAACCATCTTTTAAGCATGTGTTCTGCTGCTGCTTGATGAGTAGATTTTTTTATCTTTTATTATTTTGTCAATGATTGATTATTTTCTTTGTTATAAAATTTGTGACTAGATGAACAGTGGCCACATGAAGCTAGCAGATCTGCAACTAAATCAGAAAATGCAGATTGTTACTGGTATAATTAAGTCCACTCCAGTACTCTTGAATACCTGTCATGAGCTGCATTCCACAACCCAACCTGAGAAGAAAGAATATCTTTCTAAGGGATAGAAGAAAATCTGAAACAACCAAGAGCTGCCATTTCATGAGGACAAACCTGCTACGCGACTCAGAAAATCTCCCCCTCAGAACAGGTAGCTACCTGTTGGAACATAATTTTAATCTCCATGAAGCTTAGTCACACGAACAGTGTAACAGCACTCCACCAGAGCCCCCACAGCTTTCTTCAAGTCAACAACAAATCAAGGGAAACTGACCTGTCCTATAGACATGGAGTGCACTCAAAAAGATCCGGATTTACCATGGGAAATGCGAGAATGCGGACAGATCTCTGGCACTGTTTTGGTCTGGGTCCATATTTAGAGCTTGTGTGCATGGTCTTGTCCAGGGTTATTATGACTGTTGACACCAATGCTCAGTAGATAACCTGATGATGCCCCACGCGGGTGAAATGCGTTGTTCTCGAATTAATAAAGAACACTGGGCAACCTGAGACCTTTTTAATATTAGCCATAACAAGGTTACCACAACATCTCGTCACAATGAAATGGGATAATTTTTATGAACTATGAGGCAGAACTGCTGGTCAATGCTGAACTTCACGAGGCAAAATGCATAGCACTGGTAACAGGCACATATAAAAATTTTTGTCTACCCTCATATTCACTGCAGGTGAGCCTCACCGTTGGGTCTGGGTGACTGCTCTTCCACATACATAAGGAACAGGTCTCTCATACAGTTTCAACAATTTCAAATATTTTGAAATTGCTTTTTCCAATGTATGTTTGTCACACTAACAGCAACAGGCTGTGAAATCAATCTTGCTTATGCTGCATAATTATACACACAATGACAGCACAGTCAGAGAATTTCTCCAAAGATGCTAAACTACATGATGTTATAAGGGATTTTGAGCTCAAAGCTATTTTGATACAAAGATTACCACTGGTTGTACAAAATAAGTTAGCATTAATCCAGATCAAAGAAGATGTTGGCGGTGGTTGCATGATTGTAAACATAAAGGAACTCATCTACGTCGATATTAATCCTCTGATCCTCTTTTGGCGTCTGGAGACATAGGAACAAGCCTTGTTATTTCCTCCCTTTGTTCAAAAGTAATAGAATATCATATTTTTCATTCTAGGTACATAAATGGGTAGCTAGCCTACTAAAATTCAACTGTCAAATAGATCACTGCACGAAAGTTAGAATGGCGACCTGTACATATAACTAGCATCTTATGTTCAGAGATAAAAATACAAATATTTTGTTGTCCAAGTTCAGGTGCAAAGAACAGACGGGGTGGTGCGTCGGGTCAAAATCGGCGGCATTAGGTCCACCCTCCCACCTCTGCCCCCTAGGTCAACTTTCAATGGTGTTGTCTTTAAAACTTGTAATATACACTCCTTCATATTGTAGCATGCGGCTTACAGCTGTTTCACCATCCATTAGAATATCTGATAGTGGTGTTCCAAGTCCATCTGACATAGCAGCTCTTGGGCAGCTGCAGGGTCCTCAAGGATGTGGCGACCTGTTAATGTTTCTCCACGGATGCATTGCGGGGGTTCTTCTTGTTGTAGTATGAGGGTTGTACCAAAAGTAAGGTTGTCAATGAGCTACAGCCTCGAGGGAAGGTGCTAGGCTAAATGCGACAACAGTGCCGTGTGCTGTGGTTCCCCCATTTTCGAGCCCGCCCATCCGCAATTCGCTACATCACGCAGTGTTGGCTTGGTAGCCGTCAGAGATGGAAGTATTGATCGCCGATCCCGCCAAGTGTGAGGTTTGAGCAGTAATCCAGCTTCTCCATGCAAGAAAGTTACTGCTCATCGAGATTCATCGGCAACTGACTGAGGTTTATGGTGAAGAGTGGATGTCTGTTCAGCACGTCTGCAAATGGTGCAGAGCTTAAGCCGAGTGTTGCACAGAAGTTCACGATGAACAACGGAGTGGAAGACCACTAGTTTCAGATGCGATTGTCCAGAAGATCAACTGTGAGCTGCTCAAAGATTGGAGGGTCACTGTCTGTGAACTTGTTGAACGCATTGGTAAAGCTTCCCACAGCAAAACTAAAAGAACTCCAACAGAAACGTTGGGTTATTGCAAGGTGTGTGCTAGCTGGAACCCCCTGATGCTGACTGATGGACACAAGGAGCAACGCCTTGACTGTGCTCGCAAGTTTCTTCAACAATGCGAGGGGGCGGGGGGGCACCAAAGAGAAGTTGTTGGAGTCTATCATCATGAGAGATGAAACGTGGGCGTTTCATTACACTCCCGAAACAAAATAACAATCCCGTCAGTGGTGTCACTCAAGTTCACCGCCACCAAAGAAATTCAAACAAATGCAGTCAGCAAGAAAAGGTTACGGCGACCGTGTTTTGGGATCGGAAGGGGGTACTCCTCATTGATTTAATACAACCTGGGACGATAATAAACTCAAGACAGATATTGTGAAACATTGAGCGAAATCCAGTGAGCAATCCAGAATCGTCAGAGAGGACAAATGATAGAGGGAGTAGTGTTTCTTCATGACAACACCTGACTCCAAGTCACTCGTCAAACACAGGAGCTTTTGAAGAAATTTGGGTGGACTCTTATCCCCCATCCCCCATACAGCCTGACTTAACCCCCAGTGATTATCACCTCTTCCCCGAGCTAAAGGAACACTTAGGTGGCAAACGCTTCAAGAGCAATGATGAAGTCCGAGCAGAGGTCACATGCTTCCTCAACTGGTTGGCGGGAGACTACTTCGACTTAGGAATATGAAAGCTGGAGCACCATCTTCAAAAGTGTGTAAAAAAAGAGAGACTATGTTGAAAAATAAATAAAAGTGTAAGCTTTTCAACAATGTATAAGTTAATAACAATAAACAATGTTCTCTATTTGTAAAAAATGTGGGAACCTTAATTTTGTTACAACCCTCATAGAACTTCACAAATTATTTTGGTTGGTTGGTCGATTTGGGGAAGGGGATCAAACAGTGAGGTCATCAATACCGTCAGATTAGGGAAGAAAGTTGGACATGCCCTTTCAAAGGAACCATCCCGGCATTTGCCTGAAGCAATTTAGGGATATCATGAAAAACCTAAATCATGATGCCAAGATACGGGTTTGAACTGTCATCCTCCTGAATGTGAGTCCAGTGGGCTAATCACTTCGCCACCTTGCTTGGTAATTATTTTGGCTTGTCCACTTCTGAGACAGCATAAACTTCGTAACAAAGTCTGCCTGCCCTTGGTGGTGCGTTTGATGGATTATCAGATTTTGTACTATCTTGCCATTTGTTGTCTCATTTCTTCAGAATGTGGCATCAAATGTGTGCTTTTAAGTCAGCACTGGCAATATCTAGTTTGATTGTTTCCAGAGAGAGAGAGAGAGAGAGAGAGAGAGAGAGAGAGAGAGAGAGAGAGATGTGTGCCAACTGACTCTACAGTATAAATACTGCATTCTTTTTGTGAACAGCATTGTTCTAGATTATGGATACTCTTTGATAACTGAACAAAATGCACCATGATAAAAACTGGGAGGTACATTGTCTTTGATATAGCACCAGTCCTTTCTTACTACTGGTTAGGCAACATACAATGGAGAGATGTGCAACTGATGGTACTGCATACAAGTAATTAGAGGAATCTGAAGTTCTTGACAGAGGTCTTCCAGTTGTACTGCTTCTAGTCATCCTGTGCTAAGGCATTTAATGAGTAACCAACATGTTGGATTGTGAAACAAAATAGGATTAGGGGGTGTTTGGCATTTGATTACCCATGACTGTGTAGTTAAATAAGTTTTGTTGGCGTTGTATTTTCGGTGGTGGCATACCTGTTTCTACAAGAAGGCTATTGAATGGGTTTGTTCAGAAAGTCCCAGCAGATAGACTAATATTTCTAGAGTCTAATTTTTCTAAGATGGACAGTGCTGTTGACTCATAAACAATGCTCTATAGTCCAAACAGGATAAAATAAGTGCTTCACAAAATCTTAATATAACTGTTCGATTTGCACGTTCAGGAACTGTTACCCAGGAAACAGAGATTATTGAGTTTCTCCTTGCAGTAAGTGGTAATCATATAAATTTATTATCAAAAAGAAATTGTAGAAATAACTTTTCCACTGCTTCCAGTAACTGGGTTTTGAGGGATAGTTCTGGATGAGGACAGACTGTGTTCTACAAAAGTGCGTTACGTATGATTTACTTGGTGAGAAACGGTATCCGTGATTTTACACCAATTTTTGTGTGTTCTGCATAGCTGTTTGTAGTTATCATTCTACTACACATAACAATATGGAACTACAATATAAACAAGGATCACTGACATACAATGCTGGTATGACTATGTCCCTCTGTGTCTATTATTCCATTTACTGCAATGCAAAATGTGCAGCACTTAAAAAGTGAAGCCTTTGTCACCCCATTTTCCACACTTTATTGGTTTCTAAATGTTGTACCCACTCTACACTCTAACCAGTCTATGTGACAAAAAAAATTTATATAAAGACAGGAAAATTTCTTCAAAAGCCCTACTTGGATAGAATTTGATACAATGTGATCCTGCCATGTTACACCGCACACCTTGTGCAAATAAAAAAATACTGTGATTAAATATCAGTGGTTCACAAAGGTTTCTGTAGCCGCAAACTCTAATCACATGAGATGATCAGTGCTGGTTTGAGATCTTTGGAATCTGCATTGGAATCAGGAAGGAGAGTTCTGAGAGTCCAAATACCAACAAAGCTGCAAAGTAGCAATCTTTTCTAATAGTTTACCTAAGTCACTGTTAGGTTGGTCAGCCTCATTTGTTGTCTTTCATATCTGATAAAAATCTTTAGAATAGCATTTTTACAAAGATTTGAAGCATTTGACTATGGATATTGTCTAGTATTGCAGGGAGGGGGGGGGGGGGGGGGGGGGGGGGGGGGAGGGGCGGGCGGAACCACACATTATTTAGTTCCAAGGCTGTCAAGGGTGCACTCTAGGATGCCAGGTCTGTTGGGATAAAAGTTGTGGTATTACATAATGTTAAAAAGCAATGATGAGCAAAATTAAGATGATAATTCTTAGATGACAACATTTCTCCATAACACACTGTAAAAAGTTCAGCAATACCAAAGAAACTGGTGTTAATTTTCCCTCTGTCAAGGATTTCCTGGCTTTTATCAGCGTACTGAAGTCCACTAATCTACTGTAATTCTGACCACAATTGCTAAACTGAGGATGTGTACTGTCAGAGAAGAAACTTATTGTTCCCGACATTCGTTCTTCCTTGTTTCACTGAGTGAAGTGCTTCTGCCCTTGATCTTTTGAATAAAATAAAAAAAATTCAGTAGAGAAGTGGCACCTCTATGTTGCTCTCTGATGGCATCTGCAATCTCTTTCCGTCTAGGAGGATCTGAAGACAATGGTAATGTAGTGCTTGCTGTGTCTTGTACTCCTCCGTTAATCCTCTACTCTGTATTATGAGCTACACTTTAGCAATGAAAGATTTCCAACTGGATTTGCACAGTGACCAATGTGGTAAACAATAACTCTGGTGTAGATTTGGGACCTATTGAATAATCAAGTAATGGTCACTACACAAAAGTCATTGTAAATATTCCACTTGATCATAGTTGCGAGGTTAGGACTGCAAATTGACAAATATATTGCAGAACAGGAGTAATAAGTGGCACTGAAATGTCTTGGGCATCAAAGAATCTCTCTAGTAGTTGCCCTCTACTAGTTGTTATCTCACTGTCCTAAATGTGATTATGGGCCTTAAAATCTCCAAATAAAATGGAAGGTGGGGGTAACTACGAGGGCAGTTCAATAAGTAATGCAACACATTTTTTTTTCTCGGCCAGTTTTGGTTGAAAAAACCGGAAATTTCTTGTGGAATATTTTCAAACATTCCCGCTTCGTCTCGTATAGTTTCATTGACTTCCGACAGGTGGCAGCGCTGTACGGAGCTGTTAAAATGGCGTCTGTAACGGATGTGCGTTGCAAACAACGGGCAGTCATCGAGTTTCTTTTGGCGGAAAACCAGGGCATCTCAGATATTCATAGGTGCTTGCAGAATGTCTACGGTGATCTGGCAGTGGACAAAAGCACGGTGAGTCGTTGGGCAAAGCGTGTGTCATCATCGCTGCAAGGTCAAGCAAGACTGTCTGATCTCCCGCGTGCGGGCCGGCCGTGCACAGCTGTGACTCCTGCAATGGCGGAGCGTGCGAACACACTCGTTCGAGATGATCGACGGATCACCATCAAACAACTCAGTGCTCAACTTGACATCTCTGTTGGTAGTGCTGTCACAATTGTTCACCAGTTGGGATATTCAAAGGTTTGTTCCCGCTGGGTCCCTCGTTGTCTAACCGAACACCATAAAGAGCAAAGGAGAACCATCTGTGCGGAATTGCTTGCTCGTCATGTGGCTGAGGGTGACAATTTCTTGTCAAAGATTGTTACAGGCGATGAAACATGGGTTCATCACTTCGAACCTGAAACAAAACGGCAATCAATGGAGTGGCGCCACACCCACTCCCCTACCAAGAAAAAGTTTAAACCCATACCCTCAACCGGTAAAGTCATGGTTACAGTCTTCTGGGACGCTGAAGGGGTTATTCTGTTCGATGTCCTTCCCCATGGTCAAACGATCAACTCTGAAGTGTATTGTGCTACTCTTCAGAAATTGAAGAAACGACTTCAGCGTGACAAAAATCTGAACGAACTTCTTCTTCATGACAACGCAAGACCTCACACAAGTCTTCGCACCCGAGAGGAGCTCACAAAACTTTAGTGGACTGTTCTTCCTCATGCACCCTACAGCCCCGATCTCGCACCGTCGGATTTCCATATGTTTGGCCCAATGAAGGACGCAATCCGTGGGAGGCACTATGCGGATGATGAAGAAGTTATTGATGCAGTACGACGTTGGCTCCGACATCGACCAGTGGAATGGTACCGTGCAGGCATACAGGCCCTCATTTCAAGGTGGCGTAAGGCCGTAGCATTGAATGGAGATTACGTTGAAAAATAGTGTTGTGTAGCTAAAACATTGGGGAATAACCTGGTGTATTTCGATGCTGAATAAAACAACCCCTGTTTCAGAAAAAAAATGTGTTGCATTACTTATTGAACTGCCCTCGTATTTAATTAGGTTTTCCGTCTCTCTGTTGATATTTAGATATTACAGACTGTCAACATTATGGTCAGCTGTATACCAATCACTACTGCTTGGAGGGTAGTGTCCATAGGAACTTGTCCACTGAAGAGGTTTGATTCAATTAGTGTGTAAGCACCTCCAGATGCTCACTCCATGTTTATTCCACTTTTGCCATGTATGTAATGTCCTCAAGGAGTAGGAAGGTATACTTCTACAAAAATTTAATTCTTGTATTGCTATAGTTTTTGATAAACTGTCAAATTGCTTCCAAGTGGCTATAGTAGGCATTGCAATTCCACTGTGTAATCACTGAAAAGGTGTCGATGTCATCAACAAAGGGAAATGTCAATGATGTTGATCCACAGAGTTTTACGATGCCTCCTGTGTTATTGGATTAGTGTCCATAGATTCTTCTACTGTCAAGGAGGGTTCCGGCTCCATCAGAATCAACAAATTAGACCTGTGCTCTGGTCTTTTCTTGTCTTTTTTCCTTCTTTTCTCTTTTTGCAGTTTTCCTTCATGTAATTCTTTAGGTTGCAGGACCAGGTAAGAAGACGACCAGACACGTCTGTCTCTTTTAACCACTGACTGGTGTGTGACTGTCCATCAGTTATATTTTGGGAGGAAGAAGCTGTGGAGAGCGTGTTTCTCTCTTGTGCTCTCGGAGGGATAACAAGTGTCTCCTGCTGTGTTCCCTGGGAGACTCCTGCTGGCTCTGTCAGACTGAAGGTCCAAGGTGGTGGAGGTCTCTCTTACAAATAACTTTTCATTTTGCATGTCCTTGATTTAGGGAACATGGTAGATTCGGTTTTGAAAAAGTTGAATTAGGTGTGTGATAGCTGTGACTTCTTCACAATCTGTAATCATGATTATTAGAAGCAAGCATTCATATTTTTTCCTGTGCCTCAGTATATGACAGATGTTCCATCTTTTTATATTCTAATATTTTATCTTTTCAAAGCACTGGGGAAACTGGTCAACAGGGGGAGGTGTTCTGTACAATTTACACACAAAGGCAGCTCTTCATGAGGATGACTTTCGTGATCTTCCACAGTAATCACATTTTTGGTCTGGCCATGCAGTGGGATGATGTGCCCAAAATGCAGCATGGGATATAAGGCTTTATGTCACACCCATAGACCATAACTTTATCTAGGAGGACATTTCATTCAAAAGCTAAGATGAAAATGTCTGCTATCTATTCGGTTACCCTTTTGACCTTCTTGTACCCTCTGGACAAAATGTACATCTGACAGTGATAGATTAGCTCATAGCTCCTTGTCTGTCTCACATGTAAGCCTGAGTGAAAGACAACTCTTTGCACCATATTCAAAGTTTTATGTGGAGTAATAGTCACTGGCATGACCCCCAGTCCTTCACATGTTTGAAGTGTTTGAGGCTGTACAGAAGAGGGGGTTTATACATCCTAAATTCCTTGATCCCCCCCTTTCTTTGCCCATCTCCCCCCCCCCACCACCTCCTCTCAATACATCTCCCCCCCTTTCTGTGCATAACTTCCTCCCCCCCCCCCCACCCCACCCCACCTCCCTCTATGTCAATTTCCGTCTGAGTGTTCATTAGAGTCTCATGTAAAAATTTGAAGTAAATCAGTCAAGAACTTTTCAAGATTTGTTGTAACTATGTTTCCCCTTTATATATTACATACATATGTATATATTATATATATTACAAAAATATATAGCCCATGCCCATCTGAATATTCATTAGGGTGCCATGTACCAATTTGTAATAAATTGGTCAAGAACTTTTCGAGATTT
The DNA here is from genome assembly GCF_023864345.2 of Schistocerca serialis cubense. Lineage (NCBI taxonomy): Eukaryota > Metazoa > Arthropoda > Insecta > Orthoptera > Acrididae > Schistocerca > Schistocerca serialis. Next base: position 967,267,150 of record NC_064639.1, read on the forward strand.
TCGGTAACATCGTTTCCCCTTTATAAATATAATTTTTTTTTATGAAGACACGTGACACCAGAACTGTCAAACTGAGCACATTTTTTAAATTTTCTTTTTCATACCAAAAGTACCATTACCCTCCACAATTACAAACACAACAAAAAATCAACCAAATTGGTTGAGCCATTCTCAAGTGCTGATCTTTCACAACTGATTTTAATTTCTGACTTTAATTTTCTACAAATTGTGATGATATGAGATCTTTATTTGAGATTTTCCATTAATCATTTTCTACAAATTTTCTTTCGTATAAGCCTTGTCCTGACATTTACAAACAAAACAAAGATAAAATTCAACAAAAACTTTCAAGCCATTCTTCACTGATGATATTTCATACATGTGGCGAATCATGTTAATCTACAATTTTCCACCAGTATTTTCCAAAAAATTTCTTTCATACAAATCTTGTCCTGATATATAAATAAATAAATAAATAAATAAAAAACAAATCAACCAAATTGATTAAGCCATTCTCAGGGGATGATCTTTCATACACGTGGCAACTGATTTTTATTTATATATATTTGTTCCACAAAAAATAAAGGCTTTGTTGCTGTAAAATTATCTCCATCTTTCCTAGTACACACCAGGTATTGAAAAATCTGTTTTGTTACGGTTCTTCTGGCTTGTCCCTCTTCCCACGGAATAGCCAGGATAAGGAAAGCAGTTTGACTGTTAACAGTGAGCATTGAAATATCTATACCTATCTGTTGAGATACCTAAATCAGCATGGCCACTATGTTGATTTAGTATGATTCACTTCACTTCATGTGCAGAACGTATGCCCTGATGTCACCTACTCAGATCAAGTGTTTTCTCTCCCTACGGCGCCACCCAGCCTCAGCAAAGGTCACCCGATATTACAGTAGTTGATTGGGGCGTAGGGGTGGGGGGTGGAAGGTCCTAGTGCCCCAACATGGTGGGCATTTAGTCCTTGGCATGGGGAGCTAGCTGCTCAGGTGTTGGAAGTAAGATCCCTGTAGACTGAGGGACCACTAACGAAAGGATACATAATGACCCTTCCACATTGGGTTGGCTACCACACTGGTTTTTAAGTGCATACTTCTACATAGTTATTAAACAAAAAAGGGTCTTTTATGTTGTAGGCAGATGGTGCTATTTAAGGCATCCTTTCCCATTCGGTCCATACCCTATGAAAAAATTTAGAAAAATGGTGGTCAAACCCAAAAGGGAACAAAACATTACTTCAGCCAAAAAAATTGATGTAGAGTAAATGGATAAAGATATAAACCAAAGAAACCAGAATCTAGAGACATAGTTGGGTCCACGTCAAGGGCTGCCACCATGTGCAAGGGTATTCAGAGATGGGAAATTGTAGCAAAAGGAAGGAAGTAGGTGCTGCAGCAGCCTTGGGCTCCATGCCGTCCACACACATACACTCATGACAGAATTGTGAGACCCCTGCGGGGTGCAGAGCAAAGACACTGAAGCAGTTTAACTGGTTTTGAGTTGCTGCGAGACATTACAAGAATGTCACATCTGCAGCAATAGTTTTGGCTTGAAAGAATCTAAATCCAGAACAGCTGCAAGGGAAAAAACAAGCATATTAGGTTGCTCAATAGATGGGTTATCACGAAAATGTTGAGAGATCATGAGACAATAGCTGCTGCAATGACATTTACCTTTATCAGAAATATCGTGATAACTAGCAATCAATAAAAAACTGAGAATTTAAAAAAAATCATTGGATTGCACAAGGAATGGTGAGTGTGTACAGCCTACATGCAACTCAGAAAACTGAAACAAATAATCAAATGCAACCCAACATAATGCAGTTAAGTATGAGCCTGACTGGCATATAGAAAGTTTACTGAGTGACAATGACAAAAATAAAAGAGATTATGGTATATTTTATTGATATCGACATGAGGGATTAATATCTATGCATTAGAAGATTCTGGAAGTCAACTTAACACTAGTTTGGAAAATTTGTTCATTCAGTTGAAATGTAAGAAGTTCCCAGTTTTCCTGTGAATAATACTCATGTGGTCTGAGAGGCTGCTAATAAGAGCAAACAAACTTGAGAAGAAGGGTTGTTCAAAGTTCAAACAGAAGATTTCTTTAAGTGTGAAACGGACATCAGGGTATGAAAAGGGGAATAACACAACACACATGCTAAACAAAGTACACCTTTCGGCACCACACAACACTGTAAAGGAGCATGTAAAATTGTACTATTTTGCACAATAATTTTGTGTGGCGCAATGGCCTGGTGCGAATCTTTAAATTGGATCCCGCTTTGGCAACTTACAAATCCCTAACCAGCCCCAGTAATCACACCAGGGAAAGGACACATACTGATGATGTTCTCTGAGAGGTGAAGGCTGGGTCCAAGATGACTGAAAATTTCATGGTCCAACCGTGATTCGATCCTGTGATCTTTAATTCAGTTTCCAGGCACACACTTTACCACTAATGAATTGATTCTGTTGTGAAGATACAAAGGTCAATGTGAAACAATTTGCCGATGCCGAAAGATCCCTAATCTCCCCCCCCCCCCCCCCCTCAGAAAATGGAATCGAGTCAACAACCTCAAATGTGGCAGACAAAAAATTTCAGTTTCCAAACATCACCTTAATGACACATATTTAAGATATGAATAGTCCGTGAGTATATGTGAATAACAATATCATACACAAATATCAAGAAAAAATCCTGAAAAGGACTGATAAATATAATGTCACAAAATGTGTAGAACTGAGACACAATCAAGGACTGATTTTGACAAACAGAAACTAAGTTTCTTACATTTTGTTAGTTCTGGAAACGTAAAATAAATTTAAATGGAACTTTTACACTGTAGTTGATTGTTTGCATTTTTCATGACAGAAAAGACGACTTGTGCTGGGACTTTGATACATCAGAAAGATTAAACATGACATCTGACTGTCAATGATCCCAACGGGGGTATATTACCAACTTAGTCGAGATACATGAGAAAAGATCTGAGTAAACCTGAGAAGCATTTGCTTTAATTTATAGAAACTGAAGATAAATTTAAATCATGGTGTACATGCAATGACTAAAAAGTAGCTTTCCTTTACACAAATGAAACCTCACTGTGCCAATTCTATGGCCTAATCCTGGCCACTGAGTAGATTTTCAGGAGCTAGAGCTTTCACACCATTTCACTCACATGACCCTGACTAGCTTCAGACTGTAAGGAAGTGTTGACTGCCATCTGTTTTCATAAACTTTTAGTAACATAATGATACAATAATCTTCAGAGATGTTATACTTATGTATGCTTCAGAGGGATTAGAAAAGCTGAAAAGAAGAAAATTGTTTGAAATGTGTTGCTATCTTTTAAAGGCGGGGGAATAAAATTTTTGAAATTATAGTAGTGAACTACATACAAAATTGGCTATGTGTTTAGTAGGATACAACTTGGTTTTGTTTTACAAGCTGATGAAACTACTAGAGGTCTGATGATTTTGAATAAATTTAAAGTAACTGGAATATGTGAGTTTTAATATGCAGTGACTCATAAATAATTATGTTTTCCACACATCATTTTTTGCTTCATCCATTTGTAAAACATTAGTTCTCCATTTTGGCATAAAAAAGTAAACCACCTTACTCAGTTTAGTGTGGGCTTTCTACCATGGTGCAACTTGGCATTTTTAATAGTAACTAATCATTCCCAGAGGTGAAAGGATCAGTTTTATATAAAAGATGATGTAACTTACCAAACGAAAGCATTGGTATGTTGATAGACACACAAACACACACACACACACAAAATTCAAGCTTTCGCAACCCACGGTTGCTTCATCAGGACAGAGGGAAGGAGAGGGAAAGACGAAAGAATGTGGGTTTTAAGGGAGAGGGTAAGGAGTCATTCCAATCCCAGGAGCGGAAAGACACACATATCCATCCGCACATATATAGACACAAGCAAACATATGTAAAGGCAAAGAGTTTGGGCAGAGATGTCAGTCAAGGCGAAAGTACAGAGGCAAAGATGTTGTTGAACGACAGGTGAGGTATGAGCGGCGGCCACTTCAAATTAGCGGAGGTTGAGGCCTGGTGGGTAACGGGAAGAGAGGATATATTGAAGGGCAAGTTCCCATCTCCGGAGTTGGTTGAACCATTACACCAACAACCTGAAAACAGCTTTCGCATCCCGCAACTACCCTCCCAACCTGGTACAGAAGCAAATTACCAGAGCCACTTCCTCATCCCCTCAAACCCAGAACCTCCCACAGAAGAACCCCAAAAGTGCCCCACTTGTGACAGGATACTTTCCGGGACTGGATCAGACTCTGAATGTGGCTCTCCAGCAGGGATACGACTTCCTCAAATCCTGTCCTGAAATGAGATCCATCCTTCATGAAATCCTCCCCACTCCACCACAGCGCCTTTCTGCCGTCCACCTAACCTTCGTAACCTCTTGGTTCATCCCTATGAAATCCCCAAACCACCTTCCCTACCCTCTGGCTCCTACCCTTGTAACCGCCCCCGGTGTAATACCTGTCCCATGCTCTCTCCCACCACCACCTACTCCAGTCCTGTAACCCGGAAGGTGTACACAATCAAAGGCAGAGCCACGTGTGAAAGCACCCACGTGATTTACCAACTGACCTGCCTACACTGTGAAGCTTTCTATGTGGGAATGACCAGCAACAAACTGTCCATTTGCATGAATGGACACAGGCAGACAGTGTTTGTTGGTAATGAGGATCACCCTGTGGCTAACATGCCTTGGTGCACGGCCAGCAAATCTCGGCACTGTGTTACACCGTCCGGGTTATCTGGATACTTCCCAATAACATCAACCTATCAGAACTCCGGAGATGGGAACTTGTCCTTCAATATATCCTCTCTTTCCGTTTCCTACCAGGCCTCAACCTCCGCTAATTTCAAGTTGCCGCCGCTCATACCTCACCTGTCATTCAACAACAATCTTTGCCTCTGTACTTCCGCCTCGACTGACATCTCTGCTCAAACTCTTTGCGTTTACATATGTCTGCTTGTGTCTGTATATGTGCGGATGGATATGTGTGTGTGTGTGTGTGTGTGTGTGTGTGTGTGTGTGTGTGTGTGTGTGTGTGAGTGTATACCTGTCCTTTTTTCCCCCTAAGGTAAGTCTTTCCGCTCCCGGGATTGGAATGACTCCTTACCCTCTCCCTTAAAACCCACATCCTTTTGTCTTTCCCTCTCCTTCCCTCTTTCCTGATGAAGCAACCGTGGGTTGCGAAAGCTAGAATTTTGTGTGTGTGTTTGTTTGTGTGTCTATCAACATACCAACGCTTTCGTTTGGTAAGTTACATAATCTTTGTTTACATACAAAGATGCTGTAAGTTACCAAACGAGAAAGCGTTGGTATGTTGATAAAGACAATAAAAAACACACACACACACACACACACACACACACACACACACACACACACAAATTTCAAGCTTTCACAACCCAAGGTTGCTTCATCAGGAAAGAGGGAAGGAGAGGGAAAGACAAAAGGATGTGGGTTTTAAGGGAGAGGGTAAGGAGTCATTCCAATCCCGGGAGCGGAAAGACTTACCTTAGGGGGAAAAAGGACAGGTATACACTCACGCGCACACACACACACACACACACACACACACATACACACACACACACACACACACATCCGCACATATACAGATACAGACACAGGCAGACATATCAGATTATGAAAATGAGGCTAACAATTGTCTGATGAAGAAATAATAACGTTAAAACCTGTGGAAAGCGGCTAAAAAATGATCGGTGATGTGGGAAAAACGGGAATGGAAATAAAGCGAAAGTTGTTAGAATTTGTCAAAATGGTTGTTTAATAGGTGAAAGGAACTGTTTGTAAACTGGGAACGGTGGATTTTATAGCAGCGGTAGTGTTGAAAGCAGAAAAAAGATTTTTTTTTTTTGTTATGGTTTGGAAGTAAGTTACATGTTATTGAGTATATATAGGCAGCATAAAATTGTATGGTAGATTACGGTAAAAAGGGGAAGGTGAATACAAAGAGAAACTACTTGCACAAACAAAAAGAGATAGTAAGATGACAGAAAAGATTTCGAAATGCAACAGTGACAATAACAAAAGTAATTGTTGGGTTCAAATTAATGATATGAATATAATAGAGGAAAAACATTCCACGTGGGAAAAATATATATAAAAACAAAGATGCTGTAACTTACCAGATGAGAAAGCGTTGGTATGTCGATAGAGACAATAAAAAACACACAAACACACACACACACACACACACACACACACACACACACACACACACACACACACACACATTTCAAGCTTTCACAACCCAAGGTTGTTTCATCAGGAAAGAGGGAAGGAGAGGGAAAGACGAAAGGATGTGGGTTTTAAGGGAGAGGGTAAGGAGCCATTCCAATCCCGGGAGCACAAAGACTTACCTTAGGGGGAAAAAGCACAGGTATACACTCGCACACACACACACACACACATATCCATCTCCACATATACAGACACAGGCCTGTGTAAGTCTTTCCGCTCCCGGGATTGGAATGGCTCTTTACCCTCTTTCCTTAAAACCCACATCCTTTCGACTTTCCCTATCCTTCCCTCTGTCCTGATGAAGCAACCTTGGGTTGTGAAAGCTTGAAATTTGTGTGTGTGTGTGTGTGTGTGTGTGTGTGTGTGTATTTTTTATTGTCTCTATCAACATACCAATGCTTTCTCGTTTGGTAACGAACCCCACAACTTTTCAGTCACCAAATCACAGCACTTGATGCTATATAAAAATAACATATTTCCTTATTACAAATGCAATAGTGTTCCTGAAAAGATTACTGTGCTATGCAGCTTGCGAAGTGTACCACAGCAAGTCTATTCACTCTTTTTCATGAAATGTGTGTGAGCTTTTTTTTTTTTTATTACTGACATGAGTTCAGAGTGACCTACTCACTAACTCTGCTGGCTGGCTCTACTCTGGTCAAATGACACCCCTGCTAAGTTTGCTCTGGCCAGCAATTGACTTGCTTGTCACCTCCTAATGTTGTACAGGAGATAACAGGAGAGAAATCACTACTTGGAAACTCCAAGTTACCCACAAGTTTAGTGGGTCCACTGAGCAGCTCCAATTTAGCCATTTAACATATTAAAAGGACTCTTTTCTGACACACAACCAGTACAAATGGTTGAAAAGAGATACACCAAATGTATATCTTACTAACCTGATAGTAGCTTGCTCATAGTCTGCAAAACCTGTATCAGGATTTTTCTTCTTCTTCTTTTTTTCAAGTATTTCAGCCTCCGAAGCTCCAATGTTGAGTAGTTTCACACGATCATAATCCTGACCCTGTCAAAAAGTTTTATAATGTAATGATGAACAGTCAACATCTTTAGACACACAAGGTAAAAGTATAATTACCACTTTTAACTTATCTTTCTGAGATAGAAATAAAGATATGTTACCCTAACAGAAACTAGTGCAAGATATCATTTTTGCCACAGGAGCAAGTCAAAATTTGACATCATCATAATTTCTGAACATCCAGCACCTAAATCAAATCTTCATCAAATGTATTGAATATAATTATTTTCAAAACAAGATAATGAAAACTAAAAAAAAGTCTGATGCCACAAAAAGTTTAAATAAATAAAAGTAAAAAAACACGCAATGCAGTCAGTCAAAACAGCACAATTACTGTTTAACACACCAAGGTCCATAAGAAATGGTGAGATGATATATAATGGCCTGTCGGAAGATTCAAGTGGCATCCTGGAGACATTTTCGCTGGTGGCTCAGAAGTCCGGTGCGAGAGACAACTTGGCGCCCACAAGCGAGGCAAATATGAGTCGCTGGAGGGTTAGTCATAAGCTCATGTCTGTGCGATCGTTTTGCAGCTAAGTTGTTTAGGCATACTTGGTCATGCATCTTGCTTCCATCTGCAGTCAGTTTCCTCCATTTGCTGCGTTTGTCAGCAAGTTGCTCCACTTGTCACTGTCAATATTAAATGCACACATACCATGCTTGTCGCAATCCCTAAAGCATAGTGAAGGTCTTCCATGAGGTCTCTCTGCTCCTGCTATTTCACTGAGTAATGTGCACCGAGGCAGACGGGAGTGGACCATACGATGCAGATGTCCTAACCACTGCAGGCGACGTTGCTCGTGTGTGGCAGTGATACTCTGTTGTTTTGCAGTTTTCAGAACCATATCATCTGTCACATGATCCTTCCACGACATTCCCAAGATGCTCCATAAGCACTGCTGGTGAAAGGCATTGAGCTTTTGTTCCTGTTTGGCATACGACGTCCAACTCTCAGCTCCATACAACAGAATACTCAGCACAAGATTGATACACAAGTATTTTTGTTGATAATGTAAGATGTTTGTTGTCCCATGCTTGTGTGCGGAACTTCCTGAAAGTGCTGGCAGCCTTTCCTATTCTTGCACTTATCTCGTCATCCACGGAGAGATCTTCTGTCATTATTGAACCAAGATAGCAGAATTTATCGACTATCTTCAACAAGGAGCCATCCAGTTTGATGACAGGCGGATCAGTGTATCCTTGTGCCATGACAACTGTCTTCTTTATGAAACTTCCTGGCAGATTAAAACTGTGTGCCCGACCGAGACTCGAACTCGTGACCTTTGCCTTTCGCGGGCAAGTGCTCTACCAACTGAGCTACCGAAGCACGACTCACGCCCAGTACTCACAGCTTTACTTCTGCCAGTACCTCGTCTCCTACCTTCCAAACTTTACAGAAGCTCTCCTGCGAACCTTGCAGAACTAGCACTCCTGAAAGAAAGGATATTGCGGAGACATGGCTTAGTCACAGCCTGGGGGATGTTTCCAGAATGAGATTTTCACTCTGCAGCGGAGTGTGCGCTGATATGAAACTTCCTGGCAGATTAAAACTGTGTGCCCGACCGAGACTCGAACTCGTGACCTTTGCCTTTTGCGGGCAAGTGCTCTACCAACTGAGCTACCGAAGCACGACTCACGCCCAGTACTCACAGCTTTACTTCTGCAAGGTTCGCAGGAGAGCTTCTGTAAAGTTTGGAAGGTAGGAGACGAGGTACTGGCAGAAGTAAAGCTGTGAGTACTGGGCGTGAGTCGTGCTTCGGTAGCTCAGTTGGTAGAGCACTTGCCCGCGAAAGGCAAAGGTCACGAGTTCGAGTCTCGGTCGGGCACACAGTTTTAATCTGCCAGGAAGTTTCATATCAGCGCACACTCCGCTGCAGAGTGAAAATCTCATTCTGGAAACATCCCCCAGGCTGTGGCTAAGCCATGTCTCCGCAATATCCTTTCTTTCAGTCTTCTCAGAAGCACTTGGATCTGAGCAGAGAAATGTTGTAGAGCTGGCCATCAGCTCTGGTATACAGATGAATGCCCAGGTTAGTTTCACCAAAAGCGATTTTGAGGAGTGCTGAGAAAAAAAAATTGAACAGAGTGGGAGCCAATTCAAAGCCTTCAGGAAGCTCTCTTTTCACTGCTAATGGGTCAGATGGGATTCAGTCGAAGACCACAGCACCTTCCATATCTTCATGAAAAGCCTTGATCATCTTTAAGAGCTTTGGAGGGCACCCTATCTTCAAAAGAACTGCATACAGTCCTTCTCTACTAAATTTGTTGAAAGCCTTGTTTATGTCAATAAAGACAATTAACAGAGGGGTTTCCTGCTTGCGGCACTTTTCCTGAATTTGCCAGAGTGTGAAAATCATATCAACTGTAGATCTTTGGGGATGAAACCCACATTGTTACTCAGGGAATATGCACTCGGCAAGCTTCTGAAGTCTGCCCAACACCACATGGGAAAATGTTTTTCCAGATATACTCAAAAGTAAGATTCCACAGTGACAGTTGCAATCACCACGATCACCTTTATCTTTGTATAAAGTAACAACATTGACATCGTGCATGTCTTGCAGGACAGTACCCTCAGCCCAACATTTCAGTAAGAGGTTGAAAAGCAGTGGAAAAACTGGCTTAAGTTTTACAATTTCTGTGGAGAGGTTGTCTTTGCCAGGGCACTTCCCACGTTTGAGCTGTGCAATTGCTATTTGAAGCTCCTCCACAGTAGACATGGCATCCAAGTCATCATAAGGGGGGTTGGGTTGTTTGGGGGAGGAGACCAGACAGCGAGGTCATTAGTCTCATTGGATTAGGAAAGGACGGGGAAGGAAGTCGGCCGTGCCCTTTCAAAGGAACCATTCCGGAATTTGCCTGGAGCGATTTAGGGAAAACCGAAATCAAGATGGCCGGATGCGGGATTGAACCATTGTCTTCCCAAATGTGAGTCCACTGTGCTAGCCACTGCGTCACCTCACTCAGTCTAGTCACGGTAAGGCGTCGTCTGAGGAATTTCATCCATTGCATTTGGACTAATGTCGATGGAATGTAATTAGAGGCTGGAGTAATGTTCTAACCAACAGTGCAATTGACGATTTTGATCTGTGATGACTTTTCCATCTATTTCCTTGAGTGCTACGCTCTTCTTTGGAATGGGTTCAATGGCCCTTTTGATGCCTGAGTAAACACTGCCAATGTTGAAAGCCTTGAAACACTCCTGTATGCCAGTGCAAAGTTGCTCCCAATAGGAACTGATGCAGTCGCGGACAGTGCGTTGCACAACTGCCTTTGCTTTGCTTAGCTCTCCGCGTGTAGAATTGCTTTGGTTTTTATGCCAGATGACAGTGGCCTGACACTTAGCCTCAAGGAGAGGTTTCAGGAGATCTTTGTTCTCGATGAACCAATCCTGTGATTTTACTTCCAGATTACCAAACACATTTCCAGCCGTACCAGTAAGAAGCGATTTTATGTTCTGCCAGTCTTCTGAAATAGGAGCGGCTGGGTTCCAGGAATCCATCTCTTTTCGTATCTCATCACTAAATACTTCTACTGCAGCAGTGTTTCTTGTTTGTCAAAGATTAATTTTTGTTTTGCAAGGTGTTCTGGCAGGGTGGAACTTCTTAGTCACAAAGTGAACTTTTGTCGCTACTAGTGCATGATCCATGTCACAGTCTGCACTAAGGAAAGAACGTGTATGAAGAAAGTAATGCAGATCTTTCCTTTTAGTTAAAATAAGATCTAATTGGTGCCAATGTTTTGAGTCGGGGTGCATCCAGGAAACCTTGTGGTTCAGCTTGCCTTTAAAGTATGTATTGGTGAAACACAACTGATACTTTGCACAAAATTCAAGCATCTGTAGACGACTTTCATTCCTTATGCCCACTCTGTGTTTGCCTAGGCAGTCAAGCCAGGTGGCAAAATCACTGCCAAGATGATAGTGTGGAGTATAAAGCAACTATGGTTCACTTCAAAATATTTGACATATGACAGCTAGTGGGCAGGACAGCTCCCACTAGCAATACATCAATGTGAGCCTGGCATTGACAGCTCCCATTGTTTGTCACTTTCCTCTGAAAAGAACTGTGACTGCCAGTCTAAGTTAGCTGTTGCTGTTGGAAATTCATATAACATTTACTTTTACCTGTCTTAAAATGTGTAAGGGAAGTAATCTAAAGAAGGGCTATACCCTATATGAATTTCAGAATCTTGACATGATTATTGTTGGAGATAGACTTTAAAGTTACTTTCTATGGCTGCAGAGATTGGAACACTGCAGCATAGCCAGCAGGTAAGACCTTTTGTGACATCACAATTTCAGACCTTAAACATCAGATGTCAATCAATTTAAACCATACTGCATGTGACATCAGGGATACAGGAGAAAAAGTAAGATGAGTGAGCTAAAGAGAAAAGATAATTTACGATTAACATTTCATTGATATCATTAATGACTGACGAAGTGGCAGGAAATCTGACAGGGCCTTCAAAGGGAGAATCCCAGCATTTAAAAATTTCTGGAAACAAAAAAAGGGGTTTTAACCCTACTACACCCAAATAAAAGTTTAGAGTCCTTACACTTGTAACAGATTAGATTAAGTTTTCGTTCCACAGTCCCAAAAAATGAGATGATGATGTGGGTGTGGAATATGTCAGAAAGTATAACATAAAACATTTGAATATAATACTTACTACCCTGGTCATTTGTGAGGAGATTGTCAAATAGATGAATACATTACAGTAAACAGGAAATGCTAATATTTACAGAATTGATACACTGTCAGAATGGAATGCTGTTATGCATTTTTAATATATTTACCACACACAAAATACCTAAGTTTGACTGTTCTGACAGAGTGCAGTCAAAATTGAAATCTAACTGACATTTTTACTTAAGCTGTTCTAACAGACCCTGTTACGATATTCATCCATAGAGTAGAAGGAGTCGCCTATCAACAAGTCTTTCAAACTCTGTTTAAACCGTGTTTTACCTGGAACCAAATTTTTAGTGGTTGCTGGCACTTTATTGAAAATGTGTGTTCCTGAATATTGGATCCCTTTCTGGACCAAGGTAAGTGATTTTACTTCTTTATGTAGATTGTTCTTATTCCTAGTATTGATACTATGTATTGAGCTATTTGTTGGAAACAGAGAGATATTGCTTGCAACAAATTTCATTAAGGAATAAATATACTAAGAAGTAGTGGTTAGAATACAAAGTTCCTTCAACAAGTTTCTACATGTTGTTCTTAAATTTACACCACAAATGTTTCTTATTACATGCTTTTACATGCTAAAAACCTTTGCTCGGTTTGATGAGTTACACCAGAATATGGTCCCATATGACATAATAGAATGAAAGTAAGCAAAGTATGCAGGTTTTTTATATTTATGTCTCCTACATCTGACATCATTCTCACTGCACACACAGACTTGTTTTGGTGCTTCAGCAATTCTTTGGCATGCCCTTCCCTACTGAATTTACACTCCTGGAAATGGAAAAAAGAACACATTGACACCGGTGTGTCAGACCCACCATACTTGCTCCGGACACTGCGAGAGGGCTGTACAAGCAATGATCACACGCACGGCACAGCGGACACAACAGGAACTGCGGTGTTGGCCGTTGAATGGCGCTAGCTGCGCAGCATTTGTGCACCGCCGCCGTCAGTGTCAGCCAGTTTGCCGTGGCATACGGAGCTCCATCGCAGTCTTTAACACTGGTAGCATGCCGCGACAGCGTGGACGTGAACCGTATGTGCAGTTGACAGACTTTGAGCGAGGGCGTATAGTGGGCATGCGGGAGGCCGGGTGGACGTACCGCCGAATTGCTCAACACGTGGGGCGTGAGGTCTCCACAGTACATCGATGTTGTCGCCAGTGGTCGGCGGAAGGTGCACGTGCCCGTCGACCTGGGACCGGACCGCAGCGACGCAGGGATGCACGCCAAGACCGTAGGATCCTACGCAGTGCCGTAGGGGACCGCACCGCCACTTCCCAGCAAATTAGGGACACTGTTGCTCCTGGGGTATCGGCGAGGACCATTCGCAACCGTCTCCATGAAGCTGGGCTACGGTCCCGCACACCGTTAGGCCGTCTTCCGCTCACGCCCCAACATCGTGCAGCCCGCCTCCAGTGGTGTCGCGACAGGCGTGAATGGAGGGACAAATGGAGACGTGTCGTCTTCAGCGATGAGAGTCGCTTCTGCCTTGGTGCCAATGATGGTCGTATGCGTGTTTGGCGCCGTGCAGGTGAGCGCCACAATCAGGACTGCATACGACCGAGGCACACAGGGCCAACACCCGGCATCATGGTGTGGGGAGCGATCTCCTACACTGGCCGTACACCACTGGTGATCGTCGAGAGGACACTGAATAGTGCACGGTACATCCAAACCGTCATCGAACCCATCGTTCTACCATTCCTAGACCGGCAAGGGAACAGGACAATGCACGTCCGCATGTATCCCGTGCCACCCAACGTGCTCTAGAAGGTGTAAGTCAACTACCCTGGCCAGCAAGATCTCCGGATCTGTCCCCCATTGAGCATGTTTGGGACTGGATGAAGCGTCGTCTCACGCGGTCTGCACGTCCAGCACGAACGCTGGTCCAACTGAGGCGCCAGGTGGAAATGGCATGGCAAGCCGTTCCACAGGACTACATCCAGCATCTCTACGATTGTCTCCATGGGAGGATAGCATCCTGCATTGCTGCGAAAGGTGGATATACACTGTACTAGTGCCGACATTGTGCATGCTCTGTTGCCTGTGTCTATGTGCCTGTGGTTCTGTCAGTGTGATCATGTGATGTATCTGACCCCAGGAATGTGTCAATAAAGTTTCCCCTTCCTGGGACAATGAATTCACGGTGTTCTTATTTCAATTTCCAGGAGTGTATTATCAAGTTATAATCCCAGAAATTTAACACTGTCAACCTCTTTGATCTGCATGTCTTCATGTGTTATACACATACTGGAAGAAAATCTCTTACAGGTTATGAACTGCATTAGTGGGTCCTTTCAAAGTTTAATGACACTGAATTAGCTTTAACCAATTAACTGAAGTCAGTGAAAATTTGGTCAGCAGCTATTTCAAAATCTGTACTTGACTTGCTACTTATTGCAATGTTTGTATGATCTGCAAACAAAACGAACTTAGCACCTGACAATGTAATAGGCAAGATGTCATTAATGTACACAAGAAAAAGCAACGGACCCAATATGGAACCTTGAGGAACCCCACACGTGATTAATTCCCAATCAGATGAAAACTGACTGCTTACTTCACAGGTATTTCACAACACCCTTTGTTTCCTCTTGGTTAGATAAGACTCAAACCATTTCACAGCACTGCCGGTGAAACCATAATATTCAGATTTACTTAAGAGAATGCTGTGGTTCACACAGTCACAGGATTTTGACAGGTCACAGAAAATGCCAGTAGCCCCTAAATTATCATCTAATGAATTAATTAAACTCTCACTATACATGTAAATAGCTTTCTCTATATCAGAACCCTTAAGAAACCCAAACAGTGACTTGGACAATATATTATTTGCAGCCAGATGCTTAAGGAGACACTTGAACACAACCTTTTCAAATATTTTTGAGAAATCTGGCAAAAGTGGAACCGGTTGATAGTTTGATGTTATCTCTGTATCCCCCTTCTTGTAAAGAGGCTTAACTTCGGCATATTTTAGCCAGTCTGGAAATGTTCTGTTGATAAGAGATTGATTACTCAAATAACTTAAAACAGAACTCACAACTCGTGTAAGCACTCTTTGATTAACTTTGTTGATATGTTATCATACCCACTAGAACACTCAGACTTTAAAGATTTTATGATGGGTGCTTTTTCTTTGGAGGATGTGAATGTCAATTACATTTTACTGAAGCTATTTTTAAAAACTGGTCTCAGATACCCCATTGCACTGTTCACCAAACCTGGTAACTCCAAGCTGTCAGTAACGGAAATGAAGTACTTGTTTAAGAGGTTTGCAACACTACATGCACTTCTTACCAAAGTCTCACTTATTTTTAGAGCTATCTGTTCCTCTTCCTTTTTGACCCCACCTGTCTCTCTCTTCACTATATCCCATACAGTTTTTATTTTGTTGCCTGATGTAATTATCTTTCTCTCATAATAAAGCTGCTTAAATTTCTGAATTACTTGCTTCAATATTTTGCAGTATTCTTTGTAATGCATTACAATGCTAACACCAGAGCTGTTCCTAGATAGTAGATGCAGTCTCCTTTTTGTCCCACATGACATGTTTATTCCTTGTGTAATCCATGGTTTATTATTATTTTTTTTTATTTCTGCGGGATCTGAGTTACCCCTAGGGGAAAACAATTTTCAAAAGTGGAAGTAACTTTATTAATGAATGCTTTGTATTTTCCATTTGAATCAGAAGTACTGAAAACATCTATCCAGTTCATGTCTTCGAGCAATATCCTGAATTTCTCAATATTTTTGACTGATTTACTACCCTCCCATACTCAGATTTAATAGACCTTTTATCCTGACAAGCTGCAACATTTGACACAAGATGCTGCATGTCATGATCACTTCTTTTCCCCCAGATTTGTCTACAAAGATCTTATCAATAGCAGTCTCAGACCATTTACATATCCTAGTTGCAAAATTCACAGTAGGAACTAAATTGAATGATAGTGTTACTGACTGCAATAATTGTTCACTGAGAGAGCTTTTCAATAAATCCACATTAAAATCGCCAGTAACCACTATTTCCTTGTTTTTTTACTGTGAGATGGACAACAGAGATTCAAGATTTTTTATGAAGAGATTAAAATTTCCTGACGGTGATCGGTATATACTTACTATTATAAAGGATTTATTATGAAATACTACTTTTCTGTTGCACAAGCTTCTAAGTGGCTCTGAGCACCTCACTAGGTGTGTGACACATAGGAGGGAGGAGGGTGGACGGAGAGAGAGAGAGAGAGAGAGAGAGAGAGAGAGAGAGGAGAGAGCGTTCTTGCGTATATAAATTGCATCTGACTTTCTAACTAACTTATCCCACCCTTATCCGCTTAAACTGGCTCTAGGCAAAACAGCAGAGCAGTCGTATTGCTTAATCTTCGGAGGCAGTGCAACTAAGAATTCATTCTACAGAAGTGTGCAGTACGAATAGTATGGAACGTTGATAAATGAACACCCTGCAGAAGCCTCTTAGAGGACAATGGGAGGCTTACAATCTTCTGCCGAAACTTGTAGTGTCTACTAGTATTTATCATTAATAACAAGAGTGTATTTAAAATGTTTGAAACCAGTTGATATTCAAAGCTATATAATAGAGTCACCTTATTGGCAATGGCTTCTATAATTAATTAGAATGACTTGGGATTCTAAAATACTGTTAACAATAATGCACACTGTCATAGACAAATCAGCTGTGTGTGTTCTTGCTCTGCCCAGCAAGAAATAACTGTATGTCTTGCGGGCCTTCACAATAAATGTGAACTGGTAGTGAGGGCCCTCAAATACGTAGCCTCAGACTCAGAGCTGAATTATTAAAAGTTTTGGCTGGTTTCGTTGTCTAGGGGCTGGGATACATAGTTGCCACATTACAAGCCAAATACTGCCGAGCCTACAGTATATAATATGAATACACACATGAATCGAATGGCCGAAGGTTCCTATCACTCAGCAATTGCGAATGTTACATAGAAATTTATAAATGAAAGATTGCAATTAAATAAAATCTGCAGGTACTATCTTAACAGCTTTAAATGATTAGTACGATAGTAGAAGCACTGTTGAGAATGCGGTGCATTTCTGCAAAACACTTATTGGTGTCGATGGCCCAGCTATTAAATAAAATATAAGTTGAATAACAGGGAAACAATAGATTCCTACTTCACATAATTCGTTATGAACAACAACATAGCTCGCGAGACATTCACCTCTAAACGCATACTAAGTCTTCACTGTTGAAACTGTGGAAATCTCACATGTTCACAAGTTGGCACTCCGAAGTATTTCTATCTCCTGTATTCACAGAAATCTCACACGTTCACAAGTTGGCACTCCGAAGTATTTCTATCTCCTGCAATCATGTGCAAACCACTCCACACTCTCAAAGTCTTTCCTGCGACCGTACGTCCGTCGCGTGCAGCCCCTCCCGTGTCCTGTGCCATCCTGTCCAGTACTCTCTCCTGTCCTCTCTCCATTTCAGTAGTCGCCTGCTGTAGTAACGAGCACTGTGACTGGCTAGAGTGCTCTCACCATGTCTTCAAGCCAACGCACACTCACAAACATAAAGAAACACAATCAAAATACTGAATTTACATTTAAATAACTTGAATTAAATTAGATATTTCTACAGCTGGACCATAAACACGCTCTAACACACATTATTAAGTACATAAACAAATTAAATAAACATATATCAAAGGAATAGCAAGCAAAAGTAGGCCAGTAGCCTAATGTCTCTGTGCTTTCTAAAACACAGCAAATATTTAACCAATTTCTTCGTGAATAGTACATACCGGATATAAACGAATAAATATATTTATATATCTAAAAACACACACAAACAAACACCAACATACAAACAAAATTCAAGCTTTCGCAAATGGCCTTTACAAATGTCTGCTTGTGTCTGTGTATGTGCGGATGGATATGGGTATGTGTGTGCGAGTGTATACCTGTCCTTTTTTCCCCTAAGGTAAGTCTTTCCACTCTCGGGATTGGAATGACTCCTTACCCTCTCCCTTAAAACCCACATCCTTTCGTCTTTCCCTCTCTTTCCCTCTTTCCTGATGAAGCAACCGTTGGTTGCAAAAGCTTGAGTTTTGTGTGTATGTTTGTGTGTCTATCGACCTGCCAGCGCTTTCGTTTGGCAAGTCTTTGTTTTTAGATATATTTTTCCCACGTGGAATGTTTCCCTCTATTATATCCATAAATATATTTATAAGCGTGCTGCTACCGTTTTTTCGTGTAACTGTGGAGTACTTACGGCCTGACGAAGAAGATAGTAACCAGCCACTTTGACCTCCAATAACTCATGTACTATTGAAATTACATGCCTGTAATTCAAACCAATTTAGGTTTACACTAATAGCTTTATAAAGACATGCCAATCAATGAAATCAGATGAAGCACTTAGATTTTGGAAATTCATTGCTGGGTGTTACTTGTATAATTTACATTTAGATACTAAACTTTAAACTAATAAAGATATTGAAACTCTGATTACACCATCAGAATCGTCGTGCAAATAATAGTGATGTACATGTTTCTTTTTTAGGTATCATGATTCATCTGGCTACTATTAATTGCTATATGAACTGTGAAATATCTGCCATTTAGGTGTCACAAAGTCCGCCATCTTTGGCACTCCTGCCATGTCTCCTTCATCGACACAGCATCACCATGGAATTCCCAGCCACGCAGCCGGATCACACGCTGGGGCTACACCTGATGCTCAGCTAACGTTCGGCACCACGTGGTTGCTACCAGGCCGCGGCCCACCGAGAGGCCCCCGCGCAGCGACGCCAACTCCGAACTTAGAATATTTGAGGGCGCCACAATTTTGGTGCATGTAATTCGGATTGTGTTAATTGGAAACTACACTCCTGCTGATGCTCATGAACTCACGAGGATTTTCAGAATTCCAATGTTTATTGCTCTGTGAGCTCACATACTCCAATAAATGTTAACACTTTTCATCAGAAAAAAACTAATACTTCAGGCTTAATCTCTCCATCAAGGACTGACAGCAACAGCCATTAGAAGTAATGGTGTTGAGCAACAACATCCACATTTGTCACTATCACTACTGTGTAAGATTTCATCAATGTAGGGAATGACAGATTGCTACTTACTGTAAAGAAGCCATGTCAAGTTGCAGACAGGCACAACTAAAAGACAATTACATAAAGCTTGTGGGCACAGCCTTCGTCAGTAAAGACCACCCACACCCGTCGGAACGCAACATCACATGTGTTGCGCAAGCAACAATATGGAGGTGGTGGGAAAGGGGAAGGGATAGTAGTGTACGGGTGGGGAGAGAGATAAACACTGTCTGTTGGAGGTCTGCAGTGACTAGACTGCCAACAGGTACATTGTCAGGAGTTTGTGCAGCAGGGAGGTAAGGAAAAAAAAGGAGAGGAGCGGGGAAAAGGACAGCTGGATGCATTGGCAGAGGGCTGCAAATAAGCAGGGTAGGAGATGAGAATGGTGAGGAGATGTTGACAGTGTGGGTGGAAACTGTTGGGTGGAGGGTGTGGGGACAGTATGCTACCATACGTTGAGGCTGGGATAATTATGGGAGCAGAGAATGTGTTGTAACGATAACTCCCATTTACATAGTTCAGAAAAGCTGGTGGTGGAGGGAAGTGAAGCAGTCACTGAAATCAAGTGTGTTATGTTCAGCTGCATGTTGTGCCACATGTGGTCTACTTTACTCTTGGCCACAGTTTGGCAGTGGCCATTCATCATGGTGGACAACTGGTTGGTAGTCATACCAATATAAAAAGGTGTGTAGTGATTGCAGAAGGGCTGGTAAATGACATGGCTGCATTCACAGGTGGCCTGGCCCCTGATGGGGTAGGATAAACCTCTGAAAAGACAGGAATAGCAAGTGCTGGGTGGGTGGATAGGGCAGGTTTTGCACCTTGGTCTTCCACAGGGATATGACTCTTGTGGCAAGGGGTTGGTACTGGGAATGGTATAGAGATGGACTATGATGTTGTGGAGGTTGGGTGGGTGACAGAATACCACTTTAGGAGGGGTGGGAAGAGTCTTGGGTAGGGTGCCCCTCATTTCAGGGTATGATGATAGGTAATCAAAGCCCTGACAAAGGATGTGGTTCAGTTGTTCCATTCTGGGGTGGTACATGAAGGGAACCACTTTTGTGCCTGGCTTTTGGGGGTGGTGCGAGGATTTGGGGTGCAAGGGGAAATAGCACGGGAGTTCTGTCTGCGGACTACGTATGAGGGATAGTGCCTGTCTGTGAAGGCCTCAATGAGACCCTCAGCATACTGAGCAAGGGAGTTTTTGTCACTGCAAATATGCCATCCCCGGGTGGCCAGGCCATATGGGATGGATTTTTTGCTGTGAAACGGATGACAGCTGTCAAAATGCAGATACTGTTGGTGGTTGGTGGGTTTAATGCGGACAAAGGTGTGGATGGAGCCAATAGAAAGGAGAAAACATTTAGGAATGTGACCCACTGGGTTGAGGAGGACCATGTGAAGCAGATGGAAGAGGATGTGTTGAGGCTGTGAAGGAACAAAGATAGGGTGTCTTGGCCCTGAGACCAGATCATGAAGATGTCATCTTTGAACCTGAACCAGAATAGGGGTTTGGTCTTTTGGGAGGCTAGGAAGGTCTCCTCTAGATGGTCCATAAAAAGGTTGTCAAAGGAGGGCGTTATGTGGGTTCCCATAGCTGTGTTGCAGTTTTGTTTATATACCTTCCCTTCAAATGAGAAGTAGTTGTGGATTAGGTTAAAGTTAGCAAGGGGTATGAGGAATAAGGTAGTAGGTTTGGAGTCTGAAGGATAGTGGGAAAGATAGTATTCAATACCAGTAGGACCATGGGTATGAGGGATGTTGGTGTATAGGGAGGTGGTGTCAACAGTGGTGAGTAGGGATCAGGGAGGTAAGGGGGTGGGGATGGTGGAGAGTCGGTAAAAGAACTGGTTGGTGTCTCTGACGTGGGAGACTAGATTATGGACAAATGTCAATGAAGGCCGAAATTCTTTCAGTGGGGGCGCAATAACAGGCCACAGTAGGGTGTCCAGGACTGTGGGGTTTGTGGATTTTGGGGTGTCAAAAGGGTGAGGAGGGAAATGGATTCATGGGAGATGTTCTGGGGAGGGCCTCAGGCTTTAAGCAGGGATTGGAGTTTGTGTTGGACTTCTGGGACAGGATCACTCTGGCAGAATTTATAGGTGGAGGAATCAGATAACTGATGGATGCCTTCAGCCAGGTAGTCACTGCAGTTCATAACAACAGTGGTGGAGCCTTTGTCTGCAGGTAGGATGATTACGTCAGGATTTGTTTTGAGGTTGTGTATAGCTGTTCTTTCTTCTACTGAAAGTTTGGTGTTATGAGGAAGTGACCTGGAGAAGTATTTTTAAGCTAAGTTGGAGGTAAGGAATTCCTGCAAGGTGATCAGAGGGAGATTAAGTGGGATGGGGGAAGGGGTCACAGTTGGATGGTGGTATGAACTGGAAGAGGCACAGTTCACTATTGAAATTAGGGTGGTTTTGTTTGGAGGGATTGGCAGCAAAGAAGTGCTTCCATTGCAGGGATCAGGATAACGAGAGTAAGTCTTTGACAAGTCCAGTGTGGTTAAATCTGGGTGTAGGGCTAAAGGTGAGGCCTTTGGATAAGCACACCAACCACCAACATTACCTGCATTTTGACAGCTTTCATCCCTTTCACACCAAAAATTCCTCCCATATAGCTTGGCCATCCAGGGACGGTGTATTTGCAGTGACAAAAACTCCCTTGCTCAGTATGCTAAGGGGTCCCACCAAGGCCTCCACAGACAGGCACTGTTACCAGATATAGTCTGCAAACAGATCTCGCATGCCATTTCCCCTCACAGCCCAAATACTCCCACCACCACCATGAACCAGCTACAAAGGAGTGTCCCCTAAATCAGCCAGTACAGCCCCAGACTGGAACAACTGCACCACATCCTTTGCCAGGGCTTTGATTACCTATCATCGTGCCCTGAAATGAGGGACATCCTACCTGAGATACTCCCCATCTACCCTAAAGTGGTGTTCCATTGCCCACTCAACCTCCACAACATTCTAATCCATCCCTATGCAATTTCAAATACCAACCCCTTGCCACATGGTTCGTATCACCATGGAAGACCCATGTGCAAAACCTGCCCTATCCACCCACCCAGCACTTGCAATTCCAGTCCTTCCACAGGTTTATCCTACTCCATCAGGGGCTAGGCCACCTGCCAAAGCAGCCATGTCATTTGTCAGCTCCATTGCAATCACTGCACAGCTTTTTATTTTGGTTTGACTACTAACCAGCTGTTCACCAGGATGACTGGCCACTGCCACACTGTGGCCAAGAGTAAAGTAGACTACATGTGGCACAACATGCAACTGAACATATCACACTTGATTTCAATGGCTACTTCACTAACCGAGCTATCTGAATCCTTCCCTCCACCACCTGATTTTCTCAGCTACATAGATGGACATTGTCCTTACAACATATTCTCTGCTCCCATAATTATCGTGGCCTCAACCTACGGTAACATACTATCCCCACACCCTCCACCCAACAGTTTCCACCTGCTCTGTCCTATCACCTCCTCACCATTCTCACCTCCCACCCTGTTTATCTGCAGCCCTCTGCCAATGCATCCACTTGTTTCCCTGCTCCTCTCCTTTTCCCCCTTACCTCCTTTCCCCACAACCTCCTGAGGCTGTGCCTGTTGGTAGTCTAGTCCCTATACTCTCCAACAGACAGTGTTTGCCTCTCCCCCCACCCATACCTTACTATCCCTGCCCCTCTAGATTGCTGCTAGCATCCCAAGTGATGCTGCATTCTGGCTTGAGATGCGGAGTTGGTGGTCATGTGTGTGTGAGGTGGGCTTGCTTTTTTGTGTGTGTGTGTGTGTGTGTGTGTGTGTGTGTGTGTGTGTGTGTGTGTGTGTGTGTGTGTGTCCCCTTTGTGATGAAGGCTGTGGGAAAGCTTTATGGGACTGTCTTTTAGTTGTGCCTTCTTCAACTTGACTTGTCTTCTTTAAGGTAAGCAGCAATTTGTCTTTTCCGACACTGTTGATATTCCTGCCTGGAGTTTCCATTGTTTGATTTGTGTAAGGTTTCAGTTTGAGTTTGTACACAGTCCTGTGAGCAGAAGATACTGACAAACCAGTCTGAAGTACTAAAATGCAAACAACTTTTTTTCTTTTCTTCTTTTTTTCAGGTTTCTTTCCAAGGCCACTCCCAACTCATGTTATATGTCTCCTCAGACATTGTTCAAGTGTCATGTGGTGATATTCAAATTGCCTTTGAGGATACTGGTTCCCGTGCAATGCCAAAGGCAGCACTGGAGTTATAGTTACTACTAATAATGTGGATACATGTACGTGTTATCTATTAACAGCGTATAACAGCAACACAACCTCACTAGGCTACCATACTTTGACTTATATCTGTGCAATGGCACGGCATTGAATATTTCTACTTGACAATGGCATAATGCCAAAATTGCAATAGAGAATAAAACTTCTACAGCCGTAAATGGAAAATGATATGCTTTCATCAATTAATACAAGCTTGTGACTCATATTACAAGCAATCATAATCTATAGGTAATTAGCTCGACATAGATGCTTTTGGCAGTTAATTTATAACCTGACTAATTTCACATATCTGAAGGCTTTCCATAATGATGGGATTTATAGAATACAATGTATGAATTAATGATGAATGAATGAAAACAACACACTGCTTATGCCAATTCTCTGTCGTGTACTGTACCACAAATATAACAACCTCAACATGGTAAACTAGAGAGTAAACAATCCTGTGCTTTGTGGGTGGCAAGATGGAATACATAAGACAGAAATTGGAATTAAATCACTCAGGGAGAGTGGTGGAATTATGATGAGGAGAAGGTATTATTAATTGTTGTATGAAGTTGGATGTTTTGATACAGTTATGGTCAGGCCCAAGAACTTGATGACTTACAGTATAGTCACTGGCAGAATAGATGACAGTACAAAAAAGTTGGTTAGCCTCTACAGAGAACGTAAGTGCAGCGAAGTTAAGCATGTATTATTTACAGTGAAGTTAAGCAATGTATTATTAAATGAAGAGAATCTTGTATGTGCACTTTTCTTGTAGTATGACATCTAAGTAAATGGTTGAAAGGAACATACATGGTAGTAAGTCTGGTCCCTATTCATTTTTTGACTCACCACTGAAAAAGATATGTGCAATTACAATTGCTATGTAATGTTATGTGTGACTTTTCAGCAGACAGCTATGCTTGTGATCTAAAATCACAAGGTTGAATGGCACAAAACTGTTAATCAGATGGATGTATTTTGTCACTACCTGAGAAAGTCTGATTAAGTTTCAGACCAAGACTGATTGTCATGTAATTCCTGAGAGTTTTGATGTAATTGGTCTGAGCCTGTTCGTGATATGAGCACAGAAAGGAATTTCCTAAAATAGTGAGTGGTAGTACCTTACTTCACTTCACATGTGAAGAGGAGAGTATTCTTAACAGTGTGAAGATTTTGTTCTCTTGACATCTCTGCTCAGCACTTCTGTAACTTTCTGAATGCTTAAAGGATCAATACCTACTTTACTGACAGTGTGAGCACCTGGAGGGAACACAGGAATGAGAGAGATCAATGTGCCATAAAATTTTAATGTGTGTGTGTGTGTGTGTGTGTGTGTGTGTGTGTGTGTGTGTGTGTGTATACATAGACAGTTATGCTAGTCTTACTGTTACATAGTTTCACACAGTTATAGATGAACCAGACTTTCCTCAAAATGTAGTAATAAGAAAAGAAATCTGCGAGTGTGCAATAACTAACACTCAGAACTCCGTGGATCATTATCTTCCAGCACTTTTTCATCCAAAGTATCTTGCACAGGTCCTCTAGAGAAATAACTGTCATGCCACTAACAAAGCCCACAAAAAAATTTGGGGGAAATTAACTACAAACACAATGGATGTATTTTAGAAGACATAACATAATTAATGAGAATCTCATTAAAGATTTAATAATGGTGATTTGGAATTGCAATTTTGTTCCATCTGCAGTGCAAAACTAAAAATACAAAATAGGTAATGCATGCTATAAAACAGAAAACTATAATATGAGCATTCTGAGGCATTTGAAAACTGTTTGTTTGAATCAGTCTATCTCCTATACTTGTCTTTGATTGGCAGCCACCTGCCAAATGAGCAATTCAAGTACAGTGCATGAGCTGACTTACAACGCAGTACAATCTCTCTCCTTTGTCACTGTAGATGAGACCTGGCTTTCTTTCACTGCAAGACAATGGACATTAAGGTTTTGAATCAGTACTGTACATAGATAAAACCGGCTCAGCTGGAAACCCACAAATACACCTGTCACTACATACCAATAAAAACCCTAGAGGTAAATAGGGTGACTTACACCTTCTTCAGCCTCTCTTCTTTTCTTTTCATCATTTAAAATCCACTCTGCTCTTCGTTTCCTTGCTTCCCAATTGGTTGGGAGGTTGTTGCGCTTGTCTTCTTCCACTACTTCTTGGTGATTCAACTGGCGTGCTTCATTCTGAAACAATCATGTGATATGTATAATATAATAGCAACAGAGTCAAAAGTAGAATCATGTTAAGATTTTCAGTGCTTTCACTTTTGGCAGGAGGGAACCAAATGATTTCTCATTTAAGTATCAAACTTCAGTTCACATATAGAAAACAATGTCAAACTACAAACGAACAATGGATTGGCAATGTGGTTATGGTCAAAATAGATTTACCAGATGAAAAACAACAATGGATATTCTGGGCAGACACAACCGCATAGACACCCAAATGCACACTCTAGCAGTGTGAGATTGACTATTGTTTATCAGTTGCTGAAAGCAGTTGCCTGGGCAGATGGAGGTAGGGACAGGGTGGGGAAGGATACACACAGCACGAAGGATGATGCAGCATCAAGTGAGGCAGGTGTTTCGGTGGGGGAATCAGTGTTCAGTGACTGCGCAACAAGACGGAAGGAGGGTAGAGCACATGAGAGATAGACAGGGGAGAGGGGGATGAAAAAAGGGGGCAGTAGAGGGGAAGGGAGAAAGACCCCACTCATGACTCATGCAGACATTCTCTCTCTCTCTCTCTCTCTCTCTCTCTCTCTCTGTCCCCCCCCCCCCCCCCTTCCTAACTCCATCTGTCCAGGTAACTGCTTTCAGTAATCATTAGTCAATAGTAAGTCTTACCATAGCTGTGGGACCTGTGTTTGGGTGTCTACATTTACTTTTGCTACAGAAAGAGCATGAGCTAGAAACCTAGTGTGAATACTGCTGCCTGTTGCATGTTTCTATGAACCATTTATCATATGAAACATTGTTTCACAAAACTGATGCACTGTAAATATAGAAAACTATAAGAATATGGACACCTAAACCTGCATAAGTGCTTTATCTTATTTTTTGGGCACAGCCCATATTTGTAACAATATGTTATGGTGCCCACAAAGAGTGAAATGTTCCAGATTTTAGTCTTATGTAGCAGTTATCTTATTCTCTCTTTTTAAGCTAATCAACTGAAATGATAGCGTGCATTCTTTCATAAAGCTAGACTAAGTTCCCTCATATTACTGCACAAAATTTGGAAAATATTAACATTATACACACCACCTCAAAAAATTAGGCTCTAACAGTTCAATTTATGTAAGAAACAATTTTTAAAACCTTATTCAAACAAAGCCTTGAAAACAACGACATATTTTTGGTTTTGAGTGAAGTTCAGTTTGCATGCAGCATGTTGACAGTATTGTGCCTTGTTCGCATTATGTAATTTGTGGCAAAGTACTGACTGCTTCCAGTATGTTTAGCTATATCTTGGTGAGTTATATCACATGACAAAAATTATGTGTGTGTCAGGATACATGATTAGCCAGTGGTAAGTTATGGCAAGACTTTCCATTCATTAATAGAAGAATTAGCTTTGAGCTTGGAGGATGAATTGACATACAACTTGTGGGAAGTTACACAAACAAAAAGTAACTCTACTGAACAAATCCTTGAGAGTTAAAACTGATAACACCTTACTGGTGAAAACACTTACATGGAGAGACCATGACACTGGGATCATGGATTTACTTCAAACTTTGTACACCTTTAATAGACCATTGAAACAACATAATGTGGAAGTAGTAAGGCACACTACTCTGGCAATTCCGAGAAAATCGCATGAGAAGTTTTACACGTCTATTATGTAAATATGTCTGCAGCTCAAAGTGTTGAGGTGCAAAGTAGTTCCGGGCACCTTATCAGATTGCATGTATAAGGGATTTCGCAAATCAAGATAGGCAGACATTTTCAGGAAAACTACGTGTTTCATCATTTACTTGTCGATATATAAATATGTTTGTTCTAATAATTAAATTTAATTAAAAACAGTAAGTGGTCAAATAATGTGAAATGCACTAAAAATTCAAGCAAATACACACGATTTTTTTAAAACTATTTGTTGTAACTGTGACCAGGACGGTCATGGGGTTGAAATGACAGAAAGCGCAGTAGGACCCGCGGAGAGGCCCGCGAGCAACACCACAACGGGAGAGGACGGACATGACCAATGAAGGACAGAACGAACAACAACAAGATCGAACAATGGAGTCACAAGGAAACCTAACAAACACATCCACTTGTACACAGAACAAGAAAGTAAGTAACTGTCTAACGTGAGGCGATGTGTCCACAGATGTACGCGAGATTAGACTGGCTGGCTGAGCGAGAGGCAGGCGCTTAAGTAGTCTATCGAGGGCACCGCTATTGGCCGCTGGAACCACGTGTTCCACTGTGGCGCCCTCACACTAAAAGCGGGCCAGGAGGCACGCGTCGTCACAGCTTACGGTGCGATGCCGCAGAGACCTCTAGGGGTCTTCAATGTCTGGCGGGGATTCAAATTCCGCGGCGAACAGTACCAGACTATATTACCTCTCAAATGTGATATAAATTACATGATGTGACCAGCGATGGAAAAAAAGGGGGTTAAAAGTTAAGATTGAGCAGGAGTCGAACGTCATCTCATACACATTCCTTTTACGTAACTCGAATGCTAACCACTTGACCAGTATAAACTCCAATGTGTGGCATCTACACACAAATACATGACTTACATCATAGACGCAAAAAGCTTCTCTTGTGATTTTCTTGGAATGGCCAGCATAGTGCACCTTATTGCTTGCACATTATGTTGTTTCAATAGCCTATTAAAGGTGTAAAAAGTTTGAAGTAAATCTGTGATCCCAACATTGTGGCCTCCCCTTGTTAGAAAAGGGGAAACATGTTTGCATATTACACTGTGGTGAACAAGCAGAGTTTTAAGTCAATGAACTGCAAAACTGGTGGCATGAAAACAATGATCATCCAGATGTCACCCCTTCAACACCAAGAAATCGCCTCTATTCATCACGGACAGCATATCTGCAGTGACAAGAAGGTCTTACAAAGGCCTTCACAGACTGGTAATTATCATCAAACCTATTCCCCTATCAGATTTCCCACACAATATCCTCACACACCAATAATCCTCCTCCTCCCACCACCACCACCACCACCACCACCACCACCACCACCACCAAAAACCAGCTGTAAAGGAGCACCCACCTCATCACCCTGCAATGGAGCAACTGAATCATGCCCTTCATTAGAGCTCTTGACTATCTTATCATTGTGCTTGGAAGGGAGGGGCACCCTAAGCACAATCCTTCCCACTCCTTCTATAGTGATATTCCACCTTCCACCCAACCTACACAACAATAGGTCCAGCCCTATGCCATTCCCAACACCTTGCAAGGAAGGTCACTTTCATGTGGCACACCCAGTTGCAAGACCTGCCTGATTCACACATCCAGCATATCATACTCCAGTCCTGTCACAGGCTTATCCAATTCCCCCAAACTCTTCAAACATGAAGAAACTAACAATTATCTGCTCCCATCAGAAGCAAGGCCACCTGTGAAAGTGGCTATGTCATATACCAGTTCAGCTGCAATTTCTGCACAGTATTTTATATGACCAACAACCAGCTGTCCACCACAATGAATGGCCACCACGAAACTGTGGCCAAAAACAGGGTTGACCACTCAGTGGCACAACATGTTTGAGTTCAATGGCTGCTTTCCAACCTGTGCCATCTGTATCCTTCCTCTCAGCACTAGCTTTTCTAAGCTATGCAATGTGAGTTATCCTAGCAACACATCCTTTGCTCCCATAATCCTGCTAGCCTCCATCTCTGCTAACCCGCTGAAGCCACATGCACTATTCAAGAGACTCCCCTTCCTCTGTTCTGTTAACCGTTCCCATTAAACACCTTTAAGTTTAAGTCATCAGCAATATGCCCTGCACAAACTCACTGGCTCCAGTGCCCATATGTTCCATTCCTTTCCAGTACATATCTTTCTCCCCCCCCCCCCCCACATTCCTATCCCACACACCAGCTGCCTCACTGTGGGCTGCTAGCTATGCCCCCCCCCCCCCCCTTCCCCATCCTGCTTCTCTCTCTTTCTCTCTCTATCCACTCCACCTGACAACTCCTCTACCAATTCAAATTGCCAAACTGCAATTCCGGCATTGTGTGTTCAGCTGTGTGTGTGTGGGGAGGGAGGGGCAAATGCACATGCATGTTTTCGTGTGCGCGTTTCTTCTCATTCTCTAATTTAGGAAACAATTCGGCCAAAACTTTTCTGTTCTCATGTTGATGACTCAACACTTCTACTATTCAGTGTGTGGTTCCCTTTACCACTAAATTATTCACTTTTCATCCAGATGTTCTCATGCTCTCAAACTAAAATAAATCAATCACCATAAATGTACCCTTGCCCTTCATAATGGTTTAAGTAACCAATGACCTAAAAGGAGAACAATCATGTCAGTGACAACTGTTTTTTCCTGGTATATAGTATTCTAAGAGGGCCATTTATATGCCATGTTAGATCTCATTAAAATAAACTAGTATTACTGTTATGGCATCAAGTCAGCGCCAGCATGCCAGTCGGGAATGACAGGGAAGAGAAGGCTATGAGAAGAAGTCAGCCAATCGCACACTGACCGACCTCCCTCCAGGACTAAAAAAAAAAAAAAAAAAAAAAAAAAAAAAAAAAAAAAAAAAAAAAAAAAAAAAAAGGGCAGCCCCTAGGTGAAGAGGACATAAGAACCACACCCTACTGGTGGCAGCCAACTTGGATAGCAGCATCAACGTTAACCACTTCATTAGGGATCTCTAAATAGCACACACCTGTGTTTGTCTATTCTGAAGAAGTCTGATTATTTTGCATGTCGCTCTTTGCTTGTGGCACACCTATGAAAGTTAAGTATTGTAATTGTCTTATTGTAATAAAACTCATTAATATGAGTGGTTTGATTGTTTGTATAGTGAACTGAGTATGTACGATTCCTAGACACAACAATTACATGTATATGAAAGAAAATTTGGTGAAGTTTTGATTTAGAGTTTGATAATACTGAAGAAGTAATGGAATGAGCCAGATAAAATGGCAGCTGTGCTCAGAGAGTAGTTCAGAAATTAATGTGGCTCATGGGGTGCTTAAGCTGCTGACTGGAACATTTCTCATTTTCTTGAACGGATAAGGTACCACAGTGACCACTTTATTTTTGAGAAACTGTACTGCTCAAAGAACAGCCTGACTAAGGACACAATGTAAGAAATATAACTGTGGGGGGGGGGGGGGGGGGGTGAACTTGCTCACCTGGGAAGGTGGGAGGGAGATACACTGGCTTTGGCATTGGTTTAAGGATATGTCTCTTCCTCTGCTTGACAGATACTAGGGAGAATGAAAAAGAAAGGCCACATTATAACGTAAAAAAAGGGGGGGGGGGTTCACTTCATCATATTGTGTGTTACAGTTTGTGCCTGAAACACATGTGATATATAATGAAAATGCAAATATGCAGTACCATGCAATGATTACCACCTTGAGAAAGGTATAATCATCGCAACTGGCCAAGACCATGTTTTTCAAGAAATAGACAGCCACTAGCAAAAATATCACTACATTTGAACATTATTTTTAGGTTCATGGCTAATCTCTGTACTGACGATGTAGCACTCTCATAACACATTTGTTGTTATCAAAGGTATCACATCATTTTTTGTAAGTAACTCTTCTTAGCTAAAATAAAATAAAAGAAAGGAACCACCACTCACTTACAGCTGACTGGTGCGAGAGTGTAGGATATGATGGAGAGACAATTCCCACCTCCAAAGTTCAGAGAAACCAGCACTGGAAGGGAGTACCCAAATGGCATGCACAGTGAAGCAACTATTGAACTCATCAGCGTGGCTGTTAGCCCAAAACCTAAGTTCAACCATGCTGGACTCATGAAGGACTGTCTTTCCTTTACTCATTATCTCTACAGTAGAAACATCGCTTTGCCAAATAATATACTGACAAAACCTTGTTTAACAGTTCCATCCTCCCTCCAACTGTTATCCTCCTCCCCTTCGACCCTGGTAAGCTTTCAAAAATTCCTCACTTCTACCCTGGCCTCACCTTCCTTTTCGAAATCTGTCCACAGTACAGCTATCTGTAACCTGAAAACTCATCCAGGTCTATCACATTTTCTGCAAAGAAAGAATCCACCACAGTGGTCATAAATTGAGGCATTCCCTGGAACGACAACTTAACTGAAATATATTGATATCGAGATACGGAGCAAATAATGTTTTAAATAGTTTTTTTATTCATTACAACCTCTCACATATGGAATAAATTAATAAATTTCAGTCAAATATAAACAAAATATTTTGGTTTCAGAATGTATGACGTGGTACCATAATGTGTAGGAATTACAGACTGATGTGGATTTCAGTTAAGTCATCACTCCAGAGAAAGGCTCAATTGTAGTGACCACATTGCTAAGCATCTCTGCCACATTTCTGACAACTCTGCATGCAAAACCTTACAACCATTATCCCATTCCAGAAGTCCAATACGAACCCAAGCAGCTCCTCAAGGCCTTAGTTGATTCCAAACCTTGGCACCTGAATCCATCTCCCTCCTCACACCAGTAACCCCCCCCCACACCCCCACCTTTTACTTATTTTCCAAACTTCACAAAACCCGATCCCGACAGATCTTCCTACTGATCGTCCCATACTGGCTCCAACAGAACAAAGCTCTGCCTTTGTTGACCAACATCTCCAAACTATAGTCCGTAGCCTCTCATCCTACGTTCAAGACACCGCTGACTTCCTTCACCACCTTTCCGCAGATTCTGTCTCCCGTTACCACCAGATTGTGGATGAGACTTCCTTACATACTAACATCCCCATGACCATGGTCTTTACAGTCATGGAACACTATCTTTCCCTACATACTCCTGATAGCAAACACACCACCTGGCTGATCCATAATTATTTCACTTTCGAAGGCCAAATCTATAAAAAAAATCTGTGGTACTACCAAAGGTACTCGCATAGCACCATTCTATGCCAACTTATTTATGGGCCATATGGTGGAATCCTTTCTATCTAGTCTACATCTAAAACTCTTATATGGTTCAGATTCACTGTGTAACATTTTTGTGATCTGGACTTGTAGCAGGGACAATCTTTGCTCTTTCCTGCATAACCTCAACACTTGCTCCCAAATTCACATCCACTGGTCTTACCCAACTCAAAAAGCCACCTTTCTACAGGTCAATTTTCACCTATCAGATGGCTCCATCAATACGTCTGTTCATATCTAGTGTGACAAACTCGAATAGTACATCCACTTTTACAGCTGTCACCCGTTCGCCAGCCATGCAGTGGAAAGTGTGAGTTGTTGAAATGTACTGATACTCTTGTCAAAGCAGTTACTGACAAACAGGATCCTAACCAGTTCATCCATAAACAGATTTCCGAGCCTAAAGCTTGGGCTAATGATTTCAATAGCTGCTTCATTACAGCCATTTTGATACTTCCTTCCAGCACTAGTTTCTCTGAACTATGCAGGTGGAAATTTTCTCTCCAGCATATACTGCACTCTCGCAATCCCCTTCGCCTAAACCTTTGCTAACCTATTTCCCACTACCTCATCTTACCTTTTCTCTTCTCTTTTCTGTCCACAACACTCCTGTCCTGTTTCCTGCTCCCCCCCCCCCTCCCAATGTGGGTATTCTCTCTCCCACCCATCTCCCTCTCTCTCCTTTCCTTCGCTCACCCCCCCCTCCTCTCCCCTCTACCTCTTATGTACTTCTCTGAACACCTTTTGTCTTGGTGTGTAGCTACTGAGTCATCTGTCGAAAGGCCTGCCTCACACAACTTCCTCCTCGATTCATGTGTCCTTCCCTACACCATCTCCACATCCATCTGACAGGCAACTGCTCTCAATAATCAATGGTCAGTCTCGCCATGGCTATGTACCTTTGGGTGTCTGTGTGGTGAATGTGTTTACTGTGTGTGTGAATATATATATATATTAGACAAAAAGCAAGAGCTCAAAAACTTGCGTAAATACTGTTTTCTGTTTTATGTATCTCCTATGTGCACCCCACATCAATCAGCTATAGGTGAGTGGTTGCCTTTTCCTTATTTTACTTATCATTCCAACTCAGAATTTCCACTGTTGTTAATTCTTCTTATGCATTTGCTAAAACTTTAAATACATTTTGCTTCCACCTCTTTCAGTATCCTTTCCTTTTTATATGCCTCTTGCATAACAATAGCCCATTCCTGATGACAACAATTATTGTTGTCAAATGAACAAAGAATGTGTTTTTCTATTATTTATCAGTAATGTTTAGATGTGGTTACATTGTTCAACTCATCCTGCTGGGTGAGACAAAGAGCACACGTTCAACAGCTGCACTGCTGTGGGAGGGGCAAAAGATGATTTCAGCTTTATGACTCAAGTTTGGGAATTTTCATCCAGAATGTTTCTCCACCAAAAAACAATTTCTGATTCAAACCAGGTACCTGCAGTGCTCACTGGGCAAAACTCTCACTGAACAATGCCATGCTGCTAAATTTCTGTTCTGCTGCTGACAGATATAAGCAAACATTGTGATGCACTTTCATTTTTGTGTTTCTGTTTAGTAAGAAGGGATGAAGATTGGTTTTACAGATTCAAGAAGAATGACTTGCATGTATCTTACGCTGCATAGAATTCCAATGCTGTTATGGTTATTAAGACATACTTATCCTCCACAGTCTTTCTTCAACTTCCAAATATATTTCAAATTAACAACGATTACCTGAGAGCAACAGTATGTGTCACATGGGGTATTGTAGGCTACAGACCCACCAACACATTTTTTAAGTCTCATCCACTCACATAACTGCCCACAAAGAACATGAACACATCTAAGGTCAGACTTGACTGACAAAGTATTATGAAATCTTTCACCACATCATGAAAAAGTAGAAATACCATGTAATGCACATCAAAAAATTAATAAGTACTCAAAATTCTGAGAACAAAGTAAATACAATTTGGAGTACAAGTATTAGGCACAAAACAAATAAATCAGATATGGCAAATTATATTAAATTCCCTGAGAACAGGGGCAGCACGAGAGATGATGATGCATTGAAATCATTGTCCATTAACTGAGGCTTCTGGAATGTGGTTCTACAGAAGAATGCTGAAGATTAAGTAAGCAAATCACATAACTAATCAGAAGGTACGGAACAGAATTGGGGAGAAAAGAAATTTGTGACACAACGTGATTAGATGAGGGGATCAGTTGACAGGACACATTCTGAGACATCAAGGGATCACCAGTTAAATATTGGAGATTCAATAATAGGAAAGGGAATAGAAAGAAAAATAGTAGGACAACATGGAAATGGGGGGGGGGAGATAAAACTGGAGACCACCTGGTACAATGCTTGTGTCAGCCAAAGTTTGTGGTATCACTCATCTGCACTGAAGCAGATTACTGAAGAGAAGATACTAAACAGACTGGGGGGGGGGGGGGGGGAAATTGTGGTTTAACCTGACTAAAAGAAGGGTAAGCTGATAGCACACATTCTTAGAATCCAAGGAATCATCAATTAGTTATTAGGGGGAACTGGGGGGGGGGGGATTGTTGCGGGAGACCAATCAACTAATACAGTAGCCAGGTTTAACTTGATGTAGGTTCCAATTATTATTTGATGACGAAGACAGCACAGGATTGAGTGGCGTAGCGAACTGTGTCAAACTAGTCTTTGGTGTGAACACAACATCGGAAACAATCGATTTCACAACAGAAATCGGTTTCCCAATATGGGTTTTATTACATATAAATGCACATACTTTGAATCTAACCTACTACGAGTTCCATAGTGGAGGCATGGTAGTCAATTAAAAACAAAAGGTAGCCTAGTAAAGAAGTCAACGAAACATCTTACGCCACATTTTATCATTTAATTTAGTACTCTTTACACCATTGAACGACCAAAGAACAAAATGATCCTTCAAATGAAATGCGACATTTACCCTTTTACTGTGAAGCTCTCTCAGTTTCTTCATTCTCTCTGCTTGTTTCTCCTGAAATGTCATCGTTCCCGAAGCTGCAGCCATTTTTCTATAAATTTTTGGATATTACTCGTTGTAGAAAACACAAAAACGCTGAAGAACACTGTTAGTTATATTCTAGTCCGTACTGTTTACACTACATTACACATTACAGTTTACACAAAACAATAAACAAACAACACACTATCACAGTTCTAGTTCCTCAGCGATACTCATACTCACATACTAGATAGTGGAACATTAATCGATACACTCGCTGCGATAAGTTTGGAATTTGTTTTTTTATTTTACGGGTTCACAAGGTAACCTTTCGAACCCCGAATACGAAACAAAATTATCGCAGTGAGTGTAGTGATTAATGTTCATAGTCCCCGTACAACCTATAACTACAGAGGCGACACTGCTGCCCATTTTTGCTATATTCTGCGATTACAGTGCTCCAAGCGGCCAACAAGGAACACTTCTGCATGCGGTATCGGGTGTCATACATTTATATAAGAATGCCATTTTCTCTTAAATAAAGAAACTATTAAACAGAAGAAGACTTGATTTTCTGCAGAAAGACTTCTAGAAGTTTTGTTCGCTACACTTCCATTCATAGTGGATCAGGAATGCAGGAAACTATTATGAAATGTAATACCTATATTATGTAACGTACCAAGTAAGCGACAATAACTGTAGCTGAAGGGTAAACCATACAAACGTGATAGAAGAACATCGAAAGTTAATAATGTGTTACCCAACAAAGAACAAAACAATTCCACTATTGTTGCTAAATCTGAGTCACAAACGGCAAGAATTATCAACACTTTCACTTTTCAAACAAAAACAATTAACATTAAAATATTCATGCACTGGAAACTAGAATGAAGTTTAATAATGCGCAAATCATTAGACTTCATACATAATTGTAAGGTGTCAAGGAGAGTGCGTATCATAGTAAGGACAGACAATTAAAGAAATCTCTTTCTCGTGCAAGAAGTATGAGTTTATATTCTCTTGTTTCTAACAGCATAAGTTACAATTACTCATATATTCTAAAGCATTTCTCCATGAATAAATTGTAGTTTATGGCGCTGAATCAGTGAGATTCGTCTATTTTTACATTTATCTCTCGATAATTTACGTATCTCGATAGTTTACTGATGTTTCGAAAATAAAAATATAATAACTATTTGGTTAATTAAGAAGAAAAATAATCAAAAACAAAAGTTAATCTTACGGCTGATTTCTCGCCTGTAGGGGCGCTAGTGTTGTTCCAACTGATAGATGGTATAAATTTTCACGTCAGTGGGCCCATTCAGCCACTAGTAGGTCATTTCGTCAATATTATTCTCAAAAATTAAATTCGAAACTCAGTATAACGAAAAATTATCAGCATTTCTAAGTTTCTTCATTACCTTATATCTCCATTTAATATCTCCATCTTAAATACTGAAAATCCAAACCATTAATTAATTTCAAGGATCTGTTTTGCAATACAATTTTAAATTTACTATCAAGCTCCATAGAAATTTTTTCACTGTATCTGGCTTTTAATATAATATAAATTATTTACTTCTAACTCAGCAGTCTTTTTAAACAAATCAGGACTGTTTGTGTTGTTGAGCTTCTTGAGTAGAATCTCCATTTATATCGATCAAAATTTTGTTAAGGTCAAAAACATTTTCACTCAAAATTCCATGCTGAGCACCATATGTTAAATTTTTCTTGCCATATATGACTATATAGGCAAATCTATCATTTGAATTTTATCAGAATGTGGCACACAGCTGCATTGTTGTTTTCTGACTAGCTAACATGTTCATTTTCCCAGACATATTTATGACACAGATGGAATAATTTCTTAATAAAATTGGAAGGGTTTATATGCAAATAACTAGTCAATTGTGTGACTCTCTTAACATGTATGAAAGCATCATATGGTTTCAGATAATTATTTGGTGGCTCTAGATTTCACATTTCTTGAGGAAAAACTTCATTTCTTCCATTCTTTACATATGTATTCTGTAATGTGAAATGATCAAACATGGAAAATCCAAGCAAGTTATTAGTCTTCCTATTTTTCTGAAAAACAAAGAAAATGAAATAAGACATATCAAAGTCTGCAGAATTATAGTAATTGATGATATCTAGTTCAAAATTTCTTTCCATTCCACCCAGCAATATCTATTGTTTGTGATTCAAAGAAAGATATGGTAATATTCAAATTTTTTAGTCTTTCTTGCTCTAGCTTGATTGAATAGTCCTAACGACAAGAACTCGGATTTCCATTGTTTCCAAAACAATTTTGCTCTTCTTAGGAAATGTGGTCATTCCTTCAGCACCAGCTTGATTATGGCCAGCCTAACGAAAGAGGGCATCGTCTGCGTGAGAACTCTAAAGAAAAATTACAGTTAAATCTCCATCCTAAATAATTTTTTTATAATCTTTGAAGAAAACACCCATTATTTGTAAAGGATAAAGTACTTCATTTTTCTTACTTTTTATCTTATCGTTATTAAGGATATGACTCTCTGTAGTTAACTCATTGGATGGACATGAAGACAACTGAATAATGGCAGATAAAGAAATAAAAAGTATGTTCCATTCTAGACAAAATATTATTTCCTTTGCTTATTGTGATAACCTCAAACAGCTTCGCCACCTAGATGTCAATCAATTTTTTGTTTGATTTTACGTCATAGGTTGGATAATCTGTATCATCAGCTCCAATAATACTGAAGCTCATATAAAGTTGAGCATGATTAGGCTGAACCCAACCATCCACAATTATTTTTTAAATCTCTAGTAGTAGTAGTAGTGTTAGCTTTATTCATACAGAGATCTCTTTTTACAAAGATATAAAACATGTCAAAGCACTTACAAGTTTGACGAATTTAAAATAAGATAATTTGTATACATTTACAGACTTCTAGTTATAGACAATCTTTAGATTTACTCCTGGTGTACAATAGTTTTTTTACAAACAACTTATTAAAAAATGTAATGCATTCTGTTCACTCATATCTCACTATCAGTCAGTGGAAACTCTTTACACACATTGCTTCGTAACACTTCGCTCACCACACACACACTGGTGATCTCTGGGCCATTTTCTGCAGCGCAACTCCGCATTTACTTTGCTGAAAAACTGAGTCAGCATCCTTCTATAAAGAGTGAGATGTTGAGCTCAAAAAGAAGTGGTGTTGTTAGTATTGTGCTTGGGGGTAAGTTTTTATAGAAAAGGAAAAAAGAAGGAAAAAACATAGTGTAAAGGTGTCCTGTGGAATGTTGGATGTTTTATTATCATTATTATTATCTATTTGTATAACTTTTTTTACCAAACCCCTACTCTGTTTTATCTAAGTAATCCTTCAATGTATAAAATGCATTACATAACAGGTACTTTATAGCTACCTTTTTAAATAAGTGTATTTTAGCAATTTCTTTTATCTCTTTTGGTAATTTACTGTACAGTTTTATTCCTTGATAGTAAATGCTGTTTTGAGTTTTATGTTTATTTCTTCTTGGTAAATGTAGGTTGATTCTAGCTCTTGTTCCATGGTCATAGACAGAGCTGTTTGTGCAGTAATTACCAATGTTATTTTTGATGTGTACAACTGACTGGTAAATGTATTCACATGGAGCAGTTAGAGCCCCCAGTGTTTTGAACAGATCTTTAAAATGAGCTCGACTACTATTTTTCGTTATTATTCTTATGGCTATTTCCTGGAGTTTGAAAATTGTGTTCATATTTTGTGCATTGATTCCCCAAGAAAGAAGTCCATAGCTAAGAACTGAGTGTACATCTGAATAGTGTGTAACTAAAAGACACTGCATGTTACAAACTGATGATAGGATTCTAAGGGCATAACATGATGACGACATTCTGTTTGCAAGTACCTTACTGTGTTCACACCACTTCAACTGAGAAACGATATTAGTTCCCTGAAATTTTACATTGTTACAGTCGGGACTGATAAGGAGAAGTGGTAGCCCTGCGCCTGCTATAAGGACGTCTGAGTCACAGCTGTCGTACAAGATAACTAATTTAAGTAGTAATAAACTGTTTTTAACACTTTAAACTAATTTATTACGTTAATTATAGTGCTCTTCAAGCGTACCATTAAAGGTTTTTGTCTTACTTGCGTATTTTCACAGTAATCACGTAAAGTTCGTTTTGTTTACATATCGCGGCCAGGCCGAACTTTTGAGCTTTCAGATTAAACTTTTTACCGCATTTTTAAGTGTATTTACTAATAGTTTAGTGTGCTAAATACGTTTGCTGCCCCTTTATATCTGTAGAGTATCGTCATCTCTTAAGTAATTTCCAGTAATAAACTTCTGAACCACTGTTTACATTGCTGCAAGTAGGCCTAATTTTTTGTACAGGTATTTTCATTGTTTTCCGGTAACTTAATTGTCTTTCTGTCACTAAGATCGATTTGTACCATGAGTGTAAAGTGCCTGACGTGCCGTAGAATCGTTAGCTCCGGGGTCTGGTGTGATGGATGTAGTAACGTTTTTCATTGGGGCGATTGTAGTGGCGTGGGAATTGGGAAAATGAGCGAGGCTCATCAGTGGTTCTGTAGGCTATGCAGTAGAGATAGAAAGATTGTGGAACAGGAGGGGAAAATTGCTGCCCTTCAGGCTGAGTTAGATGAAGGTAGGCGAGAACTGGTCAGGTTAAGGGGGGAGAAGGGTAAACAGGGGTGGGAAGTGGCAACAGGCATAAGGAACAAGCCAAAAAATTCTTCTGACAGCTTTGTTATTAATGTAAAAAATAGGTTTGACCTGTTGCCTCAGTCAGAAACTGATGAGCCTCTCACCGAAGTAGATGTAGACAGGGCTCAACAAGCTTTCAGAAGCAAATTGAATAAGAATGTAGGGAAGTCTGCAAAGAGAAAGAAAGTCTTGTTGCTAGGTAGTTCGCATGCTAGGGGTGTGGGCCAACTTCTGCAGGATGAATTAGGGTCAGAATACCAGGTCACAAGTTTTTTCAAACCTAGTGCTGGGCTGGGGCAGGTTACAGAGGATTTAGGTTCACTATGTAGAGGCTTTACTAAGGAAGATACCGTGGTTATTGTGGGTGGGCCGGGCAACAGTATTGACAGAGATCCGGGGTACAGCATAGAGTGTGACCTGGCAAAGATTGCATCAACATCGAGTCATACCAGTATTGGGTTTGTGTCGGTTCTGGAGCGCCACGATCGACCTCACTTGAGCTCTTCTGTCAGGAGAGTTAATTTGGAATTTGAACGGCTACTTGGATCTGGTGCAGGGTCACACATTGGTGTGGTTCCTGTTGATTCACTCTGTAGGTGGGACTATACTAGACGTGGGCTACACCTCAACAAGAAAGGGAAGGGTAAACTGGCTGGGCTGATAGCAGGATATTTAAAGGGGGCAGGAACTACATCTCATGGTGGAAACTCTTTTTTAGTGTAAGATCAGTGTCCAGTGGGAAACTCAGCCAGGCAAGTACTAAAGATGTTAAAAAAGTTCAAGATACTCACAAAAGTAAAGTGAAAAATAATGTTAGTATATTTCATCAAAATATTGGGCGATTGAAGAGCTTCTGCTTTGTTTAGAAGATATAGAAACTGAGAATGTAATAGATGTACTATTCCTGTCTGAGCATCACATTGTCACTGATATGCAAAAGGTTAGCATCAATGGGTACAAATTAGCTGCACATGTAAGTAGAGATAATATGATGAGAGGAGGAATTGCCATATATGTCAAAAGCTTCCACAGTATAAAAAATTTAGAAACTAAAAAAATTTGTATAGAGCAACATATGGAAGCATGTGCCACTGAACTAAAACTAAATGATGGCACTTTTATAATTGTAACAGTGTATAGGTCCCCCTCAGGAAATTTCCAGCTATTTCTAGAAAATTTGGATGCTTTGTTGTGCTATCTGTCAGACAGGGGGAAGCAAATTATCATTTGTGGGGATTTCAATGTTGATTCCCTGAAAGAGTGTAATAGGAAGAATGACCTTGTAGTGTTACTCAGTTCTTTCAATTTGAGCTCCGTCATTGATTTTCCTACTCGGATAACAAAGAACAGCAGGACATTGATAGATAACTTTTTTATAGACCAAGATAAGTTTAAGGACATAAATGCTTATCCTGTTGAGAATGGTCTTTCAGATCATGGTGCACAGCTAGTTACAGTACATGACATAGCTCCATGCAGTATCTCAAATCAGAATTTCAAAGCAGTGCGTTCAATTAACAATATAAATATTGCAAACTTTAGGGAAAGCCTACAGCAGCTAGACTGGGATGAAGTGTATAAGGAACCCGATGCAAACTTGAAATATAACTTGTTTCACAATACATTTTTAAGGGGTATTTGAAAATTGTTTTCCCAAGAAAATAGTTAAACATAATTCCAAGAAGACATATAAAAAACCTTGGCTAACTAAAGGAATAAGAATACCTTGCAACCATAAAAAAGAACTGTATCTAACAACAAGAGGGAGTACTGACCCCGAAATTGTTCAATATTATAAAAACTATTGTGCGGTACTAAGAAAAGTTATTAAAAAGTCCAGAAGCGTGTGTATCATGTCTGAGATCAGTAACTCTGATAATAAAATTAAAGCAATTTGGAATATTATTGAAAGGGAAACAAGGCAACCAAGAGCACAGGAAGACTTTAGTGCCATAAAACTGAATGACAAGTGTACTGACAAACAATCAGAAACTGAAAATATTTTCAATAATCATTTTTTAAATGTTGTGGAGAAAATAGGATCTAGATCTTCACTAGAAGAGGCAAGACTACTAATAGAGGAGGCCATACCTGTGCAGTTTGAAACAACTGTATTTCCACCAACCTCTCCCTCTGAAATCAGTAAAATAATATACTCACTGAAAAGTAAAAGCTCTTACGGAATTGATGGCATTTCCAGCAAGGTACTTAAAGCTTGTTCCCCACAGATAAGTAGGATTCTCAGCCACGTATGTAATAGCTCTTTGGAGCAGGGTGTTTTCCCTGATAGACTGAAATATGCCATTGTAAAACCATTGCATAAAAAGGGGGATATGTCAGATGGCAACAACTACTGCCCAATCGCTCTTCTGAGAGCTCTATAAAATTTTTTTGAGAAAGTAATGTATTCAAGAGTAGCCTCCCATATTTGTAAAAATGAAGTACTAACAAAGTGTCAGTTTGGTTTTCAGGAAGGCTTTTCAACAGAAAATGCTATATACGCTTTCACTGATCAAATATTAAATGCTCTGAATAACTGGACATCACCCATTGGCATTTTTTGTGATCTCTCAAAGGCCTTTGATTGTGTAAATCATGGAATTCTTTTAGATAAGCTAAATCATTATGGTTTGAGGGGGGCAGTGCACAAATGCTTTAATTCATACTTAACTGGAAGAATGCAGAAAGTTGAAATAAGTGGTTCATGTAATGTTAAAACAACAGCTGATTCCTCAAGCTGGGGGGGGGGGGGGGGGAAGCTATCAGGTACGGGGTCCCACAGGGTTCGGTCTTAGGTCCTTTACTGTTCTTGATATATGTTAATGGCTTACCATTCCACATTGATGAAGATGCAAAGTTAGTTCTTTTTGCTGATGATACAAGTATAGTAATAAAATCCAAAAACCAAGAACTAAGTGATGTAATTGTAAATGATGTTTTTCACAAAATTATTAAGTGGTTCTCAGCAAACGGACGCTCTTTAAATTTTGATGAATTACAGTATATACAGTTCTGTACAGTAAATGGCACAACTCCAGTAATAAATATAGACTTTGAATAGAAGTCTGTAGGTAAGGTAGGATTTTCAAAATTTTTAGGTGTGTCCATTGATGAGAGGTTAAACCGGAAGCAACACATTGATGGTCTGCTGAAACGTCTGAGTTCAGCTACGTATGCTATTAGGGTTATTGCAAATTTTAGTGATAAAAATCTCAGTAAATTAGCTTACTATGCCTACTTTCATTCACTGCTTTCATACGGCATCATATTCTGGGGTAATTCATCGTTGAGTAGAAAAGTAATCAGAATAATTGCTGGTGCGCACCCATGGTCATCCTGCAGACATCTATTTAAGGATCTAGGGATCCTCACAGTAACCTCACAGTATATATATTCACTTATGAAATTTGTTGTTAATAATCCAGCCCAGTTCAAAAGTAATAGCAGTGTGCATAGCTATAACACCAGGAGAAAGGATGATCTTCACTGTGCAGGATTAAATCTGACTTTGGCACAGAAAGGGGTAAATTATGCTGCCACGAAAGTCTTTGGTTACCTACCAAACAGCATCAAAAGCCTGACAGATGCCAACCAACATTTAAAAATAAATTAAAAGAATTTCTAGATGACAACTCCTTTTACTCATTGGCTGAATTTTTAGATATAAATTAAGGGAGGGGAAAAAACCAACTTAAACATTAGTGTCATGCAATATTTTGTGTAATGTAATATCTTGTACAGACATTTTTTGTTAACCTGACACATTCCACATCATTACGAAGTGTCGTATTCATGATCTATGGAACAAGTACTAATCTATTCTAATCTAATCAAATCTAGTCTAGAGAGGTGACATCTAAATTTAATATTGTTAGTTTTCCTCTTCAAACTGAAATTCATGGCATTAGTTTTCTTTATGTTCCATGTCACTTTATTGCTTATTGACCAGCCGTAAACGTCCTTGAGAGTTACATAGTTTTCTCTGCAAGGAGTTCTTTTGTGTTCTCCGTGACTATAATATTGCTGTCATCAGCGAAGAGAATTTTTCCATCATGTGTAACACAACTGGGAAAGTCGTTGATGTATATCAGGAATAGTATTGGTGCTAATATGCTACCTTGCGGAACCCCTATATTAATGTATTTTGGTTCTGATAAGTGTTTTATTAAATCTTTAGATCTATTTGAGGTCTGTGTTATCTCTACTCTTTCTAACCTATCTGCTAGGTATGATCGAAACCAGTCATTAGCTATTTCTCTTATTCCTAATGATTCTAACTTATTTCATAGAATCTTTTGGTCGACTGAACAATAGACCTTAGAAAGATCCAAAAATATACCTGTGACACACTCATCTTTATCAAGAGCATCAAGTACAACTTCTGTGAATCCTACTATGGCTGACTCCGTATTTTTGCCACTCCGGAAACCAAGCTGTGATTCAGTTTATTCAGGTAATTCATTAATCTGTCTTTGATAATTGCTTCTATTATTTTTGAGAATGGTGACAGCAGGGAAATGGGCAAGTAATTTTCTAGTCCTTCTGCATTACCTTTCTTAAGCAAAGGCACAACTCTTACCTGCTTTAACT
Source organism: Schistocerca serialis cubense (assembly GCF_023864345.2). Classification (NCBI taxonomy): domain Eukaryota; kingdom Metazoa; phylum Arthropoda; class Insecta; order Orthoptera; family Acrididae; genus Schistocerca; species Schistocerca serialis. The sequence continues at coordinate 967,312,014 of NC_064639.1, forward strand.
GCTCTGGAAATGTCCCTGATATGAAGGATTCATTTATTATATTTGTTAAAGGGTCTTTATAATCTCTATGCTTTGTTTCAGTACACACTTTGGTACTTCATCTAACCCTACTGACTTTTCATTTTTTAGTTTTTGAAAGGTTTTATTGACTTCATTCTCTATGGTTAGAAGTAATATCGTTGTATTTAGTGCAACATTATTTACAGGTGTTATATTTGTTTTGGGGAATTTTTTCTGTAACGTCTCTGCAATACTTGAAAAATGCTCGTTTACATAGTTTGCTAAGTGTTGTGGATCATTTATTACCTTATCCCACTCCCTTAACAGTATGTTATTTTGCATTTGTTTGCCCCTCCCCATTTCCTTTTTTATAACATCCCAAACTGCTTTGCTTTTATTCTTTGCATTATATATTATTCCATCATTAAATGACTTTTTTGCAGAAATCAGCACCTTCTTACAGATCTTTTTGTATCTACGATAGAAATTTAAGAATTCTGGATCATTTTGACTCTTTTTCCAGGAACTGAGGTATTTAAGTGTTTGTAAGAACTTCTTAATACTTGCTGTTATCCATATATTTTTGTCAGACGTTGATACAGACATGCATACTTTTGGAAATGCCTTTTCAAAGTTCAATTTAAATAATGTGGAGAATTTAGAGAATTTAAGTGTCATTGGTTTCGTTATACACTTTATCCCAGCTTTGTTTTGCTAGTTCTTTTGAAAAATCTTTTATTTTGATTTCTGACAGATGTCGTTGGTAGGTTTGTAGTTTAGGGAATGATTCAGTGCCTGAATTTACTGTTGTTATTTGACTGAGATGGTCTGATAATCCGATATCTTTTACAGCTACATCACATTTTCCCTGTCCATATTTATCACCACATGGCCAATTGCTGATAGTCGTTGTAGTAACCCTTGTTGCACTATTGATCAAATGGGACATGCCAAAACTTTGAAGGATATTTATGAGGGTGCTGATGGATTCTTTTATGATATTAGTGTTGATGTTAGCGGCCCCACACAGAATTATGTTGGCCTCTGTACTTGAGAATTTATCTAAAACTTCTGTTAATTTATTGAAAAATTTGGGAGATCTATACACACACAAAATGATTAAGTTCTTGGTGATATCAAGCCCTGTTAATTCAATAGCTGAGATTTCAAAGTTTTTGTCTTCACTTACTCTACTGAGGTCATGTCTCGATTTGAACTGTGTTCCTTTTCTGATATACATGCATGATCCTCCGCCCCTTTAAGCAGTTCTGCAGTAAGTATTTACCCTTTCATACAATGATAATACTACACATTGGATTTCTGTGTCTCTACACCAGTGCTCAGTATCTCAAACTACTGTGCAGTTCAAAGATTGGAGCTCAATGTCTAATAGTTGCACGTTTCGATGGAGGATTGTTAAGTCTGCGAAATGCCCCATGTTACTTTTTCCAATGGTTTGCGTTTCTTTGTGACATCTGGTATGTGTATTAGTTGGCATCTTAAAACCTATCTTGTGAGTGATTGTTTCAGTATTATTTTAAATGATGGAGATACTATTTAGGCAGGGCAACCTTTTGTCTGGATTTATCCTAAAAGAGACTTCCTTTTCCTAATCATGACAACAGTTATTTGACCATGTGTGGCTCGAGATCCACCCCCTATTAGATTAGATTAGCTTAGATTAGATTGGTATACTTTCATGAACCAGCTGTATCAGTCTTCCCTTCCCAGTCCTGTTTAGGTGTAGGCCATTCATAATGAAACCCCTTCTGTTGATAGTCCCGAAGCAAAGTTGGCTGCCCTCAGAGCCATTCCTAACCCTACAATGATTTGCCTCACAGTTCCATCAAGATTTGGTCGATCATAACGCCAGAAGAGCTCAACAAAATGTACTTTGGTGCCATGAGTAAGGGAAGCTCTGTATCATTGTTGGGAAGATTTAGGATTTTTGGTCTTCTCATTCACAGGGAATGAGTAAAATGGATAGCTCTCGACTTGTTCATTATTTAATAAGGATAAGATTTATTATGACATTTGTAAAATAACTGTTACAGTAGCACCACTGAAGTCAGTTAAAGTATCATTTTCATTAGTTACAATTATTTATAAATTCTGTATAGTATCAAAAATTGCAATGTATATGGGATAATGTGGCTCAGGAGGTAGCTGTCTATCAAATTCAGGTTTAGGCTGGTATAAAACAATAATATTAGTTTTTAGATGAAAATGATCAGTTGTTTTATAAACATCCCACCAGCCAAATTAAAATATATATTTATTAATTCTAATGAAATAATTTTAAGAACATCATCAGCAACAGTTTTTTCATTTGCTTCAACAGTTTAGTTACTAAATCCTAATATACTTCAAACACTATCTTCGTTATCCATATATAATCTAACATTACTCTCACTATTAGTTCTCTTCAAAATTTCATCTTCTTTAATATGTATATTAGGCTTTCTTGAATGAATAAATATTTATGAGTTATTCAAACTATATTGACCAACAGGAACATCTGTTGTTCCTCCATGACAATACAGTTTATTAGTTTTCAATGTAATACCTGGAGTAAGAAATGTATAAAAAGCAACTAGTGCAACGTTGGTATAACTTTCTCATGTAGGTAGAGTCAATCTTTTTTAAGAACAGATGACTTAAGGCTAATTGACACTGGCCATCACATCAAATTCACATTGGCTGTCATATCACATCATGGCATGTTCCATTAAAACATTCTACATCTACATCTGCATAGCTGTAGATACTCCAAAAGCCATTATACTAAGGTAAGTGGTGGAGGGTACCCTGTACCAATGCTTGTCATTTCCCCTCCTGTTCTACTCACAAACAGAGTGAGGGAAAACGACTGTCTGTACGCCTCCCTATGAGCCCTAATTTGTCATACCATCTTCATGGTCCTTACACATGATGCATGTTGGCAGGAGCAAAATCGTCCAGGAGGCAGCTTCAAATATCAGTTCTCTAAAGTTTGTCAGTAGTGTTTCCCGAAAAGAATGTCACCTTCTCTCCAGGGATTCCCATTTTAGTTCCCAAAGCATCTTCCTAACACTTATGTTTTGTTCAAACCTACTGGTAAAAAATCTAGCAGCCCTCCTCTGAATTGCTTCGATCTCCTCCTTCAATCCGACATGGTATGGATACCAAACACTCGAGCAGTATTCAATAACAAGTCACACAGTGTGTTATATGCATTCTCCTTTACAGGTTGTAGCACCATTATCGATAGTAAGTAGGCCATGCAATGTAATTGTGTGTATGTAACTTTGAAGTGATTGTCTGTACCAGTTAAGATCTTTGAATTGTCAGAGGAAAAGTGGAAATTTATGATATATATATTGTAATGATTTAATAATATTTTAAAAAATGAAAGTTCATAAAATATGTATGCTTGTAAAAGAAAAATTGTACTTTGAATACTGGTTTATACTTAAGGAAGAGGTATTATATAAAGGAAAGGGTGTAGGGAACCCCCTCCACTGCGGAAGGGGCTTGGCGAGTGGGAAAAGATGGATTTGCCATTCAATCTGGGCGTTAAGAGAGAGAGCACATTACGCAGACAGTGGCCAGCAATTGTACAGTCAACACTGTAGGTGCCAAGTGATGCATTCGGAAATTGCCTTGGATGTGGTTTTGGCTGTAATATGATGCTGTTGTATTATGGAATGGCTCTGAAATGATTAATACATCACGAAGAAGAAATTTGAGAAGAGCCTTAAACTGCAAGAGGTGAGCTCAGACAGCCAAGACATGCATCCCACCAGTATTGCGCTGGTGCTTCATCAAGTTCAGGAAGTCAGATATGTATCTTAGTATGGACCAGTATGTTCGAGTGTGTCCTTTTTCAAAATTATTCTAGTGATAAAAACATGAGTGTGAACTTCGAAATTGTCCTGATCATAAAACCATTTTAGGGTCCTATACCGAGTATCCTGTTTCTAATTTGAATATGTCAAAGTTTCAGTGTTAAAGTGTATAAATGTTACTAGTTAAACCACCTGCTTCACAGGTAATCAAAAAGACACATAATTTGACTTACAGGAAATTTGATTTTTCCTTGACTATTACCATAAACTAATTTCTGAAGTTTTATTTGAGAATAACATTTGAGTAAATTGCTATATAGTATTGAAATATAAACAAATTCAAGTGGGGTTACAAATTCAAATTACTGTAATACAATATGTCTCTGAAATAGTTACAGAATTTGCCTGTAGAGTAAATGATAGTTTATGGGCCCCACTATATTATTTTCTGTTATGAGAAAGTTAAACTAAATATTGCTTTTGCTAAAGGAATCTGAAGTATTTCCATAAAAGAGAGAGTATGAAAAAGTGTTTGTACAGGGTTATTTTATTATATTTGTAATGTTTATTGGTTAGTTAAACCAGGACTCTTGTCATGCTTCACTTAGTCTCATGATGTCTTTGATAACATTCTTGTGTTGAATTAATTAATGATTGAGATAGTAATTGTTATTAAAAGTAGTAAAATGGCATTCATCTTTCTGTGATTGCCATTTTACGCAAATGATAACTACTGCAATATACTGTTTAGTTCGTCTGACAGGCGTGTGTGTTCATTTGCACTTTACAAAGAGAAAAGGAATAAAAGTCCTTTTTTCAAAATTATATATGAATTCTTTGAACTTAATGTTTCAAATTATTATGCCTAATTAGGCTAGCGACCGTTTATTATTTCATTCATGAGAACTTCATTACTTTCTTAGCATCCAAAATTAAAGTCTTTCTACTAATTGCCACTGATACGAAATTCATGTTCGACACACTCTGCCCATTAGGTAAACACACAGTCAAACTTCAAAATCCCTCCCATTGGTAACACTTATTGTATGTTAGCATCACGTTTGGCACAAAGTATGTACAGAGATGTTATAAGGTGAACAACTCTTTCCTGAAGTTCTCCCAATAAACTGATGGTGATCATTTTCTTTAACTACCACAGTTTCCACAAGCTCATTCCACCTTATAACGCTTTACAATGTTATGCCCAGATATTTAAACGACTTGACTGTCTCAAGCTGGACACTAGTAATACTGTATCCGAACATTACGGATTTGTTGTTCCTACTCATCCATATTAACTTATATTTTTCCACATTTAGGGCTAACTGCCTTTCATCACACCAAATGGAAACTTTGTCTAAGTCGTCTTGTAGTTACAGTCACTCAGCTTCGACATCGTACCATAGACCACAGCGTCATCGGCAAACAATTGCAGACTGTTGCCCACCATGTCCACCAAATCATTTATATATATAGAGAACAACAGCGGTCCCATCACACTTCCTTGAGGCTCTCCTGACGATACCCTTGTCTCTGATGAACACTTGGCGTCGAAGAAAATGTTCTATTATTTAATACCTTCGAGTGAGTCACATATCTGTGAACTTATTCCATATGCTCTTACCTTCATTAACAGCATTCAAAGGGGCACTATGTCAAATGCTATCTGGAAATCTAGAATCATGGAATCTGCTTGTAGGCCTTCATCCATAGTTCTCAGTCTGTCATGTCACAAAAGGGCAAGCTGAGTTTTGCACATGCAATACTTTCGTGGACATAAGCTGCTTACCCTCAAGAAAGTTTATTATGCTCGACCTGAGAATGTGTTAAAGGGTTCTACAGCAAACAGAAATTAGGAATATTGGCCTGCAATTTTGTACATCTTGTAATGTAGCAAGTTATTACGAGATGACATTTGTTGCAGTAAGGCACATAGCCATTTGGTACGGTGGCTGCAGGATGGCTATGGTTTTTTTCGCTTTGCTCACATCACAGCTGATGCTGCCTGTCTTGAGAACTGCATAGCGTAACAGTCAGTCAATACAAAGATTCATACCCGTTACGAACCTAAATAATCCATATTAGTTATTATCCGATTTTGTTCAAATTTGATACACAGCCTTTTGTTACTAATGGAATGATGCTGTCAAAATTTCCGATTTTTATTTATTATAGTTCCAGAGATAGAGAAAATTACCTAAAAGTCCTAAAACCAATGGTTGTTTCTTAAAACCAAGTTAGGAACAAGCACAATTTGACTTTCATTATAATTTGAAGTCATTACCAAGTTACAAGTACATAAATATCGATTAATTAGAATTTTATTTTCTAACACTTTAGTCATTGTGCATTAAGTAACACAAAAATCGGCAAAATTATTATTTGATTATATTTTTTGTGTGAGTGCGTGAGAATGATTGAGAGAGTGTATGTGGGACATACATTAAAATTTAATATGTCATTTTCCATAAAACCTTGTACAAATAGACCATGGGAAAGTTATGGTGCAAACATGATTCAGATGACATATGTCAGTGTGAACTTGTTTTTGTATAAAGGCAGCCAGAATGAAAGTTAGAAGCGGAATAAGTTTATCTACCAATTTCAAGAATAATTTGTACTTCGCTTTTTTTGATTAAACAATATACTAGAAATTGAAGTTTTAATGACATTAATTACTATCAGATTATTGATTGGAGAAGGCAAGTTTTGCCGCGAGAATAATCTGGAAGGAACATTCTAATTGGTCATTTAGATCAACATCCAATCAGAATTGAGCTGTTCCTGTGTGAAGATAGTGGAGTGGGCAGTTGGTAGAGTAGTTCGAGATAGTCGTTAGCTAACTGGCCTATGGATAACACAATGTTAGATAGCAACATAAAAATACTCTGAAAACTGAAGAAATAGTGAGTTAATTGCGGTTTGAATACCTTTTGACTGAAGCGACTGGAGTTACGAACATTTTAATGAAAGTTTGGTGGCTCTAAATTAAATAGTTTGAGAGTTATGAGCGTGTGAACTTTCTGGTTGTAGTAACAGTTCTGCATGGCATGTTTCGTGCTCTGTACAGAATACTTTGGCAAGCACTTATTTTGAAGAAGACCACTGGAACGACCGAATGTTTAACTCGCGAATAGTTGTGGGTCGGTACCTGGTGGAACGTGAAAATTAGTCGCGTCGGACTTGCAAAAATTCTGGCTGCTTTTCGAGTGTAACTATGTTGTACAGACAGTGAACTTTGAATGAGAGAGCATTACCATATTAAATTCGGACTTTATAGCCATTTCACATGTTTCCATATGACTAAAAAGCAGACTCATCTAATTGTAAATGCTTTCTGCAAGTAAACTGCATCCTCCGAACGCCCGATTTTTTAAAAAATGAACTTTCAGAAACTGTCTTTCAACTCAATTTACGCGACCTCTGTGTGGTAGGTATTATGTAGTGGTTTCATCAACGCTGTTTTATACTGCCTAGCAAGTATCTGCTACTACAGAGTGAAGGGACGTTGGAGAGAAGCATATCGAGATAGATGGACTTTCGATAAGTCAAAGAGAGAATGCAGACGACCGAACCCGCCCCACCGCAGTCTGTTCTCTTATTTTTCTTATATACTGGAGTCACCTACGTTTTTTCCCAGTCGCTTGGTGCTTTGTGCTGGGTGAGAGATTCATGATAAATGCAAGATAGGTAAGAGGCCAATGCCACAGAGTACCCTTGTGAAATTGAACTGGGATTCCATCTGGGTGCAGTGATTTATTTGTTCGAAGAACTTTAAGTTGCTTCTCTACGCCAGGTATGCTTATTTCTATACCGTCCATATTGGAGTCTGTGTTATGGTAAAATGCCAGTATTATGCACAGTTCTGCTGGGTGAACGATTTCTTGGACATCAAAATTTAAAACATCAGCTTTAATTTTTCTCTCTTCAGCTGCCACACCAGACTGGTCAACAAGGGACTGAACGGAAGATTTAGATCTACTTAGCTATTTTAAACATGACCAGAATTTTCTGGGTTTCTCTGCAATACATTTCAAATGGTGGCATCCACACTAGCTGTTCTGTCACGTCGTTTTAATTCACGAAATGGCACTGTCAAGGTTTCTCAAGAAAACAGGTTTGACAGTTGATGTCATCTGTCGGTGTTGATCATGTGACCTCCAAATTCATTTCCTCCCAATATGTGGCCATGAACATTGTTGATACAAATTGTTTGTTTTTTGTTATTCCTTATGCACAGTTTCATTTAGTTATTTCTTTTGTTAAAATTGCTAATAAATAACGAAATATTAATAGAAGCAGTGAGGCAGCAGCCTGAACCGTATGACATGAGTGTACTAAATTAGATGGCCCTCTTCTGTATTTATAAAGTGGATTTCTATGCATACCTAAACCGTATTCAATATTTTACAAGGAAATTGATTGCAATATGGCTGCAACTTGAAGTGAAAAAGATACTGTATGTAGAATCAAGTTAATAAGTCAGTTTAATTTATTTGTATGTTGTCAAGCAATTGTGATATCTGGTAAAGAAGTGGGCTGAAACCTTTTGACACTGCAACAGTGGACAAATGCGTCATTTGTGAACTATAAATAAAGTAATGCATTAGAGTTGTTCCCTTATATATGCGTTTATGCCAGGCTATTTATTGCGTGAAACAGTTTTGCAAGCATCAGTGGTCAATATTCATCTAGTTTCACTAGCTAACTCCGGTACAAATAAGGCACTTGAACTATTAAAAACCAAATACAAGATATAAGAAAAAAAATTTTTGAAGGGAAAGATATTGATGGAGATATGTCTATTGCACAAAAATTTGCACTAGATTGGTAACTAAACTTAATCTTAGACAAACCTATTCTTCATAAGATGTGAGTAGCATCTCATACTACTGTATTCCTTTTAGTAATTCTTGGTGCAATTTGACATAACAAATGAAAAAACTGGTGCTTCGACTTCCTAAAATATAAAATGCAGATTCCTCTTTCTCAAGCTCCTTCTATAATGTGTGAAATTCCCCTTCTGTACCACGTAATGCCATTCTTTTTTACCCTGCCTCGCACTTCCATCGTTCTTCTCCAATGAAGAAGCTGTCTCTGCAGGCTGCAAACGATTTCAGCCCAATAAATGTAATTTTCCTACAAACGTAGACTCCAGTATACACTTATATACCCTACTGTGGTATATATGTGCACTTTGTGCATAAAAATAGTTGAATACAATCTTTCGAAGATGGTAATTCCCGCGAAAAAACCAGCTGAGGACAGCCATGCGAATTGAGATCGCGTGACTTGAATTGACTTAAACCACAACATGATGAACGGTGTGAATACACCATGACACAATGGTGCCACAACGTGATGGTGTCGTGATGACCAGTGTGAATTGGCCTTTACCACTCAAATGAAATAAGCAATTAATTTAAAATTAATAAAAATATTTATTTAAATGAAAACAGATTGGGATCCTAAGATATTAATTCCAGAGAAGAAATCAAAAAATAAATAAGGTAAGCCTTTATAGAATTCTGTTCGATGTGCAGTAATAGGACCAAGTTGTTATGGAAAAACAACATTAATGGTTGACAATTATATTTTAGTTCCAGGATGGTTGAGTTCTAATAAAATCAATCACTTATACGTTTATTCGAAAAGTTTAGATCCATTGAAATACTAGGAATTTATAAAAAGATGCATAATATTGACGACAAAAATTACACAAAAATAGATACTAATACTGAAAATAGTGATGAAATTAGAGCACTAGATGAATGTGGAGATAATTCAGTTGTCATATTCGAAGGTTTCATTCTTGAAAATCAGGAATCATTTAGAGAATATTTTACTAGAGGCAGACATAAAGGAATAGACTGTTTTTTATTTATCTTAGACATAATAAAAAGTATCAAAACAATTAGTAAGGATAATTTAATTTTTTTAAATATTTGTAGAGAACATGATACAAATTTGTGTCGTATATATCATGAATTTGCTGGTGGCGATTTAAAATTTGATGATTTTTGGAAGTAAATGTAGTAAATGTTGGCATGAGGGCCATTTCGGTATTTTTTGCAATAGGCACAACTAGGAAGCCTAAAGAAGGGAAATACAGATGTAAGATAATAAATTTCTCAACTATAATTATTTTTATTAATATTTTTCGTCTGTAACAAATGTTTGTGACATATAAACCAGAAGTTTTCAAAAATGTAAAGAAAACTGGAAATTAATGAAAAAATTAAAAGAAGAATTCGAAAAATGGAAGAACAACCAAGAAAAGAGCATGGAAAATATAAAAAAGGTGAACTGCCTGTTATTAACACAATTGAAGGAATAACAGATAAGGTTTCAAAAACTATTATAGAAAACAGAGACATTGAAAAACAAATGAGTCCTTATCAACATCATCGCTGTTTTGATGAATTTGACAGTATGCCACAAATTAAAAAATCTGAAAGTCCAAAGGATGTCTATCAATGAAGTGAATCAGAAATACAAAATGTACTGACGAAATATGCAGAAGAGGTTAAAGATAGAAAAGCACAGGGTGTTATTAACAAACTAAAAGAGGGTGATGTTAAAAATATCTGTAATTCCAAGAATGGTAGACTATATAAACCGTAGTGAAGGTCAGGTTTTTGCATTATATCCTGTTGGTACATCTAAATTTGTTGATAATATACCAGTAGAATTTTGTGGCGATACATTAACAGTTGGTGATAGGACATATGAAGGTACAATAGACTGATGAATCTTTTAACTAAAAAGTAGATTACTGTCAAAGATATGAATTTATATTCTCCTCAGTTTCCATGTAATGAAGTTCGACTAATACTGTTTCAGCAAAGCGTTAGCTTTATTCACAAAAGGTTGTGAGTTCCATACAAGGAGAAAATAAAAAAAACAATTAAAAACTTATATAACAAAGAAAAAACAACAGTCTCCGTTTTCTTTTATGGAATAAACAAAAACATCCACTGTGTGCTCAGTTTATTTACAGTGATTCCTAGTAATAGAAAATTTGATGTTTTTGATCTCCCAAATTATCCATATATTTTGTACCGTTCAGGAACGTTATATTCTGAGAAGAATCCAAATAAAATAAAATAAAGTATAGATATTAAATATAATAAGCTGATAAAACAAATTGGTGATTCCAATTTTCTAAAATTAAAGGCACATTTAGAATCAAGTTTCGTTGAGAAGCAGGTGAAGGCTGAATAAATAAAAAGTGGAATATATCTGGATGAATGATGTGCATGATTTAAGCGACAGATTACAGTAACTCATGTTGAAGAAGAAGCTGGAAATAAAAGTCATTATAATGAGAAAGCTGGAGTAATGCAAATGTTAATGAATAATCAATAATCGAAGGGGAATTCCTTATTTGACCAAATTTTTGAATAATTTACCACATACATCTAGGAAAAATGAAAAATATGGGAAAGCCTTAGTCAATTCGCCTGTAAGTGATCTACCATTGACAGAGATGCATCTACCAGAATTTTTGTACTGTAGACATTTCAGTAAATTAAAAGGAATACTAGAATATGATGATAGAGGTATAAGTCCACAAGATAAAGGTTTTAAAAAGAATGATATTACTTATAGAGATAATAAAGATTTCCAATCTAGAAATCAAGGGGATAAATAACTTCAGTCAGTACAAAAAAGAGAATGTTTGCTAAAGATACATTACTTGGCGAAAAATTAGCAGCAACAGCAGTTAGAGGAATAATGTATAGAAAACTGAAACTGGATATGGTTTGGGTTTATAAAATATTAATTCTTAAAAAATTTATTTATATAAGTGAATAAATTCGACTTTGATTATACTTTGCTAATGTGTGACAAAACTAATCCAAAATCTATTAAAATTAAACTAAAAATGATAAATTACATAATACTGATGATTTTTTTAACTGATTCACAAAAAAGAGTTTAAAAGACTGGTGCCAATTTACTCATAACACTAGCTACTCCTGTTGTAATAAATGAATATCTAACAAAAATGAAAGAAGGATCAGGACTCACGAAACACTAAGCTGGTTTTTCTTACAGTACTTTTGGCTGAATCATCACATCTAGCAACTACTGGTTCACTAGGTGGTAGAGCAGCTGGTAGTGCAAAACCAGTAATGGGCAAGAAAAAAGGTGTTATGGAATTAGAAGAATAAAAAACGCATTATTTGGCAATGGGGAAGAAAGGAACTAGAACAAAAAAATGTGCAAAAAATAATCGATATGTATGCTAATGTGATAAGTAATTTTGATATAACAAAACTTGCTAAAAATTTAACATTAAACATTTTCGTGCCATTTTTATGATTGATGGATTACCTAACAAACAAAAAAATTTAATCTGGGGTAGTTGATTTAGATCCATATGATCAGTATGTTACTCATTGGATATATATTCTAAGACTAATGATAAAAAAATTTATACTTGATTCATTTGATGACACTGTATCAAAAAAACTAGATAATTATTTGGAAAAAATGAACTATACTACAATACTGAAAGAACACAACATTTTAATGAAATAATTTGTGTATACTAAAGCTCTTGTCAGAAATAATAAGCTTAATGAAATTTTGAATCTAGTAAGCACGCTTTTAGTTAACAAGATACAGCCTACAGCTGGAAAAATAAAGTTGGAAAATATCAAAAACATAATGGATCCAAAAATAGAAACGTTAATTACAGATTTTTGTAAACAATTATGTAGCATTTTTAAAGTAACTGAAAAAATTGATTTGAGTGGTAGAAGATTAGTTGACTTAGAAGATCTTGTTGTGGTGCTGTTACCCAGCAGTCCTTAGAAAAAGAGTATGTTCCAACACACATCATCTCAAAGGATAATAACTGAAAATAGAAAACGGAAGATTGAAGGAATGAGTACACTATGTAAAACTTAAGAAAATGAAAGTTCTTAAAAATTTTTGTTAGTGGTGGACTACTCGTGAAGAAATTATAAATGAATTACAAAAACCAATAAGAAAAAAATTTAAAAGAAAAAATGCTCTTTCATTCAGTACGATGATATATAACAGGCTGATCTACTACAGATGCATTGTGGGAACTTAAAAGAAATATCAAAAATAAATCCTTGAACCATGGACCTTGCCGTTGGTGGGGGGATTGCGTGCCTCAGCAATACAGATAGCTGTACTGTAGGTGCAACCACAATGGAGGGGTATCTGTTGAGAGGCCAGACAAATGCATAGATCCTGAAGAGGGGCAGCAGCCTTTTCAGTAGTTGCAGGAGCAACAGTCTGGATGATTGACTGACCTGGCCCTGTAACAGTAACCAAAACAGCCTTGCTGTGCTGGTACTGCGAATGGTTGAAAGCAAGGGGAAACTACAGCCGTAATTTTTCCCGAGGGCATGCAGCTTTACTGTATGGTTAATGATGATGGCGTCCTCTTGGGTAAAATATTCCAGAGGTAAAATAGTCCCCCATTCGGATCTCCGGGTGGGGACTACTCAGGAGAAAGAAAACTGGCGCTCTACGGATCAGAGCATGGAATGTCAGATCCCTTAATCGGGCAGGTAGATTAGAAAATTTAAAAAGGGAAATGGATAGGTTAATGTTAGATATAGTGGGAATTAGTGAAGTTCGGTGGCAGGAGGAACAAGACTTTTGGTCAGGTGAATACAGGGTTATGAATACAAAATCAAATAGGGGTAATGCAGGAGTAGGTTTAATAATGAATAAAAAAATAGGAGTGTGGGTAAGCTACTACAAACAGCATAGTGAGCGCATTATTATGGCCAAGATAGACACGAAGCCCATGCCTAATACAGTAGTACAAGTTTATATGCCAACTAGCTCTGCAGATGATGAAGAAATTGAAGAAATGTATGACGAAATAAAAGCAATTATTGAGATAGTGAAGGGAGATGAAAATTTAATAGTCACGGGTGAGTGGAATTCTGTAGTAGGAAAAGGGAGAGAAGGAAACGTAGTAGGTGAATATGGATTGGGCTAAGAAATGAAAGAGGAAGCAGCCTGGTAGAATTTTGCACAGAGCATAACTTAATCATAGCTAACACTTGGTTCAAGAATCATAAAAGAAGGCTGTATACACGGAAGAAGCCTGGAGATACTGACAGATTTCAGATAGATTATATAATGGTAAGAGAGATTTAGGAACCAGGTTTTAAATTGTAAGACATTTCCAGGAGCAGATGCGGACTCTGACCACAGTCTATTGGTTATGAACTGTAGATTAAAACTGAAGAAACTGCAAAAAAGTGCCAATTTAAGGAGATCTATAATTTATTTTTTACCTTATATTCTCTATGTATGCTAATTGATGGCAAAACTTGTTGAGTTATCAAATCTTGAAACTGTTTAGCTAATTTATTTTTTGATTTGATAATTAATGGCCATAGTCGTGATTTTCTGCCCTTCAAATCTTTCCAACTTTTCCTACATTGTTGTCTAAAGTGATATAGGATTGCTTCAGATGTATTGTTATATTCCAATATTTCAGCTACATCTTGAGCTTCAAACCAAGAGTTATTGTTTTCATCATGATCATATACCCATGTTTATCAATATAACTGAACTTGTTGTGACAAGGTCTGCATCCACCTCTTTTATATAAAATAACAATTTCTTAGATATAATATTTTTAAACAAGTTCTATATCAGGCTTATTCAAAGTTTCGTCATAAAAAATTCCTCTTCTAATTTATTTCATTAACATTATAATTTAATGTTTCACATAATTTCTCAACAAAATGAGAGAGAATGTTAAAGTGAATATAGCACCAAAGAAAATATTAAGCATATTTAATCATGTTGGGTCTGCTACTATTATAACAGTATTATCTGTCCAAAAGATGATTCTGAGGCAATAGAACACCAACTTTTGAGAATTTTTCCTTCGCACACCATTTAGATGTGGTAATATAATTAATTTTTTCCTTCCTCATCTCCACAACATCAGAAATTATATTTTTTAGTTGTTAACGTTAGCTACCATAACTTCTTAATTGGTGTTGTAATTGCTTATTTTCTTACTCTTTTAATTTTGTAGTTTTTTATGGTTTACATTGACCATGTTATCTAAAAGATGGCAAGACTCATGTCTAACCCAATTTTTGAATAATTAACCTTCTTTGTTTTTAGATGATAAAATTAAGAAATATAAACCAGATTAATTGAAAAATATAGTTTTTTGTGATATGTTAGACTCGTCTTGGAAGCAAGTCTGGAAACTTTACCATAGTTTATTTTATCATCTTTGTCGAGATTATTTCTTATTGGTTTAACTGTATCTGTAATGTTTAAAGTTTCAGAAATATCATTAGCTTAAAGCAAATAATGATAAATAATGATTAAAATTGTTTATCATTACATTTAAATTAATTGTTGATAAGGTCTACAATCGACTCCACTTAATATAATACAATTTAAAAGTGTTTTTCTCTTTTGATTAAATTCCATATAATATTTCTAAAATCCAGCAGTCAATTTTACAGTCTACTGGTGATCCCACTTAATTTCGTGTAATTAATATCTATAGTGACTCCATTTAATATAAAATTTAGGTATTCAAAAAATTTAGTTTTATAGTTTTCTTAAGAGTGTGTCTAAAACTGATTATAGATCTGAATTCCTTTCTCATGAAACATGTACTGTACTAAAACTCGTAAATAAAATAAAAAATATATAGTAGAAATACTAGTGACAGAAAAATATTTTATCTATACAGTTATCTAGTGCTAGCAGCAAGAAAGGAGATTCATTTAATTATACAAACGTTTATTTAGAATAGGGAAATGAGTTAAATTTACCTGAAGCTAGTGTCTAATTTTACTTAAATGTAATAAAAAATGGATTCTAAATGAATGGAGGCCTCAAAAAGTGTAAAAAAATGCAAAGTGGAGATGTTAATTGATAATTTTTATTCACATATGTACACAAACGATAAGTCAGGACACATTTGTACAGAATATGGTTAAAAAGTCTTAAAAATATTAATAATAATCAGCAAGTCCTATGTGTATGTGGAAAATATGTTTCAATTACCTATTACAAGTAGCATTTACAAACATTTTCCAATTACGAACATTCTAAACTATTTTTACCTGTGATAAATAAGGTCTATGAAGATTCAAACAAGAAATTATTAACTGTAAGAAATTAAAGAATTTGGTTGTTTTACATAAATCCTACATCTAAATACAAGCATTGAAGTAGGTGTAAGATTTAGCATTGAGATAACTGTAAATAAAAATGAAAGTTAAATAAAATAAATACAAATGAAAATTAGTTAATCACTAAATTTTCTGTTTTATGAAGAACTTAAATTCTTGTTTTTCAGAAAGCTCCTAAAATTTTATCACCCTTAATAGAACCTAAAATTACTCAGAGTTTGAGATATTTTACATTCAGTCAACTTCATGACCAG
Source organism: Schistocerca serialis cubense (assembly GCF_023864345.2). Lineage (NCBI taxonomy): Eukaryota > Metazoa > Arthropoda > Insecta > Orthoptera > Acrididae > Schistocerca > Schistocerca serialis. The sequence continues at coordinate 967,328,268 of NC_064639.1, forward strand.
TCTAGAAGAAATAATTTAACTAGATGTGTTGTTGTTGTTGTGGTATCCAGTCCTGAGACTGGTTTGATACAGCTCTCCATGCTACCCTATCCTGTGCAAGCTTCTTCATCTCCCACTACTTACTGCAACCCACATCCCTCTGAATCTGCTTAATGTATTCATCTCTTGGTCTCCCTCTATGATTTTTACCCTCCACGCTGCCCTCCAATGCTAAATTTGTGATCCCTTGATGACTCAGAACATGTCCTACCAATCGATCCTTTCTTCTAGTTAAGTTGTGCCACAAACTTCTCTTCTCCCCAATCCTATTCAATAACTCCTCATTAGTTATGTGATCAACCCATCTAATCTTCAGCATTCTTCTGTAGCACCACATTTCGAAAGCTTCTATTCTCTTCTTGTCCAAACTATTTATTGCCCATGTTTCACTTCCATACATGGCTACACTCCATACAAATGGTTTCAGAAACGACTTCCTGACACTTCAATTTATACTCAATGTTAACAAATTTCTCTTCTTCAGAGACGCTTTCCTTGCCATTGCCAGTCTACATTTCATATCTCTCTACTTCGACCATCATCAGTTATTTTGCTCCCCAAATAGCAAAACTACTTTACTACTTTAAGTGTCTCATTTCCTAATCTAATTCCCTCATCATCACCCGACTTAATTCGACTACATTCCATTATCCTCGTTTTGCTTTTGCTGATGTTCATCTTATATTCTCCTTTCAAGACACTATCCATTCCATTCAACTGCTCTTCCAAGTCCTTTGCTGTCTCTGACATAATTAAAATGTCATCGGTGAACCTCAAAGTTTTTATTTCTTCTCCATGGATTTTAATACCTACTCCGAATTTTTCTTTTGTTTCCTTTACTGCTTGCTCAATATACAGATTGAATAACATCGGGGAGAGGCTACTACAACCCTGTCTCACTCCCTTCCCAACCACTGCTTCCCTTTCATGGCCCTCAACTCTTATAACTGCCATCTGGTTTCTGTACAAATTGTAAATAGCCTTTCGCTCCCTATACTTTACCCCTGCCACCTTTAGAATTTGAAAGAGAGTATTCCAGTCAACACTATCAAAAGCTTTCTCTAAGTATACAAATGCTAGAAACATAGGTTTGCCTTTCCTTAATCTTTCTTCTAAGATAAGTCAGAGGTCAGTATTGCCTCACTTGTTCCAATGTTTCTACGGAATCCAAACTGATCTTCCCCGAGGTCGGCTTCTACTAGTTTTTCCATTCGTCTGTAAGGAATTCGCGTTAGTATTTCGCAGCTTTGACTTATTAAACTGATAGTTCGGTAATTTTCACATCTGTCAACACCTGCTTTCTTTGGGATTGGAATTATTATATTCTTCTTGAAGTTTGAGGGTGTTTCACCTGTCTCATACACCTTGCGCACCAGATGGTTGAGTTTTGTCAGGACTGGCTCTCCCAAGGCGGTCAGTAGCTCTAATGGAATGTTATCTACTCCTGGGGCCTTGTTTCGACTGAGGTCTTTCAGTGCTCTGTCAAACTCTTCACGGAGTATGCTATTTCCTATTTCATCTTCATCTACATTATCTTCCATTTCCATAATATTGTCCTCAAGTACATCGCCCTTGTATAGATCCTCTATATACTCCTTCCACCTTTCTGCTTTCCCTTCTTTGCTTTGAACTGGGTTTCCATCTGAGCTCTTGATATTCATACAAGTGGTTCTCTTTTCTCCAAAGGTCTCTTTAATTTTCCTGTAGGCAATATCTATCTTACCCCTAGTAAGATAAGCCTCTACATCCTTACATTTGTCCTCTAGCCATCCCTGCTTAGCCATTTTACACTTCCTGTCGATCTCATTTTTGAGACATCTGTACTCCTTTTTGACTGCTTCATTTACTGCATTTTTATATTTTCTCCTTTCGTCGATTAAGTTCAATATTTCTTCTGTCACCCAAGGAGATCTACTAGCCCTCGTCTTTTTACCTACTTGATCCTATGCTGCCTTCACCGTTTCATCCCTCAGAGCTACCCATTCTTCTTCTACTGTATTTCTTTCCCCCATTCTTGTCAATCGTTCCCTAATGCTCTCCTTGAAACTCTCTACAACCTCTGGTTCTTTCAGTTTATCCAGGTCCCATCTCCTCAAATTCCTACCTTTTTTCAGTTTCTTCAGTTTTAATCTACAGGTCATAACCAATAGATTGTGGTCAGAGTCCACATCTGCCCCTGGAAATGTCTTACAATTTAAAACCTGGTTCCTAAATCTCTGTCTTACCATTATATAATCTATCTGATACCTTCTAATATCTCCAGGATTGTTCCATGTATACAACCTTCTTTCATGATTCTTGAACCAAGTGTTAGCTATGTCTAAAATTCCACCAGGCGGCTACCTCATTCATTTCTTACCCCCATTCCATATTCACCTACTATGTTTACTTCTCTCCCTTTTCCTACTCTCGAATTCCAGTCACCCGTGGCTATTAAATTTTCGTCTCCCTTCACAATCTGAATAATTTCTTTTATCTCATCATACATTTCTTCAATTTCTTCATCATCTGCAGAGCTAGTTGGCATATAATCTTGTACTACTGTAGTAGGCGTGGGCTTCGTGTCTATCTTGGACATAATAATGCGCTCGCTATGCTGTTTGTAGTAGCTTCCCCACACTCCTATTTTTTTTATTCATTATTAAACCTACTCCTGCATTACCCCTATTTGATTTTGTGTTTATAACCCTGTATTCACCTGACCAAAAGTCTTGTTCCTCCTGCCTTCGAACTTCACTAATTCCCACTATATCTAACTTTAACCCATCCATTTCCCTTTTTAAATTTTCTAATCTACCTGCCCGGTTAAGGGATCAGACATTTCACGCTCTGATCCATAGAACGTCAATTTTCTTTTTCCTGAAAACGACGTCCTCTTGAGTAGTCGTCGCCCGGAGTTCCGAACGGGGGACTATTTTACCTCTGGAATATTTTACCCAAGAGGACGCCATCATCAATTATCCATACAGTAAATCTGCATGCCCTCGGGAAAAATTACGGCCAAAGTTTCCCCTTGCTTCCAGCCGTTCACAGTAACAGGACAGCAAGGCTGTTTTGGTTAATGTTGCAAGGCCAGGTCAGTCAATCATCCAGACTGTTGCCCCTGCAGCTACTGAAAAGCCTGCTGTCCCTCATCAGAAACCACACGTTTGTCTGGCCTCTCAACAGATACCCCTCCATTGTGGTTGCACCTACAGTACAGCCATCTGTATCGCTGAGGCATGCAAGCCTCCCCACCAACGGCAAGGTCTATGGTTCATGGGGAAGATTAGTAAATGATGATGTAATTAATTTAATTAGATTACATAATTTACCTCTCCCTACAAGGTATCTCAAAAGCAAGTAGTTGAGCTCAAAGCCTTATTTAAATACTTTGGTATTAGAGGCTAATACAAATTAAAGAAATCAGAATTAATTAATTCAATTGTGTTACTATAACTTCCAGTTCATCCAAAATTATTCCAAAAGACTAGATCAAGGGCAAATTAGTAAACAATATTTTTACAGGTTTGACAATGATGTGTTTGGAAAGACTAGATGACTGAGACAAGAAAAAATAGTTAGACTATATCACATTTATTCATTCTGTAGTAAACTATTTAAACAAACGAAGACGACAAACCATCCAAAATGGATTTATTTGAGATTAAAGAAATGAGATCCATATCTAATTAAAAATTTATAGCTTGTTCTGTTAACTACAAAATTTTCTTTAACAGTGCTAATATTAGTAAACTCGATACTATCGCTGAGAAAACAGATTATGTAAAGAAAGCACTCAGTGCTATGCTACAAGTTGCTAAGTAGGGAACAAATATTGGAAAAGGAGGTACTTGAATACAACAAAAGCAAATCCAAAAAAAATTTACCCAATTCAGGATATAAGTCATAAGATAATACTAAACAATCTGTCCACATTTTGTGCAATAAAATCAAAGATATCTATCATCTGATGGGTCTGTTTATATAGTAGGTACAAGATGTAATGTTCAGATGTTAGTGACTCCTAAAGGTAGTGGTGGAGTTAGTAAAATAATAGATCTAGCTGATGATAAAAGGACAAAAAAGTATATTACAAGAATTAATAATAATGATAATGTGTGTTGTCCTAGAGCAATAACAGTGTCATTAACATGTCATACAAATATTATCTTTGGAAGAACACTAACAACAGTTGAGATTAAGAAGATCAGAGAAGGAGATAAATTCAAGCTACAAAAAGAGTTAAGAAACATTTTTCATAGCCAATTAGGAAAATGCAATGAATAAGAAGAAGGATTTGCTCTAGAGGATATTAAAATTGTTGAGCAAGAGTACATATCCAAATAAATGTTATACTGAGAATCATTATACTGGGAATCATTATACTGCAAAAGCAATAAAAGTATATCTGTATAATTATCACAACCATTTTTGTGTAATTAACACTATGTCAGCCTTCTTTGGCTCATCATTTTACTGTAGTATATGTAATAAATGTAGGAACGAGAACAAGCACAGCTGTAAAATAGAGAGAGAAATTTGTATACTATGCAATGGTACAGAAAGCAATCCTGTGGAAAATATGTTCTACTACAAAAACTGCTTTAGGTACTGTTGTAAACAAAAAGTGTAAGAAATCACCAAGAGGTTTGTGATACAGCTTATAAATGTACAAAATGTGATCCAAAGAACATAAATGTGGCTTTGAACTTTCCTGAAACTGTAAACAAATGGTAAAAAATTAAAAATAATAGATGTTACATGCAATACCAATTGCAAAGTGGTTGTATTTGTGAAAGAAAATTTGATGAGGAATTAATAGCCAATGATTGTAAAAATTTTAATAATGACAATTCTTCTATTACTGGAGATTTAGAAGATTATACGTTTTCCAGTGCTATAAAGTAGTTACAGTAGAACAGTTTAAATGTTGTGAAAAGGGAATATAAAAGAGGGTTCCTTGTACCTAAACATTGAAATATATGTGATTTGAGTACTAAGCTCAATAAGAAATTAGTTGTGATGCTGTTTATTAATTTAAGAGAAATTATGAAGTTTGTAGGTGGATGATATCTGATAAACATCAGAATTACTCTTTTGTAGTTCATTACACTAAAAGTTACGATTTACAGTTAATTCTGAAGTATTGTGTTGAAAATCCAATAAAACCATATACTATCTACTCAGGTACTAAATTAATATTATGGGAGGTAAAATAATTAGGTTTAAAAATTACAGACAGCAGTAAGTTTGTGCAAGGTCCACTTGCCACTTTTCCAACACAGAGGAAAATTACATTGACCCAATTCTTGGTATCGAATATTATTATGTTGACACAATGAAACCAAACAAAAAGAAAAGTATTTCTCAAATGGCCTAGTCAAAAAGTTAAAGAAATCATGTGTTAAATAGAAGTAAGAAATTGACGAATATTGTAATTCTGATGTACATATATTGAGAAGAGGCTGTTTAGAGCTAAGGAAACAGCTCCTATAAATAGCAAATATAGATCCATTCTCTTATTTAATAATTGCCAGAATTTGTATGGGTATATATAGGTCTAAATATTTTCCTGAACGAAGAGTTGCTGTATTGGATAAAGAACAGAAGGAAAATTACAGTAAAGAATACATAGCTTGGTTAAACGGTTTAAATATTAATAATATTCAGCATGCTCTTAATGGTGGTGAAGTAAACATAGCTGGAGCTAAAGTAGACGGTTTTTATAAAGAAATAAATATTGTTTATCACTATCATGGCTGTTTTTGGCATGATTGTAAAAATGTTTTGAAGGTTATACAATTAACAACAAAAGTAAAGAAACAAATGGAAAGGATTTTGACAGCAAGTAGTGACATACGAAATTTGCATGCAATTTAGTAGAAATTTGGGAATGTAATTGGATCAGCTCAGCAGAATGTAAAAAAAAACTTAAGAAGAAATTGAAACAGTTACCTGAAGCTATTGAGCATTTGAATCCAGGATTTGCTTTTTATGGTGGCTGATTTAACACTGTAAAATAGAAATGGCGTTAAGGCAAAAATAAGATATTATGATGTGTGTAATCTTTATCTGACTGCACAATATTATGATTATTATCCTGGGCAACAGCCTAGAAAAATAAGACACCAAGGTATTATTCCAAAAAATGGTATGGTTTAATGAAATGTAAAGTATTGTCTCCTAGACATGTGTATTATCCAGCTTTGCATGTATAAATGAAGACCAATAAAAATGAAAAACTGTTGTTCCCTTTGTGTTTCAAATGCAAGAATGCAAAATAATTAAATGCATCACAATAATGTTGACAGATGTTTTATTAGAACTTAGGTTACTTATGAACTAAAGAAAGCTGTAGAAAAAGGATATAAGATTTTAGAAGTCTATGAAGTGTAGGATTGTAGAAATAAAAGCAACATGTTGTTTAAAAATTATGTATAAGACTTTATGAAAATGAAATGAGAAACCAGACCCCATGATTTTGAAATTAATGAGTTACATATCAAAACAATGACAGAAAGGTTGGATACAAAATGCAGAAAAATTAGCTGTTGCTAAGGTAGGTCAAAACCTATTATGGGGAAAATTTGGACGACGACAAAATATGACTAAAACTGAGTATGTCGCAGATCTATAACAGTCTTATGAGGTGCTATTGGATGATCGATTGTATAATATAGATATAAATTCTATTAATGAGCATATGGTGCAATTGAATTACAGTTCAAGGATTATTATGGAGTAAATATCTTTATAGTAGTACTCACCACATAAAATGCAAGGCTTCAGTTGTGTGATAGGTTGGATAAGCTAGGAAAAAATGTTATATATTTAGATGCATATGGTGTAGTATACATTGATAATGGTAAAAAATATTTATTGGTAAATGATAATCATCAAGTTGATAATTCGTTATTTTTTACATTTATAAATTAGCGAGAATTTGGCTTTTCTATTTCTTGCAATATTTCTGTATCAGTTTCCTCAGATGTCTCTTCTTCTCCAGAAGCATTATGTTTTGTACACATTTAACTTGTTTCTCTCTTGGTTTATTGTTTCTCTCAACAATTATGGTAGATTTAAACTTGTCCTCATGCATGAGTCATATTTGTCCTTATTTAGAAGACTGATAATTTTTAATCTATATAAAAACAGTCCCTACTGTATAAGATCAATAATATAAACAGTTGTAATTTGTTTAAACAGATTACTGTGTTAGAAGTAAATAATTTATATTACATTACTGGATGTGAATAGTTAAGAACTAGAAAGTTGAAAAAAATTGTATGGTACTTGGTTACAAATTTAAAATAATTTTGCCAAGCAGATACTTCAAATTAAACATTGGTTGGGATTTTCAGTTTTTTGAAGATTGAAGTACTAAATTGAGATGTAGGGGAATGAAGAAACTTAAAACTGATGACAATGATTTTCATGAAATGAGTTTTTAATCCAATTTTTAAACAATTTTTCTTTATTTTCATTTGGTGGGTGCGAATGTTAATGAAATAACCCCCTAGTGCGCTGAACAGGCCCTGATAGTAGTGCAGTGGGCGTGACAACTGTATGTGTTATTAGACTGTGAGAACTTCGAATAAGTCAGTTTTTACATTTACAGTGTTTTGTTTATTTGTTTATTCATCATCTCACAATGACATAGCAGTTGTCATGGTAATACAATGAAAATCAGTAGCTAAAAACATTTAGACCAAAAGAATATATAAAGACGCTTTTGAGAATAGGAAACATGACTTCCTGTTAACCAGATGAGGGAACCATCCTGGCGCCTGCCTGAAATGGTTTATAAAAGTCATAGACATTCTAAATGACGATGGCTGGACAAAACAAATTCCAGCCTCGCAACCATGAGGCCAGTGTCTCAACAGTTACATTCATTTGTTTGGTCCTTTTTATAATGTTCTTCTTTGTTTATTTATTTATTTGTCTATAGAACAACCATCACAATAGTGTTGGACTTGTCGGAAACACATAGAAAAAGTATGTACATGTAAAAATTAACAAAATAAAGTAGCGCAAGCGGCGGTTAATCCAGGACATTGGCCATGGCCCTGTTAAAGGAAATATCCCAATATTCAGCTTAGTAACAAAGGGAAACAGGGGAAAACGCAAGTCACGATGGTTGGACAGGGCATAAGCCCATATCCTGCTCAATGAAAGTCCACTACATTAAGACTGGAGTAGCTGCCTCGCTCAGGTACATGATTATAACTGTGGTAAATGGGATTGGTTAGCAGGTCACCAAGTCTAGCTCTTGTCATCAACACACATTTGTATACATATAAGGAGGGACAGGATAGAAACCCAACTTTTTAATAACATCTTGCAGTGAGCCACAGCCAAGCCGTGTGATAAGATTTAAATAGCACTTCACCATATTGTAAAATTTCATTTAATTGGTTATTATTTTTATTCCAGAAAACTGTTTCATTAGCGGCAAGAGACTGTAAATAACCAAAATTAGCCATTCTAGCGCCATCTTGGGAGAAAACTTGGTCTCTCTGGTTTAAGTCTTAGCCAACATTCTTTCCTAGGAGTCTTGTGCAGCATAACTTTTTTAACTCATTTCTGCCCAGTTCAGATCGAGATCTTGATTTTGACTCACCTTCCCAAATTCTATATACATCTTCCCAATTGCATGCAAATGGCGCACTTTGGTGGAATGATCACAGTTCATCACAGTTGCCAGTTCTTGAATACAATGATGTGTATAATTGCAGATTCACGAATTTAAGCGATCTTATCATATCCTCAAGGTTTTTCTGAATGTAGAGAGTCACTAATGTTAAAACGATCCTCCTTAAAACAATGAAACCATTTTCTTGCTTTGCACTGTCCAGTGGCATTATAACATAATCGTGGGCTTTCTGCAAAAAACCACTAACTCCGTTTTAGCTAGTTTCGAGAAAAATGGATTTTTATATTCCTTAGTGAGCCATAAATAATTAAATCAACAAATGAATTGATGCAATGCAATAACTAACTAATGGTGATATCTAGTAAAGGTTAATTCATAAATAGCTTGTACCTGGCTCAGGAAATGTGTCAATGGCTGCAGCTGATGTAGGAAGAGATTTATACCAAGAGTGAAATTCTTCGGGAATGACACCATTTTTGCATAACTGTATCAGGCAGTTCTTTTTCTTTTTGCTTATTGGCAGAATGTTGGGATAAAGATCTTCTAAGTGAATATTTGCCATATTTAAAGGACGTCCTTTTCCAAACGTATGTATTTCTTTATAATCCGATGTGTGGTCGTAGCTGTATTCGATCACTCCTCGATTGGTTTTCTGGTAGTGAAAACATTTCACTTTTAGCCAGTTAACTTTATTTCTGTGAATGTCAGTATTTCTGTTTTTAATGATAGATGCTGAAAGTTTTGAAAAATCCTTGAATTCTACATTTTTCATTTCATGTACTGCATAAGGAGAACTTTTCTTGTTTCGAACTCTTTTAGATCTTTTAATCTATCCACTTCCATGAAGGTGTGCCCAGATTCGAGAAATTTGTGTTCAATAATGTCTAAATTTGCTGTCTGAACCAAATACAGAAACAATGCAGCTACGTTTTGCTTCCTATTTTGACCGCCGCAGGTGTCAGAGAATAACGAAATGTGCTTTATACCTGGTCGAAGCTGTTTAATATATTGCACGATGCAGGAACCAATTTCGGAGCTACCTCTCTTTCCGTTTAGCTTAGTCCAAGCGTAGCAGAATGCATCATTTGGCTCAGATAGTTTGTAGACAGTTAAATTGTATGTACAGATTTTCAGGCTGTAGTACATTGGGCTGACGTCACTTGCAGGTATATGGAACATAGATTTCAAATCAAACATGGAACACATAAATGTCTTTTCTACCGGACATTTTTCTGTATCGGCAGCTTTTGGTTGGTTGCATTCATTTTTGCTTGTAATATGCATTTATACTCTGCTTTTAAAGCTTTCTTTTCTTCACAGCTTTTTGATTTCTCATAACTCACACATTTTTGACACCTATCTTTTTTTGGCTTATAGACGACCAGATTATAGTCCTGACAAAATATTCTTTTATATGTTATTTTACTGACTGGTTCGGAATTCTTACAATCTTCTTTGTATAGACTATACATTTTGGATATACTTAGTTTGGAGTCTAAATACAGTCGTTTTGTGGATTTCCTTGAGTAGTGAGATTCCATTGCAGGAAACTTTTCTATGTGGTCTTTAAGTTTCTGCACTTCAGTAGGTTTAGTTTTATTATGAGGAATTCCTTTGCGCCACGCGGGATTAGCCGAGTGGTCTCAGATGCTGCAGTCATGGACTGTGCAGCTGGTCCCGACAGAGGTTCGAGTCCTCCCTCGGCATGGGTGTGTGTGTGTTTGCCCTTTGGATACTTTAGATTAAGTAGTGTGTAAGCTTAGGGACTGATGACCTTAGCAGTTAAGTCCCATAAGATTTCACACACATTTTCTTGAATTCCTTTGCCTCTCTTATCACTTCCTATGAACAGTCCACTCCCGCCTTTTCCCTTATATGCAGTGCCTATTACATCAGCCAAAATACAAAGAGTTTTAATAAAGAATTTCTTACATACTCTGACTTTTTTATTGTCTTTGTTCAGGTAGTATACCTTAGAATCTTTACGTATTTTCAGTGGCTGAGCAATACTTCATCTCTGTGCTGGAGTTAAACTCAGTGTGTTGCAAAGAATAAAATCCTTTTGCCTGTTATAATCACAATCCCAGATGCTTCTACAAATAGAGTACCTAATTTTATCAGAGAAATTTTTGTTGCACTTATATCTACATCTTTCACAGTTAACTAGCTTTGGCTTTTTATTTTCAATTTTCCACTTCTTAATTACATTCTTCTTCCAATTTTTAGGATCACTTTTCTTCCATCTTGATCGTATACCACTAGTAGTTTCCTTTACAGCTCTGATTTCTTTGATCAGGAGATCTGTACTATCTGTATCACTTGTATCTGGTTCGTAGTTAGGATCCTTGATGGAGCAATCTGAGTCAAAATCAACTGCCTCTACACTTTGATTGACACTTTCACTTAAGTGATTCCCCTGTGAACTCACCGGATACAGTTCCTGCTTCGGTTTATCTTCCCCAGTTGACTCTATGAGGACTTCATTGAATACTATGCACACATCATGAACTCTGCTTCCAGTTGACACACTTGAAGATAAACATTCATTACCTTAAAGTAAAAATATAAAATAAAATTAATTTATTAACTTTAAAATGTCAGTATACTGTAACAGTTCATTTCATGTTTACAGTATTGTATTATTCTATTGCTTACCTCCAATAACATCTGCTGTGAATACATTTTAGAATTAAACACACTCTAGGCAAACAGCAAAATGCTACCACACTCACTGAACTAGCAGCAGCTACTGCGACAATAGGCTCTTATTCAAGCAAACTGAAATAATAGAAAAACTGAAATAATCGACAATAATTCTGTTCTTGCATTGTTCACATATTGTAGTATAATGATATTATTACAGCCTGTGTGGAATCACGTGCATTGTTGTTGGCCATTGGAAATACGATACAGATTTACCACAGCCTGATAAACGAAGCTGATGTAAGAAATACAAGCTTGCATCAGTCGACTTATAAAATTTAAATCCAGTAAGTTGTGGTTTCTTTTTCTGCTGAAATCCATTAAGTAAAGTTGAAGGATTCTCATTGTTCGAACTATTTCATCAAGCATATTGAAAAGTACTGGAAAAACCATTCAAGTGCACCTGAATGATTTTTGCTGTACAAAACAATCACTTATGTACTTAGTGGAATCTTGGCATATATCTCTAACTCCTTAGAGTGATAAATGCTCTTAACTGGTTTCTCCAGACGAAAGATATTCGTTTTCTGATACTGTCTGTGTACATAACTCGAAAATGTCAAAAATTGGAGTTAATGGGTTTTTGCAGTAAGCCCATGATATACTGTGCAAATATTTCTGGCCATCTCCATTGCTGTTACTTCTTTACTGAACCCACACAGAAGAATATATCGGGAATGTTCCACTTAGCACTCCATACTCTAGTGTCCACAGCTCTACTCACTATCTCAAATGGCAAAATGACAGTAAGTAAGCTGAAATAGCATCAGTGAAATAAAATAAAATATGACAATCGATAAATAAATCCATCGCAACTGGAGGAATACCAGCATGCAAAACAAAAACGCTATGAACTTATGAACTAGCCCAATATCGCAGTCTAACATATACAGCCACGACAATCACTGTTGTGAAAATTGAACCCGTCTGACAGTTGGTGTGACATTAGCGCCCCAAGTGTCGAGAAAGCATCTACGAAATTAAAGTTTGTTTTTAATTATTTTTCTAGTTAGTCTTTACATTTTTGTGTTCCAAACATCAGCAAATTATCAAGAGACATGAGTGATCATGAAATACATGTAAAAACAGCCAAATCTCCCTGACTGAGTGACATAAGCTACAACTTAATGGTGAAGAAATACTTTTGGAAACGTATATAATACCAGATTACTCTGCTGAAAACAAGAGCATGTAAATAAACATTTCATGCATGAGAAGAATATATTTCTTTTGGTATGGTATCTATTCTTATTATGACAGGCACTTCCCTTGACACATAACTACTTTATAGGGAGCCTAATGGTTCGCACAGTCCTACACTTCACCTGACTTTTTAATACATAAATATTTTTGTAAAAGTACTTTTGCTTCAAAAAGCGAATGTGTTGAAGATTAGTGCCATTTATTGCACAGATACAGCGACAATCGTGGAATTGATTTCTTCTGTGTTGAGAAACAGTTTTATTGCTTTTGCTAGTTTCTTATCACATCTGTGTGGTCTTCCCTTCAGCTACCGTTGTGGTAGCTTATCCACTACGTTAAATAATGTGGTTATTGCATTCTATACACGTTTCCTATGTTCCACATTCACTTACTTGGTTGGAAGTGTAGTGAAGACAGCTTCACGTTTTTGAACAGATGTACAACGCCTTCCTGCAAAAGTTCAGGCCTTCTGTTGTTTACTAGCAATTTTTTTGTTCTTAAAGAATACGACACTCTCCAGAAAATATCTGTGTGTTATAAGAAAAATCTTAAATAAACTGTTCTGTAATGTAGTGATCGACACCTCCTAGGGTCGTTAGGAAACTTAAAAGAGACTAACGTAGTGTCGCCTTCTTGTTATTGTATTTCTTTGGGATACATATGCACCCGTTTGTATAAACCATTCTACAGACTAATTTCACAATTACAACTCACTCTCGCTTTCACAAGATGACTGTGGTAATACTTTGTTACACCACCTTCTTTCCACCAATGCCCCTGTTGACTGTTTTTGGAAACACGAGCATTCTGCCACAGCTACTGTGGAGTACTGCTGCTGTACTCCATTCGATTTTAGTGTGTTTTCATTTTATTACTTTAAAAAGTCAGAACAGTGGTCGGCATGTACACTTTCGCAGCTGCTACAACGTTGTAGGGTCGTTAATACATAATGCAATTTTTAAAAAGTATAATAACTCAGTAAAAATGCATCGAAATAAAAAATTCTTTTTTATTTGTTTTCGTCTACATACACTCCCTCTTAAGTGCGGAAAATTGTATTATACATACGTCCACCTCCCCTGTCTCAGCATGCACTTACTCGGTTTATGAAGTTCGTGATGACCTCGGTTTGTGAAGTCTGTGATGACCCTTTAATCTCTGCTGATATCATTGATGACGTGTCGAATTTCATCCTTAAGTTGGAGAATTGTCTGCGGTTTGTTCTTGTATACTTTGGACTTCACATAACCCCACAGAAGAGGTCACGTGGTGTACAGTCACAAGTTCTGGGAGGCCATTCCAAGCCGCCAAGACCTGAAATCACTGACTGAGGGAAGTTTTCATGAAGCAGAGTTATTGTCTTGCAGGATGTGTGATACGTGTCTCTGTCCTGGATTATATACACCATAATGGCTTACATACACGTCATCCACAGGAGGCGAGAAGTTGTTTCTGACCATTTCACGATAACGCTCACCGTTAACGGTTATTGCGTTACCATCAAAATCTTCAAAAAGGATGAGGTTGATCATACCTCCTGCCTTAAAGCCACACCAAACTGTGCTTTGCAGTAGATGCATGTGGCTCTCTTGGATGACTCTGGTGTCTTCTTGACCCCAAATATGACAATTTTGTCAGTTAACAAACCCACACAGATGAAAACGTGCCACGTCATTGAATATTATTATTTTTACAAAATTGATGTGCTCTTCTCGTTTTGTGAGAATCCAGTCTTCGAAATTTCTCCGTTTCAAATGATATGTGGGCTTAAGATATTACGTCAACTGAATGATGTGTGGGTGCAAATTCGTTTCAAAGAAACTGTCGAAATTCCCAATTGTTGAGAAGAATACTGAAGCGACTTGGGAGGGCTCACAGTTACATTAACCTGCACCAATGCAGGTTTTGTTCTGTACAAAACATACGGTTTCATCCATGTGATTGTATGGTTGGAACAGAGCCGGTTTCCTCGAATTTTTTATCAGTCACAGAAATGTTAATGCTGTAGGGACATTACTAGGTCTGGAGATCCCGGGAAGTCTACAAACTGTCTCTGCATAGCACTAGCCAGTTCCATATTGAATTTTCACAGTGATAAGTCGATCCTCCATTTGAACCACTCCATGGCAGCTGAGACCATGACACACACAAACGAAGGCTGATCAAGGAATCGGAACGACAATCGATATTAAAAGTAATAAATATCGTGCAGCAAACTTGTAAACAAAATTTTGCTATTCATTTTAAAAATGAGTAAAATATGAAAGACCCTGTACAAGAACAACAACCTACATTAAATTTTCTGTAGCAGTGTGTGTGTGTGTGTGTGTGTGTGTGTGTGTGTGTGTGTGTGTGTGTGTGTTTGTGTTTGTGTGTGTGGCACGCCGATACAGGCCTGTCACACAATCTTGGAAAGATTTTTGGATGACTAAATAAATAAAATTATTATGTGACCAAAAACGCGAGTCGTATAAATTTCATGATTTGTGAGACCAAGCATTGTAGAAATTGACGATTATGTGTCAGAAGTAGCCTACAAGTGTGGTGTGGCAGCTGGTAAGTTAAAAATTAGTTATTTGAAACCGGCTGCTGTGACCGAGCGGTTCTAGGCGCTTTAGTCTGGCACCTCCTGCCTCGGACAAGGATGTGTGTGATGTCCTTAGGTTAGTTAGTTAGAACCATTTGAAGTTATTCGAAAATCTTGGTAGTGTGGTGTGTCTGCACATGATATTTAAATGCCAGCTATTTATTAGTTTGCCATAGCTGACAGCAATTAGATCTTCAAGTGTTACTCCTTTTTGTAAAAGTGTTTTTGCTCTAGATTTATTCCTGCACAAAATCTATTTCCAGAACCAACATTTGGGTTTTGTCTGCATTGTATTTCACTCTTGTCATAGCTTAATGCAATTACCTGCTCTATAACGTTAATACCCGCTCATACGATTTTAGTTGCACCATACTGAAAGCTCTGCAACTATGCAGAATTTGTGACATCCTATATGAATGGTAGACAATGGTGCCAGTACAGAAAATCACAGGCTGTGGTGTCACTTTAGTTGTGTTTGTGAAATCGACTTTAGAATCTTACAAACATAGTGCAAGCACTTAGTAATGATACATTTAAAATCCACTCTCATGCCGTGACTCGAAATTGCAGTCTTCATCTCATGAAAGAGCAGTTATCATTGAGAGTAGTTAGGAAGGCTGGTTATAATTTCTGGTTACTCAAATTGATATCTTTACTGGGGATTGTTGGACTAGAATATTCTCAAGTACAATCAGTTTAGATATCACCCTCAAAATGTTCTAGAGGTTTCTGATACCATTAGCTAGTTGTCAGGAGCATAGTTGGTTTGCTACAAAATATAATTTACATAAAATTCTAATGAGCATGTAAATCAGTCGAATTGAGGCTCATCTATCTGTTCACTAAACAGTACACAATTCAGACAGCTCTATTGCTGAAGTGTAGAACACTTTATCCTTTATTAGTTCAAAGCAAATGGCTTATCATTGAATTTTGACAAGATTCAGTACATACAGTTCAGTATGTCTCACAGAAATGCACAAGCTATAGAAAATAGTGTCTCCAACAATGATGTACAAGAAACAAAATGCGTTAAGCTTTTGGGGAATACAGATAGTCACTGCTTCAAATGGAAAACCCACAGTCTAACAGTAATTGAAACACTTTGTTTAAGTTATGTTTGCAGTGTGTACAGTTACTGTTGATTTCGATTTAAATATGAAGAAATTAGTTTCAGCATATTTACATTCAATAACGAGTTATGAAATCATTTTCTGGGGAAATTTAATTTAAAGTGATAATATTTTCAGAATGTTATAAGAACTATACAGGATGATTCATGAAGATATGCAAATATTTTAATATGTTATTCTACAAGTAAAACTAAAAAAAGGTTCTTGTAAACATAGGTCCACAAATGTTTAGTTATGGAGCTATGGCTAATAAAAGATTTTGCCTGAAATTAGCAGCTTCATTGACATTGAGCCATCACAGATCTGTACGAGGTTAAGGTAAAGCATGATTTCCATTTATTTCTTTTTTATTGATCTGATGAATCTAATAAAACATGTTCCAGACATGCTCTGCAGTAGTTTTCCAGAACTTGTAGAGAAGCAAGGAAGTAATCTCGTAAAATTTTTAATTTATTAACTACTTGGCCCAATTTGTTTTTTAAAATCCAGACAACTGCACAAAGTTTTCAACACAAGTTGTAGAGAATTTAAATTTGAAACAATGGTGGTAATAACGTTAATTGAAACTGTATGAATGTGTCAGATAATCTGCTTTTATTTATATCATAGCACATGTAATTTCATGTTAAGTGCACATACAATTTCACAACAAATTCACAATAAAAGTTCATAAATGTCTCCACCGAGTTCAATGCATTTGGCTGCACATGCATGAACAGATTTTGTTGCTCGTTTCAGTTTCAGAGTTGTTCTTAATTTCGTCTATTGCATTCATAATGCGAGCAAGTAATGCCTCATGTATATTGACTTTGTCTCATAAACTATGTCTTTCATCCACCCCCATACACAAAAATCCATTGGTATTGAGTTGGGCGATCTGGGTGGCTACAGACGTGTAGCATCACGACCAATACATTTCTGGGGAAAATGTTCATTTAAATAATTAGTAACGGCGCCGGTGAAATGTGGTGACGCGCCATCATGTTGAAAATGCAATGGTGTAGCAAGTGGAACATCTTCGAGCAAGCGGGGCATTTCTTCTTAAAGGAATTTCAGTACGTCACGCCAGTTACACGACCTGGGAAAATGAATTGTCCAATAAAGTACGTGCTGATTATACCACACCACACACTTATACTAAAGCGCTGCTGAAAATGGCATTGCACTGTTGCATGTGGGTCTGCTTCAGACTATAAATGCTCATTATGCAAACTGTTTATACCATCTCTTGTAAACTGTGCCCCATCAGTAAATAAAATGTATTTGTGTAGCTTCTGATTAGTATTTAACTATTTACACAACTCCAAGGAAAGGGCAGGATCTGCCAGATGTAAATGACACACTTTTTGTTTAGAGTAAGGATACAGATCATTGTACTTCAGTCTATGCCAGACCTTAGATTGTGAAATGCCTAGTCGTTGAGAGATATGTTATGGACTAGTAATCGGTCTATTTTGAACAGCATCTGTAATATCATCATCATCTTGTACCATACTGATTATGAACACTACATAGAGAACCTGTCTCCCGTGATATTCGAAACACTATACTAATGGTTTGTGCATTCGGAATCCTCTGAGATGGATAACGCATGCAGTATTAATTAACTGCAGCCATAGAATTACCACCACATTTGCCAGAAATAAACACTATATCGGCGTATTCCTCTGTCGTAAATTTGAAAGCCATCCCTATTTCATAACAAATCTACAAACTACAGCAGTTACTATGTGGTTTCACTTCAATACATTGTTGTTATTATGTTCTTTCACTGAATAATACAGAAAAACTAACACATTTCAAGGTTAGGTAACGACTAAAACAATTCACTAACGGTTGCCAACAACGACATAAACGTTTCTGCATTCTTAATGGAGAGTAAACAAATTAACTTAGTAATAATCTATGCTTCTCTGGATGTTCTGGAAAACTACTGCAGATACACGTCTGGGACATGTTTTATTAGATTCATCAGACCAATAATAACAAAATAAATGGAAATCATGCTTTACTTTAACCTGGTACAGTTTTGCGATGGCTTCATATAAGCGAAGTTGCTAAATTTCAGACAAAATCTCTTATTAGCTGTAACTCTGTAACTAAACATTTGCGGACCTACATGAACTTTTTTCTTTTGTTTTACTTGTAGAATAACATATTAAAATATTTACATATCTTGGTGAATCACCCTGTATATGGTGTTAAGTCTAGAACAACTTGCAGAGACTTCTCAAAAATACCGGGTATATCCAGGATGAAGCACAGGAAATGTGTGTTTTTCACTACTGAAAAATCTAAACCTGGTGTTATTTAAAAAATCTTGCATACCGTTATAATACTTTCATTGCATTTTTTAAATGTACAATAGATATATTAATTACATCAGAAAATAATGTTAAGACGACGTACTTCTTGCTAGACACAAATTTGGATCCTCTCCTGCGAGTTGTGTATGGTTCTGCCCAACATTTCAGTCGACAGTTTCAATTTCCTGAGGTCATCGATTGTGTGGAGCTTGTTCACATATCCATAACAGGAAGTCACAAATCGATAGATCAGGTGAGCATAGGGACCAAGGAACATCACCATATAGTGAAATTACGTGTCCTGGGAATACTTGTCGAAACCACCGTGGATCATCTCGCCATGTGAGATGTGGCCCCATCCTGTTGGAACAACATTTCTATAATGTTCACTCGTCATCTTTCAGGTTCTGGACGAAGAAAGTTGTTTAACATTTCGACATAGTGCGCTGACTCACAGTAACTGCAAAAAAGTAAGATCGAACAATCTCTATCTTGGAGATAACGCACCACACTGTTACTTTTGAGTTGTGGAAATGTTCTTGGCGTAGTTCATATGGATGGTCTGACGCCCAGTACCGACAGTTATGTACGTTAACATAGCCATCCACATGAAAATGGGCTTCATCACTCATGAATACTGGGAAATCTGAACCTTCCGTAAGAATAGCATCCATTGTGACACAAAATTCTCTGCGGTGGACAAGATCCGTTTCATTTAGCTGCTGGACAACCATTATTTTGTATGGGTGAAATTTGAGATCGTCATGTAAAATGCGATGAAGCAAACGACGTGACATACCCAGGGATACAGATAGTTGCCTAGCTATCATCTCGGACTAAGAAGAACTATCGTTCTCGCTCTACGTTTTCCGGAGATGCAGCACTTATGAACACTGCAAACCATCGGAGTATAGTGTTTCGATCTGGGAATGCATCTCGCAGTCCGAAATTAAACTTTCGATGGAAAAGACATTGAACCATGACTACAGAAGCATTGGCTCTAAAGAACTCGATTACAAACACACGATGCTCTACGATCCATAGCAACTTTAACTGCTTTGTCTGAGCTGTCTACCATCGATCGCTCAAGGTCAGTACCCCCACTCGTCCTCGAGTACAAGCGTTATAAAAAACAAGCGTTTCCTCTGCTCCACCCTGTATTTACTTTATAAAGGTGGCCTCCTAAGAGGCACCAGGCGCATTTTATCTGGTGTTTCGGCAGATATTTCCAGTTTCGTTTTTGTGATGTTAACTGGAGTCACCCCAAGCAAAGACTGCTCATCATATCTTTCATGTGATACGCAGTGTCAACTGAAAGCGTCGATTTGTTTCCTGCTACGAATAAAATGATATTTAATTCAGAGTTTTACGTGCCCATTCGATAGAACGATCCCAAATAAGTCTAGTGTGATATTCGTTTATCGATGTGTATTAGCAGGTATATTAAAACACGAAGAATAACCAGTATACAACCAGTGACAGTACTGTCCTGGCCCGCACTCACTGGTGGTGTCATGCAGCAGCACTGCTCAGTCATTGCTGAAGGACTGGTTGTTAATTGTGTTTTAATGTCCATACTAAAAATCTGAATTGCAAATATCTATTGCGACATCAGAGAAAAAGCTCCTGACGACTTTAGGAGAGCTACCTTACATGCTACGATATGTTCATAATTTTTACTTTTGGACCATCTAACTACAAGTGAATGAAACACAATTTTCGTGCCATACGCGTTTCACCTTTATTCTTTGCAAGTGGCCTGGAATATGCACATATTTTTACTATTTGGTTTACATTTGGGACAAAGTATATATAGGTTACAAGTTGTAAATAGTTCTGGTGGTTGGCTTTTCTACGGTGTAATAATACTTTAAATTCTACTTACAGGTTTTGTGGTTGATTTTGTTCGATGTTTTGTTCCATTTTTGGCGCTGGTCTCCTTCTTGTAACCACCATTTGGGTTTATTGTTTTCCATACTTAACAATACTAGGAACTGAACACTTGTTTTGATGCTGTTTAAGTTTGTGTTGCCGACTGTAAGATGTTATTGCCAAAGATAGAATGTTATTGCCAACTGTCGAGTGTAATTTTTGAGATATCTGTGATATGTTTGTGTATGCATGTGTGTGTGTGTGTGCGTGTGTGTGAAATGATATTTGTTTGGTAGGCTTTGCACACGTGCGCGCGCACGCATGTGTGTGTGTGTGTGTAATGGTATTTGTTTTGGTACACTTGTGTGCGTGTATGTGTTGGGGGAGGGGTTGTACGTGTGACCAGAAGGTGAACAGAAGGCGGGGAGTGAGAGAGAAAGAAACAGAGAGAGAGAGAGAGAGAGAGAGAGAGAGAGGAAGGTACGTATTTGTTTTAATGTGGCTGCTTGTGCAAGATAGTTGATTTTTATTGAGTGTAGCAGTGAGTCTGTACTGATGTGTGTTTGCTCGTTTATCACATGATTCTTTTCAGCAATGGCTTTCTCTTGTGGAAGTTTTCTTGCATTTGTATAAGGTACTTGTCATGGTTGTTTATTTTCATTATTTTCACGTCTTGTTCCAAGTTTTCAGGGTGGTCGTTACCAAAACTTTACCAAAAAACTTTCCAAGGTTATTCAGGGATACCTTCTGAGTATTTTGATATAAACTAGCCATGGTCTCCGGTGGCTCATTACAGTTACGGCATTTTTTTTTTGTTTTTGCCCCACTCAGCTTTGTATCAGTACTGCACTGAAGATAGTGCACGACAGTTCAAACGTCGTTGGCATGGGCTGTGTGTCTTCTTCCCATTCGCTTACAGTGCCTGCTGTTGACAGTAGTAGCATCCACTTCACACTTAATCTTCGAGCTTGCATTCAGTACTCGTATATTCAATATATTACTTCTTTGTGAAGGGTACCCCTGTACCAGCAGTTATAGGAAATGTCTGACAGGAATAATCGAAAATATGTCAGCCTTCCTCGTTAGTTATACTATCCTTGATATTCTTCTGCAACAACCTACCAGAGAACATAAATGCCATGCAGATAATGTAGTAGAGTTTAAAATTAAATTAAATAACTTTCTGTTAAACAACCTCTCCTACCCAACTGAAATATATCTTCACAGGAGCTCTTAAATTTAATATTTTGAGTAAATTTGTAATTGCTATTAGCACTGTAAAATAATAATGCAAAGTCATGTCCCTGTGTTGCACTTTAATTGAATCAAATACAAATTCTTGACTTGTTTATACAGCTCAGAGACCACTGTCCATGGGATCCATGGAATATGACTAAATTACAATTTAAAACTATGACAAAGGATTTCTCCCAAAATTTATTTGAATACCGCCACATACAGGAATGATATACAATGAACATGTTGCTTATTTGCTTCATGGGCATCACATCAGACAATGTTGTGGAAGCTGTGTAACATTTACACTCCTGGAAATTGAAATAAGAACACCGTGAATTCATTGTCCCAGGAAGGGGAAACTTTATTGACACATTCCTGGGGTCAGATACATCACATGATCACACTGACAGAACCACAGGCACATAGACACAGGCAACAGAGGATGCACAATGTCGGCACTAGTACAGTGTATATCCACCTTTCGCAGCAATGCAGGCTGCTATTCTCCCATGGAGACGATCGTAGAGATGCTGGATGTAGTCCTGTGGAACGGCTTGCCATGCCATTTCCACCTGGCGCCTCAGTTGGACCAGCGTTTGTGCTGGACGTGCAGACCGCGTGAGATGACGCTTCATCTAGTCCCAAACATGCTCAATGGGGGACAGATCCGGAGATCTTGCTGGCCAGGGTAGTTGACTTACACCTTCTAGAGCACGTTGGGTGGCACGGGATACATGCGGATGTGCATTGTCCTGTTGGAACAGCAAGTTCCCTTGCCGGTCTAGGAATGGTAGAACGATGGGTTCGATGACGGTTTGGATGTACCGTGCACTATTCAGTGTCCCCTCGACGATCGCCAGTGGTGTACGGCCAGTGTAGGAGATCGCTCCCCACACCATGATGCCGGGTGTTGGCCCTGTGTGCCTCGGTCGTATGCAGTCCTGATTGTGGCGCTCACCTGCACGGCGCCAAACACGCATACGACCATCATTGGCACCAAGGCAGAAGCGACTCTCATCGCTGAAGACGACACGTCTCCATTCGTCCCTCCATTCACGCCTGTCGCGACACCACTGGAGACGGGCTGCACGATGTTGGGGCGTGAGCGGAAGACGGCCTAACGGTGTGCGGGACCGTAGCCCAGCTTCATGGAGACGGTTGCGAATGGTCCTCGCCGATACCCCAGGAGCAACAGTGTCCCTAATTTGCTGGGAAGTGGCGGTGCGGTCCCCTACGGCACTGCGTAGGATCCTACGGTCTTGGCGTGCATCCGTGCGTCGCTGCGGTCCGGTCCCAGGTCGACGGGCACGTGCACCTTCCGCCGACCACTGGCGACAACATCGATGTACTGTGGAGACCTCACGCCCCACGTGTTGAGCAATTCGGCGGTACGTCCACCCGGCCTCCCGCATGCCCACTATACGCCCTCGCTCAAAGTCCGTCAACTGCACATACGGTTCATGTCCACGCTGTCGCGGCATGCTACCAGTGTTAAAGACTGCGATGGAGCTCCGTATTCCACGGCAAACTGGCTGACACTGACGGCGGCGGTGCACAAATGCTGCGCAGCTAGCGCCATTCGGCGGCCAACACCGCGGTTCCTGGTGTGTCCGCTGTGCCGTGCGTGTGATCATTGCTTGTACAGCCCTCTCGCAGTGTCCGGAGCAAGTATGGTGGGTCTGACACACCGGTGTCAATGTGTTCTTTTTTCCATTTCCAGGAGTGTATATGAGATAGCTGCTTGTAATCTTCAGGTGCTTACTGACGTATTGCTGCAGTGGCTCACCAATGTATACACCAACTCGCCACCCAAGAGGTGGGGCTATAACATCATCGTAGACATACCATAATGCATGGCGAGATTCAGAGCCCCTTTGCTGGAGAAATGGGCCATGGTCGTTGCATGCACGATGTGGGAAAAAGTGCAGCCCAGTCCATGCTCAGGCAGAGTGTTGGCGCTCAGTTTTTGTGTGTGGACTCTTTCCCTGTCTTTGATGACTCGGATTCGATCGCCTGGGGTCGATAATGCCTTAGTATTGCCAATGCTGGTTCCAATGCCTTGCTGAGTTTTTTGGCATTGTGCATGTCATGGGGCAATGGGTGTCGCTGTGCTCTATGATTCATCTACAACGACGTTACAGCCTCACCCCTTGGCACCTGCACTCTTCAATTGAGTCAGAATATACAGGGTGAGTCACTAATTATTGCCACGAAGAATAATTCAGAAAGTACGATGGTACCTGAAACGCTTGTGGGATAAATAGTGCATGGGACAATGGGGACCACAATATGATGTTGGTTTTTTGTTGCTAGGTGGGGTCGTGTCAGAGATACGAAGCTCAACTTTGTTGTTTTTTTTTTAAGTGGGATGCTATAGTTTGGTACTTATTTTCTGATTGCGGCTATCAAGACGAATCCATTGATGTGTAACAGTAAGGTACTTGAAAGTCAACGAAGTTCACTAAGGTGGCATAACGTCCATTTACAGAAGGTGTTCGAAGTGATGACCATTGGTATCAGTGCAGGGCTGCAATCTTCTTACTGTGGATTGAGTGCTAGTCCTTGTCACATCGGCACTTATCGAAGCAAATGCTCTGGCAATTCTGTCTCGTAAATCCTCAGGTGTAGTTGGAATGTCTTTGTAAACAATGTATTTTATGAATCACCATAATAAAAATCCAGAGGCGTCAAGTCTAACGAACGAGGCGGCCACGACACATCTCCTCCGTGTCCAATCCAACGATTTGGGAATTGTCTCTGCAACTCATTTCTATCCATCAGCGAAAAATTTTCTGGACACCCATTATGGTGACACCACATTCTGTTCCTTGTTCTTAAAGATATTGCTTCCAATAACAGACCTAATGTTTCTTGCAGGAATGTGGTATACTTCCTACCATTAAGCTTTCCTTCGATGAAATAGAGGCCTATAATTCTGTCCTCCAGAATCCCACACCATACATTCGCCGGCCATGGTTTTTGGTGCACAACTTGCCGCAGCCAACATGGATTTTCAGTTGTCCAATACTACATGTTATGCAATTTAACATTTCCATGGTTCGTGTATGTAGCCCCATCAGTAAATAAAATCAAATTAATAAATGTGTCATCCCTGTGAATCTGAAGTTTAGCCCATCGGCAGAATTCAATGCGACGCATACAATCTGTACTAGTTGGTGGAGACTGATATGGTAAGGATGATATTTATGGATATGCAGAACACAAACAACACTACTCTGGCTCATGTCAGAATCCCTTGTGATTTGACACGAAGTAACACAAGGATCTCGAACCTCAATGGAAAGAGTACCAATTTCTGTTTCCTCGTTAGTAGCTTTCCTTCGCTGGTTATGTTTCTAATGTGTTAAAGTCCAGTTGTTCTCAATTTATCTTACACATATTTAAATGTATGAGGTGTAGGGTGAGTATGTCAGGGATATCTTTCAGCATGTAAATCTCTAACTCCCACTGAATTTCATTGGCATTCTCCATAAATGAAAAACGTTATCGACTTGTTCTTTGAAGGAATATATCATTCACATTCGCTTGTTTCGACGTTACTAGTCTTACCATTCCTATTAGTGTTGTGTTGCGAAATCGTCTAATGGTGTTTACATGTCAGTGGCATGTTAGATGGATACGCCGTATTCGGCGAATATTTACTATTTGCACGATATACGATAGAGAATCGTCAGAGCATGTGCTTCGATAAGTGCTGGAGTGATAAGGAATACCACTTAATCCATGATAAGAAGATAGCAGCACTGCACTGATACCAATGGTCATCATTTCGAACACCTTCTATAAATGGACGTTCATGCCATCTTTTGACCTTCGTTGACCTTCAAACACGTTGCTGTTACACGTCATTGGATTCGTCTCGATAGCAGCTACAAGAATATAAGCACCAAACTACAGCATTCCATTTAAAAAAACAATTTTGACCTTCATATCTCTGAAGTGAACCCACCTAGCACAAAAAACCAACATCGTATTGTGGAACCTGTTGTCCAATTCTACATTTGTCCCACAAACTTTTCAGTACTATCACACTCTCTGAATTATTCTTGGTGGCAATAGTTAGTGACTCACCCTGTATATTGGAGAGCCACTGCAGCAATACATCAATAAGCACCTGAAAAACAGCTGTCTCGTTGAAATGCTGTGCAGCTTCCGTAGCTTTATCTGACATGACGCCCATACAGCAATGAAACAGTTATTATGTCAGGAAAATCTCAAATACCACAATGAAATCATCTTGCCAAAGAACCATCAATAGTAGGAATCTTCCAACTCCTAATTATTCCAGTGAAAAAATGTTCCTCATTACACAAGGAAAAGAATAAAACATGTTGGAAATAATACTGGAACATTACTACAATTAAAAACGTGAATGTATATATATATATATATATATATATATATATATATATATATATATATGTATAAGTTCACTAACAAAACGCCCCAGAAATGGCAGGTTGCATGCTTTCAGGGGCAAACTTGGTTGATTTATGATCCCTGCCCCTTAACCTATTGTTCTGTTAATTGATTTATGACCCCTTGGGGTAATCTGTCCTGAAAAATTCCCACCCCTCCCCCTGACCTTCCGCCTCCCCCACTCCTCTGGGAAAACTCCTCGCCAATACAAGGACTCCTTTGATACCAGATTAATTTATTAAATCGATAAATTAAATACCCAACTCCCCTCTGGTAAATTCCCCAGCCCCCTACCTTCCACCCACCAGGAAATCGGCGGGAAAAAGTCTCAATCTATGCTGTAGAGGAAGGACCTCACAACATGAAATTCAAATCAATTTCAATTACATAGCAAAGGATATACCGTTTATTTACAAAATTAAATTTGCGGAGGTTGGATCTCTTTTATTTAGAGGGAAAAGCTCATCAATCTCTGCTGTTTTTGAGGATACTGGTCTTGTAGAATACATCGCAAATAACTGATTAAATAGATCGCTTTTTTCTGATAGCGCAAGGAATACCCTCATGAAGCACTCACCACACATAATAACACTGTTAAAAATCTTCCACTCACGCCTACGCACCAACAGCAGGGTAGATGTGCTGGGAGCTGCGCCGGGTGGGACACTGCAGGTCCATGCACCAGTCGCCTAGCATATTATCATGCATACAGGTCAGGAGAGAGGCCCACACACAGGGCCAGCTTGTGCAGACTGGAAGTCTCGCTAATCCTCAAACGACAAACGAAGCTTCAGGTGGCAGCAGCTCTTTGATATTGATACCTGAGAATTCCTGTTGAAACACACGCTCTCTCTCTCTCTCTCTCTCTCTCTCTCTCTCTCTCTCTCTCAAGTGGCTACATCCTACTCGGTTCTAGTCTGGGTCATGGGAGCCATCCGCATCACACGCACAGACACATATATTCTGAAAATAGGGCAAATGCAGTGCACCTGTAGAATATGTGGTTGGAAGGGACTGGATGCATTCGAGTACAGTGGTGTCCTATACCATCTGACTAACGTGCTGTTCTGTCTCACACATCAGAACTCACAAAGGACTGTCCATCCAATGGACGTCTATCACACACAATAGCGTGATCTTCATAGTATAAAAGGACAGGGGTAGGACCGGCGTGACGCTTGGGATGGTTGTTATTACTGGAGATTCTTGACAATCTTGTTACAAACATTTCTAATATAAATTATATCGAAGAGGTTATGCTCTTTAGTAGGATGAAATTAAATGTGATTACACCCGCCGCTGAACCATTTTGCAAAGAGTTCAAACGGTTCAAATGGCTCTGAGCACTATGGGACTTAACTTCTGATGTCATCAGTCCCCTAGAACTTAGAACTACTTAAACCTGACTAACCCAAGGACATCACACACATCCATGCCCGAGGCAGGATTCGAACCTGCGACTGTAGCGGTCTTGCGGTTCCAGACTGTAGCGCCTAGAACCGCACGGTCACTCGGGCCGGCTTGCAAAGAGTATTTCGTTATTTGAAGAGATGTAGCACTGTCGAGAATAACGTACAAACGGTTGAAATCGAGACTTTATGATCAGCAATATTCGTTCAGAATTTCTGTGTATATGTGTGTAGGGCTGTCAGCAATGGACAGCTGCGGTTTGGACGAATAACTTCCTAACTGTTCATCTATAAAAGAATCTGCTGGGGAGATGCACACTATAGGTAGGGAAGGTAGACTCGTATGGCCCAAGAGGCTACCTGCAGTCAACACACAGTCAAATAACTAATAACTTATTACTGGGATAGTAAAAATAAGTGCCTGAAATCTACAGTTTGTAGATGTCTTGACAGGGTTGTGGATGAATATCAGAGTTGGAAGGTAAAAACAGAAATGATGAGGCACATCTGGTGAGCAGTAATAGCATATGGCTGTGAAAAAATATCTGAGCAGCAACAGAAATTAATTCTGTACACCAGACAGCTCCCTGTTGCAGATCCCTACAGGACGGAGTGGAAGCTAAATGAACCTGTAGAACTGTTTCCAGACTTTGAGTTTCCATCAAGTGCAGCACTATATGAGTCTGCAGACAAGCTCTCTGATGGTTCAGAGCAGTACAAGGAATTGTTTCCAGACTTAGAGTTTCAATATATCTATCATCTGCACCACTTGTTGAGCATTATACAAGTACAAGCGACTGTTGCTATATTTTGCATGATTGTGATATCCAAAATGCATGCCCGTGAATCATTGGGAAGAGGGGAAGTCTTAGCGTTTTTTATTAGGTTGGTGTATGAGATACGCAAATATTCTCATAGAGAATCAAAAACTCATGGGTATGACAGCAACATGGCCATAGACATATGGAAAATTGTCAAAAAATACGAAAACTGAGATAAAATCTCAAAAATTTGTGGAAAACCTTGTATAATCACGAAAAAATTATAAGAAATACGTAAAATTGATGGAAATAGGATGAAATATGTAAAAATCACGAAAATCTAGCAAAATTATGGAAATTGACTGAATACACATAACATTAGAGAAAAAATACCATGAAATGAGTATTGACTGAAATCAATAAAATTGCGCGTTCTGAAGGAGAGTGGACTGATGCTACATATACAAACCTTAATAGTGGAAGGAGGCACTTTAGAGATAGGGTGTCAAGGCGAAACGCTCACATTATCCAGCACATCAGGAGTACAGCCTAACATCGGGCCATGGCTTGTGTGTGCAAAAGGAAGGTTACCAGGGGCAGTGGTAAACTGCAGTAAGACTGTTACGTTTCTTTGGCTACTTATGTATTTGGAAATACATGGTGTTTATTTCCTCGTAAAATGTCGCTGTTCCTTCACACGCATTTTCAGTTTCAGACGCTCATTTTATAGGACTGTTGTGAACGTATTATAATTTCCGAACCGTAATCAGGCTAGGACTTCGTAATTAGCAGGCCTCAAACACCTCCAGAACGCTATGTAGTGATTGCATTACAAAGAATCTATGTTTTCTTTGTTGCAGAAAAATTTGGAAATTTGTGGTAAGTTTCTATGGGACCAAACGGCTGAGGTAATCGGTTCCTAGGCTTACACACTACTTAATCTAACTTAAACTAACTTAGGCTAAGGACAACACACACAGCCATGCCCGAGGGTGGACTCGAACCTCCGACGGGGGGGGGGGGCTGTGCAAGGTAATTATTTTCTCACCTTACCGTTTGTCACCATAGTTATCGGAGAGAAACTTGCAGGGAGGACATGTACCATTTTTTGGAAATACATTTCTTACATTGGAATATTAGCAGCACTTAATTCCACACGGCTAATAGGTCAGAAACCGCAAGGCTCAAGCAGTATAGCGTGTTTAATTGCAGAGCCTTGTAGCCCTTGGACAGCGTTTATGTTCTATGATCTTTCTGTCTTTCCAATACCTTCTTGGTATGGACACTAAACACTGGAACAAAATCTTCACAACTGTTAGCGCAAGTGATGTACGTAATATGGTTCAAACTCATTTTCTAAGTCAGTGATAGTTGTTTCTAGGGTACTGCAAACCCTGTGTATACATTTGTTTAACAATTGTTGTGTATGAAAGAGACTGTGTTCTGTTCATGGAGTTAGCGCAGTGTGGTGTCTAATTTTACATGTTGGGCGCAGGTGCTATGCATTTGTCTATTTCCTCATAAAATGTAGCTGTTTCATGCACTTTCTGTTGATGAGGATCTTTTTATAGGACTGATTCGAGCATAGCGTAGTTTCTGAACCGTAATCTGGTGAGAAGGGTGGGCGTTTGTTTGGTGATACAAGACAGTAAGGGAAGAGAGAGAGAGAGAGAGAGAGAGAGAGAGAGATGTTTGAGTGACATACATGAATGCACTCTGAGAGACTTAGATCTCCTTTGGACTGCAGCACCCGTATGTAGTTTGGAAACGCACCACAACGCACTAGCAAAATCCTCATCCTTCTTCCACGTCCCATATGATGTGAAGTCTTCGTAATTTCCCCGATATGAAACGCTACCGTAACTGCTTGTACTGTCTTTTCTACTAACTCATGTTGCAAGAGAGAGCTTCATTTGGCGCTGGCCTTGCACATTGTACACCGCTGGAGGAGCTGCAAGAACAAGTTTCCATTTCCATCGACTGGTCGAATCATGATCATGCTGCATTAAGTCAACTTATGCAGTTTGTACACGGCATGCACAAAGTGGCAGATAGGCCGGCTGATGTGGCCGTGTGGTTAAAGGCGCTTCAGTCTGGAACCGCGTGACCGCTCCGGTCGCAGGTTCGAATCCTGCCTCGGGCATGGATGTGTGTGATGTCCTTAGATTAGTTAGGTTTAAGTAGTTCTAAGTTCTAGGGGACTGATGACCACAGATGTTAAGTCCCATAGTGCTCAGAGCTATTTGAACCATTTGAAAGTGGCAGATATAGCTCTCCCTGACTTCCACCACTCAGTCCCGACTTAAACTGGAACAGTCACATGGACAAAGCTGAAGGCAGGACGGAACAGAGACTACGGAATAATTACAAGATGCAGAGAAACTGTATATTACCACGCTGGAACTTTGCTGTATGGGGTCCTTAGCACATAGGTTCGAAAAAGGTGACTCATTTCGAGATACACTATGTGATCAAAAGTATCCAGACACCTAGCTGAGAATGACGTACAAGTTCGTCGCGCCCACCATCGGTAATGCTGGGATTCAGTATGGCGTTGGCCCACCCTTACATTTGATGACAGCTTCCACTCTTGCAGGCATACGTTCAACCAGGTAATGGAAGATTTCTTGGGGAATGGCAGCCTGTTCTCCACGGAGTGCTGCACTGAGGAGATGTATCGATGTCGGTCGGTGACGCCTGGCACGACGTCGGCGTTCCAAAACATCCCTAAGCTGTTCCATAGGATTCAGGTCAGGACTCTGTGCAGGCCAGTCCATTACAGGGATGTTACTCTCGTGTCCCCACTCCACCACAGGTTGTGCATCATTATGAACAGGTGCTCGATGATGGTGAAAAATGGAGTTGCCATACTGGAATTGCTCTTCAACAGTGGGAAGCAAGAAGTTGCTTAAAACATCAATTTAGGCCTGTGCTGTGATCGTGCCACGCAAAACAACGAGGGGTGCAAGCCCCCTCCATGAAAACCACGACCACACCATAACACCACCCCTCCGAATTTTACTGTTGGCACTACACACGCTGGCAGATGATGTTCACCAGGCATTTGCCATACCCACACCCTGCCATCGGATCGCCACATTATGTACGTGATTCTTTACTCCACACAACGTTTTTTCCATTGTTTATGCTCCTTACACCAAGTGAGGAGTCGTTTGGCATTTACTGGGGTGATGTATTTCTTATGAGCAGCCACTTGACTATGAAATCCAAGTTTTCTCACCTCCCGTCTAACTGTCATAGTACTTACAGTGTATCCTGATGCAGTTTGGAATTCCTCGGTGATGGTCTGGATAGATGTCTGCCTATTACATGTTACGACCCTCTTCAACTGTTGGCTGTCTCTGTCAGTCAACAGACGAGATTGGCCTGTGCGCTTTTGTGCTGTACGTGTCCCTTCACGTTTCCACTTCACTACCACATCAGAAATAGTGGACCTAGGGATGTTTAGGAGTGTGGAAATCTCGCGTACAGACGTATGACACAAGTGACACCCAATCACCTGACCACGTTCGAAGTCTGTGAGTTCTGTGGAGTGCCCCATTCTGCTCTCTCACGATGTCTAATGACTACTGCATCTCTGATACGGAGTACAGTATGCAGAACTGTTCCAGGCAGATCTTCCTCTGTAGAGGCAGAAGTCTCGTAAGTTAAACTGGGCATTGTAAAGGGAATATATATACACTAATGGCCATTAAAATTGCTACACCAAGAAGAAATGCAGATGATAGACGGGTATTCATTGGACAAATATATTATACTAGAACTGACATGTGATTACATTACTGAGAAATCAGTACCCACAACAACCACCTCTGGCCATAATAACGGCCTTGATAGCCTGGGAATTGAGTCAAACGTAGCTTGGATGGCGTGTACAGGTACAGCTGCCCATGCAGCTTTAAAACTATACCACAGTTCATCAAGAGTAGTGACTGGTGTATTGTGACGAGCCAGTTGCTCGGCCACCATTGACCAGAAGTTTTCGGTTGGTGAGACATCTGGAGAATGTGCTGGTCAGGGCAGCAGTCGAACATTTTCTGTATCCAGAAAGGCCCATACAGGACCTGCAACATGCGGTCGTGCATTATCCTGCTGAAATGTAGGGTTTCGCTGTGATCGAATGAAGGGTAGAGCCACGGGTCATAACACATCTGAAATGTAACGTCCACTGTTCAAAGTGCCGTCAATGCGAACAAGAGGTGACCGAGACGTGTTAGCATTGGCACCCCATACCATCACACTGGGGGATACGCCAGTATGGCAATGACGAATACACGCAATGTGCGTTCACCGCTATGTCGCCAAACACGGATGCGGCCATCATGATGCTGTAAACAGAACCTGGATTCATCCGAAAAAATGACGTTTTGCCATTCGTGCACCCAGATTCGTCGTTGAGTACACCATCGCAGGCACTCCTGTCTGCGATGCAGCGTCAAGGGTAACCGCAGCCATGGTCTCCGAGCTGATAGTCCAAGCTGCTGTAAACGTCGTCGAACTGTTGGTGCAGTTGGTTGTTGTCTTGCACACGTCCCCATCTGTTAACTCAGGGCTAGAGACTTGGCTGCACGATCCGTTACAGCCATGCGGATAAGATGCCTGTCATCTCGATTGCTAGTGATATGAGGCCGTGGGGATCCAACATGGCGTTCCGTATTACCCTCCTGAACCCACCGATTCCATATTCTGCTAAACAGTCATTGGATCTCGACCAACGCGAGCAGCAATGTCGCGATACGATAAACCGCAATCGCAATAGGCTACAATCCGACATTTATCAAAGTCGGAAAGGCGATGGTACGCATTTCTCCTCCTTACACGAGGCATCACAACAACGTTTCACCAGGCAACGCCGGGCAACTGCTGTTTGTGTATGAGAAATCGGTTGGAAACTTTCCTCAACGATGTAGGTGTAGCCACCGGCGCCAACCTTGTGTGAATGCTCTGAAAAGCTAATCATTTGCATCATATCAGAGCATCTTCTTCCTGACGGTTAAATTTCGGGTCTGTAGCACGTCATCTTCGTGGTGTAGCAATTTTAATGGCCAGTAGTATATATTGTAAATGCAGGGTGAAGAAAAATTCACGCACTCGGACTTTGCAGCGCGATTCCTCACAGTTTGGCAGTACAAAAATGTCTGTTACAAAATTTCATACTGTGCATATTTCCGGCAGTAAATGGGCGTTAAAGATTGGCAATCTGGCAACACTGTAATCTCATGTATAGTAACTACCCTTGTCAGCAACCACAGCAGTGTTGTGCAGCTGGTGCAGTGGTTAGCGTTTTGGCATAGCATGCAGGAGGTCGAGGGATCGATGTGGATCGAGACTTACTCGTTTTTATTTGCTATTTAATCTGCGTGGTACGGTATCTGGCGTCTCAATTGTCATACAGCAATTACAGTGGGTCTTGTACAAAACAAGTGCAGTTACATACTACGAACACAGAGATGTGAAGTACAATCAATTTCATTGGTCAGCTTATAAAGAAGCCTCCCCCAATGGCCCCATCGAAATTATTTGCAAAGCATGTTACTAGCCTATTGGTGACGTAACGCCCTAACGAA
This sequence comes from Schistocerca serialis cubense, assembly GCF_023864345.2. Taxonomy (NCBI): domain Eukaryota; kingdom Metazoa; phylum Arthropoda; class Insecta; order Orthoptera; family Acrididae; genus Schistocerca; species Schistocerca serialis. The sequence goes on from NC_064639.1 coordinate 967,362,186, forward strand.
ATGTAATGAGACCTGAAAGTGGCAAGAATAACAGTTGGTATTAATCGATGGCACCACTGGGGAAGAGTACGCACAAAAGAAGTTTGGAACCTAGTAGATGCAGTGGTGTGAAACAATTCGCGTCCACGACATGCGAAAGTTTCTTTACAATCCGATCAATGAAGACGATTGTACTTACGTTTCTGTGTTCGTAGTGTGTAAGTGCAAATGTTTTGTATAAGACTCATTGTACTTACTGTATGACGATTAAGACGCCAGATGTACCACTCAGATTACTTTTAGCAAATAGAAAAAGTAAGTCTTGATCCACAATCGAACCCTCGATCTCCTGCATGCTATGCCAAAACGCTAACCATTTGCTGCACAATGCTGCTGTGTTTTCTGACATAGGTAGTTACCGTACATGTGATTACAGTATTGCCAGAGGGCCAATCTTTAACGTCCATTTACAGTCGGAAATACGCGCAGGACGAAATTTTGCGACAGACATTTTTGTATTGCCTGAATGTGAGGAATTGCGCTGTGAAGTCCGAGTGCGTGAATTTTCCTTCACTAAGACTATATATATTACATAATTAATCTTTGAAGATTGTCAGTTACAGAAAATTCTTAAGATCATTTCGGCGGTACTGGCTGTGCGTTAATTGTACTGACATGCTCTTCCAGTATCGTCTTACTTTTGTGGTGTTTTGAATAAATATTTTGTTTTAAAATGGCATTTGATGTTTTATCAACATGGTAGCAGATTTGAGTGGCTGGTAAGAAGCATGGCAGTTGTAGCCACTTTTGACAATAATGTGACTCTACAGTAGTGCAAAAGATGAGACAATGGCTAATGAAAGACAGCAAACTGAAAAACTCACTGCCAAATAGAACTGAGGATCCTGGAAAATCATAGTGAGAACTATTTTAGACTTGAGGAAATCTTTGACTTCTTAAACAGCTAGCTGATTAAGCCAGATGAAAGCGCGCAAAATTACGTAATCGATCTTGCTAAATGAACCATGGCCAATGCAAAAGCAAGAAAATAGTTAATTCTACCGCATAACACCAAGCTTTTACTTCACGTTGAGGAATGCAGAACTGGCAAAGAGGTTTAGCATAAGCTACATAAGATATATGATATATGAATGTAGACTCTCCCAGCGTATACTGTTGGTGAAAAGCCTTCCCGTTTGCAGCCGAGTTGCAGTGTTATAATACTGCGGCATTTCGATGAATGGCGAAGTGTCGAGAGGTGCCGATGCTGCAACATTTATACTAGCGGTGTGCCGCCCTCTACCTGTGCTATGGGCGGCCATCTACTGTCAGGCCAGAGGTTGGGGAGGATGGTGAGGTTGTGAAGGAGCGGGGAGTGGTTACTTTGTGCCCATCTCTGTGTGGCCATTCCGGCCACATCTTACTCGCCAGATGTGACAGACAGTCGGAAGTTCAGACAACCAACAAGGAGGCGAATAACACCAACGCTATTGTAAATGTGAAGAGAAAGTACTGCACTTAGCTATAGTTTTGGCCCTCACGTGGGGAATGAATTTCATACCTGTCCTGAGGACCATATCGAAATGCTACATTATTAACAGGATGGAGGAAGGAACACGAGGCCTGTCAAATGAAGAAGCGGAAGAGATTTGGTGGGAAACCTGTATGGTCATCGACAAGTCCTAACTTCTGAAAGCTAACTTGACTTCAGTGGGATGGAAGGCTATCTGATAACTGAGATATGATGCTGACAGACTTCCAGAAGACAAATGGAATGTATAGATGCTGATATGCACCGATTACAGCCATCATAAAATGGGATCACTGCTGCAGGACCTGGCCTACAGGAAGCTCAAGAAGAATTCAATATCGACAATGTTCCGGAAAACGGTGGTTGTACTGAAGAACTTAGATCTACCACAGACAGCCAAGAAGTGGCTGTTGCTCATGGTGCCAGTGACGCCACACCTGTATGAATGGGGTGCCTCTGCAGCCAATACTCGGCACCATCAATGCAAAGAATTACGAACTGGCCAAATATCTGATGATACTTCTAAAACCCCTGGTGGGTCACTGTAGTCACCACGTTAAGGACTCGACCGATTTCGTGAAAATACTAAAGGACACGCCATTACAAAGAGATGATCTGCTCGTGAGTTTCGGCGTTAAGCGCTATTCACGAAACTACCTGTGCAAGACTCCTTGGTGCTGCTGTCTCAACATTTCGAGCCGCAAAAACGTGCACAGATGACTACTTGCTTCAAGCGCAAAGGAGAGTTTCAGGAACAGATAAATGGAGTGGCCATGGGGTGCCCACTGCCTCCAGGGATCACACACCTCTGCTTGAGAAGGTAGCACTTCAAACCGCTTACGAGAAACCCAAACGCTTTTTTCGCTTTGTAGGCGACCCTTTTGTGACTCAGAAGCATGCCAGACAGGCAGTGATTGAATTTCTTGGTCACCATAATGGAGTCCATTAGAACATTGCTTTCCCTCTCCTGGACAAATTAATAAGGAAGATAACAGACGTCTAGATCATTCAGTATATAGTAAAAAGACAAACACGGAACATTACCTGTGTACAACGAACAGCCACCATCCAACTCAATGGCAGATAGTGCTGATTACACTGGTACACATGGCGTATGTCATATGCGACAAAGAAAGACTCCTGGATGAGTTACAAATCTAAAAGAAGAATCCCCAAAAATGTGTACACTGAAGAGCATAAAAGTGGATCATTCAAGAAGATACAAAATGCCAGAAACTGGGATGAGGAAGAAGAAGACAAGAGACTCGCTTTCCTTCTGTACTTAGGACTGTTCTCAGCCAAAATCGCGAGACTACTTGAAAAAAAAACAACATAAGGACGTTCATCCGATCGCTGCCGAATGCGAAAGAGTGGCTTGGCTCTGCGAAAGACCCACTGAAACTAAAAATACCCGGAATACGCAGTATCACCTGTGAACGTGGCCAACAGTACGTTGGGTAAATACAGACCTGTATTTCAAAGCGCTGCAAGGAGCAGATGAAGACACACAGAGAAATCAGCGATAACAGAGCATATCATGAAGGTAGATCACACCTTTGACTTTCAGAACACTGAAGTGCTTTGCTGAGTAACTGGCTACTGGGACAACGTGATAAATACGAGTTCAGGAGAATCTGATCAACATAGACCATGGAAAGCAGCTAACTCAGGCATGCAATCCGGCGTTAGCACCAGTACGACGAGAGCACGACCAGAACTGTCCAACACGCAAGGCACGGCCGGAATGGCCACACGGAGATGACAACGGCGCACCCGCTAGCCCCACCACGGCAACCTCACTCCCTCACCACCCAACGACCGGACAGTACATGGCCGCCTGTAGCCAGGTAGAGAGGGGCACACTGTTAGTGTAAATGTTACATCAACCGCATATCTCGACACTCCACCCGAAGATGAAGAGTATGACACTCGTCGAAACCTCGCGATATTTTAACACTGCCACCCAGCTGGAAACCTAAGAGCTTTTCAACAATATTTGTGATGTTCTGTCAACGAATAACATTGACTGCCTTAGAAACAAATTTCATAAAATTGTATGGGAAGCATCTGGTGGTATACAAGACTGTACAGCCGAATTTGATTTAGTAAAAACTCAAATCTCTTTGTTAGACAAACCGATTGATGATGGTGACCATCAGATCGATTTTTTGCAAACTTTTCCCAAACAATTCGATCACGTTTATATTATACGTCATGGTCTACCTGCTGAAGAGAAATGTGGAATAAGTAACAAAAACGGTGTTTAAATTATGAATTTAAAATAACTGACTGTGAAGATGAAAATATCACTATAGCTGTGATGTCGGAAATGAAGGTTAATAAACAACTGTAAAGGAACACTCAAACATCATCTGAAGCAAGTATATCGAAACTGTCTCATTATAAAAGGAATGAAGTTAGAAAGTGTTTTTCATGTGACAAAGAAGCCACTTATCAAAACAGTGTAAAACAAGTTTGGTTTATTTTAAATGTAAGAAAAAAGGGTCATCGATCAAATGAGTACACTAGTGGAGACAAAAGAAAAGACTGTGCGTTTTATATCAACTAATGTAACATCAGTGAGAAGTTCAAGATATTGTAAGCACAGAGACACTTGAAAAATGAGAAGAAAGTTTTAATGGTGAGATGCACTTTTAATGGTGAGATGCGTCAGTTCTCTATGTTGTTGTTGTTGTGGTTTTCAGTCCTGAGACTGGTTTGATGCAGCTCTCCATGCTAATCTATCCTGTGCAAGCTTCTTCATCTACCAGTACCTACTGCAACCCACATCCTTCTGAATCTGCTTAGTGTATTCATCTCTTGGTCTCCCTCTACAATTTTTACCCTCCACGCTGCCATGCTAAGTTTGTGATCCCTTGAAGCCTCAGGACATGTCCTACCAACCGACCCCTTCTTCTAGTCAAGTTGTGCCACAAACTTCTCTTCTCCCCAATCCTATTCAATACTTCCTCATTAGTTACGTGATCTACCCACCTAATCTTCAACATTCTTCTGTAGCACCACATTTCGAAAGCTTCTATTCTCTTCGTGTCCAAACTATTTATTGTCCATGTTTCACTTCCATACATGGCTACACTCCATACAAATACTTTCAGAAACGACTTCCTGACACTTAAATCTATACTAGATGTTAACAAATTTCTCTTCTTCAGAAACGCTTTCCTTGCAATTGCGAGTCGACATTTTATATCCTCTCTACTTCGACTCCCCAAATAGCAAAACTCCAATACTACTTTAGATTCCTTTGCAAAAATGGAAGACATTTGATGCTAAATCTTCTATGGGATATGTGGTTGGTTATGATTAATATGGGTTATGTGTTTATTTTCCTGGAAGAAGTTATCTGTGTATATCTATGTATGTGTATATGCATAAGTGCATATGCACCTTTAGCGCCTGATCAGTGCTTTAATCACAAACAGTCTAACAGTATAATTAAATCCCATATTCACAATTTCTGCTGTTTTCTATTCGTCCCATCACAAGCACTATTTTTTTCAACTAATTGTTTTCCTGCCATTAAAAATTTCATGTGGATAACATTTCCAATACTTTGCGCTTTTGAAATACTACCACATTCATTAACAAGTCAGTTCCAAACTCCTATAAAGGGTTTCACTAGTCTGCTTCAATTTCTAACTCACTTTACAAATGTTTTATACAATTTTTATTTAACTATGTCAGGACATTTTAGTGAATTTACTGGGTATTTTAGAGCACAAATATCCGGAGCGTATAGTTACAGGTCGTATTTCCTATTTCTAAACTAAATGAATCCTCGCTAGGGACAGCTGCACTCACTGGCCCTACCCTACTGGCGCCTGTGATCTGAGGAACAAGTTGACAGCAACTGATAAACAAGAAATGAAGACAAGAGAAACCACAGTTTATGTGAATGTCGGAATTGGAAAAAATAGTCTTGTTACTATGAAGATAGACCCAATCAACTAAGAATGATGCTTATTTTTGAGAGACCAAGAAACTATAAGTAAGGACATGTAAAAATCCTGTTCCCATTATCCAATAAATGCGAAGATAAATAATCGAGTAAAAAATAATTTTTTTTATTTTTTTACATATCTGTCAGAATCTAGAGACACAGAAATACATAGTTTTACAATTTGAGGAGCAGAGTTTTGAACAGACAGCGCCTATGTTGCTTTTCAAATAAACAAAAATCAAAAATGAGATGAATCCGATCAAGAACAGCAGTTTTTTTTCAATTTCGTCCATCTGCTGCTGTGATGTCGGAATAAAATATCATTATGTTAGTTTCACAACCTTGATAATGATATATTCATGTATTACATTATTTTAGTTCATAATTGCAGTTATTAATTTAAGTTAATTGTTGAATGGTTTCACCTCCTCAGTTGGGGCGAATCCGATCACCATCGCATTTTGTATGCAGGAACGGAATCAGACTTCCACTTGAGTGAATCCGATCACTGTTTTGATTTTTAAAAATATATTGCTGTATTTGCAACAAAATTTTGCAATTTCTAGGCTAAACAAATTTTTACAAGCACGTTAAACTTGAGATTTTTGCTATAAAAACATTTGCATTCACGAAATTTGACAAACAAATACTAATTTTTAGTTATTGTATGCCATAACCAACGTGAAAAGTATTTACTCAATGTCATAATCCTCTATTCCTTCAAAAATGAATTTACCCTGCCATTTGTGTTCTCGAACAACTTTTTTTAATAATTTGGGCTCTTTCTATCTCTGTTAAATCGCCAATTTCTGGAAAGACGAAATAAACATTTCCATCAAGAACTTTCTTTCTAAGAAATGTCATTTCATAGATGTCATTATAGATGCTTTCAGTTTTGCCAATAAAAAACCTGAACTGTTCTTTCGCAGGAAATTTTGCTATGGTGATATAATTTTCTTTAAACTCATGACAATCTTTATCCTTCTCTTTTTACATTTCTTCATTTTCATTTGACTCATGCTGTTCTCTTAGATGTTTCAGATAGGGACTCCCTGGTCGCAGCCCTGTCACTGTCATTTTGATTGAAGTTGCTGATAACAATTCCTTTTCCTGGAGTTAAGGCTAAAACCCCTTGCTTGGAATGGATTTCCTTTTGATTCATTAGAGCAAACCTGTTTCAATTGCATTCCGAAGGCTGCTGCCCAAGAAACTTCTGATGAGCTGGTGCATTGTTTGTTGTTATCAATTGCTTCTGGAATCGGCAAAATGACTTTATCAGGATAGGAAGGAAAAATTCCACCTTTTCTGGACCCAGAAATTACATTTGATTTGAACATGATAGCTATATTTTCAAAGGTTTTCTTCAAAGACCTAGGAAATTCGGATTTTGGTACCACTCCTCTGGTTTCCTTATCCAATCATGTAGCACATTTCTGCAAGCAAGTTTTAAAGGTTTAAAAAAAGGCCACATCAAGTGGCTGTTACAAATGAGTTGAATTAGGTGGTAGAAGCAAATATTTAATATCCTATTCCTGGCACAGTTTAATCACATGATATGACAGATGGCTTGAGAGATTGTCACCAATAATCAGTTAAGGTCCCTCTATTTGCTGGACATAAGGCAAGACAATTTCAACAAAGCATGATTCAAACACTGTTCTGTCAAACCAAACACTTTGATTCCTGTTATAACCTGCACCAGTTATGCCCCCTTCAGTCCAAGTATCCTAGAGGTGTTTTTCCCTATAAACTGTGTATGGTCGAAGGATTCAGCTGTCGGAAGCTGCTGCTATTATCACACTGATACTTGACTTAGAACTATACACTATCCTTTCTGGATGTCTTGTGCCTTGCTTCACTATTACTTTCACTTGTCCAGGATTGTCACAAAAGTTTGTCTCATCATAGTTTATAATGTTGCAGTGAGGTACATCACTCCAGGTCACTTCAAGGTTTTTAAAACAATCAATCACTGTTTCTCGGGTAACTGCTGCCTTTGCCCTCTTCTCATTTTCACTTACTCTAACCGTTAGTCTTTATTTCTTTCCAGAAAAGATTTTACCCACTTGTGCTCAGGTCGATTATCACAAAACCTTTTTTCAATTCTCCCTGCTCAACTGAGATATGCCTGTACAATGTCCCTAACATCGTTATTCTTCAAAGGAAATCCCATGTCGCACAATACAATAATCCTTCAACCAGGCTTTTTTCCAGACCATTGGTTAACGCTGGTTGGTCACATATTTTGTCTTTTAATGTGATATATGGACTTGTGTATTGCTCTGAAACTTTCCAGATGCTTAATTCTCCTGATCTGACAGCTTTCACCGCGTTTAGAAGAAATTCTGGTTTGTAGGTAGATTTCCATGTTGGTCCCAGAACCTTTTGGTATACTTGCTTGATTGGATTCACCCTACAAAAATGCAATTTTGTAATTAGGCCTTCATAGTGACTAAACAGTATCAGCAAGGAACAAAAAAGCGCTACTGTATCACTTAAGATGTTCATATGCAAGCAATAATATTGCAACTTACTAGATTGGAAGTAACAGGCGCCAGCAGATGTTTTTGCACTGTTGTGTTTACTACACAAGAATCACACACCTGCTGATGAAGCGATTTGCTGGTTGCGTGTACTCCAACACGCCACTGTTGCTGTTAAATTAGTCAAGAATTCACAACAATGGTCAGCTGCAATGTGATTGTTAAAATGCTACACTCAGTTATCCAAAAGTGGAAAAACTGGTAAATGATCAGATTGATACCACCTGATCGGATTCCCCTCATTTTATGTTAATCATTTTGAATTCTTATTGACGTTGGTACATCTTGTCATTCTGTAAAAATTTGGGGTATGATTTCTGCCAAGGTCTGCTCTTGATATGTTTAGGAACAAAACATTCTGTTGGTAATATTGGTTAATCGAACTTGTGTTCATGAAATCAGTTCTGTCATTTATCAGATTTTGTTCAGTTACATAAAAACGAAACTAGATAAACTTCTAAACTTTTGAAATAAACCCTCCTGAAGATGCACTTTTCGAGTATTTCACAATTTCAAATGTAAATGACGTTACACATTGTAGAATTTCAATATTACATTTTATGTATTCATAAGGGAGAAAAGTTCCTTTTCAACAGTACAAAGAGTTTGTTGATGGCATTTCAGTAAGATTGTGATAATCTTTTTATGTGAAAAATTATTCAGGATGCAAACATATTTTGTCAAGAATGAACGATTAGGTAATATTGAACTCAGTTCCTGTAACAGATATTTTACAATTTGTGTAGTGCCAAACATAAGTTTATCTGTCAATAACTGGCAAAGGAAACAAAATTATCTTCATTGAATAATCGTTTTCAGAGATAAATAGAAAATGTAAGGAAACAGACTTTCGAAATATAATGGTAAAAACATAATATGGTAAACGAAGTTTCAAATAACGATCGCCAGATATCATAATAGTCTAAAAAAACTCCCATGATGAAAATATGTTATGCAATTACAAAGAAGCATCGTTAGAATATGATGGTACCAAACGTTTCAAGGGCACAGCCATATCGTCATCTACTACCGAAAAGATGTCCCAAAGGTATCAGTTCGTTTTACTGTACAGTCAGAAAGTTCTGAAGAATGAAAGAAATCAATAGAGGATGAAATGAATGCTCTGACGGAAAGTAAAACATGAGAACTAGTTTACAAAACCAGAATAACTAATGTACAAGTTTTTGTACAAAATTAAATGGAAATATTGAAGTGGTTCGATATAGGGCTCAATTGGTGGCAAAAGGATACACTCTGCTTTCTGGAATAGCTTATGTTGACAAGATTTGAGACAAAGAGAGCCTGTTTAATTCAACATAATCTGTGTGTAATTTATGGGAACGCTGTAAAGTTTTCAAATCACCTGTATGATTAAACTGACTTCAGCTTTTGATAAATTCTCAGTTCCTATTTTGCAGAAGTTACATATGATGTAGAAACTTGTTTATATGGTGTATGCTTTATCATATGTATAAACATTGTGGAAGAGTGTGGAAGTATGTATCACTGTTTACAAAATGTTCCTATGTAACTGCACTACTAATCTCTCAAAGTTGTCTGTTGTTATTACAGAAGCTTCTTTAGTTCACTTTAGAGTGGTGGTGGTCATGATTTGATGGTGTTGACGTATTCTTCGAGTATCGACATATCTGTTTGAGGTTTTAAACAGCCAGATCAGCCAGAAAGACATCAAATACAACAGATATGCAATTAGAAGTCTAATAAGGATAAGATTCTGTGGACTCTTAAAATAGAATTTTGAACAGTCTAATATGTAATTGTCACAAAAAATCAACTACAGACATAAATCATACAATTTTTGTGTGCTCAGGAATATTCAGTCTCAGAAAACATTAATGGAGGGGTTAATGAAGGCAGCTACACAATTGGCTTGAGGAATGCCTAGTATGCTATATGGAAATAGGATAAATGTATATTGGACAGTGGCTGGGAATAGGGTGTCAGACATAAAATATAATATATAATGGAAACTGATCGATAATTGCTGCTCAAATAATCAAAAAAATTGGAAAGAATGATTGAAATAAATTGGAAGCTACACATATCCTGAGCGAACTTTAACTGACATTAATATCATGACACCTTCATTATTCAATACATATACATCCAGCATTTAAATTTACAGACTTCTTTTTCTTGTTACCACCATTGTGCTTGTAGCTTGGTATGACAATACTAGTTCCTGATCGCCCCTCCTCTGCTTGCTCAAATTCTTCTTGTCTGGTTCGATCCTTTTGATGCAGGATTCTCGATGTGGGCAAAATGATGAACAGATGGGTATGGCCATAGTGAATGTACGAATAAAATTTTCTTTCCTATTAACTTTTTATCATACTTCTTTAATGTACAGTTAGAATACACATTTTTTAACAGTATTAACTTGGCAGAACTCATCATAAATGCACCTGCTACCACTTATAGAGACAAACAGATGAATATTGTAGAATATAGTTTGTCTCATAATGTACAGTTACAGATCATAGATTTTTGTAATGGCGACATGTCAACTTACTTTAAAAAATAAGGTTCTAATAATTAACATATTTAAGGAGGCTTTTCTGCATTTTTACACCTGAACAACTTAACAAGAACATATACAACACTGATGGTCATTTCGCAGCTTGCAATACAATTTATACAATATACTAAAAATCTATTATACAATAAATAATCTTTATTGTTTCTTTTCTGTTCAAATTGCCAAACTGTCCTGCATGTACACTTCAATTGAACAATAACATTTTTAAACTAGTGTATTTGATAACAATCATTTTAGTGGGTCAAACTCCAAATTTAACAGATTTGTGTTATTTAATTTATTCTAAATTTTTAATCCCATATACATTGATGTTTGAGCGTAAAGTTTTAAATTATGAGAGGGTCATTTGAAGTTGTGTCTGTGATGAGTACTGTAATTGTGGTTGAAATGAAAATTGTCAAGTGAATTTTTATTTTTACATGTTGTTGTTGTGGTCTTCAGTCCTGAGACTGGTTTGATGCAGCTCTCCATACTACACTATCCTGTGCAAGCTTCTTAATCTCCCAGTACCTACTGCAATCTACATCCTTCTGAATCTGCTTAGTGTATTCAGCTCTTGGTCTCCCTCTACGATTTTTACCCTCCACACTGCCCTCCAATGCTAAATTGGTGATCCCTTGATGCCTCAGAACATGTCCTACAAACCGATCCCTTCTTCTGGTCAAGTTGTACCACAGACTTCTCTTCTCCCCAATCCTATTCAATACTTCCTCATTAGTTATGTGATCTACCCATCTAATCTTCAGCATTCTTCTGCAGCACCACATTTCGAAAGCTTCTATTCTCTTCTTGTCTAAACTATTTATCGTCCATGTTTCACTTCCATACATGGCTACACTCCTTACAAATACTTTCAGAAATGACTTCCTGACGCTTAAATCTATACTCAGTTTTAACAAATTTCTCTACTTCAAAAACGCTTTCCATGCCATTGCCAGTCTACATTTTATATCCTCTCTACTTCGACTCCCCAAATAGCAAAACTCCTATACTACTTTAAGTGTCTCATTTCCTAATCTAATTCCCTCAGCATCACTCGCTTAATTCGACTACATTCCATTATCCTCGTTTTGCTTTTGTTGATGTTCATCTTATATCCTCCTTTCAAGACACTATCCATTCTGTTCAACTGCTCTTCCAAGTCCTTTGCTGTCTCTGACAGAATTACAACGTCATCGGCGAACCTCAAAGTTTTTATTTCTTCTCAATGGATTTTAATACCTACTTCGAATTTTTCTTTTCTTTCCTTCACTGCTTGCTCAATATACAGATTGAATAACATCGGGGAGAGACTACAAGCCTGTCTCACTCCCTTCCCAACCACTCCTTCCCTTTCATACCCCTCGACTCTTATAACTGCCATCTGCTTTCTGTACAAATTGTAAATAGCCTTTCACTCACTGTATTTTACCCCTGCCACCTTCAGAATTTGAAAGAGAGTTTTCCAGTCAACATTGTCAAAAGCTTTCTCTAAGTCTACAAATGCTAGAAACATAGGTTTGCCTTTCCTTAATCTTTCTTCTAAGATAAGTCAGAGGTCAGTATTGCCTCAAGTGTTCCAATTTTCCTGTAGGCAGTATCTATTTTACCCCTAGTGAGATAAGCCTCTACATCCTTACATCTGTCCTCTAGCCATCCCTGCTTAGCCATTTTGCACTTCCTGTCGATCTCATTTTTGAGACGTTTGTATTCCTTTTTGCCTGCTTCATTTACTGCATTTTTATATTTTCTCCTTTCATCAATTAAATTCAATATTTCTTTTGTTACCCAAGGATTTCTACTAGCCCTCGTCTTTTTACCTACTTGATCCCCTGCTGTCTTCACTACTTCATCCCTCAGAGCTACCCATTCTTCTTCTACTGTATTTCTTTTCCCCATTTCTGTCAGTTGTTCCCTTATGCTCTCCCATAAACTCTGTACAAACTCTGGTTTAGTCAGTTTATCCAAGTCCCATCTCCTTAAATTCCTACTTTTTTGCAGTTTCTTCAGTTTTAATCTACAGGTCATAACCAATAGATTGTGGTCAGAGTCCACATCTGCCCCTGGAAATGTCTTACAGTTTAAAACCTGGTTCCTAAACCTCTGTCTTACCATTATATAATCTATCTGAAACCTGTCAGTATCTCCAGGCTTCTTCCACGTATACAGCCTTCTTTTATGATTCTTGAACCAAGTGTTAACTATGATTAAGTTGTGCTCTGTGCAACATTCTACCAGGCAGCTTCCTCTTTCATTACTTAGCCCCAATCCATGTTCACCTACTACGTTTCCTTCTCTCCCTCTTCCTACTACCGTATTCCAGTCACCCATGACTATTAAATTTTTGTCACCATTCACTATCTGAATAATTTCTTTTGTTTCATCATACATTTCTTCAATTTCTTCATCATCTGCAAAGCTAGTTGGCATATAAACTTGTACTACTGTAGTAGGTGTGGGCTTCGTATCTATCTTGGCCACAATAATGCGTTCACTATGCTGTTTGTAGTAGCTTACCCACATTTCTATTTTCCTATTCATTATTAAACCTACTCCTGCATTACCCCTATTTGATTTTGTGTTTATAACCCTGTATTCACCTGACCAGAAGTCTTGTTCCTCCTGTCACCGAACTTCACTAATTCCCACTATATCTAACTTTAACCTATCCATTTCCCTTTTTAAATTTTGTAACCTACGTGCCCTAATAAAGGATTCCATGCTCCGATCCGTAGAACGCCAGTTTTCTTTCTCCTGATAACGACGTCCGACGTCCTCCTGAGTAGTCCCCGCTCGGAGATCTGAATGGGGGACTATTTTACCTCCAGAATATTTTACCCAAGAGGACGCCATCATCATTTAATCATACAGTGAAGCTGCACGCCCTCGAGAAAAATTACGGCCGTAGTTTCCCCTTGCTTTCAGCCGTTCGCAGTACCAGCACAGCAAGGCCGTTTAGGTTATTGTTACAAGGCCAGATCAGTCAATCATCCAGACTGTTGCCCTTGCAACTGCTGAAAAGGCTGCTGCCCCTCTTCAGGAACCACACGTTTGTCTGGCCTCTCAACAGATACCCCTCCGTTGTGGTTGCACCTATGGTACGGCTATCTATATCGCTGAGGCACACAAGCCTCCCCACCAACGGCAAGGTCCATGGTTCATGGGGGGAGGATTTTTCCATATGAAAATAAAAATTTCGTATACGTACAGACGAGGAATGGTTAGTATTTTTTATTTTTTGAATAATAGGTGACATGATGTGCTTCGTTGGACTAAACACATGTTTCTCATCATTCTATTTTGAAGTGTAAGTAATCTCAGGCTGTTCATAGAGTTTCCCTAGAAAATTAGTCTGTATCGAATTATAGTCTCAAAGCAGCTGTGGTAGACTATCTTCCTGGTGTCCGTAACGGTGGAACCAGATAAGACGTTCATCGCATAAGTTAGGTTGATTAGTTTGTTTGCTAAGAAGTCTACATGTGCCTTCCAATTTAAATTTTTGTCAGGGTTTGGACTTAGAAATATTACATGACTTGCTTCAGTCATTTCCTGATCGCTATGCACTATTTTTATGGGAAATGGTGATGATGTTTTAGCACTGAACTGCTCTAATTGTGTTTTTGTGACATTGAGTTTTAATCCATTTTGCTGGAACTATAATTCTAGGTTTCCCATTATATTTTCCACAGTATCATGAATTTGTTCTAAATTGTCATTTTCAATTAAAAACGAGGTGTCATCTGCGAATAAAACGGAGTGAATATCAATGTTTATAGGTAAATCATTTATGTACAGAAAAAAAGATAAGGTCTGGAAATTGAGCCCTGTGGGACCCCTGTACAAATCTTTTTCCGAGAATGATATTTTTTCATTTGAATTTAGAATAACCCTCTCTTTTCTTTCTGACAAATAAGATTTGAACCACAGAAATGCCCTGCCCACGATCCCATACCTCTCTAACTTGTGAAGAATTAGTACGTGAATGACAAGGTCAAAAGCTTTGGTCAAATCACAAAAAATGCCTGTGACCTTTTTATCCTTGTCTAAAGCAGAGCTTATCTTTTTAGTGAATTCCCTGATAGCATTTATTGTATTTTTCCCCTTTTTGAAATCCAAACTGATTTTTAACTATAATATTGTTTTCTGTAAAAAAGTTTTCAAGATGTATTGGAACAATCCTTTCTATAACATTAGCAAAAACTGGCAGTGGGGAAATAGGGCAGTAATTTCCCATCTCATCTTGTGAGCCTTACTTGAGCAACAGCCTTATTTCAGCATATTTTAACTCCTCTAGGAAACATCCTTCCTCGAATGATTGATTAATAATTTTAGCCAATGGATGAGAAATGATGTTATAAACATCCTTGACTACAGTGGTTGGAATTTCAACCAGATGATTTCTTGTTTTTTTTTAAACATTCTGTTGAATGTTTTAAGGCTTGCATTTTGTTTTATATTTACAAAGTTGACATCCATCTTGTCCTGGTGGGCTGTGATATCTACTTCCAATTTTCCCAGATTTATGAAGAAATCATTGAAACAGTTTGACATTTGAAAAGGATCTATAATCACATCATTTTTAATTTTTATTTGGACAGTTTCTTGGCACACCTCAAATTGCCTTGAAGGGCATATTTCTACTTGTTTTGTTTGTATGCCAATATCATCAATGGCACAAAATTATTATTATTTGATATATATACCTTATATGTATAAAAAGAAAAGAACGAGAGAAATAAAAATTGTAATAATAATAATATGATTCATTACGTTGCCCTCCCCCTCCCCAATGTGCACTGATGTCATGCGGGGGTGCATAGTGTCTGGGCTTATTTCCTTTTTTAGAGGTTGATAACTCTGGCCGTAATGGCATACCCTTTATTTTACGGACATTGGAGTTATCTTATATGGTTATCAATTTATATAGGCATGTCAGCTCCCTTAACATATATATACGTAAGTTCTCTTTCATAACAAAGTGCTTGCTGTAACTGCATAGTCCCATTGTTGTCAGTCAGTATCTGCCCAGTGTTTAGTTTGCAAAGCATGCTTGCAGCTCGACCTCCATTACCATTCCAGGTCGCTTTCACATATTTAATACAAAGTCACAGTGTCTGTGTCGTGCATTCACAGTAGCCTTCACTGCACAAATTCGTGAAGTTCTTCAGCAGCATGATCCTTTGTGAAATCTTCGATGCAGTGGCAATTGGTTTTCATATCAGTGGCCCGAAGTATGTATTTCACCTCGTCGCTCTCATTTTTTCAGTGGGGACACCAGCTGTACATTCTACATCTGACGATAATGTAAGTTTCTTGCCTGTTTTACCATGTTATCAAGCACAGAAAATTGATTTTTTTATGACTTTGTCAAGCACAGAAAATTCATGTTACACAAAGTATTGTCATGTTTAGTTTATCACACACACACACACATATCTCACACGCATGCTTAACACTTTGCATGCAGGTTTAGTATGTTTTGCACTTTATTTTTGAGCGTCTTTCATAGCACTGCATTACACAAAATTTCTGTAGTGTCCTTTCCACATACTCTACACATGACAAAAGAGAAATACGAGTGCAACTTATCCTATTCATTTGCTGACATGCTATTATCGTTGCTTAAATACATTATAGTCTGATTGTCATTTTATTTTAGTGCATTTTGTAAAATTATAATCTCGTTACATCGTTCTATCCCAATTATATGAGTACTCTTTTTACTCTCATTTGGTTTTACTTCTTTACGTAATATTCATACAAGAATAGATTCTGTTTTCCTTGATGGCATAAACTGACATACATTCCATTTCAATTTACAGTGATTTCTTGTCAGAGCATATTTATCAACTTCAAAGAATTAAAGAAGTAAACAATAGTCGCTACAATAGATTCTATGCGCTGCTCAAATAACTATGTGTGGCCTCGCCTCTCTAGCATTCTCCAGGAAGGAATCTACAAGGCTGAAGAAATTTCACGGAAAGGCATTTATGTGCTCAGTTACGTCTCATTGCTGGTCTTAACTGTGTCTCCAAGAACAAAATATTTTGTTGTTGATAAACACAACGCAAACCTAACGATACCAATCGTATCGAATACTTACTCAGTGTTTAAAGTGCAGCTCAGTATTTACTTGTTATGTTCATTGTATAAAGGATAACCATTTCATGAGCTGAGGTATACAGAGTTGTATCATCAATAGTATATGTTATGTCCAATGAGCGTAAAACAGTGTTTATAAGATTAAAAAACATGTACAAAAATTTCATTGTAAATCAGGTGTTTGAAGCTTTCATGGATAGTCGACACTCACAGTAGTTTGTTTTCGATCCCTTTATAATTTGGTAGTGCTCCACCTTAGTTCCGCACTGTGATATGTGACGTACTGCAACTGTTATTGTCTACATATATTTTTACACTATCACATTCACACATATCATGAACTTACAACTACATTTGCTTATGGTATGATCCTTTCTTATGCTTAAATGGTCCCTAACACTCGAGAGGCATTTATCTTACTTGACTTTATAATGTGTTGATGCATCGTTCCCTGGAAGAAAAAACTTAATACTCACAAAAAAAGTAAATCTTCATAGATATGTGTACAGTGGCTCGATGGCTACTAATACCTCCTTTGTATATTCAACCATGTATTCATTTACTTCATTGTGCAGTCGTGTGATCACAAACACATTTAATGGCATGTGTGTGTCTTTACTTACCTTGCAAATATTGAAAATAAAGTGTATTATAGGTGTGATGCGACCTCTTATTCAGTTTGCCAGTTATATTGAACTCTCTAGATTATCTGCTGCAAGAGTTTTCTGGTCCCTCAATTATAATTAGTGCATGTACTTTCAATACTTAATTTGAAACTTTATAGATACAATTTATATAGTAGCAAGTTCAGTAAATATCTCGTAGTTTAGGGTCCCTTCCCATGTATATAATCCCTTAGCTTATCTTTGTTTGTGTGTATTGTGTAGATAGTCATAGTAGTAGTAGTAGTAGTAGTAGTAGATTTACTCATCCATAGATCTCTTTTTACAGGGATATAGGACATGTCAAAGTGTTTATAAAGTTAGATCAATTTGAAATAAGCTAATTCGTGTACACATATATATTTACAGAATTCTAGTTAGTGACAATCATTAGATTTATTCCTGGTATACAACATTTTTTACAAGTAACTTATTACATAATGTAATCTCACACTGTTCACTCATATCTCACTATCAGTCACTGCACACACTATACACACATTCTTTCATAACACTTCACTCACTTCACACACACACACACACACACACACACACACACACACACACACACACACACACACACACACTGGTGATCTCTGGGACATTTTCTGTACCGCACATTCCCATTTGCTATCCTGAAAAACTGAGTCAGCATCCCTCCATAATGAGTGAGATGTTGAACTCAGAAGAGGAAGAGGTGTTCTGCCATGCATAGCTTGTGGGTAAGTATTCTAGAAAGGAAAAAGGAAAGAAAAAAAACATAAAGTGAAGGTGTTATGCGTCATGGCAGATATTAATAATCATTATTATTATTATTTATTTGTCTAACATTTTTTTGTCAAACCCCTACTCTGTTTTAGCTAAATAATCCTTCAATGTAAAAAAGTATTGCATAACAGGTACTTTTTAGCTGCTTTTTGAAATAAGTGTATTTTTGCAATTTCTTTAATCTCTTTTGGTAATTTATTGTACAGTTTTATTCCTTGCTAGAAAATTCTGTTTTTGAGGTTTATGTTTATTTTTTTTCTTGGTAAATGTAAGTTGAGTCCATGGACAGAGCTGTTTCTGCAGTAATTACCAATGTTATTTTTGGTGTTTAAAACTGACTGGTAAATGTATTCACACGGAGCACTTAAAATCCCAGTGTTTTGAATAGATCTTTACAATGAGCTCGACTAATATTTTTGGTTATTATTCTTATGACTCTTTTCTGGAGTTTGAAAATTGTGTTCATATTTTGTGCATTTGTTCCCAAAAAAAAGTATGACATAGTTAAGAATTGAGTGTACATATGAATAATATGTAACTAAAAGACACTGCATGTTACACACTGATGACAGGATTCTAAGGGCATAACATGCTGATGACATTGTGTTTGCAGTGACCTTTGCACGTTCACAGCACTTCAACGGAGAATCAATATTCAGTCCTAGAAATTCTGCATTTGTTACACAGTCTATAGAGGTGAGATCTAAATTTAATATTGTCAGTTTTTCTCTTCAAACTGAAATTCATGGCATTAGTTTTCGTTATGTTGAATGTCACTTTATTGCTTATTGACGAATCATTAACTTCCTTGAGAGTTTCATTTTTTCTTGGCAAGGAGTTCTCTTGTATTCTCATTACTGTGATCAGCGAAGAGAATTTTTTCACCATGAGTAACACTACTGGGAAAGTCATTAATGTGTGTCAGGAACAGTATTGGTCCTAATATGCTACCTTGCAGAACCCCTATATTAATGTATTTTGGTTCTGATAAGTGGATCTATTTGAAGTATGTGTTATCTCTTCTGTTTGCACCCTATCTGTTAGGTATGATAAAAACTAGTCATTAGCTACCCCTCTTATTCCTAATGCTTCTAATTTGTTTAGTACGATCTTGTGGTAGGCTGTATAAAAAGCCTTAGAAAGATCCAAAAATATGCCTGTGACACACTCATCTTTATCAAGAGCATTTTTGCCACTTTGGAAACCAAAGTGTGATTTGCTTAAAAGATTGTATTTATTCAGGTAATTCATTAATCTGTCTTTCATATTTGCTTCTATTGTTTTTGAGAATGGTGACAGCAGGGAAATGGGCCAGTAATTTTCTATGTCTTCTGCATTACCTTTCTTAAGCCAAGGTGCAACTCTTGCCTTTTTAACTGCTTTGGAAATGACCCTGATGTGAAACATTAATTTATTACATTTGTTAAGGGGCCTTGTATAATCCCTCTGCATTGTTTCAGTGCACATATTGGTACTTCATCTAAGTTTACTGACTTTATTTTTTACTTTTTGAACAGTTTTATTGACTTCATTCTCTGTGGTTGGAAGTAACATCATTCATTGTATTTAGTGCAAACATTATTTACAGGTGTTATATTTTTTTTTTTTGGGGGGGGGGGGAAGTTTTGCTGTAACTTCTGTGCAATACTTGAAAAATGCTCATTAACATAGTTTGATAAGTGTTGTGGATCATTTATTACCTTATCCCCCTCCTTTAGCAGTGTGTTATTCTGCATTTGTTTGCCTCTCCCTGTTTCCTTTTATATATTATCCCAGAATGTTGTGCTTTTATTCTCTGCATTATATATTATTTTATCATTAAATGGCATTTTTTGCAGCAATCAGCACCTTCCTATAGATCTTATTGTACCTATGATACAAATTTAAGAATTCTGGATCATTGCGAATCTTTTTCATGGAACTGAGGTGTTTAAATGTTTGGAATTACTTCTTAATACCTGCTGCTGTCCTATGTTTTTGTGAGATGTTGATACAGACATGCATACTTTTGGAAATGCCTTTTCAAAGTTCAATTTAAACAATGTGGAGAAATTTGAGAATTTCATATTCACATTGGTTTCCTTATACACTTCACCCCAGTTTTGTTTTTCTAGTTATTTTGAAAAATCTTTTATTTTGTTTTCTGATAGATGTCGTTTGTAGGCTTGTAGTTTAAGTAATGATTCGATGCCTGATTTTACTGTTGTTATTTGAAAAAGATGGTCGGATAATCAAAGATCTTTTACACCACATTTTTCCCTGTCCATATTTGTGGCCACATGGTCAATTACTGATACAGTCGTTGTAGTAACCCTTGTTGCACTATTGACCAATAGGGACATGCCAAAACTTTGAAAGATGTTTATGAAGGTGCTGCTGGATTCATTTATGATATTAGTGTTGATGTTAATGTCCCCACAGAGAATTAGTTGACCTTTGTAATTGAGACTTCATCTAGAACTTCTTTTAACTTATTGCAAAAAAAAAGTCCACGCTACCACTGGGAGATCTATACACACACAAAATGATGAATTTCTTGGTGATATCAAGCCCTGTTAATTCAATAGCTGATATTTCAAAGTGTTTGTCTTTACTTACTGTACTGGGGTCGTATCTTGATTTGAACTGTGTTCCTTTTCTGATATAAATGCATGATGCTCCACCCCTTGAAGTAGTTCTGCAGTAAAAGTTTGCCATTTCATACAATGATAAAACTATGTATTGGATTTCTGTGTCTCTACACCAGTGTTCAGTAATACAAACTTCTGTGCAGCTCAAAGATTGGAGCTCAACTTCTAAGAGTTGTATTTTATTTTTTATTGATTGCATGTTTTGGTGGAAATTGTTTAGTTTGTGAAATCCCCCTTCCTATAATGCTTTGTTTTTCTTTGTGACATCTGGTATATATGATATTTGCGGTGTTAAAAGCTGTCTTGTGAGTGATTGTTTCAGTATTTTTTAAAGTGCTGGAGATACTCTTTAGGCAAGGAAACCTGTTGTCTGGATTTATCATAAATAAGACCTACTTTTCCTACCTGTAACAATAGGTATTTGACCATGTGTGGCCCAAGATCCACCCCCTATACTATCATGAATCAGCTGTACCAATCTTCCCTTCCCAGGCCTGTTTAGGTGTAGGCCATACCTAGTGAAACCCTATCTGTTGATAGTCCTGACGGGCACCAGAGAAACATGAGCAAAGTTGGCTCTCCTCAGAGCCATTCCTCACCCCACATTGATTCGCCTCACAGGTCCATCAAGGTGTGGTCGATCATGATGTCGGAACAGTTCAACAAAGTGTATGTTGGTGCCATGAGTCAGGGAAGCCATCTTGTCCAGATTACCACCTATGTCATATGCCCCATCCCTGTCCAAACTGTTTCCCACCCCACCCTCTTTTGTATAGTCCTTACATAAAGACCCTAGGTCCTTTATCACCTGACTTAGCCCTGCATTTGGCTTGAAGGTACTGGTGGCCTGGTACGCTGCCCCTAAACTTTCCTGTAAGTGAGGGCCTATGCCTCGCCCATGGCTACTACATAGCAGCAGCACTTTCTTCTTCCTAAGACTTTGTACATTCCTAGGCTTCTTGGCCTCAGTTGAAGTGTGTTGCACATTTCCTGCTCCTTGGTCTACCTGAGGGTCTTCTCCACGTAACTCTGGCAGTGGTAGATACCTGCTTTTGGTGTTGATGATAAAACTGTCAGATCGCGTTCTCTTTCGTCTTATCCACCTACCAGCTGCTAGTTCCCAACCACCCACCTCCCCCCTATCTTCCCTGATCCTTATGAGTTCCTTCCTTGCTTCCTCCAACTGTGCCTGAAGGGCACAGATTTTACTTTCCTGTACCCCAGTCAAAATGTTCCTACTGCATACTCTGCAGTTCCAGGAGAGAGCCTCTTCTGTTCTGCCAACATTCTCCCCTCTGCATCTCCTCCCCCTCCAGTGAAAATATTTCCTACAAGATTGGCAACAAATCCCTCTACTCAGTACCCTAAAACAGCTCCCACATTTCTCATTCATGGTCAGTTTCAAAAGAATAATTAAGTTTAAAGAATGTTTTAAATTTGTCAAGGACGCAAGATTAGTTCTATGTAAACAGAAAACGCCACAAAGGCCTTATGTGTGGTGGTTGTTGTTTTTGTACTGATTTAGAGATACAGTGACAGAAGAATGAATTTGTAATTAATTTGCTTTGAGAGAATTCGCGTTATCAGGCGTGTTTGGTCGGTTTTTTAAACGATTATAACTCGGAAAATTTAGGCCTAGATCGCATCTAACTAGTAAATAATACGAAATGTGTTAGTTAAATACGATTTTGAACGTTTAATTACACTTTTATTGCAACAATAGACACTGATGAAACTAGTAGCTGTATTTTTTAAAGGAATTTTGCACTATCAAAAAACTTGAATAGAATTTTTTGTGTTTATGTCACGCAAAATTTCGGGTTATGTCTCGATTATCGGAACTTCAGCTAAAGAACAAGTTTTCTCAAGAACAAGTGCTGCTGGGACGCTAATATTCAGTTGTGTGACAAGAACAGACACTATAGCAAGTATACAAAACAAAGAAAATTTAAATTTGACGCTATTTCCTCTTAAATAAGTTCCTTTAGCATACGAAGAAAATACCTGTGATCTCACTCGGTGGCCATCTTGTTGTAGTATAGACTCTCCCTTAATTTTATGTGTCCCTGTTTATGCAATAGGCTCTGAAAATGCTAGTGCAGGCTGTAGCTCATAGGGTTTATTTGTTTTGGGTGCATCAACACTTTCAGCTCTGTCTGTCTGCCGCGCACACGCTTGCGGTTTGTTGACTAGCTTTCTCTCCAATGCACAGAAGCTGCTTCACTCTGTTACCAGAACCAACGCGCGAGTTGTGTATTGCATTGCGCACTACCGTGCGTTTCACAAGTCCGTTTATTCATTTACGACTGTGCTATGTGCAAGGCAAAGAGTTGTGTTTAAAGTATCGTCATATCTAGACACATAAAATAAAGTTCTTTCTTGTTACATCCACTCACCTTATCATTGACACATTTGACATATAAGAAAAAAACACAAACGAAAATTTTCCTTATCATTTAACAACATAAATTCTGGAAAGTGATTTACCAGCATCCTAAATCTAATATTATTACACATATGTATAACTTAGATGGTATACCTACTTTGAACGTATCTGATAATGCAAGCGACAATCAAGCTAGTGCCCACACTCCCCTCCAAGGTCACAGAACATAGGACTACTGTTACCGGTTCAAGTTTTCCGGCGTCTCGGTGCTATCGGTCTCTGGGTTAGGAGTAACTTCCACTACGTGGACTGTTGGTGTTTGATTTCGCCAGTTAGTATCCTGTGACGCTCTCGACTGAAATATTCAAATGTACCTAAGTTCTGTATTTAAATTCAAAAAACCTACCTCTTACAAACTGTTCATCTAAAATTGTGAGCCATATGTTTGTGACTACTACAGCGCCATCCATCACAAAGCGAAAAAAGTGGTCCAACTAAAACATTCATATTTCTTTACGTACTACACAAATATGTAATAAAAAATGGGGTTCCTATTTAAAAAAAAACGCAGTCGATATTCGTTTGACCTATGGCAGCGCCATCTATTGGACCAACCATAGTGCCATTTGGTTTCCCCCTTCAGGCTAAATGAGTTTTGTTCTTTGTAGTTTTTTCGATTGATGCATATTTCGTGAGATATTTGGACTGGTCACTATCAATGGAACACCCTGTATATATATATATATATATATATATATATATATATATATATATATATATATATATATATATATTTGCACAACTGGCGATCTGGTGACATGACATTGAGAAAGCCATGAAACCAGTTGTGTAAATTATCCAAAATTGTGCTGTTTGAGGCTTTCCCGGCGCTGCATCTGCTGCTTGATAGGTTCCCGGGAATTACGCCGGATAGTATTGTAGAAACTGCACAATATTTCAGCGAGACAACTGCCCGCCATCTTCAGGTGCTACTGTCGCGTCGCTGAGAAGCTCGCCAATTTATATGCTGGCTTTCTGGAACAGCGCAGGCGCCAGCGGGGCATAACGTCATCGAAGACCAATCGTAGACAGCGTCGAATACCAGAGCCCTCTGCTGGAGAGACGGGTCGCGGTCTGTGCAAGCGAGGTGTTGGCGCGCGATTTAAGCATCTGCGCTAAGGCTTCCCATCTGCGTTGACTCGGTGCGGTTGCTAATCTGTGGCTGACGATTCCTTAGTGCCGCCAGGACTGGCTCCTAGGCTTTGCTCAGGTGAAACCCCGTGTCTCTGTTTGTTAGGTCACTGGTTATACGTATTTCGAGCGCCTCTTTGATGATGGAGTCCCATTATGTGGAAGCATGCGAGAGGATCTTGGTTTCTTCATAATTCATGCCGTGTCCCGTGTCAAGGCTGCGTGTCAACACGAGGTTGGGTCATCCAGAGAAATCTGCGGTGGCTGAACACTGGAAATACGCTGTTTCTTTCACCGCAGCAAAGGTAGGACCGCTACACAACCACTTGCTTAGCTATGCTTGGTAGCGTCCCTGCGTAGTAATTAGACATCCCTTTCCTTAATTTCCTTTCCTAAATGCATTGCAGTGAATTTCTCAAAAATTTTACGTAATGAGTAGCGAGAGAAAAGCTTAAAGTTTCTGTGTCATAACATTTTGTGCGTCATAAAAGTAGCTAAATGAAGCTTGACGATACGTAAATCGTAAGTTTAAATTCACAAAAATAATATATTTCAATTTTCTGTTTTCCAAAAATTTTAATTGTAATATTCAAACAAAATGGCTCAAAAATCAGTTTCCATTATTGTTGACAGTGGCGAAAACGCAATGAGCCAAGATGGCGTACGATTGCAGGATGGAACATCTGAAGTACCAGCGCCATGTCTTCCACAATTAGTCGTATTAAATAGTTCAGAAATGAACATGCCCGAAATGACAAGTGCCAGTGAGCTTACACAGAGCTCTAACTTTGATGATACGTTGATGGCAATAGATGAAACTACATCACATACTCAATGAGCAACATTCGGTTCACACAGTAAAACATAGAAAGCGTATATAACATGATTTTTGACAACACTTTACTGGCACCCATCACACAAAATTCAAATTTTGATTTGCCGAGTACTGTTGTCAACAACTAATGTACATTAAATAGCAGCCAAAACAGCGCAGTTGCTGGGATACTTCAAGACTTCATAGCTTGAGCACCAAAATAAAAAATATAAATACCAATTTGCGAATGGACATAAATACAGAATTCGACAGTTTATCGCAGAACCTTACCATAGTCACACAAGACGTAAACCACATAAAACAAGAGCAAAAACAAGTTTTAAGAGATTTTAAGGATACAGTCACACAGCAGATCAGTGATTTCACAACGAATTTTCGCGAGGAGATGAATGTAAAATTTAAAGACATGGAAAAAGAGCTAAAACAAGATGTACTTTCCAAAGTAAACAATGACATTACAGGTATAAAACAGAAATTATACACTCTTAATGAGCAGAATGATACAGTGGAGCAGCAAACAAAAGCGATGAAAAACACACACACGAACCTGCACGCTACACAAACACAACTAACTTCCACAGTAAAGAACATCTCTACTGTAGTAAACAAAGTGCACAAGGTTTACGAAAATATACCAATAGCTATTGATGAACTCACTTTAAAAGTAGCTTCACTTGAAATCGAATTAGTCTGTGCCAAAAAGGAAAGAGGCAGAATTAATGAAGATTTATCTCACGTAATTTCACATGCTGAAGCAGGTACTTCAGACAAAACCAGTACTGCAGCGGAAAAGGTAGTGAAGGAATGTAAATTAATCAATGATGTAGTAGTAATGACAGAACGCAGAGTGTAAGTTTACAGGGCATAACACCAGAACCAGTACCTACGAGAAATGTAAATAATTTTGACAGCTATGTAAACACAGCACAAAATGCAAACAGCTTGTCCACTATATTTGCTGACGAAGGTCTATTAATACACCGTCAATTTCCAACATTTACGAGTGAAGGTAAGAAGATGAATCCTGTTGCGTTATTAGTGCTTTTCAACATGTGTTTCCTAGAAATTGGACTGAAGCACAAAGGGGACGGGTGGTGAGTCGTGCTCGGGGAGCTCAGTTGGTAGAGCACTTGCCCATGAAAGGCAAAGGTCCCGAGTTCGAGTCTCGGTCCGGCACACAGTTTTAATCTGCCATGAAGTTTCATATCAGGTTTGATGTTGGGTACACGTAAGGCGATGTACTTTTGTGGGCGACCGAGGTAGCTGAGCATTGTGCCACATATTTACAATCTGATCGGGCATTTCTTGACAAATACAGGTCAGAAGCCGTACAGAAGAGACTTAGGCGAGAGGTTTTTAACCCCGTCCCTTTTAATAGCAAATATGGTAGCTTAAGAAGATATTTTGAGAAGTATCTCAACAAAACACGTTATTGAACGAATCCTATACCTCACGTGATTGTTTAAAAATTTTTAAAAGTCGTTTGCCATCACACACTCGTGAAAAATTAATTAGTAGCCCTGAGCACGACACAGAATATATTCTATCCATTTTAGATTCAATCGACCTAATATATGAAGAGAAAGTAGTAACAATTAGGGCGTCAGACAGCCAGACACCACAACAACGTAACTTGAATGGTCAATACAAAAAAGCCATACACGAACACACAGCAAAGATGGCGCACGCAACTGCAAGGATACATTAACCGTGGTAATGGATACCGGACTGGAAAGGGCAGGAACAAGAGATTTAAACAAAACTTTCTGTATAACAGGAACGATTACCATCCACAAGCTAATTTCAGTCCCTCCTCTCAAAATTATGCACCACTTGTAAATGAAAACAGTTAACCGCATCGGTGGCTGGCGCGCGGCAACAACAAAAACATGCAACATGCCATACCGCAACCAACCTTTGCGCAGCCAAATCGCAATATGGCAACATTTCATAACAGCCATATGGACACACGAGGAAGCCTGTTGCGAACTGGAAATGATACACACTGGAGAAACAATTGCACAGTACAACTGAAAGAAGTTGTCCCGTGTACCGAAGTAGATCAGACTACACCGCAGGAAAACCTGAATCGGCCATATTTGAGCCCCATACTAGAGATCTTATAAGTGATGGGGGCAAACCAGATTAGCAAACATGTTTTGTACCTTTCAATGAAGAAGGAGACATAAAAGACGATCTACCAACATGAACTAAAATCGGCGAAAAATACACTGGAAGAACAAGTGCCAGCAGTAATCAGAATGAAAATTTTTGGTATAGACACACAGTTAATACTTGATAAGGGTCCACAACTAATTTAATGTCCGGAGCATTTTTCACTGAATTAAAAAGACGGAATAAATTTCCTGTTCTGCCAGTGCAAAACTGCAAAGAACAACCGCTACAGGTGACAAAACCAAATTAGTAAACCACGAATCTCTTATCACCGTGAACATATGAACAATTTTGTGCGAAGTGTAATTTTTTGATAGT
The DNA here is from genome assembly GCF_023864345.2 of Schistocerca serialis cubense. Taxonomy (NCBI): domain Eukaryota; kingdom Metazoa; phylum Arthropoda; class Insecta; order Orthoptera; family Acrididae; genus Schistocerca; species Schistocerca serialis. Next base: position 967,389,806 of record NC_064639.1, read on the forward strand.
AGACAAACTTATAGTCAAGTGCTTGATAGGTATTTACACAGTTAGAGCCTCCGAAACTCAAATAGACATAGGTAATAGTAAGTGCCATTTCTTTGTGAAGGACCAAAGATTTTCTGTCAGCCTGATTACCACACTGGAGAGGTATGACAAAGTAAACCCAGAATCCCATGTCACTGTACAGTATTCATATCCCACCGTGTATTTTGTGAACAATTGTGATAACGAACACAAGACTGACACTGAAGTTAACCAGGAATCAGTAGAACAAAAACTGAACAAATCAAATATTCTAGATGCTACACAACGACAAGAGCTTTCTGACTTACTTTTTAAATATGGAAGTGTTTCTAATAAGAATCCAGGAGAAATCAAATATTATGAACATAAACTTAATGTCTATCCTCACGAAACATTTTGTGTTATGTCTTACCCTATACTGCGGGCAAAGTGTGAAGCAGTTAAGCAGGAAATCAATAGAATGTGCGAATGAGGAATCATACAGCCATCATTTTCTCCATATTGCAGCCCAATACTACCAGTTAGCAAACCTGATGGATCAGTAGGACTAGTTTTAGATGCTAGAGGCATAAACAAAATCCTAGTACCAGTAAGAATAAAACCAGATAATTTAGATAAACAATTGCTAAAATTTCATAACACCAATCATTTCAGCACCCTTGACCTTAAAAAATCTTACTGGCAAATAAAGTTACATGAGGAGAGTAGAAAATACACAGAATTTGTCTGCAATGGCAGGAGTTACGAATTCCAAGTTTTACCCTTTGGCTTAAACATTAGTGCTGGCATATTTATATCAGCTTTGGACAGGGTCTTAGGATCAGAATTGCTCAGTAAGGTTACCATTTATGTTGACAATATGTTAACAGCTACATCCACTTGGGCTGAACACATCAGTATAATGGAAAAAAGTATTTCGGAGATTTACAGAGTACAAAGTGACAGCAAATCTTAAAAAATCTAACTGTGGCCAAGAACAAGTGAAATTTTTAGGACATATCATTTCAGAACAGGATATATTACCAGACCCAAAGAAACTAGATGCCATGCGTAATTTCCCACCCCAAAGGAACAGAAAATAATTGAAAGCATATCTAGGACTAACTTCCTTTTTCCAAAAATTTATATCACAGCATCTTATGAATAGCGATGTCCTACTTAACCTGTTGTGAAAGAATAAGCCCCGGTTATGGGATGAGAGATGCCAGGAGGACTTTACCAAAATTAAAAATGCATTAATATCAGCCAACATTTTGAGTCTTCCTGACATGTCTAAGGACTTTTGTTTAAGCACAGACGTCTCGTCTCAGGGGCTGGGATGCATTTTTGTTCCAGATACAAGAAGAAGAAGGAAAAACCGTACCCAAAGTCATCAGCTTTGCCAGCAGAACTTTTTCAGACATGGAAAGATCATATTCCGTATCAGATCTGGAAAGTTTAGCAGTAATTTTGACGTTTAAGAAATTTGAATATATTCTTTGGGGTAAAAACAGTAAAGTCTATTGTGATCACCAATCATTATCTTTTTTCTCAACATGTAAACTGTTACACCAAAGACCAGCGAGATGGTGTTTGTACCTGCAGGAATTCAATTTTGAAATAATATACATAAATGGCGGTCAGAATGTTATTGTATACGCATTATCGAGATTACCACAGGAACTAGACGAGTTCAGTGAACTGTCTGAACACGATTCAGAAATCCGTACATTATTGATGCAAAGTAGTACAATAGTACAAAAAAATCGGACTACAAAAAATTTTGTAAACAAATGGGAATAATACAACAGCAAGACAACAAATGGAGGACGGTAATGCAAAATATTAACTGGTATGCAAACCATAAGGTAAGTAAATGGTATCAGTTATACAAAGGCGTTTTGTTCCACTGAAAGCACGAAAGTTCTAACCACTGGTGTGTATGACTACCAGAGGAACATATCGACGAATTTATCAAACACACACATGAAGTATGGGGACACTACAGAGTAACAAAATGTACAGATAAGATTTCCAAATTTTGTTACTTTCCTAATTTACGACGACGTGTTTCACAAACATTAAAAAACTGTGCTATAAGCAAAAGAACAAAACCATCCAATATGTCAAAGTTTACAGAACTACACCCCATACTGATCAAAGTCCCACTGGAAATGGTTCCTCTGGATATCGCAGGGCCATATCCTAGAGGAAAATGTGGTGTCAAATACATAATAGGTCTTTATGATATTTTCACAAAATACAACAAACTTTATGCTACCAAAACCACTACAGAAAGTAACATCTTAAGGGGAACTGAAGAGGATTATTTACGAAGAGTAAGGAAACCTAAAGTCATATTAACAGACAATGTAGCCTATTTCATAGAAACAAAATGGAAACAATTCATGAGCACACAGGGCATTAAACACATCTTGGTAAGTTTTTTCCACCCAGGATCAAGTCCCGTTCAGAGAGTCTTTAAAGAATTCAATAGATTTATAAGGACTTACGCTCATAATAAGCATTCACGATGGATTGAATACGTGACTCCATATGCAAACAGCAAACAGTCTCCCCTCACTCTTCCACAGGTTTCAATTCTAATGAACTTATGTTTAACACAAAGCAAACTCACGAATGGGAATCACCCATATCAAAATTACCTACTACAGAGTTAACTTTACATGATAAAATTAAACAAGCAGTAATTACACTAGAGAATAGAGCAGAATACAGAAAGAGAATATACAACAAAAAGTTTAAACGAGTCACACATTTCTTAGAAGGGCAACGAGTCCTCTTGAGAACACATCCCAAATCGACAAAGATCGGTAAGTTGAACAAAAAATGGCAATTACTATACTCGGGGCCCTATGTTATTGCAAAAAAATGCCTTACCCTGGAACTTATAGGTTGGCATATGAAAGAACAGGGAGAGACAAAGGTCTCCACCCTCACAAAGACTTTAAAGCTTTTTGCGAGTAGTGACGTCACAGCAGTTTTCTTGTTGTAAAATATATTTGTAAGTAATGTCATAGTTTTATAAGTAAGAAATTTTGTTATGTGTATTTTAAATGAAATGTGTATAAACTCAAGTAGTTTTCTTGTTTTGTAAGCAAAGGCAAACATTTTTTTGGGAGAAAGTGAAAAACACAGCTTCACATGAAGCGAAATTAAAACTGGAGCAGCGGAACGACTCAGCTGTACGCGCTCAACAATGAATGTTTACGTCAGTACTAGGGAAGATACATTGACCTTGTGCAAGCACAACAAGCTAACTCGTGGCGCATCCAAATAGAAACGAGAAGCTGCACAAGTATTAAGCCCAACTGCAAAATAAATAATAATGTGTAACAACTATATTTTCTATCAGGGAACAAAGGAATATAATATTACATTTATATCAACATACGAAGTTGCGTCAATACTGAAATATATATATTGTAACTAGAATAAAAAGAAATAATTACAACGAAACATACAGGACGCGTTAGCTAACAAAAGGATAAGATACCATAGGAGATGTCAAAGTAACTTTCTTTGAGGGTAAATGAATAAGAGGAATAAAAATGCAACTGAATATATATATGAACAATTAATAATGAAATATGAAAAACGTTTGCAAACGAATGTGATGACTGCGTATATGCATGGCCTATGAGCTACGAAACACAATTAGTTTTAAAATTAGTTATAAGTTTTTTATATTGCAGCGACCAGTGCATCAACACGATGCAGAAGAAGAGATTTACAATGGGTGTTATAGGTACCAAATGAAAATACAGGCCGCCACTCAAGGAAATGATTTAGTTATTAGTATGTCTATGTGTATATTTTGGTCATCAGGCAAATGAAGAATAAGAATATACATCGTCACAGTGCAACTACAAAATCATTACCCGTACCTACTGACTACAAAGTGCACATAAACATGGAGGCATGTGACATCAAATAAAACTAATCAATTCACATGGCGATGCACACGAATATAAACAATGACATTTCCACATAATCGTAAAGAGGTAAGCATGACGTAATGCAAAAACTTTTGCATTATGAATACAAAGCTACAAGTTAACAATTATAAGTAACACAATAGTATATAGTACATGATCGTTAATACATTTCAGTTCCATAAAAAGAGAGTTCCCTGATAAGTGATTTAAGAAAGGACCAATAGCATTTCCTTAGTAATCCATAAACCAGTAGAATAGTATTCCTTATTCCCTGCCAGCTCAGAAGGGGCGCCAAAGCGTAGTTAAGTCAGCAACATCTAATGTAAAATGCTGATGTAAATGTTTTTCTCAATTTCTCTCTAGGAGAATATTAAACTCTCATAGCTGATGTATGCATGACTGGAAAATAAAATGTGGATGCATTATATGTGTAACACGGTGTATAGGAATGTAAATAAGTTACTTGTATTTATGTGCAAAGGAATTTTTTTAAGTTAACAAACAAACTGTACTAACCAGTAACTATAATTGGAGAAGGAATTTTGTAAAGTTTTAGTATTTAAGGATTTTCTACATTTGATACAAATAATGGGTAGAATGTCAGCTTTAGATATAAGCCATTGTAATATGCATTGTTAAGTAAAATGTTTATGTGAATTTTATGTGTTTATCGAGCCATATGTAAAAGACGAACATGAAAAACTAACAGAAAAGGACAAAAACCTCAAGGACTAAAAGCAATTCCCACGCCAAAGCAAACGACGAAATAGATAGTGGTATCCAAACGCATGTGCAATAGTGCAATGAATCAATTATGGTGATGTCATGCTCCGCAACGTCTGATACATTCATCAGCAAACTACAATTGTGCAAGCATCACTTACCTTGTAATCGGGTGTTGATGTGCAGTATTCACCCCACTGAAAATGTGGATACAAGGGAGAAGATTCTTCCAGGGCCATATCAAAGGTGAATTATCTGCCACAGCATCGGTTCTTGGAGAGTAAACGCACATGCACTGCACTCACAATGGAAGACTACACCACAGTAAATTATTCGACAGATAGTACGGCAACCAGAGTGAAAACGACAATAAAAGTGCGAGTGGAAGCGTGTGGAACATTTAACGGTTATTGCGCAGTCACCAAACATATTTAAGTTGTACTAATGTATAAAAAAATCTGTTCACCTCCATTGCATGTCACCACACAGTGTGGCCAGCTGTTAGCCAGTAGTGCAGACACCAGCAGATGCAAAGGCTGGAGGCGGCGTAATCGGCAGCAAAGCGCACCGCTACAGCAGCGCATAATTCAAGGGGAGTGGAGACTGTGTAGGTACATAAGGAATAGCCCCAATAAGCTATGACAAATATTTAAAACCAATGATAATAATTGTTAGCGCAGCCACTGTAAGCGTCGATAAACATATATTTTGCTTTGCCAGAAGTCGAATAACAAATGATAAAAAAACTCCTTTCAATTTTTTTGTCAGTCATTAGAGAGACTCTGTCTTTGGTTCTCGTGGAGAGACGACGTTTTTCTTGTGAATCAATGTGTTGTCTGAATAATAATCCTATGAAAATACTAAGTCTGAAAATTGTTTTTTTTTGTGCAAGACCACGAAAGGTTTCTTTTCTTCCGCACAAAACCTCAATGTCAGGTCAACTAGCTGCCTGCATCAGAAGAAGAAGCCCAATTAAGAACTGTTATACATACGGTCAAGAGATAAATACTTATGGCAGAAGAAGATGAATCAAGGACACCAGATGTAAGTTCAGAACACCACTGGTTCAAAAGTGAAAGACAATTTATTCACTGCAAAAAAATCACATATGTCCATAGTATACAATCAATTTCTTTACTTATTTATATATATATATATATATATATATATATATATATATATATATATATATATATATGTGTGTGTGTGTGTGTGTGTGTCGGGGCGGTTAGTAGACCCGCAACCGAGCGCCTCCCCAGGTGGCGGATAGGGGAATGCCTCCTAGATATAGGTGGTACCAAGGAAATGAAATACTCGGGGCGGACCAAAACTACTAGTAGCGTCTGTTCCCACAGTGGGCGGCTACAAAAGGCGTCTGCTCCACATGTCAGTGGCGGCCTCAACCAACCTCCTGATCTGGAAAGTCAGGTTGTACTCGGCAGCATGCCATACATCCAACTACTAAACATCATGATGGTACAACGAGAAAAATCTCATTACCCCGGGCCCCAGTCAATAGACTGGGATTGTCGTGAGCATCGGATTCCGGGGGCTCACGGACATCATGAGAAGAATCGGAGCTTCTCAAACTCCCTCAAGACCACACGCAAACACTACATCGGCACACTCAACGTGAACACACTGATGAAGACAGGAAGGATGAAACAACTGACAGACACTCTCGAAAAATTTCAAATCAAAATATGTGCACTGCAAGAAACACGATTCACAGACGAAGACCATTTCAACACGGAGAATTTCAGAATATACAAAGGAAAACCATCGAGACAACTGAAAAACCTAAGGCTTTTTGGCACAGGATTTGCAGTACACAGGTCCATCACGGACAGCATAATCGACTTTTCGTCACCAAGCGAAAGAATCAGCACCATCACAGTGAAATCAGCCAATAAATCCTACACAATAATCAACGCACATGCACCAACTAATGACTACAACAGGAAAAACCCGGACGAAATTGATGACTTCTGGACGACAATGGAAGAAACTATCAGAAAAATTCCTGCACATAGAGTCAAAATAATACTGGGAGACTTCAACGCCAAACTCGGAAAAGAAAAGATGTACAGACATATCACAGGAAAACATACTCCACACAAGGACACCAACAAAAACGGAAAACATCTGATAGACTTTTGCAAAAGCCACGACCTCGCCATTATGTCAACAAAATTCAAGAAACCAACACGAAAACTTACCACATGGAAATTCCCCAGCGGAAAGCAAGAACTACAAATCGACCACGTAATAGTGCAGAAAGACTCACAAAAAGAAATTTTGAACATAGACACCCGTAAAGGCTACTTCGACTCAGACCACCACCTACTACAGATCAGGATTCGTCTTTTGCCCAAGAAAAAGCTCCAGAAGAACAAAATTGTTAGACCAGATCCAGAATACGTTACTTTAAACCAGACACAAATATTACACAAAATTAAAATGGAGAAAACGACAGACTGGACACAACTTTCACGAAGAATCCGAGAGGCCATGAAACTAGCACAAGCACCACGAACACGGAAACACCGTTGGTGGAACCACACATGTGACCAAGCTATTGACCAACGAATCAGTGCATGGAAAAAATTTAGTTGCCATAAATCCCAAGAGAATTGGATGAACTTCTTGAAAACACAGAAGCAATCAAGCAAAATCATTCGCAGTGAAAAACGACAGTATGACAAACGGCGACTGACAGAGATCGAATCGGCCTTCATGAAGAACAATACAAGAAACTTCTACAGAACGTTCAGAGAAAATATGACTGGATATCAACCACCCAACTTGTGCTTCAGAAGACCGGATGGAACCCTAGAAACCAATACCAAAAACAATTGTGACATTCTGGCAAAGTACTTTGAAAAACTGCTCAACACGGACCCCCCCATGGAAGAAATGATGACAGAAATGAGCACATACAATCCAGATAGTGAACCTCCAACTCTAGAAGAAGTTAAAGAAATAATAAAGTCACTCAAGAATCGTAGAGCACCAGGAGAAGATGGCATCATCGCGGAAATCTGGAAGTTACAAGACCCAGAACTCACCAAAGACATCCACAGGATCTTGGAAGACATCTGGAAGACCATGAAAATTCCTGACGACTGGAAAACTGCCCTGATACACCCACTACACAAAAAAGGTGACAAGACTAACCCGAACAACTACAGAGGAATATCCCTACTACCGGTCACATACAAGATCCTCTCTAAAGCTTTACTGAACAGACTAGAATGCCAAACCGACCACTTGATTGGGGAATACCAAGCAGGCTTCCGTAAAGGGCGGTCTTGTGCGGAACAAATTTGGAACCTGAAAATGATTTTACAACACAAACAGAACCTGATCATTACCTTTGTTGACTTCAAAAAGGCGTACGACTCTATCGACCGGAAAACTCTCTTCAAAATTCTAGCAGAATACAAAGTAGACAACAAAACACGGGCTATCATAGAGCAAACTTTAACCAACACGACCTCCAAAGTAAAGTTCTGTGGGGAACTATCAGAGCCCTTCGAAATTCGCACAGGTGTCCGACAAGGCGATGGCCTCTCACCTCTCCTTTTCAATCTGGTGTTAGATAAGGTCATAAAAGAATGGGAAACATCACAACAGGGGATAACCTTAGGAAATCTACAGATTAAATGCCTGGCTTTTGCAGACGATTTGGCGATTGTCACAAAAGGTATAAAGGAAACAAAAGACGCTATTGAAAAACTGCACGAAATCGCTTCCAAAACTGGACTACAGATCTCTTACGAAAAGACACAGTTTATGAGCACAAAGAAACTCTCATCTCTGAACACAAAGTATGGCACGATTTACAAAACAGCAAACTTCAAATACCTCGGTGAAACACTACAAATGAGTGGACATAACAGAGACTCAAATGAAGAAAGAAAGACTAAACTGGACAAGGCATACAAAGTAGTGTGGAATCATTACAACAAGAAGTCTATCTCACAAAAAGCCAAATTACGCCATTACGACACGGTGGTGCTCCCCGAGGCACTATATGCAGCAGAGACCACACTAATCCGAGGGCATACACGTATCAGACAATTAGAAAAAGTAGAACGGAAAATACTTAGGAAAATATTTGGCGCAACTAACAACAATGGAATATGGATCAAGAAACCTACAGAGGAACTGTACAAACATACGGAGACAATCACAGAAAAGATTAGAAAACGCAGACTACAATTCTATGGACACCTATACAGAATGCCATCACACAGGCTGACCAAACAGATCTTTGACTGGGTAACCACTAGAAACAACAAGTGGGTGTCAGAGGTAGAAAACGACCTGAACCAGCTCAACATAACAGCAGACACAATAAACGACAGAATAAAGTTCAGAAACATCATTAAGAAAAGTAAACTACATGAGATACAATGCGACAAACGAACAGGCATAAAATGGACCGAAGAACGAAAGCAAGATCACAGCCAGAAGATGAAAGAAATATGGGCAACCAAAAAGGCAATCAAGATGAAGCCGAAGACACGAAGCCGACAAGAAGCATGGACAGAGGACCGGAAACAGAAACACAGCGAGCGAATGAGGGAAGTTTGGGCAGCAAGGAAGGCAGCAAAAGGAACTGGCCATGTAGTTTAGTCCAAATGCGCTCTTTAAGGGCAAAACACCAATAATAATAATATGTGTGTGTGTGTGTGTGTGTGTGTGTGTGTGTGTGTGTGTACAAGACACAGTGGAGCTGACATTATAGTATATATCTTATGTTAACCTAGAATTAAAAGAGAGTTAAGAGTTAATTTCACCATGGTCGATAAGAAAATAATTCACTTGCATCACTCAGACGTGATTTATTCTCCTGAAAGAAGTGAAAATAATAACAGTGACACTTCTGAGGAGAATGAGGTAAATCAAGAGACTGTAGAATCAGAAGCTCAGAATAGAGATATTAATGCAACAGAGCCAAATAAGGCTGGTGATAGTCAGGAAGTGGGTGAGCATTTACAGCCTGACCACACTAGTAATGTAGTGGAGGAGTACTTGTCACATGAGCAAAAACAAGGAATAGATGATGAAAATGACATGGTGGAGTCAAGGGTTTTGCACAGTGTAGCGTCAGCAGACACTGCTCCTATTGGAAGCCCACAGGAATGAATGAGGGCATAGTGGTAAAGGTACCTAGTATGAGTAAGAGAAATCCTAGTATAAGTGATCTGCTATCTTTAATGGTTGATAGGTTTCAAGCTCTTGATCAGAAATTGGACGATAACAATAGGTCAAATAACCAGAAGTTTGACGAATTCGCAAAGCAACTTAATAAGAAAATTGAAGATAATAGGAAATATATATATATATATATATATATATATATATATATATCAAAATTTCAAATATGAAAACTGAATTCCAAGCTGAAATGACAGATAGACTAGGTGGGATAGTGGGGCAGGTGAGTGAGAATTCTGCCAAGATTTAAACACATGTGCCAAAGATAGGCCGAGTAGAGACAGATATAATGGAGGTATCGAAGCAAGTAGATGGTTTCAACGGTAAATGCGGAAAGGTGCATATATTAGTGAATGATAACATTAAGAAAATTAAGGAGAAAGTACATCATGTAGAAAAAGATTGCAAAAGCAATGCAGGGGCGCTTCATTCAGAGTTACGAAAGATAAGAGAGCAGGTAGAAGTAAACGACTTGAAAAAGGTATCTGAATATGCTACTCAGGTAAAGGTGGAAATAAAAGGGAGACTGGAGAGGTGGGTTGAACAGGAAAAGCCTAAAGATAGAAGTAAACAACAGTTAGCCTCAAATGCTTCAAATGACTCTGAGCACTATGGGACTTAACTTCTGAGGTCATCAGTCCCCTAGAACTTAGAACTACTTAAACCTAACTAACCTAAGGACATCACACACACCCATGCCCGAGGCAGGATTCGAACCTGCGACCGTAGCAGTCGCTTGGTTCCAGACTGTAGCGCCTAGAACTGCTCGGCCCCCCCTAGCCGGCAGTTAGCCTCAAATGACCAGTATCTGCGCTTGTGCAAATTCCACAGCTTTTCGTCACAAGGACAGATACATCCTGTAGCTTTTAAGTGGCAATTTGAGGGAGTCTTTCAGAAAAATTGGGATGACAAAAAGAAAGTAGGCTGTGTTATAAGTGGGTTGGAAGGCGAAGCGTTATCCTGGAGTATGAAAACTGGATCGAAAAGCAAAACATATGATGAGTTTATGCAAGCGTTCATGAACCTGTATTGGTCCAGCAGCGCTCAGAATTGCGTTTTTAGAGATCTATCTGAAGGTCGAAACTTTAGTAATAGTGGTTGTAGAAGTTACAAAGAGTTCTTCCAGGCTTGTGTCGAAAAGAACTTGGATGATCCCCTGAAAGAAACGGATTTAATATCAATCATTATGATCAAGTTACCTCCGAGGGTACAAGAAAAATTAATAGGAATATCCAAGTCAGATGTAAATGCAGTTGTGCATGAATCAATTGGATTCATTGGCAGGGAACAACGAGAATCTAGAAGGTTGGAGAAGAAACCCCTGCGGAAATAATGGAACCAATGAAAGTAAGATGCAAGGTGGACAGACAAACAAACAAATACAATACACTTAATACACAGATAACGGAATAAATCATCAGTAGACAATGATAGACAGGACACACACAACTGTTCAAAGGATTAATTAAAAACCTCAGAGGGCATTGTGTTCTGTATAACATGTGTAACGAACACCAGGCACTCCAGTAATTGACAATATTATTTCAGTTTCTCTTCATATTGTCAATCTTCTTCTTCTTTCAGTCAGAACTATTCACTAACATCTTTTATTCTTCGCAATCCAACGTCAAAGAATAATACTTCTTTGCAAGGTAAGGTGTGTGACACACGCTAGTTGCACAGGCATTGGCAATATTACTTCCAATTGTCGGCATGGTGGCAATATTTCCTTCTTTCTCTCGAAACGGAACTCTATCATCAGTCCCTTCTGTATCTTCGAATATAGGAACATGGGAATAGAGAGTAACAAAGGTAAGTTAGAAAAAGTGATGGTACAAAAAGGGAGAAGCTATCTATAAAAATGTGTTATTCTGTTGGAAAATGTTCAGCAAACTCTGAAATTATGTGATTATAACATGTAACGACCATAAGAGATAGCCAGTAGGACAAGGAAATAGCTATTATAAGAGTAAACAAGCTATACAGAAAAAAAGATGTTAGCCTGTTGGAAACAAGTTTAACAAATTCTAAAAAGACACTGTAGAGACAGCGAACAAACATCTTAGCGAGAACAGGGAAAATAGATATAAGTGTGTATCATTCTGCAATTGTGCTTAGAGAAGTGAACAGTAACGAGATCAAATGGTAAAAAAATGCGGAATGTATGTTTAGCCAACTGACAAGGTAAGTCGTCACCAAAGGATAAAGAGGTAAGTGCAGCAGAATAAGGTGAAGAATTGAAATTATTAAGTATTGGAATTGGGTCCAAACCCCATAGAATAAAAGAAATTAAAGGCATAAGTTAATGTGCGGCTGAGGATGTTATCACTGTAAGTTACAAAGTATAAAGATGATAGTATAAATTAATGTGCGGCCAAGGATGGTATCGCTATAAGTGATGAAGTATAAAGATAATGAGGGCATACAAAGGTGTCCCCACATACAATAATGGGTAATGGTAACCCAAGAGGTACCTTAAGTAAAGACAAGAAGTATTGAAGTAAGTTAGAGGGAATTAGTAGGCTGCAGAAGAGCTAAAGAAGAAATAATAGGCACACTTACACTACTTACACTATGAGTATGGTCATTAAACATAATGGAATAGTTCAGGCGAGAAACAGTTGAACAGAGATAGGCAATGCTTCACTTAACTATACATGCGTGTGACATAATGATTTATATATGACAAGTAAAAGCCCTGGAAGATGTAAACATGTAGGATATGAAATGATGGTCTCCAATGTAAGAGTAGAAGAATGTAATCTATACTAGGTAAAAATCTCGAAGCAAGTCGAGATAATGAGATATTAAATGATTCACCAAAAGAAACCAAATGAGGAAAAAAAGAGTAGGCGATAAAGGGAAATGATCCCATATGGAAATGTAAGAATAAAACGGTCTTAGATAATTGTAAGACATACACGAAATGAAGGTATAAAAGACCAGTAGGCAGGATCTGAAAACCGCAGCTGCACTGCTTGATCACACAGAATTGACTAACAAGCATGGAATAGAAATTGAAAAAAAAAATGTATATCGAATGTTACTTGGGCTGGAAGATATGTTAAAATAGTAATAACTATTGACTAAATGTATGGGTAAATTGTTACATGGTAATCCACGAATGGCGCCTGGAAAGACACAGAGCACAATGTAGCGAGACAGTCGGTCCGCAAGGCCTCAGCAACGGCTATACACCACATTGGTCGCTGTTGCCACACACTCGCAGGGGCTTCAGTACCACACATTCTTCTCATCTCCCACATCACTCGCTGTTGCCACACTCGCAAGGGCGGGAGCACCACACTTTCTTCTCTTCTCTCAGCCCACCCCATCACGAACTATAGGTTTCATAAACTATTTCTAGTGTAGTGAACTTCAAGTTGATTTATAACCAATAGAACGGCCATAACAAGGCCAATGCTTTAAAGTTATAAGAGTGAGAAGGACTGCATTCGCTGACGAAAAAGAAAGAAGCTGTGAACCAGTGACTCATAGGACGGCAATTACAGAGCCAATGGTATAGTACATGTTCTTGTATGTAGTAGAAATTGGGCATTATAAATTAAGATAAGCCAAATGGCAATTTTATAAGTTTTTGGTTAGCTTGTTTTGTATTGGATATAGAACTAATTAATATGTAAATGTTTAGATGAGCTAAAATGAAGTGGCATATGAGTAGATGTTCCATCTCAGATAAAACAAAAGTACACCTGAATAAATATTGAATTTTAATTAAGGTAGATGTTATATGCTGTTCAAGACATAAAGCTAGAAAGCTAGAAGAAGATTAAGTTCAGAAGTAATTTTGAAGATAGAATACGTACTCAAATTTGATAGGATATATATCTGTATAGCTATATCATGTTAAAGAGAGTTTAATAATGAGAACAGTAAGCAGTAAACAATGATACTAGAGTAAGTTCCAGATTAAGTAATGCAAATGATTAAAGATGTAAATCGAGGACAAGAGATAGCCAACCGAGAATATTTCAAAATTAAACAAGCTCTTGGAGCATACTGAATTTTGAAAATAAAATAAGGAGGAATGGGTAATGCATACATGCATTCCCTTCACTTGTTTAAGCCAAGTATTACGCACATTTATCTGATCGGGAATGCTCAGTAGCAGCCAGGCTACATGTACATTTGACAATTAAACGTCAGCAAGGCGCATTGGCGATGAAATCATAAGAGGCAATGTTGTGCAACCTTAGTAGGGACAAGATCCGACTATTCAAGAGTAGGATCTGACAATCTGAGAGGGTGTTACAAGACAAACTTCCGTCAAAATGTCCCCAAACATGACGTCAGATCCGCCTAACAACAGCGACGACAGCGATCTGAATGCCCATTAGCTGAAAGTTTGGATATATATATATATATATATATATATATATATATATATATATATATATATATATGTAGGAAACGAGAGAAGTGTCCTTATTGGCTGAGGGAGCAAGGTGGGGTTTCTCTTGTCTGTCGGGAAGAGAGGGCGAGTTAGTAGCGAGGCGTCACTCAAAACGCATGGTCGAGTAACTGGGGCGGCGCTAAAAGAACGGTCGCGAGTAAATAGTTCATCTGTTAAACAAGATATAAAGTGAAGGTATTAGTTATCAGTGAACACCACGTGCCGTGGACAGTGTGTATCACGATTATGGAAAGTCAGAAAGGTGTTAAGGGGAGTTGTACTGCCCTATCTTGACAATGTTAAATTGGCTATATAAATACCCCATTTTCTCAGGAACTGTTGAGTATATAAATGTGGTGTTTTATCACATGTTCCCCCATGTTTAGTGACTGTATTGCTCTACAATCACTTTAAAATAACAACTGGAAAAAAGTCATGATTTTTTCCTTAAAATTATAATTTTTTGGAGTAAATTTTCACAATTTTAATTTCTTGAATTTTAACTATTACAGTAAATACTACTAAAGTAGAGCTACAACATAATTGTACTATCTTGTTATGTGGTAAATAAGTCATTGACGTAGATTCAGAAGTTTCTGAGAAAAGGGGCTTTTATACTGAAAAATGTTATGTTGAGAAAATTGCATTGAAAGAAAATTTTTTAATATACAGCCAACTGATACATTAAAAATATGTTAGACTCCTCCTGGATGATAGTCCTCATCTCCTCCTTCATCTTCCTCACCCAGTGCTGCCCTCCTTCTCTTGGATCTGGCTTCTTTTGACATATTTTTTGTTGCAATCTCTGCCTTCATGAATCGCAGTTGGTCCAAGTCCATCACACTTTTAGTGGTGTTATAACCTTTATGAATGCCAAGATATTCCAAAACCTGTAGTCTTCCAGAATAACCATCATTAAAAGTAAGAACAGCATCCAAAACACCGAGTTCGAAGACTGACCTTCCAACAAACACATTTTTTGGTATCCTTGACCATACACCATTGTTAAAAGATTCATTGGCATTTTGTGTTTTGCCCTTGAGACATTTCTTCAACAGCATTTGGTATAGTAATTTTGTGCGAGAAAGTGTCTACTTTAACCTCCTCTTTTGCCTTCAAGTATTTACACCATTCAGTGGAACACAGGTTGTGTATTGGTTCAGCATCTGTAGACAGCTTGTGAAAATAAATTGCCCACACTGCTCTCTTCATACCATCTAAATTATCTCTGTTACTTTTAATAGCCATACGATAATATTGCGTAATCTGATCAATTTGTTTTTCAGTCTGTCGACATCTTATACTTCGACCATCAGATAACTTGTTACTTCCCAACTGCTGTTTGAGTCTTCATAGTCTCGTGCCTATCCTCTTTTGCACATGATTAATGCACTCTAGTTTTGTAATTGACAAATCATCATAGAGTTTACTCTCCACCACTGCCTTATATGATTGTGAGTCTCCATCCCCAAGAAAACTAATGTAGCGAACAGCACGGTCATGCTGGGAACATTGGAAAATTTTCACTGTAGAAGCAACCTCCATCCCTCCACTAGTTCCTTCATAGTTTCTCTGACAGTTCTCTTCATAGTTTGCTTTTCAGTACTCCTGCCTGCTTGCCTATAACCCTGTCAGTAAATGGTCAACACATCAATATCCAACACTTCCCCATTGTCGATGCTGATAATAGATGCACATGAATTCTTTGACTGGAAACCTCTTTTTGCCATCATCATCATCATCATCATCATCATCATCATCATCATTTAAGACTGATTATGCCTTTCAGCGTTCAGTCTGGAGCATAGTCGCCCTTATAAAATTCCTCCATGATCCCCTATTCAGTGCTAAGATTGGTGCCTGTTCTGATGTTAAGCCTATTACTTCAAAATCATTCTTAACCGAATCCAGGTACCTTCTCATTGGTTTACCCCGACTCCTCCTACCCTCTACTGCTGAACCCATGAGTCTCTTGGGTAACCTTGCTTCTCCCATGATTGTAACATGACCCCACCATCCACACCTGTTCGCCCTGACTGCTATATCTATAGAGTTCATTCCCAGTTTTTCTTTGATTTCCTCATTGTGCACAACCTCCTGCCATTGTTCCCATCTACTAGTACCTGCAATCATCCTAGCTACTTTCATATCCATAACCTCAACCTTATTGATAAGGTAACCTGAATCCACTCAGCTTTCGCTCTCATATAACAAAGTTGGTCGAAAGATTGAACGGTGCACAGATAACTCAGTCTTGGTACTGACTTCCTTCTTGCAGAAGAGAGTAGATTGTAGCTGAGCGCTCACTGCATTAGCTTTGCTACACCTCGCTTCCAGTTCTTTCACTATGTTGCCATCCTGTGAGAATATGCATCCTAAGTACTTGAAACCGTCCACCTGTTCTGACTTTGTTCCTCCTATTTGGCACTCAATCCGTTTATATCTCTTTCCCACTGACATTAATTTTGTTTTGGAGATGCTAATCTTCATACCATAGTCCTTACATTTCTGATCTAGCTCTGAAATATTACTTTGCAATCTTTCAATAGAATCTGCCATCACAGTTAAGTCATCAGCATATGCGAGACTGCTTATTTTGTGTTCACCTATCTTAATCTCACCCAGCCAGTCTATTGTTTTGAACATATGATCCATAAATAATACGAACAACAGTGAAGACATGTTGCAGCCTTGTCTTACCCCTGAAACTACTCTGAACTATGGACTCAATTTACCGTCAACTCTAACTACTGCCTGACTATCTACCTAAAGACCTTTAATTGCTTGCAAAATTTTGCCTTCTATTCCATAATCACGTAGCACAGACAATAACTTCCTCCTAGGAACCCGGTCATATGCCTTTTCTAGATCTATAAAACACAGATACAATTCCCTGTTCCACTCGTAACACTTCTCCATGATTTGCCGTAAGCTAAATATCTGGTCCTCACAACCTCCAAGAGGCCTAAACCCACACTGATTTTCATCCAATTTGTCCTCAACTAATACTCGCACTTTCCTTTCAACAATACCTGAGAAGATTTTGCCAGGATCTGTCAAATGATATTGCTATGTCAGAACTACCATTTCCTGCTACAGCCTGCTCTGCTGCTGTAGTCATTGACTCCATAGCACACACCTTGACACTACTTCTTACTATGGAGTTGTATTTGATAGATTTTGTAGGGGGACTAGGGGGGTTCAGCAAGCCACAAAGAACATTACCAGTGTAATGGCCTTTTACTATGCATCTAAGTCCATAGAAGTATATTAGATTAGTGTCAAAAAGTCCATTCTTTACACTTACTTTTGAAATCTTGAAAGTCTATTCGTTTTTACAGTTCAAACACATTATTTGTAAAGTGCACATGAGACCATGCATTGAGATAACTTTTCAGAAATTTCAATTTCCCCTCCACATATATGACAACACACTCTTTCACACAAAGCTGAAATAAGTATATGGAAATTAATAATGATATTGCAGTTTGTTTCACTGTCTGAAGCTGCATTGTATTTTACATCACTACCCAGCAGTATTTTCTTGGAAGCACTCTGAGGAGTAGAAGGACTGTCACTATTTACAACCAAATTATCACGCCATCTGGCGCTAACCACTCTTTGCACTGCTGCTATATTTTCTTGTCAAACATAAATAAATGTACAGTTCAAAGAGTTTACTGCAAAGTACCGCCAGTGTAGGCAACTTATGAAATGGACAGTTCTTTACAAAACAAAACAAACCACAGCCTTGTAGACTATATAGTTCCAGAGAAAAATGCCAATATGTGAAATGATGGAAAACAAAATTCTCGAAAATGCCATTGCATGATTATTTTCAAATATTTATTTAAAATAGAAAATAATCGAATATTTCAATAAAACCAACAGCAAATTAAGCATAACCATCCATATTTTCATAATTTGCATAAAAGTAAAAATGTCAAATTTTGTCATGTTGGGAAGTACGACTCCCCTTAATGTGTTGTAAAGCGTTGAATAACGACGTAGCCCAGAGCCGCCATATTGCAAATTCGGTGATGTGTGTGTCAAAGTACTTTCTTTATTAAAACGAGTATACTACAAATCGTTGTTGACATTTAACAACTGGCATCCCGAAACATTCCACTTCAGCAGGATCACCTACATTGAACCTGGTGCCTGAGCGCTACTACTGTGTGACGAGGCACGGACTACCGAAGCAGCAAGACACCAGGTTAGTGATATAGAAACCAGAGAAGTAAGGCAGTGTCACTTCCTTCTCGCTACAATGCCACTACCACTGAGGGCATTCCAATGGGAACAATACCAAAGCCAAAAGATGGCATAGCGCAAGAACAAAACCAAAGAATAAACACATTGTAAATAACATTCTTCACAGAATAAACGTCAAAGTCCACTGTGCGATTTTGTTGTGTCACCAGGTGGTTTCTACACAGCCCCCCCCCCCCCTTTTGTAGAGCAGAGCTCCGGTCACATATGGATACTTGTATTTTATAATTCTGCCCGCCCTAGAGCACTTCTCTGAGAACGGTGGGTCTTCCATTGTGGTTTCCTGCTTCTGGCTTGCCGTGTTGCTCTCTGCGGGCAACACCTCTTCGTCATATTGTGTAGGCGGCGGTTCTTCACTAGTGTCTTGATTTTCTTCGTCAGATGGTGGCCATATGTGCACCAGTTTAAGTCTCTCAATGGAAACTGTTTGTCACTTCCTGTCATGATTTATCTGCAGCGTATGTTCATCTCTCGCGAGTACTTTATACGGCCCAGTATATGGCGGCTGAAGAGGTGTTCGTACAGCGTCTGTTCTCAGCCATACATAAGGGCACTTGCTAAGCTGCTTGTGAACAAATGGCGTGTTGGTGCCATGTCGAAATCCAGGTTTCCATCATAGCTGTGCCATGTGGTTGCGGACTTGTAAGACGTAAGGCATGTCACCCGCTGTCGCTTCCTTCCATTCAAAGAAAATTCTGCTAGCAGCCTGAGGTTCTCTCTGTAAACCAGGTCAGCCATGAATGCGCCTAGGTCTGATTTGCAGGCAGTTCGGAGACCTAGTAGACCTCTGGCAACACTGAAGTCCAGCTGTCCGTATGGCACATCAGTGCTGTCTTTAATGTCCTGTGCGACCGCTCAACCATGCCATTGCTCACTTGGTGATAAGCTGTGGTGCGGTGATGGCGGAATCCACAGAGCTTGGCTAATTGTTGGAATAAAGTGGATTCAGATTGTCGTCCTTGATCGGTTGTCACGTGTAGTGGACATCCAAAAGGGGACATCCAAGAAGCCAAAACTACTAAACCTGCCGTCTCTGCTGAAATGTCTGATAGTGGAGAGCTTCTGCCCATCTTGTATATCGGTCCACCGATGTCAACAAATACTTGTAGCCTTCCGAAGGTGGTAGAGGCCCCACAATGTCCAAATGAACGTGGGAGAACCTCTTTGTTACTGGGGGAAAATCTCCAACTGCTTTATGTACATGCCGTCCAATCTTGTTCCTTAGGCACAGCGTGCTTGTTGTTACCCAACCCCGGCAATCCTCCCTTATACTCAGCCAGACAAAACGTTCCGTGAGTAGTTTGATAGTTGCTCTGCTACCCGGGTGACTGCGTCCGTGTATGCTGTCGAAAACCTCTTTCCGTCGTTGCCTTGGGATGAAAGCCTGGGTTTGTTGGTAGCTATGTCGCACCATATCTTCACATTCGCGCCCTCTGGCTGGATTGATTTTAACTGAAGTCTGGATGTTAGGTCCTGTAAGTACTGATGGAGTTGTGCGTCGTTAGCTTGAGCTGCGGCTAGTTTATCGTAGTCTGTAGTTTGTGAAATAACCGAGACCCGCGACAGAAAATCGGCCACTATGTTTTCGACTCCCTTGATATGCTTGATATCTGTAGTAAATTGACTGATATATTCTAAGTGGCGAAATTTGCGTGGAGAACAGTTATCCTGAGACTTACTGACTTATGCTTATGCTTATGCTGAGACTTACTTATGGTCGGTGTATACAATAAATGCTCTTGCCTCTACATACAGGCGAAAGTACCGGATAGCTTCATATATCGCTAATAGTTCTCTGTCGTATGCGCTCCAGTTCCTTTGTGGGTCTGTAAGTTTTGATGAGAAAAAACCCAAAGGCTGCCATTTGTCGTTTACTTTCTGGTGCAGTGCGGCTCCTAACGTGTCTTCGCTGGCATCGACTACTATTGACAGAGGTGCTTTTGGTACCGGCTGAGTAGCGAGTATTGCTTTTCCTAAGTCGACCTTTATGTGTTGAAATGCTCTCTCCATGCCCACGTTCAATTGCAATGGTCGTTTGCCATTTGCATTTTTACCTGCGAGAGCGTCTGTCAAGGGCGCTTGTACTAGTGCAGCTCGCGGCAAATGCTATCTATAGAAATTTACCGCGCCTAAAAATTTTCTGAGTTGATGGTAAGTCTCTGGGCGGTTAATGTTGTCGATTATTGCTACCTTGTCCTCTCGTGGGTGTATGCCCTCCCCCGAAACTTCATGTCCTACGAGGTGCATTCAAGTTCTAAGGCCTCCGATTTTTTTTCTAATTAACTACTCACCCGAAATCGATGAAACTTGCGTTGCTTCTCGACGTAATCGCCCTGCAGACGTACACATTTTTTACAACGCTGACGCCATGATTCCATGGCAGCGACGAAGGCTTCTTTAGGAGTCTGTTTTGACCACTGGAAAATCGCTGAGGCAATAGCAGCACGGCTGGTGAATGTGCGGCCACGGAGAGTGTCTTTCATTCTTGGAAAAAGCCAAAAGTCACTAGGAGCCAGGTCAGGCGAGTAGGGAGCATGAAGAATCACTTCAAAGTTGTTATCACGAAGAAACTGATGCGTAACGTTAGCTCGATGTGCGGGTGCATTGTCTTGGTGAAACAGCACACGCGCAGCCCTTCCTGGACGTTTTTGTTGCAGTGCAGGAAGGAATTTGTTCTTCAAAACATTTTCGTAGGATTCACCTGTTACCGTAGTGCCCTTTGGAACGCAATGGGTAAGGATTACGCCCTCGCTGTCCCAGAACATGGACACCATCATTTTTTCAGCACTAGCAGTTACCCGAAATTTTTTTGGTGGCGGTGAATCTGTGTGCTTCCATTGAGCTGACTGGCGCTTTGTTTCTGGATGGAAAAACGGCATCCACGTCTCATCCATTGTCACAACCGACGAAAAGAAAGTCCCATTCATGCTGTTGTTGCGCGTCAACATTGCTTGGCAACATGCCACACGGGCAGCCATGTGGTCGTCCGTCAGCATTCGTGGCACCCACCTGGATGACACTTTTCGCATTTTCAGGTCGTTATGCAGGATTGTGTGCACAGAACCCACAGAAATGCCAACTCTGGAGGCGAGCTGTTCAACAGTCATTCGGTGATCCCCCAAAACAATTCCCTCCACTTTCTCGATCATGTCGTCAGACCGGCTTGTGCGAGCCCGAGGTTGTTTCGCTTTGTTGTCACACTGTGTTAAACTGTCGCACCCACGAACGCACTTTCGACACATCCATAACTCCCTCACCACATGTCTCCTTCAACTGTCGATAAATTTAAATTGGTTTCACACCACGCAAATTCAGAAAACGAATGATTGCACGCTGTTCAGGTAAGGAAAACGTCGCCATTTTAAGTATTTAAAACAGTTCTCATTCTCGCCGCTGGCTGTAAAATTCCATCTGCTGTACGGTGCTGCCATCTCTGGGACGTATTGACAATGAATGCGGCCTCATTTTAAAACAATGCGCATGTTTCTATCTCTTTCCAGTCCAGAGAAAAAAAATCGGAGGCCTTAGAATTTGAATGCACCTCGTTGAAACGTCACTTGCCGTTTTCGCATTTCGCATTTTGCTTTGTTGATTATTATTCCGTACTGGTTTATGCGGGCGAACACTGTGGACACTTGCTTCTCATATGCTTCTGTCGTCGTTGATGAGATTAACATATCATCAAGATACGTGAAGCATCGTTTCAACCCGCGCAGCACTACATCAACAAATCGTTGCATGTTTGAGCTGCTTTCTTTAACCCGATGGGCATTCGGACATATTCGAACAAACCGAAAGGTGTTGTAACTGCTGTTTTCGGTATGTCTTCTTCTGCGCGCGGTATCTGGTGATAAGCATTTTTACAATCAATAATGCTGAATATCGTTGCCCCAGCTAATTGATTTGTGAAATCGCGAATATTAGGCACGGGGTAATGAGCTGGTATAGCACGTGCGTTTAACTTCCTGTAATCGCCACATGGTCTCCACGACCCATCATTTTTCTTTACCAAATTTATGGGTGATGCCCACGGTCCGTCAGATCTATAGATCTATGTATGACACCTGATGCCAGTAATGCCTCGAATTCTGCTTTTGCTGCCACGAACCGCTCAGGTGCTAACCTGCACGGTCGTTGATGTATTCGCTGATTGGGCGTGGTGTAAATGCGGTGTACAGTTTTGTGAGTTACTGCGGATTTTTCTGCGCCTGTGTTATCACTTACGGCATGTGACACCGCGTCGTAGTTATTCTTGCCAGAGAGGTAAGTATTTCGTTCCGTGATGCCATTTACTGCCTCTTGATTTCTTTTAATCTGATGATAATGTGCATGTCACAAAGAAAGTCTGCACCCAATATCGCCTCTGACACCTCTGCCAGAATCAAGGTCCATGACTGCTTTGTGAGAAACCTAAAGCGACTTCGATTTTACGTGTGCCATGAGCAACAATGGGCGACTTATTTGCTGCAGTTAATTGCATAAATGGAGTGCCATCCGTTCCTTGATAGTCAATAAAGGGGAGCCATTCACAACGGATGCCGAGTCTGTTAGGTAGCAACGGTTCGACTTGACGCCTCTTACATAAAGCGTTTGGAGGTGGTAAGAAAATTATTACGTTACTCACCCGTCCATAGTTCGCGTCTACCTCACCTCGTTGTTACAGGCGCTCTTCTGTGCTACCGCGGCCCGCTGCTCTTGCTGCTCGCCGCCGCTCACGTTTGGTTGCGCACATGGCTACGAACACTTTGTTGCTCTATCCGCGAAGCGTTGATGGTGCCAACAACCCGTCCTTGTTGAATTTCGCCTTTGGCCTTGCTGTTTTCATTCTGTAACAATTGTGAGACCTGTTGCTGCAATAATGTCATCTGTCATGTTAGTTCTTGTATTTGTTTGCTGAGGTGCGTATGCTGAGTCTTCTGTATTGCTGCTATCACTTCTGACGCTTCTTCCCTGCTAAAGACTGCCATGCAAGCCCTTCTGTGGATTGCCTATGGTCGCATGGACTTTGCATGCTATCTCCAAGAGGTTCTGCATGTTGTCTTTTTTACGAGTTACTAGTGCGGCTTTTACCATGCTTGATAAGTGATCTAACCAGATGTGTTTGAGCGTCGCGTCCGACAATTCTTCTGCATTGACGATACCGTGCAAATGCTTCCAAAATGCCGACGGTGTCCTGTCACCTATAGCTTCTTCCTTAAGCACCTGCCGTATGTCTTGATTTAACGCTTTACGCATTCTGGTGAGTAGTACAGTTTTCACCGCCGCGTACAGTCGTTCCTCTGGAGGTCGGAGTATTGCATCTTCTGGTGCAGTTGCTGCTCTAGCATCCAGAGCATTCACCGTTATCGCGAACTTCGTCTGCTCATCGTGGATCTTGCTTTGGGCATACGCCAGCTCAGTCATTGCAAACCATGGCTGCAGTTTGTCAGGCAGGAACTGTGGTGTTCGAATTTTTACGTGCTGCATGTTTTCCGTCGGGCTGTTGGTTTGTACGGTCGCACGCGTGTTTGACGTTGGAGTAATAGGCGTCTCCAATGCTAACTTCAGTACTTCAAGTTTTTCTTGTATTTGTTTTTGAAGGTTCACGAGATGCATCTCTTCATTCCTCCGTGAACTTTCTGAAGTAGCTGAATTCTCTTGTTTGTACATCGTAATATTCTTTATGTTCAGTGTTAGGGGTCACCACTAAAGCCACTGAGGCTAATTAATAATTATTTTTGAGAGAGAGTTATGTGTTCAAGAATATAACTTTATTTTTGTATGTCACTGAACACGGAAACAATACCAAAGCCAAGATATATAAAAAGAGATGGCATAACACTAGAACAAAACCAAAGAATAAACACATCATAAACAACATTCTTCACAGAATAAACGCCAAAGTCCACTATGCTACTTCGTTGAGTCACCAGGCGGTTCCTACAGTCTCATTAGTTTCTTGTAACGATGAGAGGATCATCTATCTCCAAAAAAATTTTTCTCAAGAATTAGAAGGTGTGTTCATATTCCGCTCGCCGCCATCCTTTGAACAGTCGCCATTGAATAGTGGCTGAAAGTAGGGGGTCAGGCATAAAATATAATATATAATGGAAACTGATTAATAATTGCTGCTTGAATAACCAAAAAAAATGAAAGAATAATTGAAAGAAATTGGAAGGTACACATATCCTGGCATTAATATCAACAGATCTTGAATATTCAAAACATATATATTCAGCTTTTAAATTTACATACTTCTTTTTCTTGTTACCACCGTTGTGCATCAAGCTTGGTATGATAATACTGGTTCTGGATCGACCCTTCTATGCTCAGGCAAATTCTTCTTGTCTGCTTCAATACTCTCAATGCAGGATTATTGGCATGGGCAAAATGATGAAAAGACTGGTATGGTCGCCATGAACGGATGAATAAACTTTGCTTCCCTAATAACTTTTTATAGCACTTCTTTAATGTACAGTTGGAATACACAATTTTTTAGCAGTATTAAATTGGCAGAACCCATCGTACATCCACCCGCTATCCCTTATAGAGACAAACAGATGAAGATTAATCGATTGAAGAGTATATCTCTACTTGTTTTGTTGGTATGTCAATATTATCTATGGTACAAAATTATTACTATTATATATATATATATATATATATATATATATATATATATATATATATATATGTATGTATCTTATATATCTAAAAAGAAAAAATGAGAGAATAATAATAATAATATGATTCATTACAATATGAGTGCTTATTTACATTTATTTCCTTATGTAACTTTAATTTACAGCTATTGAAATCAGTGTAATAATAAACTGTAAAGTTTTATTACACTAAAAAGTGAGTCAGATATTGCCAAGTCGATTCATATATTAAAACTTGTATAGGCACATATTTAAATCACATATCCTACCGTGTTCAATTCTAATAGTTAATAGTGAAAAATAGTTCACTTTTAATTGTAACTACTTGTAAGGAATTTGGATTCTTTACCATGTTATCTGTCAAGCAGCAAGTAGTTAATAGTATGTGGTGTCTTCAGTGTAGATTTTCTAAATGATTCTGGTAGAAAAAACTAATATGGAAACCTTATTTGGATCCTACACTTTGATGTTAGTAATTAACTTTCCAACATATATGGATAAAGAGACTAGAACCCTAACTGATAATATTTTGTTTAGTGGAGCTCAAAGTATGCAAATAAATGTATACCCGGTAACAAATACTCTCTCTGATCATGATGCAGAATTAGAATAAATAAGTCAGTACCTTGCAGTACCGATGACCTCACAGTTTGGTCTCTTCCCCCAAACAACCCAACTACTCAGTGAAAATCAGTTGGGGTAATTAATGACTTCAGGGCAAACATTTTTAAGAATAGTTTCAGGAGATGAGTTGGGATGAAATTTATAATGAACCAAATGATGAAATAAAATTTAATCTTTTCCATTATAAATTCATATTATTTGAAAATAGTTTTTCACGTAAGCTAATTATAAAGGACAGTAAGCAGCCATGTAAAAAGTCATTGACCATTAGAGAGATTAAAATATCTTATGAGAGAAAGAGGTAAGTCTATAAGGTGGAAGGAACGAGAAGAGATCTGAGTATTTGCACACTACAAAAATTACTCAAAGTTACTAAGAACAGATATTAAAAAATGAAGGAACATGCATATAATGTCAGAAATAAGTAATTCCAACCACAAACATAAGATTAATTGAAATGTAGTGAAATGAAAAACACAACAAACAGCCACAAAACAGGATAACATCACTATTGGACTGAATAGAAGGGCTGTAAATGATGTATTATGGATAGCAAATGTATTTACTAACCACATCTTACATACAGCAGAAAGGATAGGGACAAACAGTTTAAGAGAAAAATCACAGCAGTATGTTGAAAACGCAACTCCACAAAATTCAATCATATAACTGTATCACCACCTTCATCTGAAATTAAGAAAATTATATATTCGCTAAAAAATAAAAGCTCATCTGGATTTGATGGCGTTTCCAATAAAGTATTAAAGCTTTGTTCCCAGATAAGCAGCCTGGTCTTCTCTTTAATATGTAATACATCACTAATTTAAGGCTTTCTACCAGGCAGATCAAAATATGTTATTGTTAAACCCTTCTATAAGATATATGATGGAACATCATTTTCTGAATTTCTCAGACGGTGATGTATTCTAGAATAGTATCCCATCTGAGCAACAACAATAGCCAACCAAAAGATAACATCATTTGTAACCAAAAGAATGCAGGAAGTTGTATATAATAAGTGGGGATGTAATTCTGACTGGAGAAAAATTAGCTATGGGGTTCCACAAGGTCAATCTTAGGTCCATTATCGTTCATCATATATGTAAACTCTCTTCCATCTAAATACAAGAAACGGAAATAGTTCTTTTTATTGATGATACCAGTACTGTAATTATACAAGTACACATACAGTAACAGAAGAAATGATAAACAATATTCTTAAAAGCATCATTGACTGGTTTCCTACAAAAAGTCTTAACCTCAATTTTTAAAAGACACAACATATACAGTTCTGCATATTTAGGCATCTACACCAGTGATAAGTGTAACACAAGGCAGGGAAATAATAAATAGGACTTAAACTGCAAAATTCTTAGGTGTCCACGTTAATGAGGGTTTAAATTGGAAAAAGCACGTTTTGGAATTGCTAAAACGACTTGGTTCAGTCACATTTACACGTAGAATTATTGCTAATCTTGGAGATCGACAAATCAGTAAGTTGACATATTTCACATATTTTCAATCAATAACGTCATGCAGAATTATGTTCTGGGGTAACTCTTCCTTAAGAAAGTATATCCTCATTGCTCAAACATGTGCTATAAAAATAATATGTGGTGCTCACCCATGACCCTCTTGTAGACATCTGTTAAAGGTCTTAGACAGTTTGACTACAGATTCACAGTATATTTATTCTGTCATGAAGTCTGCTGTAAATAATCCACAGTAGTTCAAAAGAACACCATACTCACAAAACCAGATGGTAAAATGATGTTAATCACATCACATTGAGATTGTTTTTACTCCAAAAAGGTGTGCACAGTCCTGCAACCAACATTTCTGATCACTTACCCAGTAATATAAAACGTCTCACATACAGCAAAGTAAAATTTGAAAATAAAATCGAAAAGTTTCTTCTTGACAACACCTTCTATTCCATAGAAGAATTTCTATTAATGTAATGTGTAAACTATGGTGGTTACTCACATCTATATGTCTTCTTTGTAAATTTACATTTTTAAAAACACCTTTTCAATGATCAGCATGTAGATGCATTTCCATGTAGTTTGTAAGCTGAATATAAAATGACTCATCCCACTTCATTACTATTTATCATGTGGTTGATATGTGGAGGATTAAAGTAACTAACTAACTACTAACGGACTGTATGATTGATTGCTGTATGACATTTAACAATGTATGATTTGCCAAATGGAATACAATAAAAAATTGGAAGAAATCAATGAATGATACCAATGTAATGAAAAAATTCTCAAAGACATAAGCTGGGTGCACAAACGCAACTTAAGTGACGCCACAGCCAATGGCATACTATGGCAAAGCCCAAGCGCCGCCAATTCTTTCATTCCACAAATAGGTCAACTCAGTTGCACTTTTTGACGTCACTTACCTTCCACCACTGCTCTCTGGTGGCTATACTTCGAAACACGAGCATTCTGTGGCAATTATCGCGACTAACTGTTGCTGTACAGCATTCAATGCGTGTTTTCATTTTATTAATGAAAAAAGACAAAACAATAGTTGGCAAGGCCACTTGGTCAGCTTCTGGAACTACGACAGCAACCTGACAATACTGTACATTTTCTGTAGCATTGTGTGTGTTGTTTGCATCAGTGTGTGTGTGTGTGTGTGTGTGTGTGTGTGTGTGTGTGTGTGTGTGTGTGCGTGTAATATTTGCAAACGAAAGAAGTATTTCACAATTTTGAAAGATTTTTTTGGATGAATAAATAAATAATCTGAAAATGTACCCAGAAATGTGAGTCATCTGAACCTCATGGTTTTTGAGACCAAGAACAGTATAAATTGTATGTTATATGCGGGGAAAAAGCCCCTGAGTATGATAAGGTAGTTGTTAAACTAAAAATTAGTTATTCGAAACACAACGAAATCAAAAATACAATTTCTATTATCTTGGAAGAGATACATGACAGCAGATGATGTTTACATGCCAGTTGTTGGTTAGTTTGCCATAGCATACAGCATTTTCTTTTTCACGTGCTATTTCTTTTACAAATATGTTTATTTTCTCCTACATAAGGTGTATTTTTGGATCTAACATCTCGATTTCTTCTTCCTTTTATTTAAATCTTGTCACAGCTCTAATGCCACATTCTTCAATGTAACATTAATACCTGCCCATGTGATTTCAAAAAATCTTTCCATCTCTTGTATGTCAAATTCAATGTGTTGTTTGTGAGAAATACGACAGACTAGCCAATTGCTTCTATGTAATGTTTGAGGATTCTCCTAATAATAGTAGATGCTGTCGTCGATCATGTAGCATACAGCTTGACATATTTAGAGAAAAGGTAATACAGAGCCACTAAATACTTAGCACCAACTCAGCAAGAGGGCATTGTCCCCTGACAAGAGACACCATTTGTAGTAGTTGTGCTGGTAAGAGACAGTGTAAGTCCGTGTCGCCACACTTATTAGTAGACTTTGCTTTTCGACTCATTAGACAAGTTTTTAATAGCTGTTCAACATACCTTCACATATGTTGAAAGTAGCAACATAAATTCTGTTTCCTTAAACACTTGGAGCCATGGTAATGACTCCAAACGTAATGAATATGCCAAACTAAGGTTTCTCTACAAGTATCTGGAATGCATACACACCAGTTATCAACAGAAGCATTATGTCTGTAGAATAAAATGTTGTCTCGAAATTTGTAATGCGGTAAAATTTTTTAAAGTGGGTTCTGGCATTTTATGCCAGCTTGGATCTGAATCTTGCAACGTACCCATGTTGTTAAATAGTCTAAATAGTAACATTTGTAGTGTGGTGTTTCATTAACAAAATTCTATAATCAATTTTTGTCCTGTTAAATCCGAAGTTCAGTCAGTCCTTGCTGTAGATGTGACAAAGCATCAGCCACAACGATGTTCATACATTTTGCATGCATTATCTCAAAACTGTGTTCCCATAGAAATCTCATAATCATAAGATGTTGTAATTTATAGAATAATAAAAAGCTTAGAAATGGTACTCACAAAATACATTAGTACGCTTTCCATAAATAAAATAACCGAAATTCTTAAACATGCATATTATAACAGTCACAGAATATCCACGTTCACTCTCTGAAAGGGTTCTACTAGCAAAACCTATCATGTTAACTTCAGTCTGACTGTCCTTTCCAGGCATCTGAAATAGAATGCATCAATTCCCGAAAACGATGTGGCCATGGCAATACAAAAATCTAATTTCATGTCAGGTTGATACAGAATTTCAGTATTTAGTTAAGTATTCTTTATTGCATGGAAATCTACTTGACATTTTTCTGACCAGTGTCATCCAACATCCTTTTTTAATAGACTCAGTAGAGCTGGATTATTAAGTAACGAGCCAGGAGAAAATGACGAAAAAACGAGCAAAGATCAAGACAAGCTTTCATCTGATGTTTTGCGTTCAGAGCTGCAAATGTTTCACTGTACTTATCAGGATCAGGACTTACTCCTGTGGGAGATATGAAATGCCATAAAAATTTTGTTTCCTCACGACCAAAATTTGATTTCTGCAAGTTAACTGCAACTCCAGCCCAGGAAAATTGATGTAATGTTCGGTCAAATAATTCTAGGTGTTCTTCTCATGCAGCAGTTACAGTCAAGATGTCATCAACAAAGAATGTTACTTAGTCTATGAGATCTGGTCCGAGAATTGTATATAGTGTCATAATAAGAACATAAGAACTTGTGTTAAGTCCAAATGGTAAAACACTGATAAAGTCTGCCAGCATGGACAAAAGCTGTGCATTTCCTTGATTCATTTGACAATAAGACCTACCAATAGGAACAGTGGAGATCAAATCAAATGATGTTGTTGTTGTGGCCTTCAGTCCTGAGACTGGTTTGATGCAGCTCTCCATGCTACTCTATCCTGTGCAAGCTTCTTCATCTCCCAGTACCTACTGCAACCTACATCCTTCTGAATTTGCTTAGTGTATTCATCTCTTGGTCCCTTTACCCTCCACACTGCCCTCCAATACTAAATTGGTGATCCCTTGATGCCTCAGCACATGTCCTACCAACCGATCCCTTCTTCTAGTCAAGTTGTGCCACAAACTTCTCTTCTCCCCAATCCTATTCAATACTTCCTCATTAATTATGTGATCTACCCATCTAATCTTCAGCATTCTTCTGTAGCACCACATTTCAAAACCTTCTATTATCTTCTTGTCCACTCTATTTATCGTCCATGTCTCACTTCCATACATGGCTACACTCTATACAAATACTTTCAGAAATGATTCCTGACTTAAATCTATACTCGATGTTAACAAATTTCTCTTCTTCAGAAACGCTTTCCTTGCCATTGCCAGTCTACATTTTATATCCTCTCTACTTCGACCATCATCAGTTGTTTTGCTCCCCAAATAGCAAAACTCCTTCACTACTTTAAATGTCTCATTTCCTAATCTAATTCCCTCAGCATCACCAAACTGAATTCGACTACATTCCATTATCCTCGTTTTGCTTTTGTTGATGTTCATGATTTACTGTACAAAAGTTTTGCAATGCTTTTGTATTGCATGTGGACTGTTATAATTATTTTATTAATAGCATGTGCATCCAGAACAAGGTGTATCTGGCCATTAGGTTTATTTAGTACTAATAATAGACTAGAGTATGTTGAATGTGATGGTTCAATTACTTTCCACTGAAGTATTAATCTTATTTTTCGATCAACAGACTCTTGTTTTATCCACAGAATGGAGTGAGATTTATAGCATGTGTCATGTGGCACGATGTCCATGTGGTACACAAACATGTTTATTACACCAGGTTTCTCCTCAAAAACACTTCAGTGTTTCAAAAGTGTGTTTCTTAAATCTAATTGCTATTCTGTATCCAGATAAGAGGGTTCTATTGCGTTATATAGTATACACGTTTTGTTATTGTCATTTTCACTATTGTGCAGCGAGAGCCAATCTACTGGTACACCTCTGTCTTTAAAAATTTTACTGTAATTCTCTGGTAGTACTTACCCATTTCACTGTGGTTTGTATTAAATCTGCTTCAATAATCTTGCTCTCAATGCATAAGTAATGATTACCCAAACTAAATTCTAATTTTATGTGCTTTTCTCAGATATACTCAGACGCAGCAAGCACTTGATGACAACATTTTTTTTAAATCAGGTAATTCCATTTCCAATGAATCTGTTTACTTGTGCCTGCCACATGATAGGTTCAGATTTACTGTAGTACCTAGAGCTTCAACAACATGGAAATATGTACCAGGTATGTCAACGCTTTGTCTGCTTCTTTAATCTTTTCAAACAAGTTTTGCAATAAGACATTAATAGAGACAGCTGTGTCTGAAGCTACTTTGGTAGGAATTTATCCCATTATGGTATGTATTGAGGCTTGCACTAAAACCCATATTTGTTTGGTGTGCAGAGGCTGATCCATAGTCAAATTATCTCTGATATCCAACATCATTATACCTTAAGAAATTAATGTGATTGCCTTGATTACTCAAATCCCAAGATACAACAATTCATCAGGTTATTAGAATTTGTGTCATAACCATATGTTGTGCGATTTTCTGCTGTAGGACAGGTGTAATAGTCATAAACTTTATTGGCAGTCAGTGGGGTAATTTGAATTATGTGCCTCACTTTAGACCACTCCTGTTGTACAATCATGATTTGGACCGTTATTTGGTCATGGTATTCTGGCAGATCTTTGTTCAAAGTAATTTTTATTTGTTCTGATTCCGATTTTACCAATTTAGCAGCGTTGTCTCACTCAGACATAGTGGCTCTGACATACTCTAGTTCTGAATTTGCTTTGTCATTTACCTCTACATCCTGTTGCGAAAGCCATTGTGGAAACTCTTCCACAATGTGTTTGCAGTCTTCATTCAACTGGGTTGAGCCCTCACACCTTGTTCTTCTGCAAACGTAAAGGTATTATTTTATAACTGCACAATGGGATCTTTTAACCATCTGTTTCCTGACTCAGAAAAACACATAAATTTCCTTGTTTTTGATGGATATCAGCGGTAAATAGTAACAAAACGAAAGTGAATTTTTTCAGAATTTTAAATTTTTTACCATTTTATGAAGGTGGTACTTTTGTGGTCCTCCAGTGGCTTGATGACCAAGAGTTCTCAGTACAACACTTTTCCTATGTAACAAATCCATATGTGTAAGAACACACTAAGGCTACAAATCAGTGAACTTTTGGATCATAATTACACAATTACTAAATATAATTCAGCAGAAATAGTTTTATTTTCATTGCAGCAGAGAAACACTCTAAGAAATAAACGTTTTGAGATTGGTTCAGATCGAACTCTCTTCTGCAACATAATTCGAATCTTCAGGTGTTTACTGCAAAAGTGACAAAATTAATATCTTTTGTTCCAAATTTTGCTTTCCTTGAGACTTATTTCTTCCTTTTTTTTGCATATATTGCTTTCTCTCAGAACTTGGCTTGCAGCTCTGAGATTGATATGCTTTGCATTCAGTTGTCCACTCAGTCCCTGAGTAACATTCCTCTCAAAACCTAGAAGCAATATCTTTCTATACACCTTACAGTACATTTCATAGGCAGTTACAAATGCTTTTTGAATCTTCTTGCCAACTCATAAGGATATCTAAGTCTGTCTGCATGGCTTACAGATCCCTTATTACAACTGTAGTTCTTTACTACAGAAGAAAATTGAATGTTGATTTTAATGTGCTGTCCACCTGCTTTCTGGAGACAAATATTACTACTGTTCCACAGTAATTGAAAGTCAGACACACGATTTTGTTATTCACCAGCAAAGTATATCAGTTCCAGAGGATGACATCCTACAATGAAAGTCATCCCTTTTCATTTCCTTAGAAACTCTTCTTACTCACCCTCATTATGCCACAAAAAATTTTTCTATACTTTTGCCCCCCAGAAAGGAAAAAGTAAAAAACTTATAAAGCTCTTGTCTTCTGTTTTTGTCCCAAAATATCTTTTATAAACCTAAAACTACCCTAAACCTAACTTTCGGATTCCTTCTCCAAAGCTTCATTACCCCTTTGATAAAAATCAAATATATCACTCTTTGTAATTGTGTTGCATAGATTTCATTGTTTAGTATTGTTTCAGTGAGTTTCTTCCTTTGAAGAAAACAGTTGAGATATCTACGTTTCCTGCAACTTCCGTCAATTTTAGTCTCAGACATTTTTCTACTTCTGAGAGAATTTTCATGTAAGCAGTCATTTATCTCTTGTTTTTCACATTTCTATACAGTTTCAGGCAAGCTGATTTCAAGCTTCACTGATGCAAATTCTGTCAAAACTGTTTCAAAAATTGCATCAAAATCTAAAGCTTTTCCAAGAATCTCATCAAACCCTAAACACACAGGATTGTTAGCATCATCTGCATCAGTATCATTGTCTTCATCATCTCGCCCTTCACAGCGTCATTATCATCTGGCAAATATTTTAGAAGAGTGTCAGCAACTTCATCATCTGTTAATATTGCCAATGCCAAAAATGTGATATTTCTCTGTGAAACAACATTTACAACAATGAGAACCATGCTAAGACTAAAGAGAGGCTACCTTTATGCAACTAGGTTGACAAAACTAGTAAAATACAAAGAAAAATATCAGAGAAGGTGAAAAACCACGGTTGTGTGGCAGTAAATGAAGAAAGGAGAGACAACCAGATGGTACTCTAAAGTACCATGTTGTTTTCCACTTACTTTGTAAATAAACAGATTCAAGAAAAGAGTTGTGTGAGAAGAAAATAGGACCTATCTCTCCTCATATCTATGGTAGTAAACACTAAGATTGTTGGTAGTTGTATGACGGCAAACCAAACAAAGACAGTCATTCCAAAGCTAATCTTCAGCTGTCATCAAAGATTATACAAACTTACTCTTTGACTAACAAATGAGATTTAAAAGGCAGTGAAGTATTTCCAACTCAATATAAACATGTGCTTCAACGTATCATCAGCACAGGATGTGAGAAAGATGTTGGGTGATTGTAAGTCCTTTCACTGCATCGTCATTTACTATCGCTCTTTCTGTTTAGTAAATTGTTAATACTGATGGCAGTGAATATACCAAGCAAAAGAGAAAGGACGATTATAATGGTGAGCTGAACCACGAAAATCGGCGAAGCATAAGCTGTAAATCTCTTTATAACATGATGATGCATGACCATGGAAAGATCATTAATCAGCTTTGTGTGCAAGAATTAACTTAGCAATAAAATGACGCTCAAAATCGGTATCAGACTTTGTTATCACGCAACTGAATGAACGTAGGTTGGTTTTTTGGTACATGCTATGAGTACTGAAGAGTGAGACAGTGGTGACCAATCCACTGCATCATTATATTAAAACGACCAACAACGAATATTTGCTGAAAAACATTAAAAATTTTCGGATGAGGATAAGGAGTAGATTAAATAATGCAAATGGATAATTGCCACAGCCACGTGGCACTAACGAGAGGAAAGACCACCATGTTCACTGTATGGCTCTGGTACATTATAATGCCTCTGTATCAGAAATTTGAGCAGCAATTAGCACCAAACCGACACAGTGATCTGTTACAGATCAGTTACTTCAAGGACAGCTCCAAATCAGACACCCTGTAGCACGCAATCCAGTGACCCCAAGCAACCACTACTTGCAAATTCAGTAGTGTCAAGTGACAGCACATTCG
Source organism: Schistocerca serialis cubense (assembly GCF_023864345.2). Lineage (NCBI taxonomy): Eukaryota > Metazoa > Arthropoda > Insecta > Orthoptera > Acrididae > Schistocerca > Schistocerca serialis. The sequence continues at coordinate 967,425,347 of NC_064639.1, forward strand.
ACGGCAGGGTGGAATTCTGCTATGTTTTCTGATAAAAGCTGATTCCACCTCAGTGCCAGTGATGGCCATATATCAGTTAAAAGGAGGAAAGTTGAGGACCTGTAACCAGTATATCTGCATGTTAGACACATTGTTCTAAACTTGGAATTATGGTCTGGGGTGCAAATTCATATGACAGCAGGAGCACTCTCGTTGTTATTCTGAGCACCCTGACAGCAAATTTGTACATAAGTTGTGATAGGACCTATTTGCTGGTATTCATGAACAGCATTACAGGTTTTTTACCCAACAGGATAACGCTCACACACATACTGCTATTGTAACCCAACATGTTCTACAGAGTGTCGATATGTTATCTTGATTTGCTCAAGCACCATATCAGTCTCCAATAGAGCACATTCAGAATATCTTTGGGCGACAACTCCAGCATCATCCAAAACCAGCATTAAACCATCCCTGTACTGACTGTACAAATGCAGCTCTATCCCACGAACTGACATCTGGCACCTGAACAACAGAAAAACATTATATTACAATAGCACTTGTTCCATAGATTATGGAAACGACGTTTTGTAATGATGTGGAACGTATCAGTTCAACATAAGGTTTCTGTACATGATAGAATTGCTTTTTTGTTGCATGTACATTTGCACACTTGCATTCACCATTGTAGTGGTTACACTGGTTATTAATCTACCAACATTTCACAACTGCCATGGCAGGTTTTCCAGTCGCGACGTCCAGAGTAAGCCACGGAAGAATATAGGTCCATTTAATATACCTGCTTTGGCTGTTCTATTTCCTCCAAGTTTATTCTCGGGGCTAAGTAATCAAGGTCATTCCTCTCCTACATACGCGGGCAGGGAAGGCCAGCGGAACCATTCCGCTGTGAGCTCTGTCTGCAACAGCACTGCTGCAGTTATATTAAATGGACCTATATTCTTCCTTGGCTGCAAGATTAGTTTTACTCTGGACGTCGCCACTGGAAATTCTGGTAGCAGTTGGTTTACCCTAGCCATTATTCATTGTGAAAACGCCTCCCTTCATGGAATTGAATCTTTCGCTGATCGAGATGTCATGGCCTTCAAGATGTGGCATTGTGGTATTGATCCGAAGACCTGTGATCTAACAGTGTTAATCTCTTAAAAATGTTACCTAGACAAACGTATTCCCAAAATTTCATTTCTCTACATTAATTAACTTCCTGAGTTTTGATTTTTTCCGTCACTGTATTAAGACAGAATACAAGTTCAAAAGCATTGAGATAAGTAGATTTTGTAGTAATCAACACATAGAAATCTAAGCTTCTGAATTAGTACAGAAAAATAGTCCACTTTTAATAACAACTGTATATAGACCAACAATGGGAAATTTTGAACTGTTTATGAGGAATCTGGATTCTTACTGTGCTGTCAGACAGCAGAAGCAGTTAGAAGCCTTTGGTGAGTTAAATGCGGATTTTCTAAGAGATTATGATAGGAAAAATGATCAGAAAATTTTATCTGGGTCCTACAATTTGATATTAGTAATTAACTTTCCGACAAGGGTGGATAAAGACAGTAAACCCCGAACAGATTTCTTTGGTGGAGCTCAAAGCAAGAACCTAGTAACAAATGCTGTCTCTGATCTATGCACAGTCTGTTAAGATAACTGACATAGTGCGTTGCAGTGTGGACACTCCTCAGTGGAAATCAGTTGGTATTATTAATGACTTTAGCACAAATAATGTGTCTAAAAATAGTTTACAAGGGATGATCTGGAATGAAATTTATATTGAACCAAATGCTAATATCAAATAGTGACCAATTCCATGATATATTCATATCATTATTTGAATGTATCTTTCTACATAAGCTAATGAGACTGGACATTAAACAGTCTTATAAAAAACCATGGATCACTAGAGGCATTAAAGTACCTAGTGAAAGCAAAAAGGAACAGTATCTGTTGATAAAAACAAGTAGAGATCCTGCAGTAGTTACAAACAACAAAAACTAATCAAAATTACTAAGGAAGGTTATTAAAAACTCAAGGAACATCTACATGTCAGAAATCAGTAATTTCAATAACAGACTTAAGGCTATATGAATGTAGTGAATCAAGAGACAGGAAAACCAGCACAGAACAGGATAACATCACTGTTGAACTCAGTGGGAGGCTATAAAGGATAAGTCACAGATGGAAAATATATTTAATAATCATTTCTTAAATATAGTAGAAAGTATAGGGATAGAGAAAAATCACAGCAGTATGTTGAAAAAGTAACTCTTATAAAATATAATAATGGCTGTATCAATATCTTCTCCTTCCAAAAGCAATAAAATTATACACTCTCTCAAAAATAAAATCTGATCTAGTTTTGGTAGCGTTTCCAATAGAGTACTAAAGATCTGTTTCCAGAAAAGAAGGCCAGTTTTACCTGAAATACGATTGCATCACTATTTCAAGGCTGTTATTAAACCCTTCTTTAAGAAAGCTGATAAGATAAATGTCTATAGCTGCTGACCTGTTTCATTGATGACATCATTTTCGAAAATTTTTGAGAAAGTTGTGTATTCTAGAATTGTATCTCATCTTAGCAACAATAGCCTCAGAAAATCGCAGTTTGAGTTTCAGAAGAGCTGCTCTGCTGAGAATGATGCTTACATCTGCACGAAGTAAATTTTACAAGCCTTAAAAAATAAATAAGCGAAAGCTGGTATTATCTGCAACATATCTAAGGCATTTGACTTTGTAACTCAGAATATTCTCCTAGATAATCAGGTTTTAGGGACTGATATTATGGAAAACTAACTGATAATGTCATGTTCAACTAAAAGTGTGTGGAAGGTTTTACTTAGTGATTCTACCAATGTGGTTTAGGAACATAATTCTGACTGAGGAGAAGTCACATATGGAGTTCCTTAAGGTCACTCTTAGGTCACTGTTGTTCCTCATATATGTAGATAATCTTCCATCTAAATACAACAGACAGAATATGTTCTTTTCGCAGATGATACTAATATAGTAATTATTCAAGCATAACTACAGTAACAGAAGAAATGATCAACAATGTTCTTAAAAGTATCAGAGACTAGTTTTCTGTGGATGGTCTCACTCTCAATTTTTAAAGACACAACATATTCAGTCCTGCACATGTGGGTGTCTACACCAATGGTAAATGTAACACATGTTGAGGAAAAAGTAAATGGGACTGAAACTGAAAAAATCTTGGGTGTCAACATTGATAAACATTTCAATTGGAAAAACGCATTTTTGAATAGCTACAGCAACTTAGTTCACCCAAATTTGCACTTAGATTCATTGCAAAACTTGGGGACAGTCAAATCAGCAAGTTTATGTATTTCGTTTAATATTATCATTTGGAGGAATGTATTGGGGTAACTTGTCTTTAGGAATGAAAGTTTTCATTGCTCAAAAACATGCTGTAAGAATAATTATGGTGCTCACCCATGATCATTTTGTAGACATCTGTTTAAGGAGTTGGGCATTCTGACATTCGCTTCTCAGTATATTTATTTATGGTGACTTTTGGCCCAAAACCTGTAGAGCTGCCTCTTAGTGTTTTGGAGATTTACATGGTAAGGTAGAACTTATCAATGAATTTCATGGTCAATTTTAAAACTGCAATATTACTTTGATGAAGGAGAGTTGATACAGTAGTTGGGAATGGTTGATGACATTATAGTAGTTGTTGTATGAAATCGATTTGCTGATTTACATACAGTTCACATTAAAAAAATATGTGACTGTTTCCCCCCTACTGTTACTCCATATCATTTACAGTAAGGATTATCCTGGACATGTGTTCGCTTTAGATGGCTAGGGAATAATCCATGATTAAATCTCATCCTTATTGTGGACCTTATACATTTTTTATTCGCCTTAAGGGGAGTCGGATGGTTCTATCTTGGCCATGTTAAATTATATGACTTTAGAAACATTTTTCTTCCTAACCAATTGACATATTATCATGATTTTTTGTTGTGTTCCTTGTATCTCTATCTTCATTTTAAACTGATAAGTCTTAAAAATAATAAACACTTATATTTAAAAAAAATTTTTTTAACTGCCCTAAAAACTGCAATATTTTACTTTAATTAAATTTATACCATAGTTCTATATAAGATATTCACATTTCCTCAGTTTAAATCAACAACTAACAAATAAGGAATAATTTTTTTTAAATCATGTTGATAACATTAATAGTAGCCAAGAAAAATGTTCCTAACCACTGAAAAACACAGTTGTCGGGGAAACGCAAATAAGACTATTAAACAATGACTTTATTCTTACATTAGTACATTCCAGCTTCATGTGAAGGTCTATCAGGATCTTCTAGTTCTTCAAACTGGTCCTCAATCTTTCTTCTTGCTGTGTGGCCAGGCGACACTTTTTCTCAATTTCTGTGACAGCTTTGTCTGCTTTTTTAATCCGAAGTTAGTCGTCCTTTTTCAAAAACTTGACACAGTTCTTGCCTGGAGATACGCCTACATGACTCACAATTTTACACTTTGCTAAATTTTCGTCTCGTAAACTTGTAATAGCTTCGTACACTCACAACTGAAATGTAGTCATCAAAATAAAAGTTGCTTTTGGTAGCCGCGACCATGCAACATTGTTGAACGACACTGACGGATTTTGCTTTCCACCATGTAGAGGTCAGGATGGGCCAAGTCTCTAAATATGGGTTTTATTTGTTCCATGACAGCGAATGGAAGATGAGTGTGGTCATTGTGGTCATAAGGCTCATTTTTCTCTTGGGCTTTTCGGAATTTGCACCAGCTTGTCTCACCTTTGGGGCATAGTCAGTGTCCAGATATGTCTTCGTTGGTAGCCACCAAATGAAAAACTTCTGCCCAGACCACTGCCTTCGTGTCCTTTAGACTTTTTGTAGCATTCCATCTTATATCTAGGCCATAATATAGTTGTATTTGATTTATAGCCTCACCAGTAAGGCGGCCACGACCCCTGATGGTTTCGCCGCCGGGAAGTTTTGTTTTTCCAAGTTTATGTTTCAATTTCCTGAGGTGACTACCCATCCGCTACTGGACATGACCGCAACATTCCAATTTCTCAACTGAGAAGTCGGGACCATATGGTCTGGCCTCACAATCCTTAGGGTAAGAAGCACTGTCCCCATCTCCTAAATAATACTTGTACCGCACTCCGTATTTCGGCTGCGATTCTTGGAACATTTCCACAATTCCTTTTACCTCCATTCCTCCACTTACACCAGAGCAGTCAGCTAGGCAATCAGCATCGTAGTTGTTGGTCATTCTATTTTCGCATCTGCAATACTTGGATAAAATTTTAAAATCAATTACCTTGCCTGTGTTTTATGCTATTGCAGTTACAATTCCATTGAGTGAAGTGTGGCCCCTACTTGCCGCGATCCGTCAAATATTGCTGTCAAGTCTCTATTACCATCATTTTCACCGACACTTTCTTCAGCATCAACCTTCATACTCTTTTCACAGATCTCTTTTGCAGCATTTCGAAGCATCTTATTGTAATATTTGAAAACTGGCAGAGACAGCAGGTTCATTACACTGCAGAAAGTTTTCGCCGCTTCTTCACCTTTTCCAATACATCGGATGTGTAGGCTAATCGAACATTCACTTCTGTTTGTTTAGAATCTGGTAAGCATTGAGAATTAGTAGTGGACACTTCAAAAGAACAGTCACAGCACTTTATTACTATCAGTACTTGTAAGCTTAGCCTGGTTCCAGTAGAAACGATAAGGGATCCTTCACATTTTATGCACACAGAAATTTGGCTAACTAGGCTACCTACACTGTTGATATTAACAATTTCATAGCAACCTTCTTCTTTTCCATATATCTCATATTTAGCCACGTTATGGGTAAGCTTCTTAGAAGAAGAGCTTGTTTTAGAAGCACAAGCAGCTTCAGTACTAGTACTAGGCCTAGGCTCACCTTCACAATAAGCTTACACTTCACATTCACCACAATGCAAAAACTGTTTTTGGATACATCTCCCCCCCCCCCCCCCCAATGAACTTACGTTTTCTTTTCTAGTTTTGTATTCACGGCATTTTTACATAATATAAACTTATTTGCTGAGATCTAAACACTGAAATACGAATATCGTAAACAAACTTCACTTTCAATCACCACACACAAAGAACTGAAAACAACAAAGTAAACTGGCGGCTGTTTTCATCATTGTTGCCAACAGTATTTCATCAGTGTTACCAACTAAACTTTCAAACAGCTGTACTGTAAAAAGTAGCCACTAGCGAGTAAAAAGAAGGTTGAGTTCAGGAAAAGTGTGCGTTGCAGCGTATTACTAAAACACTTGTAAAACGGAAACCATTCAACATAAATTAATAAATTTGGTATCAATTTAAACCCAAATATACGCCTAACAAAAAATGCAAAAAATAAAAACCAATAATTTTGTACCAAACAACCATCCAACTCCCCTAATTGTGGAGAGCCATGGCTTCAAGGGAATGTTTGGCTGTACTTAGCCATAATACAAAGTATTTTCTTTTGATGTGTATTGATAATTTATGTTCTGATTCCCATTGATGTCGTACGCTTCTACACACATCAAAAAACGTTTTGCATCACCTTGGTTCCGAGAGTTTGGAACCTGTGCAGAAACTTGGAATAGAGATCAACATAAATATTATTTCTGCCCTTTTTATTGCTCATGAAAACCAAACACTGCATGTTGTACCACTATACAGCGAGACCTTCAGAGGTGGTGGTCCTGATTGTTGTACACACCAGTACCTCCAATACCCAGTAGCACGTCATCTTGCACTGATGAATGACTGTATTCGTCATGGCATACTATCTACGAGTTCATGAAGCCACTGTTGGTCCAGATTGTCCCACTCCTCAACGGCGATTCGGTGTAGATCCCTCAGAGTTGTTGGTGGGTCACGTCGTCCATAAACAGCTTTTTCAATCTATCCCAGGCATGTTTGATAGGGTTCATGACTGGAGAACATGCTGGCCACCCTAGTCGAGCGATGTCATTCACAAGATGTGCACTATGGGGGCTGGAATTGTCGCTCTGAAGACGAATGCCTCGCCAATATGCTGCCAATACGGTTGCACTATCGGTCAGAGGGCCGTTACAGCGCTTCCATGACCACCAGCGACGCCACCCCAAAACATTGGGGAACCTCTGCCTTACTGCACTCACTGTACAGTGTGTCTAAGACGTTCAGCCTGACCGTATTGCCTCCAAGCACGACTCCGACGATTGTCTGGTTGAAGGCATATGCGACATTCATTGGTGAAGAGAACATGATGCGATGGTGTCGTGGTTGCAAAGATGCACCTCGCCATGGACGTCGGGAGTGAAGTTGCGCATAATGCAGCCTATTGCACACAGTCTGAGTCGTAACACAACGTACTGAGGCTGCACGAAAAGCATTATTCAACATGGTGCCGTTGCTGTCAGGGTTCCTCCAAGCCATAATCCTTAGGTAGCACTGTAGTTGTAGCCCTTGGGCGGCCTGAGAGAGGCATGTCATCGACAGTTCCTGTCACTCTGTATCTCCTCCATGTCCAAACATCATCGCTTTGGTGCACTCTGAGACACCTGGCCACTTCCTTGTTGTGAGCCCTTCATGGCACAAAGTAACAATGCGGACGCGATCGAACCGCGGTATTGACCATCTAGGCGTGGTTGAACTATAGACAACATGAGCCATGTACCTCTTTCCTGGTGGAATGACTGGAACTGATTGGCTGTCGGACCCCCTCCATCTAATAGGCACTGCTCATGCGTGGTTGTTTACATCTTTGGGGGAGTTTAGTGACATCTCTAAACATTCAAAGGGACTGTGTCTGTAATACAATATCCACAGTCAACGTCTATCTTCAGGAGTTCTGGGAACTGGGATGTATAAAGTGTAGTCTACAGATCTGATGATGGTAATAAGATGTTTTTAAAAGTGCTATTTGGAGCGGTGTTTTTCGGTAAGTCATCCATCATTTCATTACATTTAATGTTAGCTTGTCTTTTGATCCAAGTAAATTCTGTCATCTTCCCGAGATATTCGTTTTCGTTGGAAGTTTTCATCATATCCATTACTAGTGGATTAGTTTCCTTCAGTGCGGCAGGTGTCTGCGTATCTTGGACTAATGTCCTGCAATCTGTTATGTTGGACAGGCTGTAACTAAATTATAACAGCATATGATGAAAGAGTTTTATTTATTGAATAAAATGAAAACACTTAAAAACACAAGATACAGACCATTTCCTAGAAAAAAAATCAAAGGAATAAAAGACCTAGAGCTGTTCAGAAGTGGTAAGGATAGTAAAACAACAGATACACAAAGACATTACATCATCACAACAAGCTATATTATGCAGTGTTCCCACTTGTGTTTTTTGATTTTAAAGAAACAATCGATAATGATTTACAATTAGTCAGAAACTTTCCCTTTGGCAGTACTTTTGTGAACATATCTACCAGCCAATCATCCGAATTCACATAAAAAATAAGAATAGAACTGATATTTATTTTTGTCACAAATGAGGTGGATCTTTCTGTAGATGTGTTTAGTCCTTTTGTGATGTTCATTGTTCTTCATTAATTGTAATGCATTTTAGTTGTTGCAAAGAGTGGTGCTGGTTGCTCCATGTTAACTTCAAGCTCCATTAGGAAAATACAAAGCCAGGTGATTTCAGCAGCTGTACCAGACACCGCAACATGCTCTGTTTCTGTCATAGGTCTAGTAATGCAGAAAAATCAGCATCTGAATACACATGAAGTTTGTGCTTATTACCACTGTATTTGATACTTTTGTCTGTTGTACCCTGAAGATACTTCAGGATGCATTTAACAGCATTCCAATGCTCAGGTCCAGGTTGTTCAGAAATTGACTTAATTGACTGACACAAAACATTACATTGGGTCTTGTCACAGTGGCAGCAAACATTAGGCCACCTACAACCTAGCGAAATGGAACATTTTCCATAGATTTCTTATCTTCATTCGCTGGGTACGGTCATAAATAGATATGTAAACTGCAGTCATTGGGTCTTGCATAGGACCTGCAATTGTCCATGGTGAATTTTTCTAAGAGGGGACTAATATACCCTCTTCAAGGAGACTGCTTCAGTCCATAAAGGCTTTTGTTCAATTTGCATTCTAAATTTATGTTTCCACTAATGAAACCTTCAGGCTGTTTCATGAATATATATTACTTGCAAATTACCATTGAGAAAAGTAGTTTTCACATCAAATTGATCTATGTCCATAGCATACACTCCCGCCAAAGCAAAAAGAATGCGAATTGATTCCAACTGAACAATAGATTAAAAGGTTTCTCCATAACCAATTCCAGGTTTCTGAGAATACCCTTTTGCACATAATCTAGCTTTATACCTCATTATGCTACCATCTGGGTTACATTTAATTTTGTAGCCCATTTATAACCAACAGCCAAACTATCTGGAGGTAGATCACCTAAATCTCAGGTATCATTTAGCATCAATGAAGACATTTCATCTTTAATTGTTTTGTATCAATTCTCAGAGTCTTCAGATGGCATCGCCTCGCTGAATGTTTGCATTCATCTTTGACCGCTGGATAAGCCACAGAATTTTGGAAACAAACTGGAGGGGGGAGATGGAGTGGCAAAGTACATCACCGTTTCTAAGATTCAGTCTTGATGAGCAGTATTCTCAGTAACATAGGGGTCCCTGGTCTTGCACGAAGTCCTCTTCGTTTTCAACAAGTTGTTTAACTTCATTTCCTTCTGCAATCGTCATGAAGTTGTACTTGTATATGAAGTTGTTGGGCCTGAATTCTGTGTGCTACCCTGCAGCGTTTTATTTGGAAACCATTTCTCATGGTACAATTATTTCCTTTGTTATAGGATCATAGAGGCTGTAATTGTTACTGTAACCACTGTAACCAACCATTATCGTCTTAGATCGAAACTGTTTGGGAGTGAGCGTACAGCACTCAGCACCAAATATCCCTATATGCTTTAATTATGTTTTCTTCCTGAACTGTTTCTCATAAGGCACCTCATCACAATTAGTGTTACGTGGATAGCGATTAATGTACAGACTACCATGTTGTCAGTTTCTGCCCAAGCTTTGTCTGGAAGGTCAAAATCGATAAGCATTGTGTGAACACTTTCCTCGATAGATATGATTTCACTTCAGCTGTACCATTCTGCTCTGGTGTATATTAAAATGATTATAAAGCTGATCATTAACATAACTCTGCCCAAATACCAGTCATAATAACTTTAAGCTTATTCCTTGTCTACTTTCCCAACTGTTGAAACTCTATGAACATAGGAGCGACATCATTTTTCTTCTTGAGAACATTTAAAAACCTTAATTAAGTACTGTCGTATTTAAATACAACAAAGTAGTCAGCTCCAACTAATGACGTGGGTGGCATATATACACGTACTTCAGTATGAATGAATTCTCCTGAACCAGAGGCACAAATCTGAAAACTTGATCTAAATCCCTTCCTATGCAGTTTACCATACTGACATAATTCACAGAAAAACTTAGACAAAAATTTTATTTTATTTCAGTAATCAAACCACAATAGCTATTTCCTTTAAATTTTCGAAACTTGCGGTTGAAAACCTCTTGTGCTATAACAGAGCTAAGTCAGATGATGCACAATTTGCTTGTTTTACATTGTCCATACAAAATAACATCCTGTAACATTGATTTTCAGCTTTTACATCACTTGCGACTAACCTCTCACTAAAAACCCAATAATTTATTAGCTACTATTCCCATTGAAAAAATTTTTTTTTTCAAACCAGGTACATACAAAGTATCCTCCAGTATATGCAGCTCCCATACATCATTTACTAGTGCATTTAACTTGACTTGACTGATCCAATACCTTCGGCATAGCCAACTGAATTATCTCTTATCTGAACAGGATCTTCCAACTTGTGGTTTAAACATAAAAACCATTCCATATAACATTATGTCTGTTGCTGCAGCGCCGTTGGAAAGCCTAACATTACACAATTTTTAACCAAAATGTTCCTTAATTCTGGGGTCAACATTTTATATTTAGCTTCTTGATTTTTCTCTTGACAATTTCGTCAGTCTTTTCTTGAACTCAGCATTGTTAGGATATTTCTTATGAAAATAATAGCTAATAATAGCGCTCAACATTCTTCTTATTCACAAAACTTTTGCTTAAACTGTTTTGCAAACACTGATCCTGACCCTTATCCCTTTTGTCATTACCACAAAGAGCAGCAAATACTTTCTTCAGTTTGAGACAAATGTTGTTCTTGCAGTAACCAAGCTGTTAAATTATCGAAAGTCTGCCTGCTTTCTGCATGAGTCTCAAGCTTTAGCAAACGAACCATAGTTTGCCAGAAGTCCATTTAAAATTTTGACAAACTTCTCTGTATCTCCCACTGCTTCAGCAATATTTGCAAGACGCTGTGCTAATACTTCAACTTTACTAATACGTTGCACAATAGTATCACAGAGTGACATCTTATAACTAAAGAACTGTTGTCTCAACGATGCTTTATCTATTGCTGATAACTGCTCATAAATTATCTTAAAATGATTCCACATGCCATTTGCTGTAGCACATGACATAACAGTTTGCAGCTGGTCAAATTCCATACCAGACGAAAAAACAAGAATTTTTTTCCATTAAGCTTGTCCTACAAGTTCTGTGCATCTGTGCCTTCAGCTGATCTTACTTCACCTGCGTCAGTGACGTCTAGCAATTTATGATTAATTCCTTTATTATCAGTGAAACAGTTTACATTGCATGGATTTCACTTTAATGGCTTAAAATTAATTCCTTATACAGTAATTGGCAATGAAATGTACATATTAAAAAACAGTACTTCTTATAATAGGTAACCTATTTTAATTACATTCACATTGCAAACAGTACTTCTTATAATAGGTAACCTGTCTTAATTTAGGTACTCCATTACCATGTAAAAACTTTTATTTTGTAAATAACCCTTCAGTTTTGCTTTGAATGAGTAGATAGTATCTGTGTCTTTTATATAATGTGATAATTTGTTATATAATATGGCGGAATTATGCAATAACCTCTGCTGAGTTTTAGCTTTATTTTTTGTCTTCAGATGCAAATTGTAGCAGTTCCTTTTTTATAATCATATACTAAGCAAATTTTTAACATAGTGGTGAATATATTTTTAACATACACAACAATCTGAAAAATAGATTCACAAGATATAGTTAATATTTACAGCGCTGTAAAAATTATCAGGCATTGACCTGTATTTTCACTCTTGGTCATTATACATGTTGCTCTTTTCTGATGTCTGAATACAGCATGAATATTTTTCTTATTCACTCACCAAAAAATTATGCCATAGCTAACAACAGAACGAATATAAGCAAATTCTCCTGATCGGATGTATGAAATATCACCCACTGATGTAAGAATTCGACAGCATATCATGCTGTAGAGATTCTTTCCACCTTAATTTAAAGTCAACACACATTCCTAGAAATTTTGTGCATTCCACACATTGCATAACTTAATTATTTATTTTCAAGTTGTTGTAATCTGGCTTTTTGTTTATATGGACATTCATAGTGCTTGTTTTCTTTATATTAAGAGTGACTTTATTTTTTATTGCTGCTAAGTCTTTCTTCAGTTTTAGGTCTTAGTACTTCTAGTGATTTGTCAGTGATCAGTCTATTAGAGTCACCTGCGAACAGTACTGTTTCTTCACACTTGATACTTTGTGGGAAACAATTTACGCAAATTAGGCACAGAGCTGGACCTAGCATGTTACTCTGAATTACCCCTATATTTACACATTTAGGATCAGAAGTATTTTTTTTTCATTGTATTTGGACTTAGTTGATGTGTGTGTAATGCCAATCAACTACGCTCTATTTTCTAGATATGACTGTACCACTTTTTCAACATCCATCTTATTTCCAGTTCATCTTGCTTATTTAACAGTATTTTGCAGTCAACTGTGTCAAAAGCTTTAATTAGTTCTGGATCCAATGCATGTAGGAAATGTTTTATTAGATATACTGTTGCCAATTCAGTATCTTTCCATGATCAAAAACTGAACTGGTCTTTGAAAAAGAGGCTTTATTTATTTAAATAATTCATAAGTGTATCTTTTACTATAGTTTCTATTATTTTTCCAAAGCAAGAGAGTAGTGAGTGTGGCCAATAATTTTCAATATTTTTCATTTTCACCTTTTTTATAGAGAGACAGTAATCTGACATATTTTAAATAATAATGAAAGCAACCATGTTTGAATGATTGATTTATGATGTCAGCTGATGGCGATGTTTGGCTCTCTGCACAGCCCTTAATCAGACAAGTTAGCACTTCATCGAAACCTGCTAAAATTTTATTTTTCAGTTTGTGAATTGCCTTATAGACTTCCTCCTTTGTTGTGGCCAATAGTACCATTGAATGCAGTACACATCTGTTTAGTTTTCTGACATAAAATATTGTTTAAATTTTTCCTGTAATTTTGTTCCTATACTGCTAAAGTAGTTATTTGTATAGTTTGCCAAATCTTTGGGAGCTTTTTTAGAGTCCCCTTGTCTTTGATTTTTGTGTTTGATTTATTCATGATGCTGGTACTTGTTTCCTGCTTTACAATCTGCCATACTGGTTTGTTTTTGTTTTTAGCAGTGAGTATCAGTTTGGAATTATGAGCCTTTTTTGCCACAAGCATCACTTTCCTGTATGTTTGCCTATACCATTTGTAAAAGTGTAAGAAAGCTAGATTAGATTAGCTGTTTTTGATGGAACTGAGATACTTTAGTGTTTGCGATGATTTCTTGATGACTTTTGTTTCCCCTTTCTTTTGTTCCACTGTGGATAAAGGACATAACACTGTACAAAAATTCTCTTCAGTTTTTAGTTTGAACAGAGTCATGAAATTTTTCAATTTTTGATTTATATCTACTTCTGTGTACACTGCTTCCCATGTTTCATCAGCTATTTGTTCGATAAATTCATGCCTTCTAGGTTTAGAAAATAGTCATCCACATATCCCATTATTTTTTGTTTTTAGTGCAGCCATTTCTATATCTACAATTTGACTGAAGTGGTCAGATAAACCCAGATCTACTACATCCACATTGCAGTATTCTTTATCTAAATCTGTTAACACATGATGAATAGCTGTCATTGACTGGTGTGTTATTCTTGTTGCACCATTTGTATTAACCATTGACACTCAACTGAAACTTTGAGTGATGCCCAGGAATATATTACAGGTAGCATCAGAATTTAGTGCATTTATATTTAAGTATCCACATATGAGGATGATGTCCTTTGGAATGGATGTTATATTGAGAAATGATTCAGTGTGTGCAAAAAGATATTCATATAACCACTAAATGATCTGTGTAAATGAAAAATAATTAATTTTTGCCCTTATATTTGTCCCTTGATTATATTGCAGTTAACTCAAAAGTTCCTCTTCACTGACTGCACATAGATCACGTCTACCATTATATTGATAGCTTGTTTCAAATAGATACAACAACCTCCACATTTTATAGATGTTCTACTTGATCCACGAGCTAAATTGTAAGATGTTAAATTAAATGGTTAATTTCTGCTTCTTTGCACAGATGTTCTGTGATACAAACAACAGAGCTATCTATGACTTCCAGTTTAACGTCGACCTGTTGTACTTTATTTTTTAGAAACTGAATGTTGAACAATTGTTAGTTCATCTTTACTACATTCAGCACTTTTTGTACTCTTTGTTCTGTTGTCCTTTTGCTTTTTCATTTCGAACATGTTCATGTATTTTATTTTCACATGACATTTTGGTTTTATCTCTCCCCTCAGACCTCATCAGCTTTCCTTTTTTTAATTATTTTACAATGTCTGCAAGTATTTTACCAAAAGTCATTGTACCTAGTCTATTTAACTACACGCCATCTCTCCCCAGATATTTGTCATTCAGAAATTTGTTTGAATCGAGAAATATTATACCAAGTTCGTCGCACTTCTGTCTAATATAATTGTTTATTTTGTTTATGTAAGCATTACTCAGCGATCTTCTGTGTAACATTCCACTAACTGCCAGTCTTCAGCTTGTATATACACATTCAGCTGAGCTAATTTAATTTTTTGTTTCATTTACGGTTTCTTCCTGACTGATGCTTCAAACTAAGTTCATCCCACCATCTTTGAACTTTGTCTCACGATCGATATTATTTTTGTGGTTGAGCTGTTTCATGTTCATGATATTTTGAAGATGTTTGCTCATTTACTGTGATTGGATGCCAGGTCGAACATCAAAATCACAGTTCAGAACCACCACTTTCTTCAATATGGGGTTGTATAAATAAAATGGAGAACATACTTTCTGTTCGAAATTTTGAAGAACACTCTCAGGTATGCAAGAATAAAGCGAGTCAGAGAATATGCTGCACCAGAGTATGTTCACAGTATGAGTAAAACGATGGGGAAAATTGCTCAGAACAAGAACATTTTCTGATTTCGTAAGAGTAAAACTAGAGAGAACATGCTCTGATTTTTGTAGTGAGCTCTGTAACAGACTTCGAGCTGAGTGAATTGTGTTGAGGTTTAAGTTTTATCGACTTTTTGATATAAATGGCAGAATTTATGTTACTTGGAAGGCAAAAGAGATGTACATAGCCTGAAGAAATCGTGAGGAGGGAAACTACAGAAGTTTATACAGGTTTCACAATTGTTGTTGTTGTTGTTGTGGTCTTCAGTCCTGAGACTGGTTTGATGCAGCTCTCCATGCTACTCTATCCTGTGCAAGCTTTTTCATCTCCCAGTACCTACTGCAACCCACATCCTTCTGAATCTGCTTAGTGTATTCATCTCTTGGTCTCCCTCTACGATTTTTACCCTCCACGCTGCCCTCCAATACTAAATTGGTGATCCCTTGATGCCTCAGAACATGTCCTACCAACCGATCCCTTCTTCTGATCAAGTTGTGCCACAAACTTCTCTTCTCCCCAATCCTATTCAATACTTCCTCATGAGTTATGTGATCTACCCATCTAATCTTCAGCATTCTTCTGTAGCACCACATTTCGAAAGCTTCTATTCTCTTCTTGTCCAAACTATTTATCGTCCATGTTTCACTTCCATACATGGCTACACTCCATACGAATACTTTCAGAAATGACTTCCTGACACTTAAATCAATACTGGATGTTAACAAATTTCTCTTCTTCAGAAACGCTTTCCTTGCCATTGCCAGCCTACATTTTATATCCTCTCTACTTCGACCATCATCAGTTATTTTGCTCCCCAAATAGCAAAACTCCTTTACTACTTTAAGTGCCTCATTTCCTAATCTAATTCCCTCAGCATCACCTGACTTAATTAGACTACATTCCATTATCCTTGTTTTGCTTTTGTTGATGTTCATCTTATATCCTCCTTTCAAGATACTTTCCATTCCATTCAACTGCTCTTCCAAGTCCTTTGCTGTCTCTGACAGAATTACAATGTCATCGGCGAACCTCAAAGTTTTTATTTCTTCTCCATGAATTTTAATACCTACTCCGAATTTTTCTTTTGTTTCCTTTAGTGCTTGCTCAATATACAGATTGAACAACATCGGGGAGAGGCTACAACCCTGTCTTACTCCCTTCCCAACCACTGCTTCCCTTTCATGTCCCTCGACTCTTATAACTGCCATCTGGTTTCTGTACAAATTGTAAATAGCCTTTCGCTCCCTGTATTTTACCCCTGCCACCTTTAGAATTTGAAAGAGAGTACTCCAGTCAACATTGTCAAAAGCTTTCTCTAAGTCTACAAATGCTAGAAACGTAGGTTTGCCTTTCCTTAATCCATTTTCTAAGATAAGTCGTAGGGTCAGTATTGCCTCACGTGTTCCAACATTTCTACGGAATCCAAACTGATCTTTCCCAAGGTCGGCTTCTACCAGTTTTTCATTCGTCTGTAAAGAATTCGTGTTAGTATTTTGCAGCTGTGACTTATTAAGCTGATAGTTCGGTAATTTTCACATCTGTCAACACCTGCTTTCTTTGGGTTTGGAATTATTATAATCTTCTTGAAGTCTGAGGGTATTTCGCCTGTTTCATACATCTTGCTCACCAGATGGTAGAGTTTTGTCAGGACTGGCTCTCCCACGGCCGTCAGTAGTTCCAATGGAATATTGTCTACTCCGGGGGCCTTGTTTCGACTTATGTCTTTCAGTGCTCTGTCAAACTCTTCACCCAGTATCATATCTCCCATTTCATCTTCATCTACATCCTCTTCCATTTCCATAATATTGTCCTCAAGTACATCGCCCTTGTATAGACCCTCTATATACTCCTTCCACCTTTCTGCTTTCCCTTCTTTGCTTAGAACTGGGTTTCCATCTGAGCTCTTGATATTCATACAAGTCGTTCTCTTATCTCCAAAGGTCTCTTTAATTTTCCTGTAGGCGGTATCTATCTTACCCCTAGTGAGATAGGCCTCTACATCCTTACATTTGTCCTCTAGCCATCCCTGCTTAGCCATTTTGCACTTCCTGTCGATCTCATTTTTGAGACGTTTGTATTCCTTTTTGCCTGTTTCACTTACTGCATTTTTATATTTTCTCCTTTCATCAATTAAATTCAATATTTCTTCTGTTACCCAAGGATTTCTACTAGCCCTCGTCTTTTTACCTACTTGATCCTCTGCTGCCTTCACTACTTCATCCCTCAAAGCTACCCATTCTTCTTCTACTGTATTTATTTCCCCCATTCCTGTCATTTGCGCCCTTATGCTCTCCCTGAATCTCTGTACAACCTCTGGTTCTTTTAGTTTATCCAGGTCCCATCTCCTTAAATTCCCACCTTTTTGCAGTTTCTTCAGTTTTAATCTACAGGTCATCACCAATAGATTGTGGTCAGAGTCCACATCTGCCCCTGGAAATGTCTTACAATTTAAAACCTGGTTCCTAAATCTCTGTCTTACCATTATATAATCTATCTGATACCTTTTAGTATCTCCAGGGTTCTTCCATGTATACAACCTTCTTTCATGATTCTGAAACCAAGTGTTAGTTATGATTATGTTGTGCTCTGTGCAAAATTCGACCAGGCGGCTTCCTCTTTCATTTCTGTCCCCCAATCCATATTCACCTACTATGTTTCCTTCTCTCCCTTTTCCTACACTTGAATTCCAGTCACCCATGACTATTAAATTTTCGTCTCCCTTCACAATCTGAATAATTTCTTTTATTTCATCATACATTTCTTCAATTTCTTCGTCATCTGCAGAGCTAGTTGGCATATAAACTTGTACTACTGTAGTAGGCGTGGGCTTCGTATCTATCTTGGCCACAATAATGCGTTCACTATGCTGTTTGTAGTAGCTTACCCGCATTCCTATTTTCCTATTCATTATTAAACCTACTCCTGCATTACCCCTATTTGATTTTGTGTTTATAACCCTGTAGTCACCTGACCAGAAGTCTTGTTCCTCCTGCCACCGAACTTCACTAATTCCCACTATATCTAACTTCAACCTATCCATTTCCCTTTTTAAATTTTCTAACCTACCTGCCCGATTAAGGGATCTGACATTCCACGCTCCGATCCGTAGAACGCCAGTTTTCTTTCTCCTGATAACGACATCCTCTTGAGTAGTCCCCGCCCGGAGATCCGAATGGGGGACTATTTTACCTCCGGAATATTTTACCCAAGAGGACGCCATCATCATTTAATCATACAGTAAAGCTGCATGCCCTCGGGAAGAATTACGGCTGTAGTTTCCCCTTGCTTTCAGCCGTGGTTTCACAATAAAAACATTATTTGCCTGGCGAATTTACTTCTAGAAAATATCGAAAGAAAGATGTGACCTTTCAAATGAAGAGAAAATTAAAACATTTTTGCTGCTCTTTATCGGACCGAAGTTTTCAGACTGACGCATGAGATGACTTAGGTATATATCAAGCAAGTTTGTCACTGACATTTCCATTTACAATGGATTTCCATAGTTACTAGTTGTTGATTCACTTCCTAGCTTAGCGTTTCCTACTTTCAGTTATTCAATCTCCTTTCTAGGGGATCCAATATGACTTTGTTGCAGTTTCATCATCATGTCTTCTTACAGCATAAGTCTTATATTTTGCTATGTTAGAAATAAGTAAGCGGACCACAAAAATTAATAACTGGTTTATTACAAACCCAGCAATCTAACAAACCGCATGGACGACTGCTTAAATGCTTGATACAAAAGCAGACTATTATGCATCATATTTAACCTCGTGTTAGAATACTCTGAAAGTGTTCGAGTATGGAGTAGATGAAAATTCATGTAGTCTTAAGATTTCAATAACAAGAATGTTTCCTGCATGTCGAGAATTTGGGAACATCGCAAGAAAACGCATTTCAGCAAACTGTTCATAATTCTCTTAATTATTCGTTGCTGCACATGAAAGTAAAACCGAAATGTAGTACAACTTTTCCAGAACATACTGATTCCAGTTCCATAATTGTACACTGAATAGTTTGTCTGTTTGAACGAGTTGAATAAAATTTAATGTCACACATGCTATATGTGACAGGCACAGCAGACAACACAAACTGAGAACACTCTTAAGGAGGAGTGGAGGTAGTGAGAAGGGACTTCCCCGTCAGAGAGTATGCTACGAATTTTTTATTCGTACCACATTAAGAACTTTTGCGGAGAATGGTTTTTTGCTCTGAGAATATTCTACGGAGAACATTCTCTTTTTTATTCGTGTGAACCATGGAGTCGCCAATAATAAGAAATTAACTGATTTAGTTCAATCACTTCCTTGTTTTTCACGTGTGTAACTGTTTTGCAGCTATATTTGTTTAAGGATTTTCTGCACGATATTTTCTCTGCGTCTTATTCACTGTAATTTGTGCATGAGAATTTTCACAAATTTCTCTTGTACTTTGCACATGAGAATTTTCATGGTTTTCTGTTGCACTTTACAATGGATTTCCATATTTACTAGATGTTGATTCACTTCCACGCTTAGCATTTGCTACTTTCAGTTATTCAATCTCCTTTCTAGGGGATCCAATATGACTTTGTAGCAGTTTTATTATTTCGTCTTTCGAGTTTATTGTATTTATTAGTTCAGTAGCTTTGCTCTGCTAACAGTCAGATCTAGATCAAGGAGAACCATCACTCATGGATTTTAAATTTATTTTTGTGCACTTTTCATGCACTCAAAACTAATGCTTTGCACATAATGAGCACTTCAAAACACATTTACTGGACTGGTTACATGAAGAACTGTTTGTTTTTCCTTTTTGTAAGACTGAAAAATGTAGTTACACTGTTCACTGTGCAATCAGCACCATCTCTACTCGAAAGATAATTTCCATTTGATGCTTCCATAAATGAAAATTATCTCCATCAAATTTTTGGATACTGATGATTTTTGTTCGATCCATCTTTTTCTTTTCACTTTCCACGCAAAACCTTCAATGTAACTGGACACACTTTGGAGACTAGATGGATGTGAATAAAATAACAAAATATCCAAGTAAATTTACACGTTTTTGTGGCCATAACATGTTGGAAAGGCTGTAATTAAAATCTAACAGCTTATGATAAGCGAGTTTTATTTTTTGAATAGAAACTCAAGACAGAGAAAATCTCCTAGAGAGAGAGGAGGAACACCCACACACACAGTAAGTGGGTACATACAGCACACTAGAGGATTGTTCTATGTTCAAACCCACCCATCAGCAAAACTAAATATAAAAATTACATCAATAAAATTATATTTGAAAATTGAAACCTGAGATTACCTAGGGATTAAAAATTTACCTACACAACAAACTTCAGATTGTGAAATTCTTTACCATTATTTTTAGTTCTCTTCATTCCTTTATACTGTTGCTTAATATTACCATATTCTAAAAATTGTAGGTCGCAGTTAGTTATTATTTTTAGACCTATCTGGTAAAATAATTTTAAATTTGTTGTCAAGCTCTCTACTAATTTTCTCTCCAATCTAGTTTTTAATGTAATGCAATTCATTTGCTTCTAGATCACTAATCTTTTTAAACAAATTTGAATTGTTGCATTATTAAGATAGTTCAGTAGAGTTTCCATTTATGTAGAAATAAATTTAATAACCTGATAAATTTATAGTATTATTAATATGACTAATGTGTGAGATAAATTTAAATTTAATGTTTTTGTTGATAGAAATAATAAACAAAGGGAGAAGAAAGTTCTATCTAATATTTGCAAGGAATATTTTAAACCATCTTTAATTACAGAATATTTTAGAAGTGAGGAGAATTCTGAAAGTATTGATATATTAAAGCAAATTTATGAAGAAGAAAATAATATGACATTTAATAGTTACGATGAAACTACTATAGAAGTATGGGATAAAATAGAAAACTCAGATTCTTGCTCTTTTATGAGTGTAAAAAAAGTAGCTAATTATAATTTACCAAAAATAATATAAAAATATATTAAATTCTATCTATTATTTTTAATAGTTTTTCACTTAGTAATTAGAGATTTAGAAGATAGAGAATACAACAAAAAACCAACTAATAAATTTATATCATTGGTATAAGAAATGTCTCCCATAAGTCCAACCCCTCGTCCAAGTCGTGGGAGATGGGTAACGGCATAAAGTAGGGGACTGCCTATAGGGGCGATGTACAGCAGGGACTTCGTGTGCCCCAGGACCGCTACGGTAGCTGGGAAGGCCCTATGGGAACCCTGAAACGTGACGGCTAACGGGGCTCTGGTGAAGCTGCGATAGGCCTAGCAAGCCAGTAGTGGATAAATCAACTGCTTTCAAAAAGGGAACATGCCTCGGATCACAGAACGGATTTAAAGGAAACCGACCAAGCAATGGAAAAGGATTACGAGATGGTTTACGACTGGGCACCTTAAACGTAAGGACTCTAACTGGGAAGTTAGAAGAAATTGTAGAAATGATGGAAAGGAGGAAATTGGACATCTTGGGACTTGCTGAGACTAGGTGGGGAGGAGTTGGTGAAAAACCACTGGATGTAAACTGTACTGGATAGGGAATGAGAGGGGAAGAAATGGAGTGGCAATAGTGGTCAGAGAGGGTCTGTAGGAGGAGGTGGAAGGTATCAATGATCGAATGATAAAAGCCAGAGTACGAGTGAAAGGAAAAAGCATTGAAACCATCCAAGCATATGCCCCACAGGTGGGGTGTACAAAAAAGGAGAAGGAGGAATTTGAAGATGACATGCAAAAGCAGCTAAATGGAGGTAATCAGATTATAATAGGGGACCTCAATGCACATGTTGGCACAGACAGGAAAGGATTCGAGGAGATAATGGGACCAGAGGGCTGGGGGAACCGAAATAGAGAAGGAAAATTGTTGCTGGAATTCTGCAAGAGGAATGGGCTGGCGATCGCAAATTCCTGGTACAAGAAGAGAAGTAGCCACAAAATAACTTGGTACAGTGGAGACTGGTCCCAAACTTCAGTAGTAGACTATGTACTAGTGGATAGGCAGATGATGAGCAGCCTCACAGATGTTAAGGTCATTCCATCTGAGGCCTTAGACAGTGACCATCGGCTGTTGGTAGCCACCCTGAGAGAGAAAAAAGATAGGAGGACGACATACAGGAGAAAAGGTTGAAGACATGGATGCTGAAAAAGGATGAACGGAGGACCCAGTACCAGACACTGATCAGGAAGAAGCTGCCAAAGGAAGATCAGAGAACAGTGGAAGAAGAATGGGGAGATTTTAAGAGAGCTCTAGTTGAGGCACCTGAGACTGTGTGCGGAAGAACTAGCACAAAGAGGAGAAGTAAGGAAACCCCATGGTGGAACAACATATGTAAAGAGGCAGTACTTCGAAAGAACAAAGCCTTCAGAGAATGGTTCCAGACCCGAAAAGAGGAAGCTAGGGTAAAATATAAGGGAAGCAAGAAAGCGGCACAGACCATAGTAAGGGCGGAGAAGAAGAAGTGGATGGAAAAATGGACAAGAATGTTAGAAGAGGACAGTGAAGGGAACAAAAAAGTACTTTACACCATGGTAAGAAATAAGAGGAACGACAGAAGCGAGTGCCTGAGGATCATGGATAATAATGGAAGAGTTGTGGAGGAAATGCATGAGCTCAAAAAGATTTGGAAGGAGTACTTTGAAGATCAGTTGAATGCCGTCAAGCGGGTAACTAACAGCGATGGAGAGCCTAAGGCAGCAGATGATTATAATAGTGGGGAAATTGATGATCTAACTTGGAATGAAGTGGAAGAAGCCATAAAGAGGATGAAAGGGGGCAAGGCACCAGGTTGGGACGAAGTAACAGTGGATATGATACGAGCAGCAGGAGAAGTAGGAACCCAGTGGCTATACAGAGTGCTGAGTGTGGTGTGGAAGGAGAACAGAATTCCTGAGGATTGGAAGAAAGGAATTATAGTCCCGATCTTCAAGAAAGGGGATAAAAGGAGATGTGAGAACTACAGAGGAATCACCCTGCTATGCCACTGTGGAAAAATCTATGAAAAGATCCTGGAGAAGAGAATAAGAAGCAGTATTGAAAGTAGACTGCAAGAGGAGCAGTATGGTTTCAGACCGGGAAGATCAACAACGGACCTCATATTTGCGGTAAGGCAACTGCAGGAAAGGCACTATGAGTACGGGAAGGACTTAATCATGGCCTTTTTAGATATTGAGAAGGCGTATGACAGTATCTATAGGGACAAGCTCTGGGATGTGCTGAACGCAAAAGGGATAGATGAAGAGATAACACGAAAAGTCAGAAAAATGTATGAGGGAAGTGAGGGTTGTGTGAAAGTGGGGAGGGAACGTACTGCATGGTTCAAGCTGGAAAATGGTCTGCGACAGGGAAGTGCACTTTCGCCTTTATTGTTTGTTATTGTTATGGATGAAATCCTACAGCAAGTATCAGATGCAATTGGAGATCATAAAATGAAAGCAGTGCTTTTTGCCGATGACCTGATGTTATGGGGAAATTGCGAGAAGGAGGTGCAAGAGCAGTTAGATGTATGGGAGGCAACGGCAGCACAATATGGAATGCATTTCTCTGCAAAGAAAAGTGAAATAATTGTCACAACAAGGAAGAAGAATAGGCCAAATGTGGATATAACTTGTGGAGGGGAAAGACTACAAGTGGTAGAGAACTTCAAGTACCTGGGAAGCATGATTGAAAGTAAGGGGGGAAACGCAATGGAAATAAATGAAAGGTGCAGAAAAGCAGGGCAGTTCTTCAAATGCATTAGGGGGCTTATTTGGAGCAAGGAGGTGCCACAGAAATCCAAGGGAATTATATACCGAACCTACTTTGTCCCCATATTGGCATACGCAAGTGAGACATGGGTAATGCACAAAAGCGACAAAAGTAGAATACAAGCTAGTGAAATGAAGTTCCAGAGGAGCAGGTTGAGTGTAACAAGACAAGACAGATTGCGAAATGTGTATATGAGGGAAAGACTAAAGGAGGAACCAGTACAGGACAGGATAGAAAAATCAAGACTGCAGTGGTATGGACACATGAAGAGAATGGATGAGGGAAGAGTTCCAAAGAGGATGTTTGATCTGCAACTGGAGGGGAAGAGGCCCAGGGGAAGACCAAGAGATAGATGGGTGAAGGGAGTGAAGGAATGTGTGATGAGAAGAGGAGAGAAGTGGACGAAGGTGGAAGAGGGGGAATGGTGGAAAGACAGAACACGATGGAGAGGCTTGTGTTCCCGACAGACCCAGCCAGTGGCTGGAAACTGTCCAAGATGATGATGATGATGATGATGATGGTATAAGAAATGTCAAATGAATTTTATTTTTACATTAGAAGATATAGAAAATATTTTAAATAATAAATAATTTTAATATCCAAAAGGCACAAAATCATAGTTTTCTATAACTACTCTTTTATCAAGAACTCTTTCTTATCCAGTTTGTTAACTAGATTCTTAGTATCAAAATCTCTAGTGATCTGACTGTTTTCTAATTGTATCTTTTCCTTCACTTCACTCTTGATTAACCTTATCATAGATTTGCTATTCAGCTCTTGAATATTCTTATAATTTAATGTGAATCCCTTTACTTTCATCTCTGTTTTTTTAATATTTTTTCTCTTAAAAGTGACTTTCTAGGCTAGTTCAAACCCAATCTGTAATACATTTATTTCCAATTCATCAATCCATTCACCTAACATACAACCTGTTTTCACAGTATTTTCACCATCATCAGTATATACTGTAGAATTAATATCAAAATATGTAACAGATTCTCCAAGTTTATCCAACATATCATATAATCTAAGCCTTGCATTCGATTAGTGAATAAGTTATAAAAATGTTTGTAACTGAATTATTTTTCACATAGTAATCCTTCAAATTGTACTTCATCTGAACCATATTGTCATTGAGAAAATTTATACCTATATTAAAACTTCCTGACAGATTAAAATTGTATGGCAGACCGAGACTTGGACTCGGGACCTTTGCCTTTCGGTAACAAGTGAAGAGCACTTGCCCATGAAAGGCATAAGTCGCGAGTTCGAGTGTTAGCCCTGCACATAGTTTTAATCTGTCAGGAAGTTCCATGTTAGTGCACACTCCACTGCAGAGCGAAAATTTCATTCTATATCTATATTATCTAATCTATCATTAAACAGTAGCTCATAAAATTGCTGTAAATCTGTTACATATACTGTTTGATTCGTATTTTGCCTTTGCCCAAATTTCCCCCATAATGAATCATGACATATCTTAGCAACAGCTCGTTTTCCTGGATTTTCCTTTATTCTATCAGGATCTAAGTCAATATCTAATTTCTCTTTAACTGTTTTGATACACTCTTCACCCATTTAAAAATCATGTGGAATGATTTCTAATTTTATTTCCAGGAAATGTTTTACATAATATTTAAATGGTATGTTGTTTTTATTTCTAAAATCCCAAATTCCATAGACATCTAAAAATTTATATCCTTTTTCTACAACTTTCTTCACTTCATCAGTCGTCAAACTTCCAATAAAACTACTTTTGTCATCATTGGGATTGCATTTACTTATTTTTTCTTCTGCACATTTCACACATTAGGGAAACAACAGTTTTTCATTTGTCCTTACTGGTAAAACTGGTTGATACAAACCTTTAGGTGACATTACTTTATATTTTATTAAACCATACTAACGTTTAGACTAATATCTTGCTCTATATATTTGTCTCGGATTTCGTTCAGGATGAACGTAGTAAAATCGCACAGTAGGATAAAGACTACATACATCATGTCTTTTGCTAGCACCATTAGCTTTAGCTCAACTTTATTGCATTTGTTCGACCACCAAGAAATTATCTTGTGGATGCAATATTTCAACAATTTCATGTAGCTGTTTTAATTTCTTAAGCTGTTTATACTATGTTGGGTTAAGTGAATCACATTCACACATCTATACTGAATTATATCCAGCATTTCGTATTTCATTACTTCTTGTTGCAGTCTTTTGATGAGAGTCATCCATTGTTTCTTTATTTTTTTGTGTTTATCGTCTCACTTATAAAATATTTTTTCCAACCATGCCAGAAGCAACCATGGTATTGATAAACAGTATTAGTTTCTTTATCATAGACATTCTCTTTTGCAGCAGGTAGTTTTACTTGTTCACCATTAAGAGTATGCAACATATTATTATTGTTTAAACTGCTTAGCGAAGCTATGGCTCCTTTACCATATTTCTCTTTCTGCTCTTTATTCAATACTGCAATTTTATTTTCAGGTTAATATTTAGATCGGTATGTAACAATACAAAATCGAGCGATTGTCAAATAACAGATTGGATCAATATTAGCTATTTCTACAAATTATTTTCTTAGTTCTAAACAGCCTCTTCTCAAACCATCTACATCAGAATTACAGTTGTCATTAATTACATTTTCCATATTGAACATGTAATTTTCTTTAATTTAGGAGCTATGCCATTTGAGAAACACAACACAGTAATATCAAGTATCTGGAATCGGTCCTATGTAATTTTCATTTTCCTCTATTTTGAACAAATGTTGGAAGTAGCCTTTCTTCAATTTACTCAAATGAAAATTTTTTGGAAAACTGCTAAGAGACCCTTGTACAAAATTACTGCAATCTATTATTTTTTGACCTAAAGGTTTGATCTCCAATAACATTAATTCAGTTCCTTTGTAGACAATATATTTCTTCATTGTGTTTTCAACAAAGTACTTCAAAATTAACTATGAATTGTATGCTTTAGTATAGTGAGCTATGAATGTATAATACTTGTTTATTTCAGATGTCATCTAACTACAGAATTCTTTATCTGTATTAAATGTATAAACAGTATCTCCTTTAAAATTGTATACTACTATGAGATTCGGAATATGTATCCCAGTTTCTAGATGAGCTTCATAATCAAAACACATGTATCATTCTCTATAGGTACAACTCACTATCATAGGGAATCCATCTTCGCAACACTCAAATAGTTTACCAACAACTATTTTTCTACGTTCCCTGCATTGGTAAACTTAAAACTCTTAGAAAACTCCATTAATATAACAACAAACTTTATTGGGGAAACTTGAACTACAATATCTTCACCAAAATTTCTATCACAAATACCACCTTTTTGCCATCTGTAATGCATGTAACATTTCTGATTTCCAGTTTTTACTGCTTGATTACAATTTCTGCAAAGTTCAAAACTAAATTTTTGTTCTTTAGATCTTAAACAAATCTTTTTACTTCATTAACATTCATAAGCAGTATCACAAATTTCTTTGAGATTTCTTAGGCACTCTTTATTATTACAGTATCTATTCCAGTTTTCACAGTATATCTTGTTTTCCAATGTTTTGGGTCTGGACCTTTGCATAGTATACAGATTTTTCTTTCTGTTTTGGAATTATGTTTTCCTTTTTGTTGTTATATGGCTTATTACATTTATTACAGAAATATGCTGATCACAAGAAAACCTTCATACTGTTAATTACGTCAAAATGGTAGTGATCTTTATATCGATGTATCTTTATTTCTTTCTCAGGACCACAACAGATAACTGAATTAAAATTCTCAGCACATATATCATTTATTTCAATATCCAACAATTCTTCAACATTTTTAATGTCATCTAAAGTAAACCCTTCTTCATTGTATTGTCCCAACTGATTACATAATGTATCAGTTACCTTTTTTTTGTTATTTGTGCTCCTTCTCTAATTTTCTTAATATAGTTTGTAGTTAGTCCTCTGCATAAGATTTTATTTCTCTGGTACATTAATGCAACTATTATTGCTCTAGGACAACACACATAATCATTATTATTAATTCTTGTGACACATTTTTTAGTCTTTATGTTGTCAGCTAAATTATTATTTTTTTGCCTTTACTACCTCTAGGAACTGCTACCATCTGAATATTAAATGAGATATCTGCTATACCAATAGTCTCATCAGATGTTAATATATCTCAGATTTTATTGCACAAAACTTGAACAAATTTTGAGTATTATTTGACACTTTATATCCTGCAGTCCAAACAAGGTTGCACAGTGGCTAGCACACTGGACTCACATTCGGGAGGAGAAAGGTTCAATCCCGTGTCCTCATTTACGATTTCTATGATTTCCCTAAATCGCTCCAGGCAAATGCCATGAGGTGCCTTTGAAAGGGAGTGGCAGACTTCCTTCCCTAGTTCGATGAGATTGATGACCTCACTGTTTGTTCTCTTCCCAAAAACAACCCAACCCATATCCTTCAGAAATTGGATGAATATTATTGGATTTTTGGATGTTATATTCAGCTTATCTCCTTTTCTACAATTTGTTCTTTTTTTGCTACTTCAATCACTGAATTGAGTGCTTTCGTTATATAATATATTTTTTCACTAATGGTATCGAGTTTAGCAATATTAGCATCATTAAGGACAATTTTATACGCAACATACCAAATTTGAAATTTTTCTTAAATTCTCGATCTTATTTCTTTCATCTCAAATAAATGCTTTGTCGATGGCTCAGCCTCTTTTTCTTGCTCAAATAGCTTTCTACTGAATGGATTAATTTTATCTACTCTCACGATTTTTTCCTCTCTCGATGGTCGAGTTTTTTCAATAAAATCGTCACCAAGGCTGCAAGGGAGGGGAAGAAAACCAATTTGCACTCCGTGTGCATACCGGGGGGAAGCATTCCAGATGTGGAAACGGTCCTTCTAGATGCCATGAAGGGTACAGGGTGCACCCATCTGCAGGTGGTCGCTCATGTCGGCATCAATGATGTGTGTCGCTACGGGTGAGAGGAAATGCTCTCTGCCATCCGGCAGCTATCTGATTTGGTGAAGGCTGCAAGTCTCGCTAGTAGCGGGATAAAAGCAGAGCTCACCATCTGCGGCATCGTCGACGGGATTGACTGTGGACCTTTGGTACAGAGCTGAGTGGAGGGTCTGAATCAGAGGCTGAGACGGTTCTGCGACCGTATGGGCTGCAGATTCCTCGACTTGGGCCATAGGGTGGTGGGGTTTCGGGTTCCGCTGGATAGGTCAAGAGTCCACTATACTCAGCAGGCGGCTACATGGGTAGCAGGGTTAGTGTGGCGTGTACTGGTTTTTTAGGTTAGATGGCCTCGGGCAAGTACAGAAAGGGCAACAGCCTCAAAGGGTGGAAGGCAAAGTCAGGACATGAGGTGACCAAGCAGCAATCGGTATTGTAATTGTAAACTGTCGAAGCTGTTTTGGTAAAGTACCGGAACTTCATGCGCTGATAGAAAGCACCGAAGCTGAAATCGTTATAGGTACGGAAAGCTGGCTGAATCCAGAGATAAATTCTGCCGAAATTTTTACAAAGGCACAGACGGTGTCTAGAAAGAACAGATTGCATGCAACCAGTGGTGGCGTGTTTGTTGCTGTTAGTAGTAGTTTACCCTGTAGTGAAATAGAAGTGGTAAGTTCCTGTGAAATATTATGGGTATAGGTTGTACTCAACAACCGAGCTAGATTGATAATTGGCTCCTTTTACCGACCTCCCAACTCAGCAGCATTAGTTGCAGAACAACTGAGAGAAAATCTGGAATACATTACATATAAATTTCCTCAGCATGATATAGTCTTAGGTGGAGATTTCAATTTACCATATATAGACTGGGACACTCAGATGTTTAGGATGGGTGGTAGGGACAGAGCATCGAGTGACATTACACTGAGTGCACTATCCGAAAATTACCTCGAGCAATTAAACAAAGAACTGACTCGTGGAGACAACATTTTGGACCTACTGATAACAAACAGACCCGAACTTTTCGACTCTTTAAGAGCAGAACAGGGAATCAGTGATCATAAGGCCGTTGCAGTATCGAAGTAAATAGGAATATAAAAAAGGGAGGAAGGTTTATCTGTTTAGAAAGAGTAATAGGAGACAGATTTCAGACTACCTAACAGATCAAAACGAAAATTTCTGTTCCAACACTGACAATGTTGAGTGTTTATGGAAAAAGTGCCGAGTAAAACTGTGAGGGACGGGAAAACCCACCGTGGTTCAACAACAAAGTTAGGAAACTACTGCTAAAGCAAAGAGAGCTTCACTGCAAATTTAAACGCAGCCAAAACCTCTCAGACAAACAGAAGCTAAACGATGTCAAAGTTAGCGTAAGGAGGGCTATGCGTGAAGCGTTCAGTGAATTCGAAAGTAAAATTCTATGTACCGACTCGACAGAAAATCCTAGGAAGTTCTGGTCTTACGTTAAATCAGTAAGTGGCTCGAAACAGCATATCCAGACACTCCGGGATGATGATGGCATTGAAACAGAGGATGACATGCGTAAAGGTGAAATACTAAACACCTTTTTCCAAAGCTGTTTCACAGAGGAAGACCGCACTGCAGTTCCTTCTCTAAATCCTCGCACAAACGAAAAAATGGCTGACATCGAAATAAGTGTCCAAGGAATAGAAAAGCAACTGGAATCACTCAACAGAGGAAAGTCCACTGGACCTGACGGGATACCAATTCGATTCTACACAGAGTACGCGAAAGAACTTGCCCCCCTTCTAACAGCCGTGTACCGCAAGTCTCTAGAGGAACGGAAGGTTCCAAATGATTGGAAAAGAGCACAGGTAGTTCCAATTTTCAAGAAGGGTCTTCGAGCAGATGCGCAAAACTATAGGCCTATATCTCTGACATCGACCTGTTGTAGAATTTTAGAACATGTTTTTTGTTCGCGTATCATGTCATTTCTGGAAAACCAGAGTCTACTCTGCAGGAATCAACAATGATTCCGGAAACAGCGATCGTGTGAGAACCAACTCGCTTTATTTGTTCATGAGACCCAGAAAATATTAGACACAGGCTCCCAGGTAGATGCCATTTCCCTTGACTTGCGGAAGACGTTCGATACAGTTCCGCACTGTAGCCTGATAAACAAAGTAAGAGCCTACGGAATATCAGACCAGCTGTGTGGCTGGATTGGAGAGTTTTGAGCAAACGGAACACAGCATGTTGTTCTCAGTGGAGAGACGTCTACAGACATTAAAGTAAACTCTGGAGTGGCACAGGGGATCATTGCTTTTCACAATATGTATAAATGACCTAGTAGATAGTGTCGGAAGTTCCATGTGGCTTTTCGTGGATGATGCTGTAGTATACAGAGAAGTTGCAGCATAGAAAATTGCAGCAAAATACAGGAAGATCTGCAGCGGGTAGGCACTTGGTGCAGGGAGTGGCAACTGACCCTTAAAATAGACAAATTAATGTATTGCGAATACATAGAAAGCAAGGTCCTTTATTGTATGATCATATGATAGTAGAACAAACACTGGCAGCAGTTACTTCTGTAAAATATCTGGGATTATGCGTATGGGACGATTGGAAGTGGAATGATGACATAAGATTAATTGTTGGTAAGGCGGGTGCCAGGTTGAGATTCATTGGGAGAGTCCTTAGAAAATGAAGTCCATCAACAAAGGAGGTGGCTTACAAAACACTCGTTCGACCTATACTTGAGTATTGCTCATCAGTGTGGGATCTGTACCAGGTCAGGTTGACAGAGGAAATAGAGAAGATGCAAAGAAGAGCGGCGCATTTCGTCACAGGATTATTTGGTAAGCGTGACAGCGTTACGGAGATGTTTAGCAAACTCAAGTGGCAGACTCTGCAAGAGAGGCCCTCTGCATCGCGGTGTAGCTTGCTGTCGAGGTGCGTTTCTAGATGAGGACTCGAATATATTGCTTCCCCCTACTTATACCCCCCAAGGAGATCACGAATGTAAAATTAGAGAGATTAGAGCGCGCACGGAGGCTTTCCGGCAGGTGTTCTTCCCGCGAACCATATGCGACTAGAACAGGAAAGGGAGGTAATGACAGTGGGACGTAATGTGCCCTCCGCAACACACCGTTGGGAGGCTTGCGGAGTATAAATGTAGCTGTAGATGTAGAATCTGTACAATTAATTTATATTAGGTACTCGTTTCGGAGTTGATCTAGTTTTTTGAAATAATTCTGGATGAGATTTAAACTCCTGTAACACAGTAGCATTATCTGATTTCTTTAATTTTCTGTATCCTCTAATACCAAGACTTTTAGCTCTAGCTTTGTGTTCCCTTATTTTCAAATTATCGAGAGTTCCTTTAACAGGAGGTAGTTTACTTGAAACGATTAAATTAATTAAATCATCTTTCCTAAATTTGCTTTATACTCACAAATTATTCTTCCTGCAGTAATCACTAAGTTGAGCGATTGTAAACTATCTCAGTGAAGCTTCCATTTATAGAAAATAAAAAGATTAGGTTTTCCAAAAATGAGACCAAAAATTTAAGAAGCGTATTTATTATGATGACAGAACATAAATGTCGTTTGAGATCACTTGTAATTAATTCTTTTACACATTTACACACAATTTTTCTTTTTAGCTTATCTTCTAGTTCAAAAATCTTGCATTTACTTGATAGATGAATGGTTAAATTAAAAGCAACTACAATGTTTAATTTCGTCACAGCCCATAGATTTTTGTTGAATTACCTCAATCGCCATTTTTCATGGATATCAATATTTTAGAATGTTCCTCACACGAAATTAGTTTTAAATGATTCTTTTAATATTCAGATGAAATATTTTTCCACACACACAACTAATTTAATACACCTGTTTACTGATAAGTGAAAACTTATCCTTTGTGTACATGTGTCAATAAAAATTATCAATCAACTTTTCTTCGCATTTTTACACTTCTTGAACATATCCATTTAAAGAGACATTTTTTCATTAGATTAATTAAAATTATTCCTTAATAAATGAACCCATTTTCATGTTGCTGTGCTGTATAGATAAAGGATTTACACTCTTAATTTTTTTCCTGTCACTAGCGTTTTTACTGTGTGGTTTTTATTTCATTTATGAATTTGAAGTACAATACACATTTCATAAAAAACAAATTTTATTCTCTGATGACACACTATTAAGCAGATTGCAGAAATAAATTTTATATAAAATTCCAGATGGGAAACGCTTCCAGCATGAAAAATTAAAAGATTGCTATAGAATTTTAATTTATCTAACATATTTTTATTCTACTTAAATGGAATTTATTCCAGCGCCAGCTGAAGCAGGTTTCGGACTGCATCAAAGTACATCTAATGCTGTTTGCAATTCAGATAAATTACAGTGAATAAATTTGAATTTATTAAGCACAACAATTATCAATTAAATGATTGAGTTGGTTTAGAGATATTTGGGTTCCTTTATTCAAAGAGAAAATGGTATTAGTAACAAATCATAGTTTATCTTTTCTGTTTAATATTCCAGGCGCCAAAATTCAGACACCTGAAAAATTAACAGAGTGCTATAGAATATATTTTTATTCTATGTAAATGGAGTCAGTTGCGGATCCAAATAGTTATAAACTCACTTATAATAATGAAATTGTTTTAATAATTATTGATGAAAATAATAATCTGTTGTTTAAAGCTAAAGATGTGGGCAATACCTTTAGCATACAATCAAACATATAAAGCTTTTAAACATATTTAGAAAGAAGATAAAAAGTATTTGAAAATATCAGACTACTCAATTTGGAGGGTCTACCTTCTTATGAGAAAAGGACAATGTTTATTAATGAATCTGGATTATATTGTTTAATATTAAAATCGAAAACAGTAGAAACAAAACAATTCTAAAATGGGTTATACTTGAAGTATTACCAGCAATTAGCGATCACTGTGAATATACAAATAGAAAATCAACTATAGATTCCTACAGAAATCAAAGAAAATACAAAAATTATTGTATAAGACAGCTAAAGAAGATATATAACTTGGCTGAAAAATGAACAGAAAATATGAGGGAAACTGTTGATACTGCTTTTGATGTAATAAACAGTATAAATCAAGAAATAAAATCATTGTTACGACACTTTTGCTCCTCAACGAAATCATCAAAATTTAATGACTTCTAATTTTTAGATTACATGATTTTCATTACAAATATTATGTTATTTGAGCACAGTGTAAAAATATCAAAAGTCAAATACATATTATCAGAAATAGACATGTAAATTGTGAAGAATTTTTAAGAATTTATTATATGCTGAGTGAGAGATACTTTAAGAATTAATTGTCACGAAATTATTTCAATACTTTGGATAATTATTCATGAGAAGAATTGATTAATGATATAATGAATATTCTTCACCAAAATTCAACTTAAAGAGTATCAGCAATTGGAAAAACCGACCACTGTGAAAAACCATAATAATGTAATAGTAGAAAGTATATTTGGAGATATGGATTTTAAATCGTTGTTTAAATTTATTAAATCTACTATGCATATTTTGTCATCTTCATCAGACTGAATTAATGTAATTCTGTTCTTTAAAGTATTCATGCATGATACAAATTTCATCTCCATTGAGAATGAACAAGTAATTACACTTTCATCAGTAAGTTTATCTATGAATTTGGAGGTCTCCTCATTCTAATAAGACGCTGCTAGAAAGAATGAAAGTGCAATTGTATTTCTATTAGTGCTGCCATTAACATAGATAATTTTTTATTAACATACTATAATATTACTTTTGATTTATTTACCCAGCTGTTATGTGTATCATCACATCCCAACCAATCGACATAATCTTAATTACTGTAATTCTTGCACATAAAAATATGTGTCAGTACCTTTCAATTTGTATGTGTCTGGATTAAAATGAATTTCTGTTGACCAGTTAACTGTCTATCCTATTTTCAAAAAAGTCCTTCAAGTTTTCTAATTCTAACTTTATCATCAATTTTTAATTCGTTTTTTTCGTTAGAAACAATAGTAGTGAGTTTATATTTTTTTCATTAACTTCTGTTGTTTTCCTTGTTATAGTTGAATGTTTTGTGTTAATGTATTCATCAACTAATTTCGACTCTAGTTAACCCTTTTATGATTTTCTTGAAGAGAAAAATTTTCCACCTCTCTTCTTTCAATGTTCTATTAAATCTTTCAACGAGCGATCCTTTGAATTCGCTAAGAGTTGGATGATGATTAATGTTACATATTTTCATTAATTCTTGAAATTCTTTATTAAAAAATTCTTTGCCATTCTCTGTTTGCAGATGTATTGGTTTCTCGACTCAAATATTTTCTCGAAACAATCAAGTGTATTATTACCTGTTTTATCTTTAACTGGAAATGAGCAAGCAAATTTTAAAAAAATCATCTATCATAGTTAATAATGTTAAAGTAAATAAACCAGAAATGTATTTCCTCTCCTATGGTGGTACTTGGTTCTCTGTTGTGAATTTCTTTGCACCTAAGAGATTCTTTTATTTTTCATGCTTTTACTCTATGAAGTTTTTGTTGTTATTATGAGTCATCCTTTACATATTAAAGGAAGAAAAGTACTATTCCTAAAAGTATCGTGTTCTTGCTACAAAATTATTTTCTAAGTTGATCTGCAACAAATAACAATTTACATCCTTTATTTACTTTCGAAATTCCTTTTATATTTCCAGAGTCCATTTCGACTAAGTCAGCTTGCTATCAATCATATATACCAAATGAAATAACATTTCTTTTTTTAAATTTTTTCTTGTTGACTTACGTAATTCAATAATATTTTCTTAATGAATATTAAGGGTGAGAGATTTGCTCACTCCTTCACCTACAAATATTTTAACTAATTTACTCTTTTTTTACATGCTGTACAAGGACCTTGAATTCTTTGTCCTTCATTTTTAGTTGTTACTCTGTGACAATTATTTGTTTCAATAAACTTTTTACACTTCAAACAGTAGATGTGAATATGATTATCCATTTGTATAGAATAAAAATTAAGTAAACTTTTAATTTTCTTCTATAGAGTTCAGCACTTGTAGATCTCTACTAACTCTCTCACGTAAATTATTAAATTTCGAATCTAATGAGTAAAGTTTTCTTTCTAGGATATCCATTTTAGTTAATGTTTGAAGAAGTATTCTTTTCATGTCATTTACTTCTGTATTATGATGTTCCATAATACTGTCACAAGTATCACTTCCTGCTTTTAAATATGTGAGCATTTTCGTGTATTTATTCTTTGTAACAAGGTTTTTTAATTCTTCTTTATTGACATAATTATTGAATTTCGTTAGAGTGCTCCTAATTCAGGTTTTGTAAGAACATTTGATACTTAATTCTGTAAAAAATATTTGTTAACTATATTTTTTGCAGCAATTGGATCATTTATATACCCAATTCTTCTATCTTTAATACCAATGTAACTTCTAGTTACTTCAAAAAGAGATTAATTTCTTTCTGAAATTGTTTAGTTACATTATTTATTTTTGACTCTACTGGTGATTGAATATTTTTGATTTCATGATTACTTTTTGTTTGAAAACCTGAGTCATTATTGATCTTATTTACAAAAATTACCATTTATTAAAGTGAAAACATCATGAAACTTGTTATTCTCTGACAGCAACTATAACACAAAAAGACATAAATGACCACAAATTAGTTCAATAAAATTTTGTGTTCTCTCAACATTGTAGTATAGATCTTTTTTTCCAAATATTTAACTAGTTTAATTGTTATATTACCACGAAATGAATCAAAAACAAATTTTATATCTGTATTCTTATAATAACAAATCCAATGAGAACCAATATGACCAGATGTATCTAAATTAACTATACCAGATGCATTTTCTCTGAGATGACTTGCTAATTCACCACTCATAAAAACGCCACGAAAGTATTTAATTTTTAATTGTTTAATTAGCTTTTCTATATCAAAATTACTTATTGCATTAGGATAGAAATCAATTTTTTTAAATTTTTTTCTAGATTCAGTGCCTTTTTTTCCATTGCTTGATTATGTCTTTTCTCTTCTTACAATTCTGCATCAGTTTTTTCTTGGTAATTGCTGCATTTGCGATTGCTGCAGAACCACCAGCAAATGAACCAATAGTTGCTAGATGTGGTAATGCAGCTAATAGTAATGGAAGGAATCCCCCTTTGTATTGTGTTAATCCTTTTCCTTCTTTCTTTTTTGTTATATATTCGGTATTCTTTTTCACAACAGGAATACCTAATGTAATAAATAAATTTACACCCATTTTTCTCTCTTTCTTTCGTTTCTGTGCATCAGTTAAAATGCTTCAATATTATGTAATTGTTCATTATTCAGTTTTTGGCTTAGTCTTGCCACTAGTAGGCAAAGTATAATCAAAAGAATAGTTATTCCTTTTTATAGATTAAAAATTTATAAGAATTAATACTTTTTATACTCCTCAACCATTGTCATCAACGCCTAATCCCAGCCGGCAGGAGTTGCCGTGCGGTTCTAGGCGCTACAGTCTGAAACCGCGCGACCGCTATGGTCGCAGGTTCGAATCCTGCCTCAGGCATGTGTGTGGTGTCCTTACGTTAGTTAGGTTAAAGTAGTTCTAAGTTCTAGGGGACTTATGACCTAAGCAGTTGAGTGCCATAGTGCTGAGAGCCATTTGAACCTAATCCCATTCCTAATTTTCTCTTTCCATACATTATCCCGTAACTGCAGTTGCTGCTAATTTTTCTCCTAATGAAGCATCACTTCCATACATTTTTTTCTTTTGCAGCTAATTGAAGCTCTTCATCTTCTTCATGTCTTTTTTCTACATCTTTATTATCTCTGTACATAATATCGTGTTTTTTACATTCTTTGTCTAATTGACTTATTCCTGGATCACCATGTACTAGTCTTTGTTCAAGCTTAGCAAAAGGCCTGCATTAATTAAATCCTGGCAGATGCATCTCTGCTTTGGTAAATTATTTAAAACTCTGCTGACTAATCCTTTACCATCACATTTAAGGGTGGCAGATGGCTCGTCGAACCACTTTCACAATTATGTGTTATTCCAATCTCATATAGCGCCTGGAAAGAACGAACACCTACATCTTTCCGTGTGAGCTCTGATTTCCCTTATTTTATCTTGGTGATTGTTTCTCCCTATGTAGGTCGATGTCAACAAAATATTTTCACATTCAGTGGAGAAAGATGGGGTTTGGAATTTTATGAGAAGATTTCCTCGGAATGAGAAACGCTTTTCATTTAATGGTGTCTAGCCGCAATTCTGTATAATTTCAGTGGCACTCTCTCCCATACTTCGTGATAATACAAAATGTGCTGCCTTTCTTTGAACTTCAGTCCTACCTGGTAAGGATACCACACCATGCAGCAGTATTCTAAAAGAGGATGGACAAGTGTAGTGTAGGCAGTCTTCTTAATAGATATGTTACATTATGTGCTGCCCTTCTTCGAACTTCAGTCCTACCTGGTAAGGATACCACACCATGCAGCAGTATTCTAAAAGAGGATGGACAAGTGTAGTGTAGGCAGTCTCTTTAATAGATATGTTACATTATGTGCTGCCCTTCTTTGAACTTCAGTCCTACCTGGTAAGGATACCACACCATGCAGCAGTATTCTAAAAGAGGATGGACAAGTGTAGTGTAGGCAGTCTCCTTAATATATATGTTACATTATGTAAGTGTCCTACCAATAAAATACAGTCATTGGCTAGCCTTCGCCACAACGTTTTATATGTAAATATATGAAGATGTTATTTGTTGTTTTGGACATGTCCAAAAGAACGGATACAATCTTTATATAGTTGAGGCTAACAGGGCATTGACCGTCTTCAGTGTAGATGCACACGCATTGCCCGAACACTTACGGGACTCGGTAAGATTGTCTGCAACGAGTAATGAGTGAAATCGGCAGGGGCACTACGAAAGTAGCATGTGGACATTAAGTTGCGAATGTGGGTCTCACGGAGAGCATACAAGGGATAAATCCCTGCAGCACACTATCCTCTGTGCCCTCAATGGCTCAGATGGATGGTGTGTCTGTCATGTAAGCATGAGATCACATGTTCGAGTCCTGGTCAGGGCACACATTTTCAACTGTTACTGTTGTTGTATATCAACACCTGTCTGCAGCTTGGGGTCCTGATTTAATTATCATTTCATACATTTTCTATGTGTTCCTTCCAATTTAAGTTGTACGTAAGTGTAATTCCTAGGTATTTAGTAGAATTTACGGCCTTTAGATTAGACTGATTTATTGTGTAACTGCAGTTTAAAGAATGCCCTTTAGCACTCATGTGGATAACTTCACACTTTTCGTTATATAGGATCAACTGCCACTTTTCGCACCATTCATTTATCTTTTCTAAATCGTTTTGCAGTTTGTTTTGATCTTCTGATACTTTTTTAGTCGATAAACGACAGCGTCATCTGCAAACAACCCAAGACAGCAGCTCACATTGTCTCCCAAATCGTTTATATAGATAAGGAACAGCAAAGGGCCTATAACACCACCTTGAGGAACGCCAGAAATCACTTGTGTTTTGCTCGATAACTTTCTATCAATTACTACGAACTGTGACCTCTCTGACAGGAAATCACAAATCCAGTCACATAACTGAGACGATATTCCATAAGCACTCAATTTCACTACAAGCCGCTTGTGTGGTGCAGTGCCAAAAGTTTTCCACAATTCCAGAAATACGCAATTGATCTGAAATCCCTCGTCAATAGCACTCAAGAATTCATGCGAATAAAGAGCTAGTTGTGTTTCACAAGAACGATGTTTTCTATACCCATGTTGACTGTATGTCAATAGACCCTTTTCTTCGAGGTCATTCATAATGTTCTAATACAATATATGTTCCAAAATCATGCTGCATATCGACGTTAACGATATGGCCCTGTAAGTAATTGGATTACTCCTACTACCTTTCTTGAATCCTGGTGTGACCTGTGCAACTTTCCAGTCTTTGGGTATGGATCTTTCGTCGAGCGAACGGTTGTATATGATTGTTAAGTATGGAGCTAAAGCATCAGCATACTCTGAAAGTAACCTAATTGGATACAGACTGGACCAGAAGACTTGCTACTATTAAGTGATTTATGTTGTTTCACTACTCCAAGGATATCTACTTCTTAGACACTCATGTTGGCAGCCAGTCTTGATTAGAATTCTGGAATATTTACTTCGCCTTCTTTTCAGAAGGCATTTCGGAAGGCTGTGTTTAGTAACTCTGCTTTGGTAGCACTGTCTTCGATAGTATCTCCATTGCTATCACACAGAGAAGGCATTATTGTTTCTTGACACTTACTTCACATATGACCAGAGTCTCTGTGGATTTTCTGCCAGCTTTCGAGAGAAAGTTTCTTTGTGGAAACTGTTACAAGCATCTTGCATTGAAGTCCACGCTAAATTTCGAGCTTTTGTCAAAGATCGCCAATTTTGGCGATTTTGTGTCTGTTTAAATTTGTCACGTTTCTTTCATTGTTTCTGCAACAGTGCTCTAACCCGTTTTGTGTACCAAGGAGGATCAGCTCTGTCATTAGTTAATTTATTTGGTATAAATCTCTCAATTGCTGCAGATACTATTTCTTTGAATTCAAACAACATCTGGCCTACACTTATTAATTTGGAAGGAGTTTATCTACTTTTTTGAATAGTATATTTTTTGTTTATTTTCGGAGAGTTTGGGGGGTTACAATATTCATCCTCACTATGACAACCCTGTGTTCACTAATCCCTGTATCCGTTTTGATGCTTATTATTAACTCAGGATTATTTGTTGCTAAGATGTCAAGTGTGTTTTCACAACTGTTTACTCTTCACGTGGGCTCATGAACTAACTGCTCGAAATAATTTTCAGAAAATGCGTTTAGCACAATTTTGGATGTTGTTTTATGTGTACCTCCAGAGTTAAACATGTATTTTCGCCTGCATATCTAGGGTAAATTAAAGTCACCACCAACTATAATCCTATGAGTTGGATACGTGTTTGAAATCAAACTTAAGTTTTCTTTGAACCTTTCAGCAACTGTATCATGTGATTTGGGAGGTCCGCAAAAGAATCCAATTATCGTTTTATTCCGGTTACCAACAGTGACCTCTGCCCATACTAACTCACAGGAGCTATCTACTTCAATTTTGCGACAACTAAATCTAACAGCAACAAACCCGCCACCGCCGACCGTGTTTAGCCTATCCTTTCTGAACACTGTTAGTTCTTAGCAAAAATTTTGGCTGAGTTTACATCTGGCTTTAACCAGCTTTCAATACCTATAACGATTTGAGCATCAGTGCTTTCTATTAGCACTTGGTGCTCTGGTACTTTCCCAACACAGCTATGATAATATATAACTGTTATACCGATAGTCCCTATAACTGTTATACCGATAGTCCCTGCATCTATGTTCTACCTGTGTTTGATTCAAATATGAAATCCATTTTGGATTTTTGATAATAGAATCACTAACATTCTTTGTCAACAAATGCATTATTCCCAGTTTCTCATTATGATAATTTTTATTTCCAGCTAATTCTTCTTCATGGATTATTGCTTATCTATCAATCAATTGCTGGACATCATTCATACAAACATATTCGATTAGTTTTTCTGAATATTTTTTACTAAAACTTCTCCAACTTTTTCATCATTACTTTGCAATGAATCATCTAAATTTTTTTATCTCAATGCTGGAAAAAAATCAAGAACAATTTCATTTATCAAATATTTGTATTTAATTCCTCTACACAATTGTACTTTATTTGGATTATTATCACAATATAATGCTCCCAGATGCATAATATATCTGCATAATTTGGTAAACCAGGACCTGTATTCTTGTCTTCCATAGTTATCTGTTTTTAGTCAAAAATTCGTAAATCCAGCTGTACCTTCATATGTCCTGTCACCAATAGTTAATTTATCCCCATCGATTTTACTGGTAATTTATAAAAAACTTTATATCAGACACCAGGTCTCAATCCAAAAACATTATATTTACTGTGATTAATACATTCTAAGATTCTTTCACAAACATTTATTTTTTAACTTTTTTATACTTTTTTCTCTCTTCTCCATACTTACTTAATAAATCTTGTATTTCTGATCCACTTAAAGTATAGTCACACTGTGGACTTTTAAATTGTTTAATTGGTTGTATATCATCAAATTATTCTAGGTGACAATGGGAATAAGGAACCGTTTCTTTCTCATCTTGTCTATTTTCTTCAATTGCTTTTAAAACATTACAACCTAATCCTTCGATTCCTTGTTTAACTTGTTCAATTGCATCAACAACTGGTTGATCTTATTTTCTACATTCATGTTTTGTTCATGGTTATTTTTCCCATTTTTAAATTCTTCTTTTAATTGAACTTTTACTCTTATATTTTGTCTAGCTTTTTAATAACTTCTGGATAATACCTTGCAAAACATTTATTAGAGGTGAAAAACACTAACTAAACATTTTTAATGTTATGAAATTCTGTAGTTCTGAAGTTACCTTCAATTGGTTTTCTAGTCATACCTATTGTTATAAAACCCAATTTATCTTTATTCCAACATTTACTACAGATTTCTTAAAATTCATCCAACTGTGAATCACCACCAACGAACTCATGATAAATATGATTTAAATTTGTATCATTTTCTCTAAAATCATTTTAAAATGTAAGATTATTTCTAACTAATTGTTTTGGAATTTTTGGATACGTTTGGCTTAAATAAAAACAATATATTCCTTTATGCCTACCTCTAGTAAAATATCCTCTAACTATGTCTTGATTTTCAAGAATAAAGTCATCAAATTGCACTACCCAATTATCTTGACATTGACATAATGGTGTAATTTCATCATTAATTTCAATGAGAATAATAAACTTTTTATTACACTTACCTTCAATTTTTCACATTTTT
Organism: Schistocerca serialis cubense; assembly: GCF_023864345.2. Lineage (NCBI taxonomy): Eukaryota > Metazoa > Arthropoda > Insecta > Orthoptera > Acrididae > Schistocerca > Schistocerca serialis. The sequence continues at coordinate 967,468,489 of NC_064639.1, forward strand.
TAAATAAATTATCGTTATTTCGGTTGATCTAAACTTTTTGAATAAACATACAAGAGCTTAATTTTATTACAGTTTAACCATCCTGGATCTACAATATAACTGTCCTTCAATAATATTGCTTTTCCACAACCATTTGCTCCTATAACTGAACATCGAATGGAATTTGGTAAAAGTTTATCTTGTTTGTTTTTTCATATCTTTTCTGGAATTCTTGTTTTGTGTTCCCAACTCAGTTAAATAGATTTTTTAATATTAAATGAGCAAATGATTTCAATTGAGTAATGAGTCATCTGTTCTCAATAAGGGATTGATTGTATCTATATGACATGGCTTTAGTAATGGTCTACTGGTTCGTCTTTATTCAACTTTTTAACTCCAAATATTATATCGAAAAATAATAAAGTATATTGTGACGGAGAAACGATAGAAATTCCTATAGGTGAGTGCAGTTTAAAACTTTAGAAAAATTTATTCATTTGAAAAATCCAAATATTCATATTGAGGCAGATGAAATTTTAAATAGAGTTGTTATTTAAAGTGATAAAGAATTATACATTGATATAAAAAATAATATTGCAAGTGTTTTCGGGTTCAACAATCAAATTACTGAACTTAATCAAAAAACACTTGCTAAAGATTTTCTTACAATTATTCCATTTGAATTAAGTAATGTAAATTTTAATTTGCCTGGTGGAATGTTTGTTGAACATAATGATCATTTTCATTGAGAAACTAATATTATTGTTTCATTTGAGCCTAATGCAGAACTTAGTGGACCAATAATTCATGTTGTTGTTGTTGTTGTTGTTGTGGTCTTCAGTCCTGAGACTGGTTTGATGCAGCTCTCCATGCTACTCTATCCTGTGCAAGCTTCTTCATCTCCCAGTACCTACTGCAACCTACATCCTTCTGAATGTGCTTAGTGTATTGATCTCTTGGTCTCCCTCTACGATTTTTACCCTCCACACTGCCCTCCAATGCTAAATTTGTGATCCCTTGATGCCTCAAAACATGTCCTACCAACCGATCCCTTCTTCTAGTCAAGTTGTGCCACAAACGTCTCTTCTCCCCAATCCTATTCAATACCTCCTCATTAGTTACGTGATCTACCCACCTTATCTTCAGCATTCTTCTGTAGCACCACATTTCGAAAGCTTCTATTCTCTTCTTGTCCAAACTGGTTATCGTCCATGTTTCACTTCCATACATGGCTACACTCCTTACAAATACTTCCAGAAACGCCTTCCTGACATTTAAATCTATACTCAATGTTAACAATTTTCTCTTCTGCAGAAACGATTTCCTTGCCATTGCCAGTCTACTTTTTATATCCTCTCTACTTCGACCATCATCAGTTATTTTACTCCCTAAATAGCAAAACTCCTTTACTACTTTAAGTGTCTCATTTCCTAATCTAATTCCCTCAGCATCACCTGATTTAATTTGACTACATTCCATTATCCTCGTTTTGCTTTTGTTGATGTTCATCTTATATCCTCCTTTCAAGACACTGTCCATTCCGTTCAACTGCTCTTCCAAGTCCTTTGCTGTCTCTGACAGAATTACAATGTCATCAGCGAACCTCAAAGTTTTTACTTCTTCTCCATGAATTTTAATACCTACTCCGAATTTTTCTTTTGTTTCCTTTACTGCTTGCTCAATATACAGATTGAATAACATCGGGGAGAGACTACAACCCTGTCTCACTCCTTTCCCAACCACTGCTTCCCTTTCATGCCCCTCGACTCTTATAACTTCCATCTGGTTTCTGTACAAATTGTAAATAATCTTTCGCTCTCTGTATTTTACCTCTGTCAACTTCAGAATTTGAAAGAGAGTATTCCTGTTAACATTGTCAAAAGCTTTCTCTAAGTCTACAAATGCTAGAAACGTAGGTTTGCCTTTTCTTAATGTTTCTTCTAAGATAAGTCGTAAGGTTAGTATTGCCTCACCAGTATTGCTTCTACCAGTTTTTCCATTCGTCTGTAAAGAATTTGCGTTAGTATTTTGCAGCTATGACTTATTAAACTGATAGTTCGGTAATTTTCACATCTGTCAACACCTGCTTTCTTTGGGATTGGAATTATTATATTCTTCTTGAAGTCTGTGGGTATTTCGCCTGTCTCATACATCTTGCTCACCAGATGGTAGTTTTGTCATGACTGGCTCTCCCAAGGCCATCAGTAGTTCTAATGGAATGTTGTCTACTCCCGGGGCCTTGTTTCGACTCAGGTCTTTCAGTGCTCTGTCAAACTCTTCACACAGTATCTTATCTCCCATTTCATCTTCATCTACATCCTCTTCCATTTCCATAATATTGTCTTCAAGTACATCGCCCTTGTATAAACCCTCTACATACTCCTTCCACCTTTCAGTCTTCTCTTCTTTGCTTAGAACTGGGTTGCCATCTGAGCTCTTGATATTCATACTAGTGGTTCTCTTCTCTCCAAAGGTCTCTTTAATTTTCCTGTAGGCAATATCTATCTTACCCCTAGTGAGACAAGCCTCTAAATCCTTACATTTGTCCTCTAGCCATCCCTGCTTAGCCATTTTGCACTTCCTGTCGATATCATTTTTGAGACGTTTGTATTCCTTTTTGCCTGCTTCATTTACTGCATTTTTATATTTTCTCCTTTCATCAATTAAATTCAATATTTCTTCTGTTACCCAAGGATTTATATTAGCCCTCGTCTTTTTACCTACTTGATCCTCTGCTGCCTTCACTACTTCATCCCCCAGAGCTACCCATTCTTCTTCTACTGTATTTCTTTCCCCCATTCCTGTCAATTGTTCCCTTATGCTCTCCCTGAAACTCTCTACAACCTCTGGTTCTTTCAGTTTATCCAGGTCCCATCTCCTTAAATTCCCACCTTTTTGCAGTTTCTTCAGTTTCAATCTGCAGTTCATAACCAATAGATTGTGGTCAGAATCCACATCTGCCCCTGGAAATGTCTTACAATTTAAAACCTGGTTCCTAAATCTCTGTCTTACCATTATATAATCTATCTGATACCTTTTAGTATCTCCAGGTTTCTTCCAGGTATACAACCTTCTTCTATGATTATTGAACCAAGTATTAGCTATGATTAAGTTATGCTCTGCGCAAAATTCTATCAGGTGGCTTCCTCTTTCATTTCTTAGCCAAAATCCATATTCACCTACTATGTTTCCTTCTCTCCCTTTTCCTACTGACGAATTCCAGTCACCCATGACTATTAAATTTTCGTCTCCCTTCACTACCTGAATAATTTCTTTTATCTCGTCATACATTTCATCTATTTCTTCATCATCTGCAGAGCTAGTTGGCATATAAACTTGTACTACTGTAGTAGACATGGGCTTTGTGTCTATCTTGGCCACAATAATGCGTTCACTATGCTGTTTGTAGTAGCTAACCCGCACTCCTATTTTTTTATTCATTATTAAACCTACTCCTGCATTACCCCTATTTGATTTTGTATTTATAACCCTGTAATCACCTGACCAAAAGTCTTGTTCCTCCTGCCACCGAACTTCACTAATTCCCACTATATCTAACTTTAACCTATCCATTTCCCTTTTTAAATTTTCTAACCTACCTGCCCGATTAAGGGATCTGACATTCAACGCTCCGATCCGTAGAACGCCAGTTTTCTTTCTCCTGATAACGACGTCCTCTTCAGTAGTCCCCGCCCGGAGATCCGAATGGGGGACAATTTTACCTCTGGAATATTTTACCCAAGAGGACGCCATGATCATTTAATCATACAGTAAAGCTGCATGTCCTCAGGAAAAATTATGGCTGTAGTTTCCCCTTGCTTTCAGCCATTCGCAGTACCAGCGCAGCAAGGCCGTTTTGGTTAATGTTACAAGGCCAGATCAGTCAATCATCCAGACTGTTGCCCCTGCAACTACTGAAAAGGCTGCTGCCCCTCTTCAGGAACCACATGTTTGTCTGGCCTCTCAACAGATACCCCTCCGTTGTGGTTGCACCTATGGTACGGCCATCTGTATCGCTGAGGCATGCAAGCCTCCCCACCAACGGCAAGGTCCATGGTTCATGGGGGGTTTTTATTCTAATTTTTAATCCATTTATGATTTAGAAATTCCTATAACTGATGACAATGATAGTTTGTTTGACTTTAATTGTGCTTATGTACCGATAATTTTAGAAATGTCTTAATATATTTTATCATTAATAAATCATGAAATAGCTATGTGAAAAATGGAAGAAATGGAGTTTTTCCTCAAGAATTATGGAATCTTGATCCATCAAACAATTACCTGAAATCATACGTTGCTTTCTTTGATTTTATGAGGATTACTCAACTGAATGATGATGTCAATGTAAATCCCTTCAGTTTTATTGAAAATTATCCTATTTTGTTATAAATATGTCTAAGAGAATTTATATGTTCACCACAAAGAAAACTACAATGAAATTAGTTGTTACTTTTAATTATAAAATTCCGAAAGATGCAAATGCATACATAGTCGAAAAATTTAACATATGATGCTCAGCAAAGAGTATTGAGTGACAATTTTTAGTATTATTATGTTTTATTCTGTATAAATGGAAACTCTACTAAAAACTTAATAATGTAAACAGTTTTAATTTGTTTAAAAAGATTGGTGAGCTAGAAGCAGATGAATTGTATTACATTGCAGGCTGTGAGTATTTAAAAACTAGTTATGGTGAGAAAATTTGTATGGAGATTGATAGTAAATTTAAAATTATTTTGCCAGACAGGTTTAATAAAATAATAAATAACTGGGACTTTGAATTTTTTAAGATGGTGAAATTAAGCTAAAGTAAGAAGGAATGAAGAGAACTTAAAATAATAATAACGAATTTCATGGTCTCGAGCTCATTGTGTGAGTAAATTTTTAATCCGTGGGTGATCTCAGATTTAAATTTTCAAATATAATTTTATCGATTTAATTTTTATATTTATGTTTGCGGTTGGGTGGGTTTGATCATTATATAATTCCCTAGTAGGCTGAACATACTCACTAACTACTCTCTCTCTCTCTCTCTCTCTCTCTCTCTCTCTCTCTCTCACACACACACACACACACACACACACACACACACATACACATATAGACAGGTTATTACTGAAAAATGACGTATGACTGAAGAATGAAGTTACCAGATATGATGTATCACACAGATTTAACACATGCAAATGAATAAAAGACCATGTGCTAAAGTTCGTTTGAGCAGTTGCCAGTAGGCTCATGCACATGCGCAGAGCTGGATTCGCATTATAACGGTACCTTCTCCTGCTTCTGGATACTTGAAGCGTGGCTGTTTGCCATATGAGCAGTAGCAGCAAGTATACAGATGCTACCTGCAAAAAATTTTCCAGCACGCCCAAGCTGCCTTATTCACGCATGCACAGAGCAAGCTGAGTTATAGTCGGGGGGGAGGGGGGTTCTCCATGTGACCCACGTGTATGTTTTATGGTATTGCTGGTCTCTTAGTTTACAGCTCCCATGTCAAATAAAAACGGGAGCCATCAAGTGAATTAGTTTACATTCTCATAATCATGAAATATCAAAAAAGTTAGTAGTTTCAATTTCCAGAATTTATATTATTTCCACGTTATTAGCAATCAATCATTAATGTCTTAATGAAGCTATTTCTGTCTGTTTTGCTGTTTTGGTGAGAAATTTTCTTCTATAAATTTTTTCTGCTGAGGCAGTTAGTTTATTTGAAATGTTGTGTTTAATTCCGCACTATTGGCTACTTTCAACTTCGTTCAATTTCAAGTGCAAATTTTCATTTTCTGGGATGAATGGCATTTTACCATAATAAACAACCAAATATGAGAATACAGTACTGGACCTCCAAGAAAATTTGGATCACCAAAAACCACATAGAAAAGCTGAATATCAGACGTAGAGATGTGCAATTAGAGCGGAATGAAGCATTTTAGTATGAAATTCTGATGCTGCTGGAGTGGTCTATATCCTGTTCCTTTTATGACACTGTAAGATCTGTTAAAGCTATATACATACAAACATACGTAAACATTGACTTTAAACTGACTAAGTAAGCAAATTTGGTCTGTAGTTTTGAAATTAATATTTTGTTTCAGATATATTGACAGCTGTAGCAGAATTTTACAAATCTGCCTTCTGTGAAACAGTGTGATCCGATCATAATGCCCTTGTCTAGTACTTCCTCTAGGCTTGGAGTTATTTCTAAATTTGTGATTACATCTTAAATTTATAGAGTGCCATTCTATGCTAAATTGTAGACTGGCAGCATACCGTGTTTTATCGTTTTAACTCCCCACATGGCTTTATATTCATTCCTAGAGTAAAATATAAACTGCCAGTTGTACAGTTTCTTTGCCTCACAGACAACCTTGTTAATATTTTACACATTTTGAAATAATCATGAAATTTATTGTCCTTTATTCTGGTGTAAGCTACACAAGAAACTGTGTCTTTCTTTTTTTGCAATAAATTTGTATTCTATCCTACTAGCTTTTTGCAGTGCTGTGTAGATGCAAACCTGATTAGGTATGCTACATAACAATATTGCAGAGTATGAATTAAAAAAAAGAAAAAAGTCTGTCAAAGTCACCCCATAGCAAAATGTTATGGTACTTTGAGCTGTGGAGTCTAGTTTTGAAATGATATTATGCCAAGAACTGCTTCCAAATTTGCATCCTTTATCTGGATGGGATATGATAAAACAATTGTGTTTGTCCTCTCAACAACATGCCACAGGGCTGCACATGGACATGTGATGTCCCACCATGCATGAAATTCCACACAGAAATGAGACAAAAAGCGTACAAGCAGAGCAAGCACGAAGAACGGGCTGCCTACATCATCGTAGCTGCACATGCGCAGTACAGCCTGTTGTCTGGCGCTGTCTGGTAACTGCTCACACGAACCTCTAGTGAGATGTGGCAAAAATAGTAAGAAAATCAGATATACAAAGACATTACCAACACAACAAGCTAAGTGATAAAAAATTTTTGTGCAGTAGGGCTGTGTTTGAACATGGCTCGAATTGTTTGAACAGTTTCAGTCGCAGTTCGGGAAGTCTCGGGTTCTATTCTAACTTTTGGTCAGCCTGCAATCAGTGTTTGTTGGTACTATCATAACGATCACTCTTAGCGTTTTTAATGTGCTATGGGTTTTAATAATAAAAATAACTGAAACGCGGATTGAAATATCTTTTGGAGCACAGGTCATGATTAACAATGATATCTAATAACAAAATAAAACATTGAAATTATGATTCTGTCCAATTCTCGAGCGCTCGCTCGTCCTGTGAGCGAGTGAGAACCGATAGTACTATCCCCATAACGGGTCTTGCCCCTTTTATTGAATCTCACGGTAAAAATACAGTCACTTTATTACGATATATGTTATTTGTTCTTTGTTTTTTTGAATAACAGGTCTGATCGTTTCATACAAATATTGCCATCTGATTTTCAAACTGATTTAAAACTCTTAACCTTTTATCTGTTGTGTCTTAAAAGAGATTGAATTGCGCATTTGAATTTACCAAATCATTACCGACTCTCATAAATAACTAAAATATTGTACTGGGTCAGATGTGTAATATTTTTTGGAGGACAGCACTTTCATCTTTGTCTGAGTTCTTTACTTAAAAACCAACATAAATAATGGTTATATATCCTTATATTCCGGTACTGTATGAGAACAAGTGTCGCAAATCTGTTGAAACATGTTGTAAAAAAAAGGAAAAATGTTTTTACGTTCGGTGTAGTATTCCTTGGTATTTTCATGAAGTATATTTGTGTATATAGGATCTCCTTGAAGTTCGTTTTTTCAGTTAAGTGCCAAATCTGTATCCTAAAGAAATATACCGTTTTAAATGCAACTGTTTTGTTCGGCCCAGCCTACGTGAAACTGAAAAAAATACAGGTTTTTTCAAGTTTGATTCAATTCAGTGTGTGCTGGTAGAAGCTATCTGTTGTTGAATCGAGCTGTACGGTAAGAATATGGCTACAAATGGAGACTATAAAGTGATTATCGATAAACTCGAAGGGCCTGAAGATTGGGCAAAATGGAAATCGCATATCTCTATGGTACTCTGTTAATATGAACTGGAAGATGTTATTATCAGTACGCATGAACCCATGGTGCTGCCTTGGGAACCAACAAGTGAACAGAAGGCAGCGTGCGCAGAATGTCAAAAAAGCGAGCAAAACAAAAATTTCCATATAACAAATGTAAGCAACTAGGACACTGGGCAGCGGAGTGTCCACAGAACCCTCGTGACTGCAATAAGAGTGGTAAGAAGAGAAGGTGAGTGAAAACGCTGTGTTTACTTCGTGTGTCATGGGTGTGTCTACTGTAAATTATATTGACGTAAATAAATGGTATTGTGATAGTGGTGCTATGAAGCATATCACTCCGAATAAACAATACTTCGACTTGTACAGCGAATTTGATGTTCCTGAAGTGGTTTCATTAAGAAGACAAGGTACTAACATGCATGCACTTGGTAAAGGCACAGTTTACATCGAAATAAGATGAAACAATGAATGGTATAAGGCAAGGTTGGAAAATGTTTTGTATGTGCCCGATGCAAGCGCTCATTTGTTCTCTGCCAGAGCAGCTGCAGGTAACGGCTACAGAATAACATTCGATTATAAAAGTGTTATGATTTAAAAAAATCAGTGGCGACATCGTCATGACAGGCTATGTTGAAAATGGTCTGCATGTGTTTAATATGCATGTTGTCAGACCAGAGAACAGTGATCAAGTAAATATAGCGACATCTGAAACAATGCAAATATACCATGAAAGATTCGGTCATCAAAATAAGCAACACATCAAGAACATTTTTAAGAAACTTAACATCAGTGCAGAAGGTTGTAATGATGAATTTTGTGATGGTTGTGCATCAGGAAAGATGCATAGAATACCATTCGAGCAACGAACAAACTGCTCCACAATTACCAGTGAATTAATTCACACAGATGTCAATGGACCAATGAGTACGGAGTCGTTTGGAGGTGCTCGATATTATGTATGTTTTAAAGACAGTTTCAGTAAATTTCGTCGAATTTTCTTTCTTAAGCACAAATATGAACGGTACGATATGCTTAAGCAGTTTTTAAATGAAGCACAAACCAGAGGACACGTTATTAAACAATTTCGATGTGATAGAGGCAAGGAATTCAACAAGAACATGATTAAGAAATTACTCATGGATAAAGGAATAGAATTACTGATTTCTCCATCGTATACTCCTGAACAAAACGGTGTGACTGAACGTGAAAACAGAACAATTGTTGAAGCCGTACGTTCGATGCTAAACACAAGTAAGCTACCAAGAGGACTGTGAGCAGAAGCAGGCAGTACAGCAGTCTATATTTTAAATCGTACTGGAAGGTCTTCGGTTCCAGACAAATTTCCATATGAGCTGTGGTACAATCGGTCAGTGGGAAAACTTGATCATCTCAGAATTTTTGGCACAGGTTGCTATATTCATATAAGAAAACAATTCCATTCAAAATTTGATGACAAGGCTGTTTTCGGACAACTCACTGGGTATGTCAATGACAATGATGGATTGAGGGTCTGGGTTCCTTCGAAAAGGAAAGTTGTCTTGAGTCATGATATAAAATTTAAACCAGAGATAGTGTGTAGCTCCCACAGTGATCACATTACCTTAGACATTCCTCGGCAGTCTGCTTTCAGAGGAATTCAAAGTGAAGAAAACTTTAACGGAATTGAATCTGGAGGAAGTCAGGAATCAGATGGCAATAACAAAAAATCAGCAGAATTCCTGAAAGCCAAAGCATCAGAATCTTCTAACATAGATGAACTGGAGAACAGAAGACTAAGAAGAAAACCAGCCTGGATAGAAAGTGGTGAATTCTTGATTTTTTCAAAACTTACTGCTGGCGAACAAAAAGATCCAAACTGTTTTTCTGATGTATTTTTTTACGTAAATATTGCTTCGTTATTTCTATAAGTACCATAAGTACTCTATTTAAAATCAGTCAATTGTTTCACATAAATATTGCTTCTTTATTTGTCTATCATAAGTGCTCGTGTATATTCATATTGTCAGTCAAATGGGAATTAACATTCTCCATTAACAGGAATCTCCTTAAAACCGCCTTTCTATATCTGTTATTTTCATCCTCGTCACTACCACTACTACTACTATTATCTTTTTCGTAACCACTACTGCCACTTTCCATCTTTCTTTTCGCTCCCTGCTCCGATACCTCCAGCTTGTCTTTCACCTTTAGCCCACAGACGCTTGAGTCAGTCACGACCTTGGACACACCTGTAAATATGTCTTCCCCGCGAAATCCAGCTTTTGTCCCTCTTCCGGCCAGCAGGTAAACGGAGCGCGCTCGGTCCTACAGGCGGCCACAATGGGACGGACCGGTTCCGGCGGCGGGCTCTTTGTGGCCCACGCGAACGCTCAGTCGCTAACGGCTCACTTCGACGAGTTCTGTGACCTGTTCTGCCAATCGCTGTTCCATATTATCCTCGTCTCTGAAACTTGGTTGAAACCAAACATTTCTTCCGACGCTATCCGAATCACTGGTTACTCTCTCCTAAGGGCAGATCGTGAAACACGACGCGGGAGTGGTGTGGGTGCCTATGTTCGCTCTGATCTGAGACCTACTATACTATGCACATCGGATGCAAAGGGTGAAGGAGAAGCAGAGTTCTTGTCTTTCGAAATAAATACAACAAATCAGAAACTGCTAATTGGAGTAATCTATAAACCTCCAAACGTCGGTGCTATGTCCTCCTTTCAGTCTGCCCCGTCCTCGCTCGTGACACTGTATGAACACATAATCATTATGGGTGACACAAACATCGACTTACAGTTAAAATCTCCCTCTGCAGAAAAACTAAGGAGACTGTTCCACTCCAATGATATGAGTTTAACACCGCTGGACCCAACTCATCACATGCCACACAGCCATACACTCATAGATATAATAGCAACAAAGCGACCAGATAAAATAATTCGCGCCAATCAGACATCCGCTCTGGGACTCTCTGCTCATGACGTGATATTCTTAAATTACTCAGTGCATACTACCAAAGAAAAATCTCACCTGGTAACCTAAAAAGGATTGCTCAGACATCCCTTGGCATGATATAAGCAATGAACCGACTTTAGACGGAAAAATTCGGGAATTATGTCGCACAATTATTGCACTGTATGATAAACATGCTCCTCAACGCACTGTCAAGGTAAAGAGAGCTCCCACTCCGTGGCTCACCACTGCATTACGCCAGTTAATGAATAAACGTGATGCTGCACATAGAGCCTTCAAACGTAACCCAACTCCCGAGGCGTACGAAGCTTATAGGAAACTCCGGAATAGAACCAAGCAAAGCGTGAGGAATGCCAAAATCAGACATGCCCGCTCTGTCGTATGCGGCATATCAAAACCTGCTGCACTGTGGAAAAAGCTGCGCAGTTTCGGTATAGGGAAGCGAAGAGCTGACGCTGTTTATCAAGCGTCTGCAGAAGAATTAAACGATTTCTTCTCAACAGCTGCAAACTGCCACGCAGCGACAAATTACCAGCCCCAAGATACCAATCTCTCAAGAGACAAGTTTTTCCTAAAACATGTCACTACCGACACAGTACACAAGGCAATTATGAGAATCTCTTCCAAGGCAGTAGGAAATGATGGAGTGAGCATTGGCATGATTAAGAACGTCGTAGACACTATTACTCCAGTTATCACAGACATCTTCAACCTGTCTCTTGTCAGTAGTACATATCCTACTGAGTGGAAGCAAAGTTTAATTCTACCTATACCCAAGACTGACAACCCTAAGTCGCCTGGTGACTACAGGCCGATCAGCATACTACCTGCAATATCTAAAGCCCTAGAATACATCGTCCATGAACAGCTGACAGATTACCTCAAAGCTCATAACATCCACGACAAATATCAATCGGGCTTTTGAAAGCATCATAGCACAGCAACTGCATTAATCAAAGTAACTGATGACATTAAACATGCTATGGACAGACGTGAAGCTACCATCCTAACACTGCTTGACTTTACCAAGGCTTTTGATACAGCTGACTTTGATATATTACTGATTAAAATGAAGCAGCTGAATTTCTCAAACAGCGCAATACACTGGTTCGACAGCTACCTCAAAAACAGAAGTCAACAAGTCATTTGTGGGTCGGAAAAGTCATCATGGAAAAACGTGTGCTCTGGAGTTCCACAAGGCTCCGTCCTTGGTCCATTACTCTTCTCACTGTACATTAATGATATTTCTTCAGTGATTCACTCCTGCAACTACCATCTATATGCCGACGACATCCAACTGTACATATGTGCAAGCCCCAAGAACATTGCTGATGCAGTAGCGAGTATGAACACAGATCTTTGCTCTGTTTCTCGATGGGCACAGAACCTAGGTCTGAAACTAAACCCCAAGAAATCCCAGGTCATACTTATATCTCATCCAAAGTTAATCAGTCGGTACTTTCGCGAAACAGTCCCTCAAATACTCCTCAATGGTACCCAACTACCATACCAAAAAACAGTAAAAGACCTTGGACTAATCTTGGATGAACACTTAAACTGGGAAGAACAAACAGTCACAGCTTGCCGGAAATCGCTCTCCTCCCTACATGCAATTCAAAAATTTAGAAGAATATTTCCAACCCATGTTAAACAAAAATTAGTCCAAACACTAGTCTTGCCTAATCTTTACTACTGTGATGTAGTTCAACACGGCACAAATAGTGAAAATTCGAGATTCCTCGAGCTAGTGATGAATGCTTGCGTTAGATACGTATGCAATATACGGTTGTATGATCATATTAGTCCTTCATACTCCCAGATATGTTGGATACGCCCACATAAGGCATGCGATCTCCACACGATGTGCTTACTTCATCGATTTCTTAGCCACTGGTGCCCTCAATACTTATCTTCTCACATTAAATACCTATCATCATTCCACAACCGCAATACCAGATCGGATACATCTAGCATCTTGGCTGTACCTTTACATAACACAAAATCTTTCTCCGTGTCATTCTCCATCTCAGCCATAAGACTATGGAATGCGCTCCCCTGTGATATGCGTCTTATCCAGAACCACTCAACATTCAAGAGGGAACTCAAGACTTACATATTAGGGACGGTATAGCCACCATTGTTGTGCCCCTCTCATCTCTTTCTTTCTCCTCTCCATCATAGCTTCTAATTTTACCACTCTATTTCTCTTCTTCTAACCTATCTACCTCTTCTATATCTCTTTCACCCCATTCTATCGTCTTACGACTCTGCTTGATGAGAATAACTCACAAGCTGCAAGAATATAACGAGAAAATTCCCAACTAGCAATAGGACTGACATTCATAAAAGAAAAATATGTTTACTTTCATATACATAGTCACTACTATTATTATTATTATCATTCTTGATTGTTATAATTATTTTTTGATTGTTATAATTATCATTGTACTACGTTTATAATCTCTATTTTTTTCTTTAACATAAATACTGTATAACATGTTATATGTCCTTAATGTTCTGTAGAAACTGAAATTTGTTGAATATGAATATGCCTGGTTAGGTGTAAGAGAGGGCCTGAAGGCCCTAATCTTGCCAGGTAAAATAAATGCATAAATAAATAAATAAAAATTGGATGCAAGCTATCAATGAAGAACTAGAATCACTAAAGAGAAACAATACTTGGGTGTTAGTTGAACGTCCTGTAAATGCCAAAGTATTACAAAATCGTTGGGTTCTATGTCTAAAAGTTTCAGCTGATGGAAATACTCGCTTCAAAGCCCGATTAGTTGCTAAAGGATATATTCAGCAAGCAGGAATAGATTATGAAGATACATTTAGTCCTGTTGCACGTTATGACACCATTAGACTTTTGCTAGTGGTAGCTGCTTCAAAAAAACTGGTGTTGAAACAATATGATATGAAGACGGAATTTTCGAATGGAATGCTTCAAGATAAAGTATACATGGAACCACCAGAACGCTTTGAAGATAGTACGCATCGAGTGTGTCTCCTGAAACGGAGTCTCTATGGACTAAAACAAGCACCAAGCTCCTGGAACAAACGATTTATGGGAGTCATGGAGAAAGCAGGTTTTCGAAACAGTGCTGAAGATCCTTGTTTGTTTTATCGCAAATGGAATGAAAAAAGACTTTATGTAGCTATTTACGTTGATGACGGCCTAATTGTCAGCAGTGATGTAGAAGAAATAACAGCATTTATGAACACTTTACAATGTGAATTTGATATAACATTGGGGACTCTTGACAGTTTTCTTGGCATAAAAATAAAACAAAATGTAAATGAAAATGGAACAATTATGATAAGTCAAGAAAAGTACACTAAAGAAATACTGGAAAGATTTCAAATGGTAGAATCTAACATGAATTCAACTCCCACTGGATATGAAGAAAATGATCAAATGAAACAGAAGCAATTTCGTCCTCAGTTCGCTATAGCGAGGCAATTGGATGTCTTATGTATCTCTCAATAGCTACTCGTTCAGACATAAGTTTTGCAGTCAATAAAGCTGCTCGAGCTATGAGAAAACCAACTGCTTCAGTCTGGAACCGAGTTAAACGCATATTTCGGTATCTGAAAGGTACATTAAATTATGGCATTAGCTATGATACAGACGTTCAACAACTGGTATTCTGGCAAAGTACCATGGAGGGGCAATATCATGGACAAGTCAGTGCAGAAGATAGTGGCTATATCTACAACTGAAGCACAAATCATTTCAGCAAGTGAAGGAGCCAAATAATTAATTTGGTTACATCGTTTACTAAGTGACTTGGTTGAAATGCCGGAAAAACCTCCAACACTTTATATTAACAATGCCAGTGCATTAAAATTGGCAAAAAACCCTGAATATCATCGTCTGTTAAAACACATAGAGGTCCAACACTTCCATGTTCGTGAAAGATTTCTGGATGGTGAAATTTTGGTAGAACATATAGATAGAAAAAACCAGTTAGCTGATCTGCTGACAAAGCCACTTGAGCGAGTTCGATTTAATTTGCTGCGTGCAGAGATTGGTGTGAAGGAAGTCAAACAGTAACTCTTTGTTTTCATATGACTGTTTTATTTACCCTTTTGGAGGAAGTCTTGTAGAAAAAAGGAAAAATGCTTTTAACATTCACTGTAGTATTCCGTGGTATTTTTATGAAGTATGTTTTGTGTATATAGGATCTCCTTGAAGTTCGTTTTTTCAGTTTAGTGCCAATTCTGGGGTCTAGTGAAGCAGGGGATACAACCAGTTGGCTTTGACCAATGACGTCATACATTACTCATAGATTATAATGTCTTCACTTTCAGCTATAGATAAAAAAACAGTTCTGTGTTCCAGATAAGCGCTATCATTAAAATAATTGAATGTGATTTTAAAAGAGAGCGCTACATATTGCTCAAAACATTCTTCGTGTGCATTTGTTTAAATAATTGGTTGTTTGCAATTCATTCGGTACTTAATTTCATTCTTAGTGATATTGAGGTAATCTGGACTATTGGTTTCTTATTTTAGGACAGTTTTTAGTACCTAATTTTCGTTTGTAGATATGGGTTTATCTGTTCCAATGAACCTGGATAATTTGAGAGTGCGGCGAACATATGCACCTCACAACTGTATCTCGTCGCCGTACTCACGACTTATTCGTATGGCGCTGCAGCAAAGGTCGGTTGTGGCAGTCCAGTAGATGAGGGACGTGTTTCGAAAAATCTAAGCTCGCCTTGAGAGACGTTATGAAAATCACGTACTGTTGGTGTTTGAGATATCCTGTGTGGCTGTGTGTCCATGAATGAAGTGTGAGTAAGCGTACAGTTGTGGATTGGTACTCTTTTCGTAGGGTAGTTTGTGGGGAATACATGCAATATAGGGGGGCCGTTGGGGATGGGGGTGGGGGGGGGGGGTGGCGGGGTTTATGGTCGAAATTGACGAGTCGCATTTTGGCAAAAGGAAGTGCAACAGGGGGGGGGGGGGGGGAACCTTCGGTGGGATTATGGGTTTGGGGGGCTGTAGTTTCAGGTCAAGAGTGTGACAATGTAGTGTTTATAGGAGTACCCAATCGAAGGAAGGAAGTTTTAGTCAGCTTCATTGGAGATCACGTTGCAGAGGGTTCCACTGTAATTTCGGATGGTTTTTCTTCATATAGGGATTTAGGGGAAAGGCGTTATCAGCGTCTTGTAGTTAATCACAAGGGGCTCTTAGTTAATCCACAGGGGCTTGCACAAATAGCGTAGAGGGTTATTCGTCAGCTGTGAAATCTGTTGTAGGGAAGGGGAAACGCCGGATTTCCACACTTCAAAGTCACTTAGACAGTTATTCATGGAGGCTTAGTATTCCCAAAACATACTGCCCGTTTAAATGTTTTGTTAAACGTATTGGGCAGAAGAACCGTCCGAAATACGTTAGCTAATTTCACATTAGGATGGGTGGTGGTGGTGTGAATGTGTGTGTCTGTGCGTGTATGTATGTCTGTGTGTGTGTGCGTGTGTGTTTTTTCGTGATGTTTTGCTTCTTGTGTATGTGGCTATGTCATTTTTGTTGATGTCTTTCTAGGCGAGCTTCGGTTCTTTTAAGAAGTTCCCGTGTGGTAAGTTCAGTTTTCCATTATTTTCTTTTACTGCATTTGATTATTTTTGACGTTTTTCATTATTGAATTACACCATTACACCATTACACCATTACGTACTCCAGTACGTAATAGAAATTTCGGAGTTGTCGTTCTTCTTTCGTTTCCCAGCACTAATATCAGTACGATTTTTTCGAATCTGTACTAGCAATATTAAAGGCTAAACGCCCGACACAACTAAAATTTGTATCCCGTCCTTCGGTTGACCTTTACACTGACACTATCTATTCGAAAAGAACATTAATGAGATTTACCTATATATGTCAAATGGAGAACAGGATAAAAACGTTGTGTATAGCTATATAGCTCAAACCGAGCGAGGTGGCGCAGTGGCTAACACACTGGACTCGCATTCGGGAGGACGACGGTTCAATCCCGCGTCTGGCCGTCCTGATTTAGGTTTTCCATGATTTCCCTAAATCGCTCCAGGCAAATGCCAGGATGGTTCCTTTGAAAGCGCATGGCCGACTTCCTTCCCCGTCCTTCTCTGATCCGATGAGACCGATGACCTGGCTGTCTAGTCTCCTCCCCCAAACAACCCCAACCCCCCCTATATAGCTCAACTAAAGAATGGGATACTATTGTATTGCTGTGATGAAAACTATAACTTTCAGTCGATACTATTAGCATCGACGGCGAAAAAAACTGCCCCATAGTGAAGTACGGGATACAAATTGTATATGTGTCGCCTGATTGCCTCTTCGAGTAGTTCAACTGAGGTACAGGTTGCAAATGTAACGTACGTCCATTTCCACGTTTTCGTTAGCAGTGTCAACGGAAGTATGGGATACAAATATTATGTACATAGCTCCTTCTGCCATCGGTAGTACTACTATCTACATAAGAAGAGACTATTAGTGACAGAGGAAGCGAAAGAAAAAACCACATGTAAAATTTGTATCTCGTGCTTCAGTTGACCTAGGAGGACTATCCACAAAGTACATTACGTTTTCGTTTGTGTCCGTTAGGGACGGGCTAGCGCAGCCATCTTGGTGTCATGGCATTCCGCCGCTCAGTCGGCATCCTGCCGTGCTAGTGAGAGGTTCGTGCTGTACTCAGTTGAGTTACTGTGACAGCTTGAAATGTCAGTGTTAATTGAAAATGCCGCGAAGTGTGAAGTGCGTGCTGTAATAAGGTTTCTGACTGCAAAAAACTGTACACCGATAGAAATCTATCGGCAGCTTTGTGAAGTGTATGGGGACAACATAATCACTGAAGGTGGAGTGCGTCGATGGGTCATAAAATTTAAAAATGGCCGAACTAACGTTCACGACGAAGAGCGAAGTGGAAGACCCAGCATAGTGACTGCCGAACTTGTCGAAAAAGTCGATGCCGCGGTCCGTGAAAACCGTAATTTCACAATAACGGAACTCTCTATGAGTTTTCCACAAATTTCACGAAGTTTGTTGCACTAAATCATTACCGAAAAGCTTGGTTACCACAAGTTTTGTGCAAGATGGATACCAAAAATCTTGACAGAGATTCACAAAAATCAGCGAATGGCTGCAGCGTTAACGTTTTTGGACGCTTACGAGAAAGATGGCGACTCATTACTCGATCGCATCGTTACTGGTGACGAAACATGGGTTAAGCATGTGAACGCGAGACAAAATTGCAGTCAATGCAGTGGGGGCACACAAATTCCCCCCCCCCCAAAAAACCAAGAAATGCATGCAGACAATGTCGGCAAGGAAGGTGATGGCGACTGTCTTTTGGGACAGAAAAGATGTGATTTTTGTGGATTTCCTGGGAAGAGGCACTAAAATAAACTCTAAAAGGTATTGCCAAACTCTGCACAACCTCAGAAGAGCAATACAAAACAAGCGTAGGGGAAAGTTGGGCTCAAAGATCTTGCTGATTCACGGCAACGCCCGGGCCCACACGGCAAATGGCACTCGTGAAGTTCTCGAATCTTTTAAGTGGGAGTTGTTTCCTCATCCGCCGTACAGTCCGGCCTGACACCGAGCGACTTCCACTTATTCCCAGCAATGAAGAAGTGGTTGGCTATGCAGCGTTTTCATGACGACGCACGGCTTCAAGAAGAGGTAACCACGTGGTTGAAGGCACAGGCGGCCGAATTTTACGACGAAGGAATTTCCAAGCTCGTCCATCGCTACGATAAGTGCCTTAATTTAAATGGCAACTATGTAGAAAAGTAGTGTTTAAGTGTGGCTTTCATATGTATATAATAAAAAAATTTCCAATACTTTATTTATTTTTAATTCCAAAACGTAATGTACTTTGTGGATAGCCCTCGTATATACTTCAACTGTACAACAATGTTAACGAAAATGAATATGTGATGTAAGGTATTCTATGCTACCAATATTTCCATCCAGTTTTTCCCCTTCATTTTACACAGAAAAAAATATGATACAATTACTTGTCTTGACATTTGTCAACCATATTTTTTGTCTTTCGTATTCCTATGTTTCTGAACACTCTTGTCAGCTGTTACAACTGTCTAATAAACGATCTCTGGCAAATTCTGACGTCATTGGTCAAAGCCGACGGATTGTATCCCGTGCTTCACTTGACCCGAAATCTGTATCCTAAAGAAATATACCGTTTTAAATGAAACTGTTTTTTTCAGACTTAATAATTTGCAACAAAACATAATAGGAGTTTGTGCAGTGGCAGGATTTAATACTACTTCCTCCAGTGTTTCACTAAATTATTCAATTTTAAGTAAAACCTTAGCTTGTTGTTGTGGCTAGTTCGTTGTTCGTTGCGTATCCCTTGCACTCGGGCGGCGCAAGTGAAATGTCACGTGATTTTTCGAACAAGCTCGATACTACATCGAACGCTGCGGTGTACTGGGAAATCTCAAGCCAGCTTGAACGCGTGTATCGCCTGTCCAGCCCTAGTTGTACCATTGTACACCCTTATTTGTGCTAAAGACAACCGTAATATGGAGTAATGAATGTCATTTTTCCTTCTGGTGTTGTTATGTACATCATTGTTCCTTCTGAACTGTAGTGGATTATTTACAACAATATTTCCATCTTCAAATTGATTTCTCCAAAACGCCACGTAATGGCAGAGCGGACTACGTGTTTCTATGCCCAAGCACATGTTACAATGAATTGATTTCGCTCCACAGTGAAACTTCTAGTTTCTCAGCAGAAGCTAAAGCTGTACTCGCAGCTTTAAAATATACGCAGAACCAATTACAAACATTTTCATTTTAAGAAATTGCATAGTTTAATCTGCCATGGAAGGTAAAACAAGTCGTTCGAAATCATTACGATTTATCGTGCAAAATGATCCATGGAACTTGAAACCAAGTGACTAACTAACTATCTTATTCAGAAGTATCATTTGCTTATCGCCCGTTTGTTGCAGTGACGAGTCGGAGTCCCGTAATTGTTGAAATTGTATCTATGGTTGAAGGGTAATGTGTAAAGTTCTTTCTTCTTTGAACTTTCATTGATTTTACAAGGCTTCTAACGTCATTGGATTTCTACGGGCTTGTTTACATTTTTTTTGTCTTTACTAGTAATGTAAAAAGTTGTTTTTGTTGTGATGAAATGGGATTGTCGTGAAGATGTGTGTTTCTTTGGATATCTGGTGAGAAAAACTATAAGACATTGGTAGTGTGTTTTTTATGCCGGGATGTGTAGTAGTCGTTCATTAATTTCGCGGACAGGCCGACATTCGATTCGCGGCATAACGATCCGAGTTTTGAGGACCCATTGGTAATGGAGAATGTAAAGGAGCCCAAGCGTAAGCGTCATGTGTACGTAACACGAGAACAACCATTTCCCGTCGTTATAGAAAGTGTTTCCGGTATACCTGTGAGTGAGCGTCTGTGGCAAACATACACTGGTCGCTACAACGGCGACTGTGTAGTGGTGGAGAAAAAAAATGACATACACTCATTATATACAAAGGTAATCAAGTAACAGATCTAATAGTTTACATAAGTAGACACTAAATATTCTTGGTTAAGATGTCGAAAAGGTTTTTCAACTCTTATAGGTAGTTCATTGGATTTTTATTATCCTCCATTGGTTTGATGGCCCTTAGTTTTATTCCTGTGTTTTCTGTTCAATTTAATGTCGTTCTACCTTTTCCGTCAATTGTTTTAATTAGGTGTATGCAACTGTCAAATAGAAAAAAATGTGCACAATGTACAAGATACATTTAGAAAACCACCTTTTTTTTCTTCTGATCAAGAACTGTGCCTATATTTAAGAAGACACTTGACGTTAATCTACATGCAGTTTGTTATCAGCATTCATTTGAGTAGTTTAGCTCTTCATGAAATGTTACTTGCTAGTAAATATTGAATATCTCTGTTTAATCTCTTGTAACATATTATCCGATTTTATCTTGTGTATCTCCTATTCATAATTACCGCTAAGAAAGTCAATTTTTGTAAGTTTGTAAGAGGGTTGTTGTGAGATGTACGTTGTTGTCTTTTCCTGAATGACTGTCACTCGAGAGTTTTCAGCAGTTGTTTTCTCAGCAAAATGTGTTTATAAACAGTGCTGCACATTTTCAGTGCATTTTAAGAATGGTAGTAGGCAACAACCAGAATCTTATGAAAAGTATGTTTATTCATAGATAACAAGTTTCTGTAAGTGACCATATTCAGGTGACGGATGAGCACTACATGAAGAAAAGTTTCTTGGGATGAAATATTTAGTTGTTTTTAGTTGTAGCATATGTAACACACTGTACATGCATTTCTTATAGTTTTCGTTTTTCGTATGTCAAAAAGTGACTTTACATGTGACAGCTGCTGCAATTACAGGCAAATCACTTGGTGACTGAACTAACATGTATAAAATAATAGATACACTTAATATTTGACAGATGCTTTAAAAAAGTATTTAATGCCAATGTAACTTCCTTGTAGGGTAGCAATAGGAGTAACTGAAACTAGTTGTCTATGAATAAATGTATTTTACAACAGCTTGTAGTGGATCCATGATGGGTCAGTCCATAGCAAGTGGCCCAAGAAAGAAGTAATTGGTTGCTTGACCATCTCAGAAGAATTTTATATTTGCTGGGTGAATTCCCCAATGCTTAGTAGTCACAAAAATATTGTTCAAAAAAATTTATTGTTTGTTATTTTGAAATGGCGGCCGTATTTGTTCCAGGCCTTGTGAATTTTTTTGTATTTGCAAGCATCTACATTTTTTACAATTATTCAGTAGTGGATTGTCCTAAGCCTTTCAGATAAAATGCATTTAGTTCAGCATACTCTGGGCTACAAATTTACACCATTATCACTTAGCTGAATGTATTCTTTAATATATTTTTAATAGTTCAAAGTTATCAGTCACAAATTAAATAAAACTCAATTTTTGAACAGTAGTTTTCCAAAGAAAGATTAATTTCTCAGCTTTAATACTTTTTCGGCTATTACACTGTATAGTATAGTTACTTTTTATAGTATCAATGGTGAGCAGCTTACACTTCCAAAATACACTATTTTTTTAAAAAATTGTTTTTATTTTTCTGTTTTGTGGCCTGCATTATCTTTGTTGGGGGACCAGATAAATATCTGAAAATTTCACAGTTAATAGACCTTTATGATATCAAACTTCAGTATAAATTTCAACTTTGAGATTCAGTAGGAAGTTATGGAAAAACAATTACAAACACAAGTCATAAGTACGTTTTTTAACATCTGCGATATCTAGGTTTATGGAATAAAATATATCAGATACAGTAGATAATTTAATCATATCTATGATTACTTACTTTTTTAATTGAAAATAAGTGTACTAATTACATTATATTGTTCTCTTGTTATTTGTTTTTAGTACATTGCTCATTGAACATTTGAGAAATTTGTTCACACAGTTTGGGGGTTAGTTTATAAGTTTGCCCAGTCACCATTGTAAATTCCATGGGAGACAGCTTCCTTAGTACATTTTTAAGTGGCATCCAAATCTGATCCTTCTCAATTTTTTTAAGAGATGTCCTTGGTCCTGTCGTGGAGGGTGATAAAATACAACATATACATCTTGGTTTTGACACTCAATATTATCAACTTCGCCAATCCACCATTGTTCATCATAAACACAAGCCACTATGTCTTTATTTTGAAGAACCAGTTGTACAAGTTTTCCACACCGATGAAGTTCACTATCAGGCGAAGTTGATGTGATCTTACACTTCAGTAAGTTTTGTGAATGGGGTACAAAACAGTGTAAAGATCGAGTGCCTTTAACCTTCTGACCGAGTGCCGACTAGTGTTGGGCCTTTCCTTCCAACACCATCACAAGCATTCTTCCCATGGCATGAAGCGAAAAGTGCCATTCTACATCAAACCCAAAATCTTCTTTATGAAAGGATATTTTAATAAATATTTTTTGTTTTTATATTGTCTTGCTGCCCCATCCAAAAAGTAAATCAGTTTTTTATGCAAGGGTGGTGCTGTTTAATGTAGTTTGTTAATTTTAGTTGAAAAATGTGCACTGCCGTAGTTTTGTGTTCAAGGTAGTCAATTATGACACAAAAGCTGTGGCTCATTAGAGAGGGGATGGTATGATAGGATGTCTGTTTAGATGTCAGGGAATAACTTCCATGGTACTAGAGGGAGCTGTAGAGGAAGAAAGACAGGAATACATCCAGCAGATAATGGAGGGCATAGGTTGCAAGTGTTACTCTGAGATGAAAAAGTTGTCACAAAAGAGAAATTCAGGCAGACCACGACAAATCAAACAGAAGTTTGATGACTCCAAAGAAAAGGTGATTAGCAAAAAATGTAATACCTAATTGCAAAACTGATTACATCATGAACATGATAGAGACATTACCCTCAAGGACAACCAGTGGATGACACACTAACAACCCATGACGTCACCAATATGACGGAAATGACCATTCTCAATGTCTCCAATATGACACCTATGACGTCATTACATAAATGACAACAAACACAAAAATACTTACAAAACCAACAAACACATCCCTCTTCAAAAATATAATCAAACTAACGTGACCAGTGTGGGAAATTGGGGGTTTTTGGGTGGGGACAAACTAAATACAAACACATACAGACACACACCACGATCCCAAACCACACAAAACGACGACATAAAAACACCACAAAATTCCCAAATTCTGCTACACTTACGATATTGACAAAAATTGGTCACTTCCCTCCACCTACATAGCTCAACCGCAATTGTCAGTACCACAAAATAAAAACCAGCTACTCCAAAAATTATAATCACACCGCAACTATCGATACTACAAAGCTGACACCTAAAACAACAAAAATTGGAATCTGACACTTCCCTTGACCTATATAGGTCTACAACAGCTCACAATACCAGAAAACACATAGCTATGATGACAAATTAGAATCGGTTACTTCCCATGACCTATACAGCTCAAATACAACTGAAGATACCAAAAAAATTGAAACTGAATACTTCCCCTAAGATACATAAATGAACCACAAGTGCCGATACCAAAACATCAACCACAGCACATGCAGTAAATAACACCGACCCAACACCACATAAAAACCCCACCGAACATCATAACACGCGAACAATAGACCCAAAAAAAAAGACTACATACCATAAAATAGTTACGGCGCTACACTCTAACCCCCAACAAGCATATCCTGCTTGCATTCACCGCATTTCACTATCTCTCTCATAAGCCCAAAACCTGCAGAAACTTAATGACGGATGACATGTCCCCCATTTCAGCCTGCAGATGCACACTATTAAACTTAGAAGTCATATCCATACCTAACAAAAGAAGCCACAAATTGAATTAAACGACTTACTATGGAACAAACAGCAAACCAATAACATAAACACAACGGAAACTTAATTCTTAACTCTCTGGAACTAATTTCCATTCTTCTATAACAGTCACGACCAATAAATGCACATTTCAAGCACTGACACCCAAATGAACCTAATACACCACATAACACACGGACCATACACACACCACCAGAGGACACCACCAACCACAACAGGACAAAATCTACAAACACAACACACTCATAAACTAAACTCCATGACGTCACACAACACAGCACCCTTATGTCACGGGTCGAAGGCGACGGGTGGGACCAGACGCCTCCATTGACCCAAGGAATTGGCCATCTTATCTCATAGTGTGATATATGTATCAACAGTTATGGTGATTACTTTTGAAATAAGGAACACTTAACTTACTTTTTTCCCATGTGTCTAGTTTTCATTTGACTGCCACTTATATACCAACTGACAAAAAGATACAAGTAAAAAGACTAGTGTGGGTCTAGTGAACAACACAATGTAAACTGCTCTTTACAAAATCAATGAACATGACGTATCAGATATGAACCAACCCCAAAATCAAATGAGTGGGTTTCCCACAGAAGAACTAATGATAAATTATAAACAAAATACACAAGTGACATCAAAAACTGAATATGCAAATAAAAACATTGCAGTTTCTTTGTGACACTTGATGTCTCATTGCTGTGTATCTAGAGGTGAGAGCTTTCAAGATGGCTAAAACTTTTTTGGGATAGTGAAAAGGGGGGAGGGGCCAGGTTGACAACAGTGTTAAGAGCCGGGTTAGATATAGGTTTTATTTATTTTTTTAAAGGGGAAGAGAAAGAAGTTCCTGGGATATGAGATGTCTGTGGTCTATAGAAAGTTGAATACAATTGATAAATTTACTAGTGAACAGTTACACTCCCAGAATGGAATAAGACACAAGTAGCTTAGGTACCTATTTCAGATAATCGTAAAAATGTCACTTCAACTGTTGGCGGACAATTATGATTCTAGAGTTGGAGTACAGGAAAGTAGTGTTATAGAGTAAATGTATTTTGTGGAAGGAACAGAGGTGTTTTGGTAAGAAATGTATTTGAATGGTGTGATTATGCAGAGTCAGTACTAAGTGCTGCCTAGTAATGGTGAATGTCTTTGGGAAAGGGTGGGTGGTATGCAGAGATACTGATTCTTATTTCAAGTCCCTTAAAAGATGATAAGACCCATGGAGGGCTTCAGGAAGAGAATGTCAGGCAAGATTTTATGTAGGGCAAAGGCTTGTTTTTCAAACTGATGGAGACAGAGCAAGAGTACATGGTGAGACTGGTAAGAGATAAAATATGGTGAAAGACAGGTTGAAAAACGAAAAGACAATTATAGAAGTAGTTTTAAAAACATATTAGAAGAATAAAATATGGTGAAAGACAGGTAGAAAAATGAAAAGACAATTGTAGAAGTAGTTTTAAAAACATATTAGAAGAAACTCATTTCATATCACAAACATGAACCACCAACATTCCCCAATTTTTCCATCTGTCACTTGTTCCAAGTCAAAATGCTGTTCTTCTACAGTATTAACATTCTTGGGCTCTGGCTCTGCATTGAGAAGCTGAAATTATCCAAATATGTTAATGACTTTCATAGAACCTTTACGGTCGGTATGCCTCCAGCTAGTCCAGAGATGTGTGTCATTTTCTGGACGTCAGTAAAACTGTTGCCATTGTGAAACAGCCACTGGCCAGTTCATGCAGTTTCACAGAAGACCCAGAGAAGCTTCGTAAGGGCTTTGACTACTGCTCATCATGCTTCGAGATGAGACATACCCTACTCAAAGTCTTGTTCTCACCATCCAGATGTGTCACATACACAGTATTTTAGTCCACCCCCAAGCTACTTTGCCCCTTATTCTGCAAACCCTGTGAGTGAACCAGGTGCAACATCTTTCTCAGACACTTACCCATCACTTCTGATTGCAGGTCTGTTATATGTATTTCATACACAATCAAAGATAGGGACTCAAGTGAAGGAAGTCACATTACGTTTCACATGTCCTACAGCGCCTATTCAGTGTCGTGTGCTGCCTACTTAATGAAATAATTTGTGAAACTGTGACTAATTGAAAATTGACTACCTTGTTGCTCAACATGTTTGTTCTTTACTAAGCTACTTAGTTCCTAATTCTGCACCCCCTGTGAACAAACCAGGTACACCACCTGTCTCATACTCCCACCCACTTTTCACACAGATTTCCTACACAATCAAAAATAAGGATTTGTGTGAAAGCAGTCACATTACATTCCACATGTCCTTCAGTTACTGTGCAGTTTGTTCTGTCTACTTGCATGAAAGTCTGCAGTGAAACTATGGCTAACTGTTGACTACCTAGTTTTGAGCATGCTGCAAAACACAATATGAAGGACTTCAACAGTCGCTTAACTGCTTTTCCAGTTTGACTTCTAACTGCCAGTATCAGCTTCTTGGAACTATGCCTTTGGGAACTGTTCCTCTAGCATATCCTAAAAAGCCTCCTACCTTAAAACTCAGCTGGGTCTTGTTTGTAGCTACCCCTTCCAATTTTTGCATTTAGCCTATATTAAGAATTTGTTCATCACAATCAGAGCAGTTGAACAAATGTCTCTTTCAGTGCCATTACACTTTTCTTCTGTCAGCATTTACTAAGTCCATCTATCAGCAATAACAACAGCAAGGGCACAGCTGACAGCATTGAAATGTAGACTAATGATAGCTTTTAAATGGTAGCAAATGGTAAATTTATGCTAGTTGCAGGACTGATGTAGGTATGGTGGTTATCGCTGAAACAACTAGCTTTCAGTTATATCTTTTTTTTTTTTTTTCAAGCCAGTTTAACCTGACAATAAAAACCTCTCAAAATAACAGGTTCCTGAAATAACCAGTTGTTGGTTTTTTTATTCCTGTTATTTTCTGTGTTAAATGTAAAAATCAAACAGAGACTGGAAAATTTTGGCTCACTCAATTTCAAGGCATGTAAAATCAAAATATTAAATTAGTCAAAAAAAAAAAAAAAAAAAAAATCAACTTGGCACATACACTGTTTCCTGCTTTTCTTGAAAAGTAGTAGACCTAAGTGGCTGAATATACAAAAAATCACCATGGCTCTATTTATTCTGATTTTTTTTCAAACTCTGCTCAAAGATCATGTTATAATTGATCATCCCACTGTTTGGACATTATGAATAATCAGTGCTACAGTGCTAGGGGAACGAAAACTGAGGTTGAGGAACTCTATTTTTTGTGTTAGTTTGTCAGGTTTCAAAGGCTATAAGCAGATA
Source organism: Schistocerca serialis cubense (assembly GCF_023864345.2). NCBI lineage: Eukaryota > Metazoa > Arthropoda > Insecta > Orthoptera > Acrididae > Schistocerca > Schistocerca serialis. Next base: position 967,496,187 of record NC_064639.1, read on the forward strand.
AATGCATACTATGTAGACAAAGGCAGCAAATCAGCTACTCTATTTTTATACTATGAATGAATTATTATTAAGTTTTTAAATTATTACTGTTACCATAATTTCCTTACTCTTTTAATATTTCATAGAAATGGCAGGCAGCTCTAATCTTTTTTTAAAAAAAAAAAAAAAAAAAAAAAAAAAAAAAAAAAAATATATATATGGACCAAGTGGGGGCAAGTCTTCCACACTGTACATACAGGCATACCTTAAACCATTGACACATGGCAACAGGGACATTATTGCCTCAATAATGTTATACCATTTCTTATGCCAAGTGTTTGTTGCTCATTTCTATCAGCGTTGTTATTAAAACAGCACTGATCCCAATTTCTATAGTAATGCAGTATTTCAAACCAGTTCAGATTTCATAAATAAAAATTATTCATTTTTAAAAAATAGGATTGTTTAAAAATGAAAAATTTTAGCATGGCTGCTAAGGCTAATTAATATTTCATTTTTTAACTAGGTGATTAGTAAAAAAAAAAAATAGAAAACACCTCTCGTAACCGAGATCAGACAAATAACGAAAAGTCCTGGTTATACAGAACTGAAATACTGGAATTGCTTTTAACCGGTCAGTTTTTCCCATCCCTAGGTTAATGTTGACTGGGGCACCTTGAAAGGGGTCCATTTGACACTAAAGATCTGTTAATAAAAAAATGGAAAGTTCAGGAAAGAATAATGACAATATTATGAAAAGGATAGATTGCTTTTCGTCATGTAGTGGAGATGTAGAGTTGCAGACAGATGCAGCAAAAACACTGCCGAACAGGTAAGTTTTTGATAAAAACCCCTTCTTCTGAATTAGACAAAATACACGCACACATTCATGCAAACACAACTCCCACCCCCATGATCACTGTCTGGCTGCTGAGGTCAGACTGCATGCAACAGTGCATGATGGGAGAAACAATCTGGGTGGTGGGGCATAAGGAGGAGGCTTAGGTGAGGAGGGGAAGGGATAGCACGGTAGTGATGGGGGGATGGTAAAGTGCTGCTTGTGGAAACATACAAATTGAGATGGGGGAAGGTAGAGCAGCTAGGTTCAGTTGGGATTAGATGGTGGTGGCGGTTGGGGGGGGGGGGGGGGGAGGGGAGGTAGTCCTGCCTGTAGCCCTGCCTCTGATGGTATAGGTGATGCTTGTGACCAGACGGGAGTAGGTGGTAGTGGGAGGATATATGGGAAAGGTCTTGCATCTACATCTGTTATGGGAATATCAGCCGTGAGGTAAGGGGTTGTTAGCAGGGATGAAGGAGGATATTGTGGAGGTATGGTGTGTGTGGAATACCACTATGGGAGGGGTGGGAAGGATAATTGTTAACACATTCTTCATTTCAGGGCAAGACGAGACTTAGTCAAAACATGGCGGAGAATGTGATTCTGTTGCTCCTGTTCCGGATGGTAGTGAGTCACAAAGGGAATACTCCATTGTGGCCGGACAGTGGGACTTAGGGAGGTGGTGGGTGACTGGAGAGACAAGGCACAGGAGATCTGTTTCTGTACAAGGTTGGGATGGTAATTTCAGTCTGTGAAGACCTCAGTGAGCTGCTTGATACATTTCGAGAGGGTCTGCTCATCACTGCAGATGTGGTGGCTACGGGTGGCTAGGCTGTGTGGAAAGGACTTCTTGGCATGGGATGGGTGGCAGCTATCAGAGTGTAAGTATTGCTGGTGGGTGATAGTTTTGGTATGGACAGAGGTACTGATGCAGCCATGTTTGAGTTGGAGGTCAGCATCGAGCAAAGTCTCTTGTTGGTTTGATAAGGATCAGATGAAATGAGTGGGAGAGAAGGTATTGTGGCTCTGGAGAAATGTGCACAGGATGTCCTCACCCTCGATCTGGATCACGAAGGTGTGATAAGTGAATCTGAACCAGGTGAGGAGTTTGGGTTTCTGGGTGGTTAGGAAAGATTCCTTTAGATGGCCCATGAATAGGGTGGCACAGGATGGTGCCATGTGGGTGCCCATTGCTGTACCATGGACCTGTTTGTAGGAGATACCTTCAAAGGTGAAGTACTTGAGGTAAGGACATAGATGCTCATGTTACCAGGAAGGAGGTTGTAAGTTGGAAGACAGTCGGATGTTGAGAAAGGTATTATTCAGTAGCAGCAAGGCCAAAGGCATTTGGGATGTTACTGTAGAGGGAGGTGCCATCAGTAGTGACGAGCAGGGTGCCATGTGGTAAAGGAACAGGAACTGTGGTGAGTTGTTGGAGGAATTGATTGGTGTCTTTTATGTAGTAGAGTAGGTTATGGGTCGTAGGCTGAACTATGGGAGTACGCATTCTGTCAGTGGGGCAAAATAACCGGCCCCAATGGTGGGTCCTGGGTGGTTGGGTTTATGGACTTTAGGAAGCAAGTAGGAGGTGGGAGTGAGGGGAGAGAGACCCAGGGGAGAGGTTCTGGGATCGGCCTAAGGGTTTGAGGAAAGAGTGGAGATCCTATTGGATTTCTGGGATGGGGTCACTGTGGCACAGTTTGTAGGTGGACGAATCTGACAGCTGGCGGAGTTTTTGATGTCATCTTTTTTATTTATTTTATTTATTTATTTATTTATTGTTCCGTGGGACCACATTTAGGAGAAGTCTCCATGGTCATGGAACGAGTCAATACATGAAATTATAACACGATTGTAGAAACAGATAAAATGAAATATAAGAAACATATTCAGGCGACAAGTCGTTAGTTTAAATAAAGAAAATCAAAAATGTACACTGGAATTTGCTTAATTTTGTATCTCTTCCAGGAGCTCCTCGACAGAATAGAAGGAGTGAACCATGAGGAAACTCTTCAGTTTAGACTTAAAAGTGTTTGGGCTACTGCTAAGATTTTTGAGTTCTTGTGGTAGCTTATTGAAAATGGATGCAGCAGAATACTGCACGCCTTTCTGCACAAGAGTCAAGGAAGTGCATTCCACATGCAGATTTGATTTCTGCCGAGTATTAACTGAGTGAAAGCTGCTAACTCTTGGGAATAAGCTAATATTGCTAACAACAAACGACATTAAAGAAAATACATACTGTGAGGGCAATGTCAAAATTCCCAGACTATTGAATAGGGGTCGACAAGAGGTTTTCGAACTTACACCATACATAGCTCGAACAGCCCGTTTTTGAGCCAAAAATACCCTTTTTGAATCAGAAGAATTACCCCAAAAAATAATACCATATGACATAAGCGTATGAAAATATGCGAAGTATACTACTTTTCGTGTTGAAATGTCACTTATTTCAGATACTGTTCTAATGGTAAATAAAGCGGCATTTAGTTTCTGAACAAGATCCTGAACATGGGCTTTCCACAACAGCTTACTATCTATCTGTACGCCTAGGAACTTGAACTGTTCCGTCTCGCTTATAACATGCCCATCCTGTCTGATTAAAATGTCAGTTCTTGTTGAATTGTGGGTTAGAAACTGTAAAAACTGAGTCTTACTGTGATTTAGCATCAAATTATTTTCCACAAGCCACGAACTTATATCATGAACTACATTATTTGATAATGTTTCAATATTACACACAAGATCCTTCACTACCAAGGTGGTGTCATCAGCAAACAGAAATATTTTTGAATCACCTGTAATACTAGAAGGCATATCATTTACATAAATAAGGAACAGCAGTGGCCCCAGCACCGACCCTTGGGGAACGCCCCATTTAACAGTGCCCCATTGGGACTGAACATCATTACCACTCTCAATATTGCGGAGAATTACCTTCTGCTTTCTGTTCTTAAAGTAGGAGGCGAACCAATTGTAAGCTACTCCCCTTACTCCATAATGTTCCAACTTCTGCAGTAATATTTTGTGGTCAACACAGTCAAAAGCCTTCGTTAAATCAAAGAAAACACCTAACGTTCGCAACCTTTTATTTAATCCGTCCAAAACCTCACAGAGAAAAGAGACTATAGCATTTTCAGTTGTTAAACCGTTTCTAAAACCAAACTGTACATTTGACAGCAAATTATGTGAATTTAAATGCTGCAGTAACCTTGTATATACAACCCTCTCAATAACTTTAGCAAACACTGATGGCATAGAAATAGGTCTATAATTGTCAACATTATCCCTGTCTCCCTTTTTATAAAGTGGCTTCACTACCGAGTACTTTAATCGGTCAGGAAACCGACCACTCCTAAAGGAAAAGTTACAGATATGGCTAAGTACTGAGCTAACATACGTGGAACAATACTTCAGTATTCTGCTAGATACCCCGTCATATCCCATGAGAGTTCTTGGTCTTTAGTGATTTAATTATTAACTCAATCTCCCTCTTGTCAGTATCATGGAGGAGCATTTCAGGTAACAGTCTCGGAACACTTTTTCTAAGAGCGCTATATGATTCCCTGTTGGGACTAGGTTTCTATTTAGTTCACCTGCTATATTCAGAAAGTGATTATTAAGTACTGTACATATATGCGACTTATCAGTAACACGGACATCCCCACTACGCACTGATTCTATATTCTCGACCTGTCTCTGCAGACCAGCCACTTCCTTTACGACTGACCATATGGTTTTAATTTTATCCTGAGACTTAGCTATTCTATCTGCATACCACATACTTTTTGCCTTCCTAATAACTTTTTTTAAGCACCTTACAATACTGTTTGTAATGGGCTGCTGCATTTAGATTTTGACTGATTCTAACGTTTTGATATAATTGCCACTTTGTTCTACAAGATATTCTTATCCCTTTAGTCAGCCACCCAGGCTGCCTGTTTGTGCTAGTACCCTGTTTTGAACGTTCTAACGGAAAGCAACTTTCAAAGAGCACGAGAAAAGTCTTGAGGAAAGCATTATATTTATCGTCTACTGTATCAGCACTATAAACATCTTGCCACTCTTGTTCCTTGATAAGGTTTACAAAAGTCTGTACAGCAACTGGATCAGCTGTTCCTAAAACGTTGGTAACTATATTTAACATGTGTTGCAGCACAAAAAACTTTTAGACTTAAAATTTGTGCATCATGATCTGAAAGGCCATTCACCTTTTTGCTAACAGAATGCCCTTCTAATAATGACGAATGAACAAAAATATTGTCTATGGTTGTTCTACTGTTCCCTTGCACTCTCGTTGGAAAGAATACGGTTTGCATAAGATTATATGAATTAAGGAGGTCTACCAGCATCCTTTTCCTTGCACAATCACTTATACAATTAATATTGAAGTCACCACATATAAACTAACTTTTTTGTATTTCCTATAAAGTGAACCAAGAACCTCCTCTAGCTTTAGCAAAAATGTTGTGAAATCGGAGTCTGGGGATCTATAAATAACAACAGTAAGAAGTTTAGCTCCACTAATTTAACCACACCTGCACAACATTCAAACACCTTTTCAGTGCAGTACTTTGAAACATCAATTGACTCAAATGGGATACCGTTTTTCACATACATGGCTACTCCCCCACACCGCAAAGAGCTCCTAGAAAAGCTGCCCAGCCAACCTGTATCCTGGTAAAGGAAGCCTCTGAATTATCTCCTTATTTAAGAAGTGTTCAGATATACCAATAATTTTCAGGAGTCAACATCTATAAGCAGTTCACTAACTTTATCTCTAATACCTTGTATATTTTGATGAAATATACTAATTCCCTCATTAATCGGATACCCAAGCTTTGTAGAGAGTGGTTTCTTTGTTAGAGAGACTTCCCTTAAGCAGGAATACCTATCAGCTGACTTCAATCTAAAAAAGGTACAGCTCTAACACCCACAACTACCGGAATTTTCCCATGAGTGATCCCACACCACCCCCACCTATGCTGTCACCTATAAGTTTTGCCAACCTCCCCTTCCCATACCTGTTGAGGTGCAGGCCAAATGATCTGGATCGAGGGTGAGGGCACCCTATCCATGTACCTCCAGAACATCAACATTTTCTCTCTCATTTGCTTCACCTGGTCCTCCTCAGCCCAACAAACTGCCTTCCTTGATGTTTTTCCTCCCACCCTTGGCCATCGTGTCTGTAGTAATGAGCAGACCCTCTCGAAATATACCAAGGGTCTCACTCGGGCCATCTCAAACCATAATTATCCTCCCAACCTAGTAAAGAAACAAATAAATCTTGTGTTCCTTATCTTTCCAGTCACCCACCACTTCCCAAAGTCCCCTTGTGACTCAACATCGTTCATGATTGTGGCAACTGAATCACATTTTCTGCCAGGGATTTGGCTACATCTTCTCTTGCCCTAAAATGAAGAATTTCCTACCCACTGTCCTTCCAACTGCTCCCACAGTGGTATTCCACCACCCACCAAACCTACACAATATCTTTGTCCATTCCTACTTAACTCCTGCTCCCAATCCCTTGTCTTATGGCACATGTCTCTATAACAGACCTAGATGCAAGACGTGTCCCATAAGTCCTCCCACCACCAACTACTCCTGTCCAATCACAAGTGTCACCTATCCCATCGAAGGCAGGATTACATGTGAAAGCAGTCATGTGATCTAGAAGCTAAGCTGCACACACTGTGCTGTTCTGTGTGGCCATGACAATACAACAAGCTGCCTGTCTACATGAATGCAACCAAAAAAGTGTGTCCAGGAAACAGGTGGGCCACCCAGTTGCTGAGCATTCTGCCCAACACAGTTTTCTTTACTTCAGTGACTGCTTCACAGCCCATGCCATGTGGATCCTCCCTACTGACACCAACTTTTCCGAATTGGGCAGGTGGGGACTCTCCCTGCAAAATATCCTACATTCCCATAACCCTCTTGGCCTCAATCTTCATTAGTTACTGCCCTTCACACCGCCTATCTGCTTCCCTGTTCTCACTCCAGCACTAAATAGTCTTTTATCCCACCAATGCACCTACAGTCTGTTTACGTGTCTCGTTCACCCCCCCCCCCCCCCCCCCCCTGCTACCACAACACAGATTGCTTCTCCCATCACGTGCTGTTGCTCACAGTCTGGACACAGCAGCAGCAGTGTGAAAGTTATGTTTGTGCGAGTGTGTGTATGTGTGTGCTGTCTAATTCAGAAGAGGGCCTTTTGGCCAAAAGCTTACTTGTTTAACAGTCTTTTTGTTGTCCCAGTCCGCAACTCGACATCCCCACTGTGTGGTGAGTAGCAGTCTATCCTTTTCATAATGTTGTCAAAAGAGTATTAATTTTATTCCTGAGCTAGACACAGTGAAAGGGGTTTCACATCATCATAGGCCAATAGTTCATGGTGGTTGTATTCATTTATATATGATTTGTTATTTGTATGATATTGATATTGTTAAATAGTGGAGTAATATTATGCTACACAGGAATAATATTAGACTTCTGATATTTTTAGTTTCTGTAGTGACAGACATTATTTACTGACAACTTTGAAGATATTACAATATGTTTATATTTTCAGGGTTTCTTTGGGAAAGGTTCACTATCAAGGCATTTTCCCCACTTTTGGAAGAGTCAAGAATGGCATTCCTCCATTTATTTCAGAGCGCCAGTGGAAGCAGAGAAACAAGTGGAAAGAAGATTCTGAATCTGAAGAGATTGCTATTTCAGTGAAAGTTGAAGACAATAGTGGATATCTAATAAAAGAAGAGGTCAACAGTGATACAGACCATTCATCATCACATTTAATGCAAAGTATTGGAGGTTTGGTTAAGGAACAAGGTCCTCAAGTGTTCCCACCTGACTGGCAGAGTGAACAAAAAGATACAGAGTCACCACAGCCTTTGCATACTTCATACCAAGCACCTACAATAAGATTTCACAGGGATCCCCCCAAGAAACGAGTAACTGTAGTGAACCCTGTGTCAGAACAAACCAGCAGTGACAATGTAAATGCAGGAGAAGGAACTTCATCAGGAACTGGTGGTGCATCTAGATCCCCAGTTGGAGGTAGTGCCAAAGATAGAAGCAAATCACAAAAAAGGGGAAGTGATGTTGAGGAAGACAGCAGATCACATGTGATTGAAGCAGGTAGGGTCGGACTGATGGATACAGAAGAGATCAAAAGTGAAATAAGGACAGATGACGAGTCTCCGTCAGCCAGTGAGCGCCTTTCATTACAAAGGAATGTTGAAAATGAAGTTGTTGTATTGCGTGATTCAGACAGTGAAGAAGAGGAATTGGTAATAGATAAACTGGAGGCGAGGTTGGTGCAAAACCCGTATCCAGTACCTGAACACTTGCACTTGACACTAGAAGAAGCCTTCTTTCTGTCGTATGCTCTTGGATGTTTGCAAGTACTGGACCTCACAGGCAAAGTGATGACATTAAGAGAACTGTGGGAGACATTTCGTGCATCAGATGCTGAGTTTGTGCAAAAGTATGTTGCCTATCACCATTTCCGTGGAAAAGGATGGGTAGTCAAATCAGGACTTAAATATGGCGGAGATTTCTGTAAGTATTTGTAGCACATTAAGGTCCAGCATACCATGCTATTTCATTATTGTTGGAGTGTGTTTTTCCTCAAAACAAGTATTGTTATTGTAATTATAATAATAATTATTATTTGATTATTGGTGGTGACATTAGCAGGTGTGTTTCGGTGCTTCAAAGATGGATCGTCATCAGGACAAAAGTATTGTGTGATGAATGGGATTTAAAAGTACGGGTACGAGTCGAGACTTAAATTACTCATAAGCGGCCCCTGGAATATTTATTGGAAAAGGCCCTGGAACCCCCTGCCCCCCCCTCTCTCTCTCTCTCTCTCTCTCTCTCTCTCTCTCTCTCTCTCTCTCTCTCTCCCTCCCTCCCCCCCCCCTCCCCCTCCCCCTCCCCCTCTCCCCCCCTCTCTCATACTCTCTCTCTCTCACACACACACACACACACACACACACACACACACTCTCTCTCTCTCTCTCTCTCTCTCTCTCTCTCTCTCTCTCTCTATGAGGATAGACAGTTTGATGAACCATTTCAATTCCCTTATAGATAATTTGATTATGAACTAACAAAATGAGCCAACTCAACACATTAAAAGCTACAAACTAAAAATTCAGGGATGCAGATAACACACAAAATTTCAAATACTCTCTTCATGAGCTTCATTGTCAGCTCAGGCAGAGTGTTCGTCATTAGTTTTTTGCTATGTTAATGAATCCTTTGCATCTCCATTTTTTGGCAGTCCGTCACTTCCTTCTTAATGCTGCTTTGCATACTGTCATCCAGTACATCATTCAGGATCTGAATTCTCTTCCTCCCATGCCTCTTTCTTTCATTACATGTGCCCTTCTAAAACTGTTTTTCTAAACCCTCCTTCTTCTTTAATGTTTCTTCTGTGCTATGCTTTTCCTCCTTTTCCTAACATTCAGTAATAGGCTATTTATCTATATTGAAAATATGTTTCAGATTGTTGTTATTGTGATTGATTGTAACATTTAAGTAGCATTTACAGTCAACATTGTCACAAAATATATCTTATTTGTTTATAATTAAAGCTTAAAAATCATTAAATATCAAGATCTCTCGTCATGTGATCAAAAACACTCTGTTAATGGCTGATGCTCTGGTGAAGTTACAGACTAGGAACAAAACAAAACTATACTTGTGTTATAGGAGCATTCGCCAAAGTTGCAAGGTTTTTATGTACTTTTACTGCCAATAGTTTAGCTATATACTGATGGAAAATGCAATTACAACTTTTAAGTGACAGTAGATAGGAATTTCGTGAATGTTAATAGTGAACTCTTGCGAAAGTTGATAGTTTATGCTCCACCCATTTAGAGCGGTGATATGTGCAAGAAATATGTCGCTGCGGTAATGGACTCTTGAGTCCGGTATGACCAGTGTGTCAGTAATAACCTCTGTGTGTGTGTGTGTGTGTGTGTGTGTGTGTGTGTGTGTGTGTGTGTGCGCAACAATGGAAATTCTTTTCTCCCGTCCCTGCAACATCATTAAATTTGATCAAAACTAAGGAATTGCAGATCTTTTGCAAATGGGTCCGTGTATTGTAACTAGATTGTTGAGTACATCATGAGCTACAACCCAAAGCACAAAAAAAATGTTGTTGGTAAAACTTGATGCTGATTTGCTGTGTAGAAGACACTAAGCAGAGAGGGTGCATCTCTCAGGTGTTCTGTGGTGCAATAGATAGCAAATAGGACTGCAGTGCAACAGGTCACATTTTCGAATCCTGGAAAGGTCATATATTTTTTTAAAGTTTTACACAGAATATGAAAATAGCTTTAGCAAGAACTGATTGTATAGCAGCTGTTTTTATCAAGGGATGTCTTACATACAGTTTCACATTAGCCTAATCTGAGAACCAGACAACAGTGTGTAAAACATGCAGTGATACAAACGTAAGGGCTGTGATGTTTGTGAGTGTAAACTAACATTAGTGTCTGAAGCAGACTAACTACATCTTTATGTAAGATGATGACACTGCAAAAGTTTAAACAATAAGGTTCCTGGCTAGGCAGTACGAAGGTAAACCCATAGTTCCTATAAAATAAAAAGTGTGTGGTTACATTAACTAGAAAATATCTTTTTGAACATGATGTGTGTGAACAGCAATTGCAAATGTGAGTGCATGTGAACAGGAAGGAAAACACAATAATATGAGGGTAATCCCAAAAGTAAGGTCTCCTGTTTTTTTATAAGTACATCGACCTGCTTATTTCTAATGGCTTACATCAGTTCACAGCTTGAAAATTTAGCCATTTTTTGACATAATCACCATTTCTGTCGATGCATTTTTGTAGATGCTATGGAAGTTTTTGTATGCCCATGTCATACCAGCTCGCCGCCATGCTGTTCAGAAGGTTATGAACCTCTACTTTCACCTCGTCGTCGGAGCTGAATCACTTTCTGGCCAAATGTTCTTTTAACCTAGGGAAACAAAAACTGCTGCAGCGTCTTCAAAAATGCATTGGCAGAAATGGTGATTATGTCAAAAAATAGCTAAATGTTCAAGCTGTAAACTGATGTAAACCATTGTAGAAATAAACAGGTCTGTGTACTTATAAAAAAATAGGAGACCTTACTTTTGGGATTGCCCTCGTATTCTGTTTCTGAGCAGTGTGGTGAAGTTTTGTAATTGTGATTTGGTTTTCATATGAGATGACTGTCGAGTTGTTTCACAAATAAGTTAATATGTTCTTTCAGGTTAGGTTTGAACCAGCAATCTATACGGTTATCGCTCTAATTCCTGAGCTTCCAAATAACTGAGATGTAGTAAGGTAAAATGACGATCTTAAGTAGGAATCTAATTTCATTCATTGAAGTGCTATCTTTTGTTGAAAGAGCCGGAGAGCATATCTCGGAGTTAAGTTAATGTTACCTTCGTAGTGCAACACACATTCAATTACGTTAGTGAATTTGTGTGTCGATGTGCTGGAAATTTGCTGGTACAGTGCAACCCCATTGTACGCATCTTCTAATTCTCTGGAACACTCAAAAATAACTGTTCAGGAATTTTTGTTGATGTATTTGTGCAGTATGGTACTAAACACCATTTATGACCCATTTTCCAAAACGTAAATTCCAAAACAAGACATCACTGTAGATTAGCATTATGACAGCAGGAGCGGTGAGTTAGCCAGTGACATCACAGGCATCACTTGACTCAAATGGAGTGTTTTAGTGGGTGTTCAAATTATTTGAATTTCGTTTCTGTTTTTACAAAAGAATACTGAAATTCAAGAGCAAAACAGCATTTTAGAAAATGACATAATTAATCATTTAAGATAGCTTCCAGAAAACAGTCAAATACCTTATTGTCTCTGCCCTACTGCTCTTCTCAGTATCCCTGCATTTTTCACTCTATATGTCCAACTTATTTTTTCCATCCTCTTCCATGTCCACATCCCAAAGGCTTCCAGCCTTGCTCTATCTTTCTTCTTCATTGACCATGTCTCAGCACTATATAGGACACTCCATATAAAACTCTACAGTGGTTTTAGTTTCTGTGCTGCACTTCATCACTTTCTATTCTTTTTACTTGGTAATAAAGCTTTCCATGTGTTACAAAGTTTCTCTATTCGGCATTATCTTTATGCTTTCCTTTTCTTCTAGTGCCCTTGCTTTCTTTCTTTCTTTGTATTGATATTTATTCCGTAGCTCTTTCCCTTAGCTTCAATGACATGCTCTATCTCCTGCAACTCTTTTTCATTTGTCACTAGAAGGACAATTTCATCTGCAAACCTCAGACACCATTTTCTTGTTTCTTGAGTCCCAACCCCACCCTCTCCCGCTTGCCATCTTTTGAGCACTACTCAGACGGCCTTGTCTTACTCCTTTTCATGGTTCAGTCCACTTGGTACTTTCTCCATATTAATTAAAGCCTTTGACATTGCTTTACTAACTCACAACCAAAACCAAGTGGTCAGCTTTCAGCATAACCAAGACGTCGCGTTGCGCTACAAATCAGTCTGTCACCATAACCTACATTCCAAAAAATATATTTTTTGCTATATTAGATGCAAAGAATATTGTCAGTGTTCTGCTTTCTTTCTGTTTGTGCATGTATGAAGTCAAATGGCACATCATTATTTTGTCATAGGATCGGTAGACTCAATTAACTCCTTTCCCCTCTCACTCTCACTGACACTTCTTGACTTAAATGTAATGAGTTTATGTCACCAGCTTCTTTCAGTTCACTCTCTTTTCCCTTGTTATTGTTGTAAGTTAATCCCAAGCCACAGTATCATAAGCCTTTTGCATGTCTATAAAACATATTTATAAGCCTTCTCCCTACTCAATAACACTCCTCCCCCCCCCCCCCCCCCCCCAAAAAAAAATAGTAGTATCCCTATTGCAGATGTTGTACCTGTATTTCTGCTCGTCAGCCAAATTCTCCTCCATTACCTTTCCAAATATGTTATTTAAAACTTTAGCTGCATGTGAAATGAGACTAATTACTCTGTGCTTACCGCAGGTGTTTAATTTATAGGCTCCCTTCTATCCTGAATTTTAATGTCCTCTTTTTCAGAAGAATTTTAATAACTAACATTGATATCTAGATATTTGGTGACCAAGCTCCAAAACCTGAGAAGGATCTGTATTTGGACTTCCCACCAAAGTATAAATAGACTATGCCCTAAAGTGGTGCACTCAATGGAATGTAAATATATAATAGTGTTTGAATAGAGGACTAACGAATTACAGCTGGAGTCTGCCATGACCTACAAATACAGATCTAGAAATAGCGACGTATCTTGTGCTGAAGTAGTATGATTACATAGTCATTGTTGTAGGTACATTGACAAGCTTTGATCCCCAATCGCAGACTGAAATTTGTTTATTAAGAGATCTATTCATACACTTGTATGGCCTATCATGAACTAGTACTCAGATGTGTAAAACTCATTTCAGATTGAACTAAAAAGGAAATGAAATGTTTACAGAGTAGAATAGTGGGGATGGCAACAGACATCTAGAATTAATTTTACACCCTGAAGTGGAATGTGTTCTGTTTTGAAACTTGATAATAGATTAAAACTGAGTGTCAGGTGGACCCAGGTCCAGGACCACATCTCTCATAGGCACGTTTCTTACTGACTGAGCTATCCAGGTATGATTCATGACCTACCCTCACAGCTGAAGTTTGTCACTAGGCCTACATCTCTCCTCATTTTCAAACTTGACAGCTATCCTGCATACCTGCCTACCTACTAAATAGTCACAAGCTTATTTACTGTTCTGGAGAGAGTAATTCAAATGCTGTAAAATTTCAGCTGTCAAACTCTCCAAAAAATGCATTGAAAATCTTACAAAACACATTTAGAAAATTTAAGAAATGATTTTCAAGAAGGAATCTGCATATATTCTTCATCTCCATGCACACTGGTTATTTGGAGAGCGTGAATATGAGATTAAAATAATGAAAGATGCATGAAGGCATTTAAGTAAACATTTTTATTGCTATCTGTGTGAATCCATATTACTGTATAAAAATATGGATGGAATATCAGAGTTTTAACATCTCATTGGCCTTGGGATCACTGGTGGTGGAGCAGTAGTTGAGTTGCACAGTGATGGAGAAAGAAATTAACTTTGGCCTGATTGAAGGAACCATCCTAGCATTTGTTTGAAGTTAAACAATGAAAACTCCAGGTAGAAATATCGGCAATGTAGGAAAAGACAGATTACTAATTACTGTAAAGAAGTCACATTAGTACTTTTTTTGTAAATAAAACCTCCTTTTCGTGCTGCAACTTAATTTATTTTTCCCAGAGGCATTTTGCCTTTTTCTTGCTCTAAGGCACGTTCAGTGGGATCTATAATGATATTGTTTTGTTATTTTTAGATTATCAAACAGTTCGTGTCATGTTTCTTTATTTGAGTAAGTAATTACTTAAAGTTTGCTGTGATCCGCATTTCCTCTCATGTGACGTGAAATGTTCGATAATCTAAAAATAACAAAACTGTATCGTTATAGATTCCGCTGAAGATGCCTTATAGCAAGTAAAAGGCAAAATGCGCCTGGGAAAAATAAATGAAGTTGCAGTAAGAAAGGGTAGTTTTATTTACAAAACCAAGTATTTCTGTGCTTTCTGCAGAGGATGGCCACACAAACAAACTTGTTATTCACTCCACGCCAGACATTTTCATGTGATCTCTACCAGAAATTCAGAAGAATCCAGCTGAACATTCATAAGACCACACAACAAATAAAATTCAACAAAATATGCAATTGTAACGATCTTGTGTCTAAACATATCAATGTAAAGATTAAAAACAGTTCACCCAGCACCCAACAAGCAATGCTTGACACTCAGAAAATGTGGTTAAAATATGAAATCAAATTCCTATACCCTACAAAACAAGAACTAAATTACGAGTTATATGAGACACATTTACAACTTGCAAACACCATTAATAGTTTGACAGTTTTCTCCCATCTGCTCAACAAGGTCAAAAGGAACACAAAAACTGCTGTACAAAGAAAGGAAACAGTTCATAGAAGAAAGAGCAACCAACTCAAAAAACTACAGGCACAATACAATACCTTTACACACACGCACAAATTCTACACAAGATTAGTGAACCTTACAGACACAGAACTAAGCAGTAAAGAAAGACAGCTGTTGGGGAAAGGATTAAAATACTATGTAAATTCAGAAATACTATGTAAATTCAGAAACAGAGTCCTCTGAATTTCTGGTATGGACCACATGAAAATGTCTGGCATGGAGTGAATAACAAGTTTTTTTGTGTGGCCATCCTCTGCAGAATACATAGAAAATCTAATTATAGAAGCAGGAAGTGTTTTGACAAGGCAAGATAGGAATGAAACCAATAGTGTCAACATTGGACCAACTACAGAACTAAAAAAAAAGAAATACATAATATAATTACCTGTATAAAAACATAACTGCACAAAAACAACAAAAACACAGAATCTGCAACACTCAGAAAACTTAAGAGAAAACTTCAAAATGAAAATGTTATCATTTCTAAAGCAGACAGTGTGAACACAGTAGTACTGATAGACAGAGAACAATACATTGGAAAAACACAAGAAATCATTTCACAAAACAACATTACAAAATCAGACCCAACAAACAGATTCCAGACAAAAGTAAAAAACACCCTGAAAAATGTAGACACCATGCTGGATAACATGGAGAACTGAAAGTTGGCACAGATTAATCCCACTGCGCCTGTCCTCCGAAGCCAACCAAAGATCCACAAACAAAATCTTTCTGTGAGACCAGGATTCCAGAAAATTCCCCACATACCAGCTTGCAGAATACATGTAAAAATTACTGCCAGAAAATTTCAAAGTACAAGAACACAGAACCATTAAAACACTACACAGCTAATACAACAAATAAATATATAAAAATCCCAGACAAAGCAATGCTACTCTAATTTGATGTAGAAAACGTGTTCCAAGATACCAGTACCAGAAACAATAGAAATCATAGATAAGAACCTGAAAACTTAGTCAACTCCCTGATGAACAGATTAAGGAAGCTCATAACAGAACAGAATTACTTCCATTTCTATAATGAATTTTATTTACAAGAAGAGGGATTAACAATGGTGTCCCCAGTTTCAGGAGCCTTAGCAAATATTTTTGTAAATCACAATTGAACAGGTCATTTTCACAAAAATAGTAGCAAAAGAATACAACATACTGTATTGGTTCAAGTATATGGATGACATTCGTTGCTTAACAGATTAACCACAAACAAAAATTGAAAAACTACACACTGACATCAAGAAGGGACATAAAAATATAAAATTCACAATTGACAGAGAACAGAATAACTAAATTAATTTTCTGGATATAACAATCAAAAAACAAAAATTGAAATTTAGCGTAAACCCGCAGCAATGGACCTTATCATTCCCCAATCCTCGAACCACCCACACTCAAAATAGCAAGCAGCACTTTGACACATGCTCCATAGATTCAACACAGTGCCATTCACAAAAGAAAACTACCAAAAAACTGGACATAATAATACACATAGCACAAAACAGCGGTTGCAGTAGTAACATAGTCACAAAGCTAAATAACAAAATTAAAAGTAAAATAAAGCAGAAAGCACCAAACCACAGACAACAACATGACAGAACCAAACACAAACGCGCTTACCATAACACCTAGACAGAATAATCAGAAGAAGATGAAAGAAAACACAAGAATGACATAAAAACACGAACTCTCACATAAAATCACCAACATTTTCAAAAGACAGGGGATAAATGTATCATACACAACAGACAATTCTATACATAAATACACTACAAAACTGACAAAAAACGGAGACATATCCCAGAAAGCAGGTATATATCAACTAGTGTAACACTTGTGAAGGCAAATAAATGGGACAAACAGGTAGAGCATTCGATGTCAGATACAAAGAACATACGAGAGCTTAGACGTAAGGGGCCAAACCACACCACATCTGCAGAACACCTAAGAGAACATAACCACAAACCAACCACTAGAGAACAAGACATGAAACTAACTAGAATCAACAATAAAAAACATCTCTTAACCCTGCAAAAAACTTACCACATACAGAAAATCAAGGCAAAAGTTGTTGGTTTTGAACATACACTTTGTTAGGGTGGTGACACGTAGATAAACAACCAAAGAGGAGGAAATACATAATGAAGTTACAATATTCACACTGTTAAAAGCACAGTGTTTGAACAAATAGCTATACCTAGTAGCAAAAGAATAATAGTAAACCACAAAAAAGGAGGGGAAACATGGTGAACAGTGTGAAAAAGTTCAGAATACAAAATTGTACTTGTTGTTGTTGTTGTTGTTGTTGTTGTGGTCTTCAGTCCAGAGACTGGATTGATGCAACTCTCCATGCTACTCTATCCTGTGCAAGCTTCTTCATCTCCCAGTACCTTCTGCAACCTACATCCTTCTGAATCTGTTTAGTGTATTCATGTCTTGGTCTCGCTTTACAATTTTTACCCTCCACACTGCCTTCCAATAATAAATTGGTAATCTCTTGATTCCTCAGAATATGCCCAACCAACCGTTCCCTTCTTCTAGTCAAGTTGTGCCACAAATTTTTCTTCTCTCCAATTCTATTCAATACCTCCTCATTAGTTATGTGATCTACCCATCTAATCTTCAGCATTCTTCTGTAGCACCACATTTCAAAAGCTTCTATTCTCTTCTTGTCCAAACTATTTATCGTCCATGTTTCACTTCCATACATGGCAACACTCCATACAAATACTTTCAGAAATAACTTCGTGACACTTAAATCTATACTTGATGTTAACAAATTTCTCTTCTTCAGAAACACTTTCCTTGCCATTGCCTGTCTACATTTTATACCCTCTCTGCTTCGACCATCATCAGTTATTTTGATCCCCAAATAGCAAAACTCATTTACTACTTTAAGTGTCTCATTTCCTAATCTAATTCCCTCAGAATTCCCGACTTAATTCGACTACATTCCATTATCCTTGTTTTGCTTTTGTTGATGTTCATCGTATATCCTCCTTTCAAGACCATGTCCATTCCATTCAGCTGCTCTTCCAGGTCCTTTGCTGTCTCTGACAGAACTACAATGTCATTGGCGAACCTCAAAGTTTTTATTTCTTCTCCATGGATCTTAATACCTACTCCAAATTTTTCTTTAGTTTCCTTTACTGCTTGCTCAATATACAGATTGAATAACATCGGGGATAGGCTACAATCCTGTCTCGCTCCCTTCCCAACCACTGATTCCCTTTCATGCCCCTCGACCCTTATAACTGCCATCTGGTTCCTGTACAAATTGTAAACAGCCTTTCGCTCCCTGTATTTTACTCCTGCCACCTTCAGAATTTGAAAGAGAGTATTCCAGTCAACATTGTCAAAAGCTTTCTCTAAGTCTACAAATGCTAGAAACGTAGGTTTGCCTTTCCTTAATCCATTTTCTAAGATAAGTCATAGGGTCAGTATTGTCTCATGTGTTTCAACATTTCTGTGGAATTCAAACTGATCTTCCCCGTGGTCTGCTGCTACCAGTTTTTCCATTCATCTGTAAAGAATTCATGTTAGTATTTTGCGTCCGTGGCTTATTAAACTGATAGTTCGGTAATTTTCACATCTGTCAACACCTGCTTTCTTTGGGATTGGAATTATTATATTCTTCTTGAAGTCTGAGGATATTTCGCCTGTCTCATACATCTTGCAAACGAGATGGTAGAGTTTTGTTAGGCCTGGCTCTCCCAAGGCTGTCAGTAGTTGTAATGAAATGTTGTCTACTCCCAGGGCCTTGTACCCTGATGGAGTACGATAAACCTGTGACAGGACTGGAATAGTAAGTGCTGGGTGGTTGGATTGTGTAGGTCTTGCACCTGGATCTTATTATTTCCCCGTATTCCGTAGACATCACAAAGAACACCTTTATGGATGTGGACTGACAAGAAAACATCACCAGGTTGACCTCATATTTTAAGAAGAATAAAGCACACTTGGAAGATACCAGCTGCAGCAGTCTATCCTGCATTAAAATTTGGGCCATAATTCTGATACTACTCAGTTATGACCTTCTGAAAGTATGGTTTGAAACTTTGCGCATGCTGTATGTTTGTTACTCGCTCCACCCCACTGCGGCCACTGAATGCCCGAGTGTGAAGTAATGGGCAATTGAGTGAGTGAGAGATTTGTACATTGTTAACGAGCTTTGTTCATTGTGTCAAAGTGTGCAGTTTCTAACCTGTAGCTGGTGCCAGAGAGCACTGTATTTTGCTGTGCTTAACCCCTTCATCTCCACAATTTGTTGCTTATTTTCCCAGCTACTGATTATTTATCTCTCATCCATGCTTTTATTTTCTTTTAGACCTTTGCTTATGTTTGACCTGTTGATTGGCCTTCCTGCCTACCCATGTTTTCTCACCATTTACTTGTTAGAATTACACTGTTGGTTTTCCTGATGCAATTTCCTGGTATGCTCTGGGACACTGTGCCCTAATTATCTTCCTTTTTCCATGGTGGAAACAAAACAATGTATTTGCTAATACCTGTTTAGTTTTTCATTCTGTGGGGAAAGGAGAGGGACACAAATATGTTGTGGAACATCATGAAGATAAAAAAATAAAACGATTACAGCATGATACCCAGAAAATATGTTGCCTATTTGTCCAGGGAATTGATTTAGTTCAATTTGCAATCAGTCTCTTTCATTAAATTGTGGTCTGTTATATACTTACAGTTGAGATACACTCAGTAAATTGCTTTAATTATTATGTGAGTCTTTATTAACCCTGCTGTTCTGTTTGAGTCCATATGACCGAAATGGTTATAAATTTCATTTCTTATAATTTAAATATCAAAATAACTTTATGACATTTGGTGACTTCTGAAAATACAAGGGCAGTAAGTTGTTAAAACGTTTTAAGTCATCTGGTCCTAAACCATAAGTGTTACATATGTAATGTTTGGGTCAGTGTGACCCAACATTAATATGATTACTCTAAAGTCAAATACTTTCTGCTTGTCTCATATTTTATAGTAGTAATGACTTTCATTGTTCATACTTACTCTCAACATTCAACAAGTCAAGAAAGGTACTGCATTTACAACAATGGACTTGTCATTACGTCTTGTCAACTGTTAGAATTATCTGTTGTTTCTGCTCAGTTTGTGTTCTCTATTGTTTGTGATCAGTCTGAATTGTGACATCATGATGGTTACATCATTGACTGACACTTAGTTGGAAAGATTAGCACATAGCTCAACAGACGAAGGATCACTTTATGAGTTCAAAGACCATGTCAGTAATGCATCTCAGAGTGAGTATTCTGATGACATTGACGACAGTCCACAGTCTGTTCAAAGTAATGTACAGACTTCTGGTTCTAAAAATGAGAATATAGAATGGCAATTTCAACCACCAGCACAACACGGTCACCTTCTTGCTTTGAACATCATCAGGAGTACCCTGGGAGTTACTAGATATGGGAGCAGCACAGTAAGTGATGTAGAAAGTTCATTTGAAATATTATTTTCGACAGCACTTCAGAATGAAATAATAGAGGTGACAAATATTGAGGGATAATGAGTTTACAGTTAACAATGGACAAACATGGATGATTATCTTTTTCACTCATACTTGGGACTCCTATTCCTTTCGGGTGTGTATTGCTCACATGAGGAATCTACAAAAAGTTTGTGGGATGAGGATACTGAGCGAAATCTATTTCTAGCAACCATGTTCCTAGAAACATTCTAAATGTCACATGTCTTGTGACAAGAGAGGAAAGATGACGTACTGATAAACTCTCCACAATTCGTAGTATGTGGGAGAAGTGATTAGAAGTCCTTCCTAAATGGTATAGTCCACATTGACCTGAACAGTACATTTGTATAGTAAAAATGAACAGAACAGCAGGGTTAATAATGATTTAGTGGCCTCTATTCCATCAGAATATTAACAGTAATGCATTGTTCTCTACTTTTCAGTACTGTACAAGGAAGGCCCTCCATTCTATCATGCATCATACATTGTTCTGGTAGAAGTACTACGGCAAGCTGACTTGGGCAGGAGCTCCTCACACAATCGCCGGTCAATCTCTTGGCCTTTGCTGTTTGGGGTCAATCGTCTTGCTGAAACTGTTGGCAAAGTCAGTACCATAACAAATTTTTATTTTATTGTAATGCATATAGGTCACATTAGGTGAACTGCGATGTCCCAAGTCGAAGATTAGCAGTAGAGTAAAGGAAGATAATACTAAGCATATAGTAGAGGCATTGAGTGGCAAATAAGCATATTAAAAAAATTGGAACATCGTAGCTGATCTTGTGAACTGAGTTCTTTTTCAGAATACACATACCCGAAGAGTGCTTGTTCAGGTTCTGCGGTCTGTGTATTCTTTGAAGAAGGGAGGTTCGTAAGGTTAGCTGTTATATATCAGCACTTATTTATGTTTCTGTGTGCTACTCAGTGCCCTGGTTATTAATTTCATTGCTTATAGTTCAGATTTATTGTATGTGAACATATTGTGTCATTTTGAATACTAAGCATTTTTATTCAGTGTATGAAAAATAAATCAGTGGTGCTACCAGATATAAGGTGGTTACAAAGAATTGTAATTGTAACTCTGAAGTGAGAGCCACCTCATATGGCCACACAGTACATCTGCATTGTATGGTTGGTAAATATTATCTGTACTTGTGCTCTTGTTTAATTTTTTACTTCCATTTCGCCTGCAGACTTAAATATGAAGAACTTATAAAACTCAGGCATAATTTGCTTAGAAACTTCATTTGTGGCGGTACATCAGCAGATGGGAAGGTTTTGCATTTTAGAATTTGGTTTCTAAATCTGTGTTACCGTCATGGAATTTTAAGCACTTTTCCTGTGCTTCCAGATAATAATAGTGAATTATAAGTTGATACAGCTTCTTACAACAATTAAACAAAACAAAAATTGTATTCTTGCAGTAAGGCAAGACCCTCTTTAACTCTGTATTATCTTCATACAATTTATTTGAAAATTTTTGGTTTCTCCAGGTCTCTTCCATGAATAGGATCCTCTTTCGTGGTTCTTCAACCAAATGTTAGGAATAATTAAATTGTGCAAGGTTGCTTCCTCTTTGATTTCTTCAGTCCACAATGTCTTACAATTCTTTCTTTTTTTTCCTTTTTCTGCTACCAAATTTTAGTCCATCCAATTAAATTTCCTTCTTCCTGAATAATTTCTTTTTGCTCTTTATACATTCTGTCAATTCCTTCATCATCTGTGGAGCTGCTAGTAGGCATATAAACTTGTACTATTGTTGTGGGTGTTGGTTTCATATCTTAGCCATGGTGGTGTGTTCTCCGTGCAGTGCATAGTAACTTACCCACATTTCTATAAAAATGCCATTTTCCAACCCCACACTAATTATTTTGATGCCATTTAATCATTAGATCTATTTTCACATCTGTAATAGTACAGAGCACAATTATTAACACAGACAATAAGATAACCATTGCAAGTGGATGAATCTACTGGAAACATTAGTGTTACATTAATTTAGATTATTCTAAATAATGAGATGCCCCTTAGAGGAAAGGGAAAAGATAGATATTAGGTGCTTTGAGGTTTGTAAAGAGGACATTTTTTGGTACAGTAGACACAAAGTGGGTTTATGTTAAAGGGTTATAAATGATAAATAAAGAGCTGTTTGTGTGTGTGTGTGGGGGGGGGGGGGGGGGGGGGAGTGATGCACACACCTTTTATTAAATTTTTTCTTCCCTCAGTGTGTGACCCACCATTCATCAGCAGGCAAGCAGTTCACGTTCTGGAAATTCCATTATTATCTTAGTATCCTGAGATTTGTGGCTCTGGCTCTGAGCACTATGGGACTTAACATCTATGGTCATCAGTCCCCTAGAACTTAGAACTACTTAAACCTAACTAACCTAAGGACATCACCCAACACCCAGTCATCACAAGGCAGAGAAAATCCCTGACCCCGCCAGGAATCGAACCCAGGCGCGGGAAGCGAGAACGCCACCGCACGACCACGAGCTGCGGACCCTGAGATTTGTCATTGTATTCTTCATAGATAGTTCTGTTTACATGACCGAGTGGGAATGACATGCTACTAGGTACGAATCCAGATAGATAGAACAATGAACTCATATGAAGTTAAATTTAACAAAGTTAAATGTATCAACAGTGCATTTACTGTGCATTGACAGGTGTTAGAGTCTTTGTCAGTGCCGTCTGGGGTGAAGGAGAACACAGTGGGACAAAAGGTCACGTCAAGTGAGAGGATCCACCAGGAAAGAGGGCCCGGAAGGGGACTTAGAAGCGTTGTAGGCCATCGGCTGGCCTGCAGGTGAGTACTGCAAATAGAGGGAAGGTCAACAGCAGGGTTAAGAGACTGAAGGATGTTAAGTGCCAAAGCACTGGAGCATAGGAGGAGAAAAGATCAACGACAAGAATAGTCATGGATCACAGAGCCCATGCAGTACTGTTCCAGCTAGAGGATTAAGACTGGTCATGGCATCATTGAAAGCCTGAATGACAAGTGTTGTGGTGGCCACGTTGGGGACGGGGCGAGAAACAACCAAGGACTGCTGTGTCACAGCAGAAATATTGCCAACAGCCTGGAAAAAATGCACCAAAGAAAGGCAACTGTGTGAGAGCACTAAGTGTGTCACTAGGGAAAACAACTCAAAAACCAGTTATCCTAGTCACCAATTTTGTTTTCATGACTGAGTGGTTGGAATGACACGGTACTAGTTATGAACCCAGGTAGCTAAAACAATCAACTTTAGTAAGTCAAACTTTATTGAAGAGATGTGGTGAAGGCACCAGCAATGGCCCACCAGATTGACACACGGACTGCGAAGTGCTCTCTGGTCTTGGGTTATGAGCAGATCTGTAGTAGATAGTGTCCCATAAGGTGATAACTCAGTGACGATGTTGGTGGTGACGGCCTGTAAAGTGATGCAGAAGAGGCACTCGATGATGGCCCAGCAGTTTAACAGGCAGCCAGCTATGTACTCCTTCATATTTGGATGTGGGTGAACATCAGTTCAGAGAGACCGATGCACTCAGCAATGGGAGCTCCGTATGGAGGCATTGTGGAGGGTTGTTCACAGAGTAACTCCTTATGAGCTGCTACTGTGCTTGACAAAGGGAACTCCGTATTAACGGACTGGGTGGTCAGCACTTGGCTACCGAGCAACACCTGCCACTGAGCAACTCCTGGTGTGCATCTGGCTTAGATTAGCTGAGCGGCAGCCTGTATAGCTGTGTCACAGCAGTTGGAAGCACATGATTGGTGGCAGCTGTGTAGTGCTAGTGGTGACAGTGCTACCTTTGGCAAGGCTTGCACCAGCAAGAACCATGACCACCACTGGGGATGGGAGGGAAAACAATTCTGCATGTTTATGTTTACATTGGATTGTTTTCTTCAATTGGCAGAGGTCGTGTAGCTCGCGGGTGAGGAAGGAGGCCACGCACAATACAATGCTGTATGAAGGGTAGTTGGCTCATAGGTCGCTAACTTGTATGATACTATGTGTAGAATATCAGTGGAAATACTTTCACCTGAAATTAGAGGATGCTAGACACAATGATTAAGCAAACAAGTCTAAGATATTGTGCCTACTAAATAGTTTGCATTTTTTGTACTATCCAGTGCAACAGAGATAAGCACAAGAAATGTGGTGTACTTCTCATATTTTGAATCAGACACAGAATATTGTTTTGGGAAATGAAGATAATAAATCAGAAATATCAACGTTTCTGAAGTGGAACTTGGAAGTCTTTGGAATGCATAACAGAGAGAACTGTGGTATCCCTTATGAGGAGATCAGTAGATATTTAGAAATCCTTACTGGCATATTTTTGAGCTAATTCGCTTCATGTCCCAAAACTCAAGTTTACTCGAAGAAAAATTTTTTCACTATACGTAGGAAACGAGGAATAACACAAGTGTCATGCTCCCGCCACAGAGGTTAAAACTTGTGGGCTTTCAAATAATTAATGGTTTAATGGTGGCCCTTAACTATGTACCCTCAGACTCAGAGTTGAAATATTAAAACTTTTGGCTGGTTTCATTGTCTAGGGACTGGGATATGTAGTTGCTGCATTACAAGCCAAATACTGCTGAGTCTACAGTATACAATATGAATATATACATGAATCGAATGGTCGAAGGTTCCTATCGCTCGGCAATTACGAATTTTGAGTGTAACATAGAAATTTATAAATGAAAGATTGCAATTAAATAAAATCTGCAGGTACTATTTTTAATGACTTTAAATGATGAGTACGATAGCAGAAGTACCTTTAAGAATGCCATTTATTACTGCAAAACACTTATAGGTGTTGATGGTCCAGCAATTAAATAAAGTATAAGTTAAATAACACGGAAACAATAGATTCCTACTTCACATAATTAGTTACGACCAACAACATAGCTTGCGAGATATTCACTTCTAAATGCATACTACGTCTTCACTGCAGAAGCCATGGAAATCTCACAAGTGCACAAGTTAGCACTACAAAATATTTCTATCTCCCGCAGCCAGGCACAAACTGCTCAACACTCTCCAAGTATTTTCTGCGACCATCCATCGCGCCTTCTGTCCAGCTCTCCCCCCATGTCCTGTGCCACCCGATGCTCCTCCCCCTTTTCCATACAGTCCCTCCATTGACTTCGGTAGTCGCCTACCGTAGTAAGGAGTGCTGTGATTGACTAGAGTGCTCCCGCCATGTCTCCTAGCCAATACACACTCTCAAACATATTGAAACACATACGAAATACTAGATTTACATTTAAATAACGTGAAATTAAATAAATATTCTTATGGCTGGACCATAAACACGCTCTAACACACATTATTAAATACATAAGCAAATTAAATAAACATATATCAAAGAAATAGAAGCAAAAGTAGGCCAGTAGTCTAATGTCTCTGTCCTTTCTAAAACAGTAAATATTTGACCAATTTATTCATGAATAGTATATATCGGATATAAACAAAGTCATAGATGAATAAAAATATTTATAAGCATGCTGCTACTGTTTTCTCGAGTAACTGTGGAGTACTAATGGCCTGACACAATCAGTAGTAATCAGCCACTTTGACCTCCAATAACTCAGGTACTATTCAAGTTACATGCCTGCAATTCATACCAATTTAGGTTTACACTAATAGTTTTCTAAAGACACGTCAGTCGAGAAAATCAGATGGACTGTTTAGATTTTGGAAATACGTTGCTGGGTGTAACGTGTATAATTTACAGTCGGAGACTAAACTTTAAACTAATAAACATATTGAAAATCTGATTATACCATCAGAATCGTCGTGCAAATAATGGTAATGTACATGTCTTCTTAAGGTATCATAGTTCCTCTGGCTATTATCAACACTTTGCTGACCAGCAACACCACAGTTGTGTCATGTTCGAAATAGTGGTCAACGGTTGGCGACACCACAGTGGTGTCGTGTGTATAGTATTGCGCAGTGGCTGGCGACACCAGAATGGTGTCATGAGCGTAGTATTGCGCAGTGACTGGTGACAGCACTTTGCTATCTTTTTCATTCTGTTGGTGTTTTTTAGGTAACAATAAGTTACACACGTCAACATTTTTTTTTTTATAAGTACTTGTGTACTTTCATCATGGCAGATGAAAGAGACGATACGATTATTTACGATGAATTCATGGACGTCTTGTCTGACATTCCAGATGACTTGGCCGATTGAGAAGAAGACATTGGATACCAAAAAAATAAAAGTGAAGTAGAATCATCGGAAGATAGTGAAATACGTCCAAGAAAAATTTGGCAAACGCTATGGTTGCCAACTGATTTGGATGAATCAGACGAAGAAGAAAGACTATGATTTACTGAGAACCAATAATAAATTTGAAGGATCTCTGGGTCCACACACATTTCGCAAAGATACACAGAGCATCATGGATATCGTAGAATTGTATATTGGGAATGATCTATTTGAATGTATTAGCAACAAAACCAACAAGTATTACAGTCAAAATTGCAATAGAAGGAAACTGGATAAAAAAATGCCGAATTTGTGACGTTACGGGACCCGAACTTAGAAAATGATTTGGACTTGCTATCCTTGTCAGAATTGTAAAAAAAGCAAGGATAAATGATTACTGGCAATGAATCTGTTGATAGACACACAGATATTTTGCAAAACGATGTCCCACAACTGATTCAGACAAATGTTATCATTTTTACATTTTTCCGACAACAACAATAAACCGGATAATGCCGACCGGCTTTTCAAAGTGCAATTCATAATTGATTATTTTTCCAAAAAGTTTAAAGAAACGTTTCATCCAAGTCAAAACATCTCAGTTGATGAAGGAATGATACTGTGGCTTGGACAGTTAAATTTTAAAGTTTACAATCCATCGAAAATTGCGAAATATGGCATACTCATTCGGATGCTGTGTGATTCGAGTACGGGATACATTTTGTTATTCAAGATATATTTTGGCACTGGATAACCTTTAGCAAAAAATAGTGATGGAACTATTGACACCTTCTTATGGAAAGTGGCATCACCTCTACATGGATAATTATTATAACAATGTAGAACTTGCAGAGAAGTTACTTGAAAAGAAAATTAGAGTTTTTGGAACAATATGACAAATAAAGGCTTTCCTTAAAAATTAAAGCGTTCAAAAGTCAATGTGTTTGATGCTTGTCATCAATGGAAAGGTGGCAAGCGACTGGCGATAAGCCAAGTAATCTGAATTAGCACTGCCGGCGCCAAGCAAATAAATTTGTGTGGATGGCAAAATGTTAATTTCTACATGAACTGTGAAATGTCTGCCACTATGGTTTCACAAAGTCCACCATCTTTGGCACTCCCGGCATACAAATCTTCATCGACACAAAGCACAGTCCTCAACACAGTGTCAACATGGAATTCCCAGCCACGCGGTTGGCTTGGACCATGCACTGGTGCTACCCCTCTTGCTCCGGCTAACGTTCGGGACCACGCAGTTGCTGACAAGCCCCGGCTTGCCGAACCGCCCGTGCGGCCACGCCAACTCCGAACTTAAAATATTTTCAGGGCACCACAACTCGCCCGTTACCTCACACACCTCCACTTATTAACATTCTGGCTTGTCAGAATGTTCAGAAGTAGCACCCTTCAGTTCATATAAGTACGTATAAAACAAATTACAAAGAACAGAATTAAATGATTAAAACTCCAGGCCAATAGTGTTTACAAATTTTTGTAGTGGTCTGGGAGCAGCATGAATTTTGAATTAAACTTAAACCAACACAAATTATGAACGAAATGGCATATTTAAAAAATACCTGCAGTTCAGTTATGCTCAAACAATTTTTTGGACAAGAAATATATTTTTTTAAATGCACTTCTTGTGCCACTCAGCACTAAGGCGCCTTCCTTGCACTAATTTTTCCTTCGCATTGTACATGCTCACATGGATTTAACACGAAGTATTGATCAACTCACATCAGTCTTTTGACCAAGTGCCTCGCAGAAATCGTGTCTGCCTCTGACTTCCGAGCTCCACCATTTATCATGACAAATCTGTCTACAACGAAAACCAAAAGTAGAAACCCGTCAACAAACCATTTCCCAAATCCAACCAGGATCCTCACTAAAGATTCCCTCCAGCAGAAAACTACACTTTAGGAACAAAGTCACAAGGCAAATGACTGAATCACTGTAAGCTCAAATTCCCACAAGTTGACTTTAACAAATCCTTCTTACTTCCATGCACCAAAAAATGCGTGCACATACAATTACAATTTTAATACCCTTAAAATTGATCGTTAAATTCTTTGCCACACTCTTATACAAAGCATAAATCAATACATATTTTACCTAAACCCACGAGGTCACTGACCTCCAAGCACCCTCAGTGCCTAAACTTCCCCCTCTTGCATACGTACAGTGCCACAATAAACTAACAAATTACTAATGAATCCCCAAGTGAAACATATAAAATTATCCCTCCAGATTTACTACCACTAATTACAATTAGAACAGCTTTTCATTTCTCCCTTAATAAATCATTCTCTATGTCTGGCCCCTTCTCTCCCAGTTCTAGCGTACACACACCCTGTTCTATCCATCCCTCAATCTCGTATTCATCCCAAAATAATGCATTAAATATTTCCTTTGCCCCTAATTCATTCCTTCCCTTTTCTAAACCCTTAGCAATTTTAAACTCCTCTCCTTTCCACATATGCAGCAGTAATGACCGTAACATTTTACTGTACAAACGCCAATCCGTCACACTAAAATCACACTCCTCCTTCATATACCAATTTATATGAACTTCATTACACAAACTATCCCTATCCAGACTATTTACTTCAGCCCTCTCTAAATTTTCTGTTAGTTCTTCCACACCTTGTGCCAATTCACTACCCACAGCATGCAAAACTTTACAGTTTTTCCCATCCAAAATATCGACACTTGCAGCTTCAACAAAATTACACATCAACTCACTGTTAAACTCTTTTATCTTCCTGAAAGAATACATTAATGCCTAAGCCATCATCACCATAAATATTCATCTCAGCAACCTTATCTGCTTATACACCATTTAAATCACTACATAAATTCACTCAGCTTTTCTGAATTGTGCAGGTGGGAACTTTCCCTGCAATACATCCTACATTCCCGTAACCCTCCTGTCCTCAACCTTTGTTAGTCACTGTCCTCACACATCCCTCCCCCTCCCTGTTCCCATTCCAGCACTACACAGCCGTCATTTCACCACCACACCTAGTCTTTTTATTTTCTCTCCTTTCCACTACTTACCCCCTCCCCCCTCCGCACCTTCTCTCCTGCCCTCCATCTAAACTGTAACACTTGACTGCCCGCCACTCCTACCATACTATCCCTCCCCCTCCCCGCTCCAGCCTCCTCCTTACCCCCACCCAATCGCCACTCCCATCATGCACTGGTGCTGCTGTTCACAGTGTGGTCTCAGATCTCTGAGACTGCTGATGTGTGTGCAAGTTGCGTTATGTGTGTGTGTGTGTGTGTGTGTGTGTGTGTGTGTGTGTGTGTGTGTGTGTGTGTGTGTGTCTGCTGCTGACAAAGGCCTTAATGGCCGAAAGCTTTAATTGTGTGAATCTTTTTATTGTACCTATCGCGACTCAGCATCTCCGCTATATGGTGAGTACCAACTTTCCTCCTCTGGTATTGTTACATTCCATCCTGGATTTTCCATTGTTTAACTTTACGTGAATCGTACACAACTTAATCCTCCGCCGCTACATTACACAAATTGCTGCTATTTTGTCGTACAATTTTGGGACTTCCAGACTTGCTACATTCCACTGTGATTGGACAAAAAGCAGCACACACTGCCATTTCTACACACCTGTCATCCAGATTAACCTCCAATCCTATTTTACATACATTCTCACTTTCACACTCTGACAAACATTTTAGATTGACACATTCATCAATAAGTTTCGTTTCGCCTCCATACGTGACTAGAATCCGTAAATTCCTTCCTCCGAAGTTGATACTAGCTTTTACATCATGACATAAATTCCATTGCTCTGTTCCTTTAAACAGAAATCATCTACCTCCACCGATACATTTTTAACTGCAACTGCTGGCGAAATCAATGCTAAGCCTCCCTTAGTAACATTGTCGCTTTCTACTAAAACACAATCACCCTCACTTGCAGCTGGCGAGACCAAAGCTACACCACTTCACTAACATCGATGCTTTTTGCCGACTCACAAATACTTGCAACTACAACATCTTCCTTACTGCAATTGCTACTGTTTGCTAATATCTTTTCAGAACTCTCCAAACAATTTGCTTTCAAAAAATTCATCCCCTCTGTAACTTCTTTTTGAACCACTGAATCTTTGCATTCATCACCATTCACACACTCATTCATTACACATTCATAAATTACATCGTTCCCCGCAAATTTATTCCCATTACTTTTACTTAAATTTCTCACAAATCTATGCTTCCACCGTTCGCGCCTGCTTTTATTGAAAGAGCGACCTATATAACCTTTCTCTTTAACATGCTCCATATTACGTATTTGTTGTCTTTCTCCAAACCTACCAACATTTCTACCATCAGCATTGTCTCCAGTCCTTCTCATTGCCTTTTCAGATCACCATCTCCAAATTCGAGATGTGGCGAACATCAGTTTCCTGACTGGTTGTTATGCGATTGCACTTCGCGCGAATTTCCCCCATCAAAGCTGCATTCTTTACTTGGGTCCCGTCCACGGAAGTTATCACTCCCGTCTGTTCTCCAACCATTCTGCTCATTCCAGCTACTATCTCCCTGAGAATTCCTTTGATTTCTCTCACGATTATTATTTTGTTGATGATTATTTGGATTCCCATTTTGATAACTACCACCAGGTTGGCTTGGAGGTTTGAACTTCAAAGCCCCCTCTAATTTTTCTACAAATTCTAGAAATTCGTCCACGGAATCACATGAACAATGGACAAGGTCCCACTGAAAATTATCGGGTAATCACCTTTTTAACATGGTGATTTCAGTTAAAAACCCCAACGGATGTTTCACATGCATAAGCTTGCCAGTTCACGCTTGTAAAAATCTCTCATCGTCCCATTACCGCACATGTAACTCAGCCCGTTTAAAAATTCATTTTCGATGCGCATCTGTTTTGCATCGCTCCAGAATTTATTCAAAAAACACATTTCGAACTCTTTGTATGATTCGCACGAACTACATTTAACATTTGCCTAAGACTGTGAGTCTCCCTCCAAATGCTGTTTAACGTATTTCATTTTTGCTTCGTCTGACATGCCATGAACAAAAGCATCCCTGCATGCAGCCAAGAAATTTACTGGGTGATACCTTCTGTCATCTGTGTAATGTTTCACAGATCCGGTATTTGCCCAAGGGCCTGTTGGAGGCTAAAGAATTTAAATCACTTTTAATCTGTTGCATTTGTTTTTTAGCTTCATTTTCACTAGTGATACTGGACTCTATTTTATCTTTAATTTTGCCCACTTCTTTCTCCCCCTCAACTTCACGATTGGCAATGTCACTAATTGCTAAGTTTATATTGCTTTTATGAGCATCTTGCGCTTTTATACATTTGCTTACTTTGCCCCTAATGTTCCATCTGTATCTTATCAATTTTTTCCCCAAGATCTTTTTCCATTGGTTCGATGTTAGATTTTACTATTACAACTTCGCCTGTAATTTTCCCCATATCCACTCGGACACATTTTAATTTATCATCAATTACTTTTTCAAGGTTACCCGTAATTTTTTCAACTTCTTCTTTTATAGCAAAGCCTATTTCAGTTCACATTGTACCCATATCAGACCGAACTGTATCCATAACTGTTTGCAATGTGCCCATATCTGTTCGCTGTATACCTGTATCTGTTCAAATTGCACTGATATTATTTGCCATTGTATTCATATTATTTCACAATCCCTGGATCATTTGCATTAGCTGAGACATCATATCTCCCCCCATATTCATTCCCCTTGCCTGAATTCCTACTAGTTACACTTTCGCACTCTGATTTCAGACTAATCAACTCACTTCCATTTTCAGAATGACACATACTAGGTGACTGTTTCGTATTTGCGAGCTCTATAAGTGGAGCTTGAACTTCAGAGTTAAACACTATCTCACCATTTGCACAGGCACTTATCTGATCTGAGATGGTTCCCTCCGCCATGGTGATGCCACTAGTTGTAGTGGAAGTTGACATTGAAGACTGCCCTGGAGTACTCGAAGACACTGCCGTCGTACTGCTGTTGAACTGCGTCCGCCACTGGAGAAGTCGCCTGATGTAACTGTAGTTACTGCTGGTTACCACACTTTCCAACCGTCTCCGATACTGCTGTCTGTTAAACCCACCAACTGTTAC